>NW_027266308.1:57455731-58655731 GCF_022045235.1 Haliotis cracherodii | reverse complement strand
AATAAGCAATTGTTAAAAAGCAGATTTGAAGATGGACAATACATTACAAGGATGATTATTTGATGAGGTTATTTGGAAATATACACCATTCACACAAAAATTATTATACTAATGTGTAATTGGAGGAATATTGAAAAGATGTTCGATTCGATTTTTATAATGGTGCCTAATTGAGAAAGTCTGTTTACGGCCACGGCACAATCAGTTTTGTTCAAAATGTAATGAAATTAAGCATTTGTTTTTCGAGTTGTTTCCATGTTCATGTACGTTTACAATGTTTCCATGTTCACCTCATGTTTACTATGTTTCCATGTTCATGTATGTTTACAATGTTTCCACGTTCATGTATGTTTACAATGTTTCCATGTTCATGTATGTTTACAATGTTTCCATGTTCATGTACGTTTACAGTGTTTCCATGTTCATGTATGTTTACAATATTTCCATGTTCATGTATGTTTACAATGTTTCCATGTTCACCTGTACGTTTACTGTTTCCATGTTCATGTACGTTTACAAATGTTTCCATGTTCATGTACGTTTACAATGTTTCCATGTTCATGTATGTTTACAATATTTCCATGTTCATGTACGTTTACAGTGTTTCCATGTTCATGTACGTTTACACACACACACATACACACACACACAAACACACACACACACACAAACACACACAAACACACACACACACACACACCTCTACGATTGAACAATAACCACCACTGTCCTGGGATTACTATCGATACCTTTATAAGTACTATTCGCTATTTCCTTCTTCGTATTATTCAAAGCAGACTAAACAAACAATACCTCTTTCACTTCGTTCAACACTTCTTTGGCGGTTTCGTGTCTGTCCACAGACTCAAATGGCGACCAGTCAATCTTGTGGTCAGGCTTGGATGGATCTCTCATCAGAATCCCCTCCTTCAGGCCATAAAAGCCGTAAGGTTTAGCGGGATCCTGCCAACGCAGGTCCAGGCTCCACCGAATCTCGTTGGAAACATTCGGCAGACTGCATAAAATTAATATTGATACCGTTATTTCAAAAAATAGGCATATATGTCAATTGGGTTATATGGTTAAACGTATGTATCATGTAAGCGCATGTATGTATATCAATAATTATAATTATAATAAAATGCGTTACCTTGGTAAGTACTACGTTACCTTCTATAGGGGATCATGTTGTTGATCAAAAGCATCCCGCCGTAGGGAATTGGGCACAGTTTGATGTCTTTTTCCAGGTCCACACCTGGAACAATACAGCAGTGTCTGATATCAACTCACTGGCACTCACCTTGGCACTCAGCTGACGATCGGTCATGACAAAACCCAACTTTTGATGTTCTGTCGGTGTAACATGATTCACAAGTCGGTATTACACAAATTTAATTCGCCTGATATAACAGTTAAACATATGCCTTGTCTAATATACATATTTAATGCAGCGCAATAAGAATGGGATTCCCATCTTACCCAGAGTCTTCACCATCTCGTCCTCTGCAAGTTCCACATACCACGTGTCCGCCCAGCAGCACGTGTGACGACAGATGCGCCCTTGTCGGTGACCGCCGGTGACGACCTGGGAACCAAGGAGCTTTGAATTACACCAGACAGTGAATGACATGTGTAGTGCATTGGTTTACTAACTTTTCCCGAATATCTTTGTTTGAAATGAATAAGTGGGTGACTTGGGTTTAAGCTTTGAGTAGTATCCTAGCATATCACGACGTGTCAGCTTAATGTGGGAGTAAAGGCCGAAGTGATGCAGGTCTCGGACGTTTACCACTTTGGTGAAACCACGAGCACGGGTATGGTGCTAACAAACCTAGAAATAAAATCAGGCCTAACCGGGATGGGAATTTCATAAATGTCTGGCCTGCCGAATTGACAGTGGGATTTATTGACGCTTTATACAGTACAGTATTTATACAGTCATACTTTGGCGTGTCAAACTAATGCATGAGGAAAGGCCAATGATTCTGTTTTAGTGAAGCCCATGATCACGGACTGTTTGTTATTGGCTAAGGGTCGTTACTGAAGGATTTGGGCAAATGACAAGCGGACCCAGTTTGTTTGTTGAGACAATCCAGTGATTGACATCATGAGTATCAATGTCAGCATTTTGGATACGATGACATGCATCAACCAAGTCAGCGTCCCTCACCACTCGATCCCGTTAGTTGCCTCTTACGACAAGTATGGATTGCTGAAAACATATTCTCTACCTTGATCTTCACGGGTCGATTAATACATAACATATAGTCTACATACATGATATTTAAATCTATGTATCGTTACTAACCTCCATGCATCCATTTTGAGCATTGGCATCTAGAAGCAGAACCCAGGCCGCTGGTTGCAGGACTTTGTAAGACTCGTTGTCAAGGTAACCAGAATCTTAAATGAAAACAAATCGTCTTATATCGTTATCAACATCAGCATTGTTGGAACGATCTGAAAGAAATGTGTATTAAATAAAGCAAAAAGTCAGTTCGTTGTAAGGTTACTATATGATGAGATGCAGCCTCTATTCACCTTGATGCCACGGCACAGTAGTTGCGTTGTTCTTTGGTGTTTTTGTCCGCAGGTTCCAAACTGGATGTTCGGCTATTTGGGGTCCAATTAGTTGTTCAACCAAATTCAGGAGTCGGTCATTGCTCCAAACTGCACGGAAGGCCTATCATTCAAAAGAAAAGTAGTCATGAGGGAGTGCGTTGGATTTGACGCCGCTTTTAACAGTATTCCAGCTTAATGTGGGAGGAAAGCCCGAAGCGATGAATCTGTCAGACGTTTAGCACTTTGATGAAACCCACAAGCACGGGTAATGTGCTCACAAACCTAGAAAAATAATCGGGGCGAATCGGGATTATAACCACAATCACGGGTTTCTGGCGTGCCCAAGGAACGCAACTCTGCGGCGCCTTAGACGACTAGGCCACCGGTGCTCCCAATTCGTAATGAACACATTGTTAATTATAATCGTAATACTGAAAAGAACCATTGTCCAAGAATGGTTTTAATCGACCTTTGATATCCACGTACCGGAGGAAATTTCCTTGCTTTATGTGAGAGTATATTGGCATCGGGAAACTCTTTCTCAATAAACGACAAGCGCTCAAACAACCCTTTGTCCTCGTATAAATCTGAAAAGATACATACATGTATTAAATTGTTTGTCTTGTTTGTTTTACGCCACACTCAGCAATATTCCAGCTATATGATGGTGGTCTGTAAATAATCGAGTCTGGATAATATAATCCAGTGATTGGCGTCATCAGCATCGATCCACGCAATTGGGATACGATGAAATGCATCAACCAAGTCAGCGAGCCTGACCACCCGATCCTGTTAGTCGCCTATTACAAGCATAGTCGCCTGTTATGGCAGTCATGGGTTGCTGAAGATCTATTCTCGCCCGGATCTTCACGGCTCGAATTAATTTGTTATGGGATCAGACAGAGAGCGTTGGTGAACGGATTTTATATCATTGTTGAACATGAATTTGTCAATCTAGATAGCCAAAAAAGCACTGTGAATTGGAACATTTTAAAAGTATAACCACGTGTTTCCCCTGTTGAAATAACATACTTTTAATCTTTCCTCCTTTGTACAATTTCTGATCGAGATCTTCAACTTGTTTCTCTATGGCTTCTCTGCAAGGATCCAGTTCCTCCTTGGAGAAGAACTTCTCCACTATCAGATAACCCTGGAGCATATCAATATCTTTTACAACAGATCATCGCTATAATGATTCTATTTCGTCTCCATTGTCAAGTAAGTGTTGGGGATCATGCATATTTCGGGGGGATATTTTTATGTAATTGTATGCTCAGTCTTCACTATCAAACGATATCCCAGCAAGTATTTCCTGATCCTACCTTTTTGTATTCAGTATATACAGAAAGAACGTAAAACATGTGAGTGAGTAAGGCTCATTTTCTACTCAGAAACCACTTAATACAAATTGTCTTTTCAATCAAACACAGCCTTTTTGAATGTGCATTACTTCGTTAAGATGAAAAAAATGATAAATGATTACTTTACACACTAAATAAAGGTAGAATCATTTTATCCTCAAACATTCACCTTGTCAAAGAAATGATCAACCTGAGCCTTTGTGAGTTGTCCTGGCTTTGCTTCCGTTGGCTGGGGTGGAGCAACGGTGAAAACTTCGGGGTAAGCTTCGTCACAATCTCCGGGGTAGCGCTTTGCCGTCGTCGACATGATTGTTCCTCTTCTACAATGTGTGACCAATAATGCCTATACCAGTAATACCTCAGCCGCCACAGGGTAAATACCGTGATACGACGTTGTAACAAGCAATAACAGAGTGACAGGAAGGCAGGTGACAGGCTGGGTGTTTATAGTTTATCACTAATTCTATGACTTTGAACGAATCACATTCCTCAAGTACCTCGATAGTTACTTTTAGACACTGCTCGCTCTGTGTGAATGTTCCCAGACGATACCGTTGCGAAAAGCCCAACTAGTTGCTGATGCTGAGTAGAGAAGATTTGTTACTTCATAGATGAAGAGATGAAGACATTTGCGTCTGAATTAACCAAGATGGTATAAAGAGTTCATGTTATATCAACATGTTTTATATACTCGTGAATGTTGCCTATGTGTGTGACAAAGCGTTCGGGCGGTATCCCACTTATTACACTAATGGTACCCTATTTTTTTATGATCACTTTACCCTCACATGTATTTCTCCACTATCTCACAGCCGGACCACTTGTTACGTTCCCTTGAAAACATACATCTGCTACGCCACCCCCCAACCCCTCACCAACCCATGGTCATCATAGTAAGTTAAGCCATGACTTTGCAACTCGACTTGTCAGCATCGGCTCGGCTCCGTCAAGGAGTGATTGGTTTAACGACGCTTACTCCAAGTTGACTTTATCAGCATTCACAAGCGCATAATAAAGAAACGCAACACCAGCTTTATACTCACATAGTTTTACTTACTCAGTCCATCTATCAATACAGGACAGCATCTGACTGGCCAGACTCGTCAATCGGGAAAACTCGATCGATTGCAAACCGCGCTCTCCTCTCCTAATGTTAGGGTATCATGTTACAGTGTTCGGGCCTGGCCTGTCTTTATCACATGTCACAATACCTCATTTTGATTAGATAAAAGTTAGATCTGACCATGAACTCATGGGTGTCGTAATCGAAAAAATACCAAGCCTACGTGCCAGATTGCTCATCACTCCGACTGCTAAAAATGAAACATAACTTGCATCTCTGCTTGTTTCATTAACTAATTGACGATACAATGGAACCAATCCAATGATAAATATGAAATGTCAAGAATACACTTGTGTTAAATGTGAAATGTCTTTTATCTATTAATTCCTTTCGAACTAAAGGTTCTCTGTCACTTTGTATCTCTAATGCAACTCCTCATTGCAGCTATAACGGTTTTATTTGTTACCATTTTCTAATGTTTTTGAGACGCATTTTAACCTTATAACAATACTGACTCCGAGCCGACTAGTCCTTGTTTTAGCCCCTTAATACCGAAAGCCAGGCAGGATAACAACAAGTACCATCTTTTAACGTCTCTTGGTATTGACAAAGAAAATAGATTTTAAACATATTTATCTTAGATATAAAAAAGATACTAACATCCGAAACTTACACTTTACACTATAATTGTCCGGGGGGAAACTACACAAAAAGTATATAATAAATATATCATCTCGTGAAGTGTGTGTGTGGGGGGGGGGGGGGGGGGGCGTAACAATATAATGGCGCCGCTATACTTTCTACTTTAGGAATTTGTCGTTTAAGTTCTTTTCGAGGTGCTGAAATCAGATATGATGGTCCGAATGTTTCGATCATTTTTACTAAGAATTTAGCAACATCGACGCTGATTGGTTCATTTACCTGACGGGACTTTCGTTGGCGCTGATCCTCAGATCCTCGAGCAGAGAGGTATTGCATCGGAGTAAAACATTAACGAGACAGCATAATGTTGCCAGATGGTTCGTTTCTCGTATCCCATGCGGGAAAGTTACTACGTTCTCTGTGACGTATTCACGTCAGTAATTAAAAGTAAACATATTATTAACAAGAATGATCTAAGTAGGAACGTCAGAGACGGAATTGTTGTGAACCCTACACTTGTACTGAAAGAGTGAGTGAGCGCGTTTGGTTTAGCTTTGGACAGTATTCCAGTTATGTCACCGCCTGTCAGCCTTGTGGGAGGAAAGCCCGAAATTATGCAGGTCTTAGACGTTAACCCGTAATTACGGGCATGGTGCTGACAAACCTAGAAACATAATCAGGGATAATAGGGATTCGAACCAACGATCATAACTTTCTAGCAATCCTAAGGAAAGCTGCATTGGAACAGCGAATTGCGGCGCTTTAGACGACAAAAACAGGAGAGGTGTATCGACCACCGAACTTAAAACAAACATTTAAAAAAAGAGCAACGAGAGTCAGAGAGATTAGCGTTAAAGGTGATATATGCTGGATATTCCTGGACAGTGTCTGGCGCTACAGCTATAGTATGCCTGCGTTAAGTATTAAAAATCGAGGAGAGGTAACGTGTCTAAATATGAATGTGACCAAGTTCAACTCCAATTGACATAAATAACCAACATGAAGTAAATAATATATGTTTATTACCTATATGTTTCAAGAAGAGCGAACTAATGTGAATCCAGACCAAGCTTACATGGCCGAATTAGTCCAGAAACCCTGCAACCTTGATGACGTAATGCAGGCGGCATTGTTGACATATGACACACACAGGATTGGCTACGCCATTTGCCATGACGACACAGTTTATACTGTCATTGTTGAAGTCTTGTTGCAATGTTAGCTTGCACGTATTCAATACAGAAACTATTTCTTTCAGGGCTGCTAATATCACAGTGTGGATGACAGAAATTATTTTTCGGACTCGTGTTTCGTGAAACTATTATGACAGTCACACTTCTGTGCTTATGTATATGTACTTGGTCCAACATTAATACTAAACTTTCTCATCAAGAATTAATATGCAAAAATATTCATCAGCATGACGTCATGATAAAGTCAGCCTCCGTGTCATGCCTTGTGCCAGCTGCTGTAAGACTTTCCCTTCACGAGTTTGGCTGTGTGTCGGTTCTCGTGCGTCATTTCCCACTTCTCCATATGGGGGCCCTGAATCGTGGTTTCGAAGGCATCGTCCTACAACACATAGGGTTAATATACTACGACACTTTTCCAATGCCGGGTCATCTACCATTACCACCAAACCTAGTTTGGCCTGAGAAGTTGTTCGTTACGCCATTTGTCTATTTACCACTAGGTTACCCGACCGCCCCACTTCACAAAGGAAGCGTTATCCCAATTATAACATTTGTTACGGTTCATTATAGGTCTACAAGCGGTTTTTGTAAAGTACTTAGATTTACTGAACGAATAAGTCTTATCACCGTTTCCAATGGGACTCATGAGTCATATGGGTACTCGTCAGCTTGACGTAAGCTATCTGATCATACAACCTGTCATGGACTACACAATAAGCAATTGTTAAAAAGCAGATTTGAAGATGGACAATACATTACAAGGATGATTATTTGATGAGGTTATGTGGAAATATAAATCATTCACACAAAAATCATTATTCTAATGTGTAATTGGGGAAATATTGAAAAGATGTTCGAATTGGATTTTTATAATGGTGCCTAATTGAAAAAAGGCTGTCTACGGCCACGGCACAATCAGTTTTGTTCAATCAGTTTTGTTTTTCGAGTTGTGGCATTAAACACAAATATATGTTCCTTGTTTGCGATATTTTTTTACTGTGCTCGTATGGTCTCTCTCAAAATACTTTTATCCTTGGCTCTGTAAGCTGCACATCAATTTGGCACGTATGTTTCACCTTTTCATGACACCATATTTTGTTTCAATGGGACCCCAAGTATGTTTACTGTATCGGCATGTTCATGTTTACTATGTTTACTATGTTTCCATGTTCACCTGTACGTTTACAATGTTGCCATGTTCATGTACGTTTACAATGTTTCCATGTTCACCTGCATGTTTACAATGTTTCCAAGTTCAGCTGTGTGTTTGCACTGTCTCCATGTTCATTTGTATGTCTACACTGTTTCCATGTTCATGTAGGTTTACAATGTTGCCATGTTCATGTACGTTTACAATGTTTCCTTGTTCACCTGTATGTTTACAATGTTTCCATGTTCATGCACACACACACACACACACACACACACACACACACACACACACACACACACACACACACACACACACCTCTTCGATTGAACAATTACTATCGATACCTTTATAAGTAATATTCACTATTTCCTTCTTCGTATTATTCAAAGCAGACTAAACAAACAATACCTCTTTCACTTCGTTCAACACTTCTTTGGCGGTTTCGTGTCTGTCCACAGACTCAAATGGCGACCAGTCAATCTTGTGGTCAGGCTTGGATGGATCTCTCATCAGAATCCCCTCCTTCAGGCCATAAAAGCCGTAAGGTTTAGCGGGATCCTGCCAACGCAGGTCCATGCTCCACCGGATCTCGTTGGAAACATTCGGCAGACTGCATAAAGTAAATATTTATACCGTTATTTCCAAAATTAAGCGAATATTTCAATTGAGTTATATGGTTAAACGTTTGTCTTATGTATGTGCATTTAGGTATATCAATATTACAATACAATGCGTTACCGTATTAAGTACTGCGTTACCTTCTATGGGGGATCATGTTGTTGATCAAAAGCATCCCGCCGTAGGGAATTGGGCACAGTTTGATGTCTTTTTCCAGGTCCACACCTGGAACAATACAGCAGTGTCTGATATCAACTCACTGGCACTCACCTTGGCACTCAGCTGACGATCGGTCATGACAAAACCCAACATTTTGATGTTGTGTCGGTGTAACATGATTCACAATTCGGTATTACACAAATTTAACTCGCCTGATATAACTTTGGTATATCGACGTGGTCCTTGCACAAGTTCTGTTCATGTAATGTTGTGTTTATAGTCATCAAGAAGGCTGCTGTCACAAGCGTTACATGTGTCAATAGTATTTGTTTCCGTTACTCCTCTACACAGATAGCACTGGCAATTATCAAGAAGCGTTTACCTACGGGGTAATCTTAAACCGTTTTGATAAATGAGAAACCTTTTTTAAGGAGGAAGTAGAGGTATTTAACTTTTGTATATTTGTCCCTACTAATTACATTTTACAATTGCCATGGAGTGAAAACGTGTTTCTATGATACTAAGTTCCCATTTACCTAAGAACGGGATATTACTTAGGTGCATTGATGAATGTAGTACCGCCCATGCCCTGTTGAATGCATACAATATTCACATACAATATTCACCAATGAATGGGTATCGCATATGGATGTGTGTTTGTAAAGATAATACAATACGTAACGACAGTTAAACATATGTCTTGCCTAATATACTTATTTAATGCAGTGCAATAAGAATGGGATTCACATCTTACCCAGAGTCTTCACCATCTCGTCCTCTGCAAGTTCCACATACCACGTGTCCGCCCAGCAGCACGTGTGACGACAGATGCGACCTGGTCGGTGACCGCCGGATACGACCTGGGAACCAAGGAGCTTTGAATTACACCAGACAGTGAATGACATGTGTAGTGCATTGGCTTTTCCCGAATATCTTTGTTGAAATGAATGAGTAGGTGACTTGGGTTTAAGCTTTGAGTAGTATCCTAGCATATCACGACGTGTCAGCTTAATGTGGGAGTAAAGCCCGAAGTGATGCAGATCTCGGACGTTTACCACTTTGATGAAACCACGAGCACGGGTATGGTGCTGACTAACCTAGAAATATATAATTAGGGCGAACCGGGATGGGAATTTCATAAATTTCTGGCGTGCCGAATGGACAATGGGATTGGGTCGATTTGGACATAGTATACAGTCTAGCTACATACATGATATTTAAAGCTATGTATCGTTGCTAACCTCCATGCATCCATTTTGTGCATTGGCATCCAGAAGCGGAACCCAAGCCGTTGGTTGCAGGACTTTGTAAGACTCGTTGTCAAGGTAACCAGAATCTTAAATGAAAACAAATCGTCTTATATCGTTATCAACATCAGCATTGCTGGGACGATCTGAAAGAAATATTTGTTAAATAAAGCAATAAGTGAATTCTTGATGAGATGCAACCTCTATTCACCTTGATGCCACGGCACAGTAGTGGCGTTGTTCTTTGGTGTTTTTGTCCGCAGGTTCCAAACTGGATGTCCGGCTATTTTGGGTCCAATCAGTTGTTCAACCAAATTCAAGAGTCGGTCATTGCTCCAAACTGCACGGAAGGCCTATCATTCAAAAGAAAAGTAGTCATGAGGGAGTGCGTTGGATTTGACGCCGCTTTGAACAGTATTCCAGTCATACACAGCGTGTCAACTTAATGTGGGAGGAAAGCCCGAAGTGATGAATGTGTCAGACGTTCAGCACTTTGATGAAACCCACAAGCACGGGTAATGTGCTCACAAACCTAGAAACATAATCGGGGCGAACCGGGATTCTAAGCCACAATCATAGGTTTCTGGCGTGCCCAAGGAACGCAACCCTGCGGCGCCTTAGACGACTAGGCCACCGGTGCTCCCAATTCGTAATGAACACATTGTTAATTATAATCGTAATACTGAAAATAACCATTGTCCAAGAATGGTTTTAATCGACTTTTAATATCCACGCACCGGAGGTAGTTTCCCTGCTTTATGTAAGAGTATATTGGCACCGGGAAACTCTTTCTCAATACACGACAAGCGCTCAAACAACCCTTTGTCCTCGTATAAATCTGAAAAGATACATACATGTATTAAATTGTTTGTCATTTTGTTTGTTTGTTTGTTTAACGCCACACTCAGCAATATTCCAGCTATATGACGGTAGTCTGTAAATAATCGAGTCTGGATGATACAATCCAGTGATTGGTGTCATGAGCATCGATCCACGCAATTGGGATACGATGAAATGCATCAACCAAGTCAGCGAGCCAGACCACCCGATCATGTTAGTCGCCTATTACAAGCATAGTCGCCTGTTTATGACAGTCATGGGTTGCTGAAGACCTATTCTTTCCCGGATCTTCACGGCTCGAATTAATTTGTTATGGGATCAGACATAAAGCATAGATGAACGGATTTTATATCATTGTTGAACATGAATTTGTCAATCTAGATAGCGAAAAAAGCATAGTGAATTGGAACATTTTTAAAATACAACTGTAGAAATCCTCTGTAGAAATAACATACTTTTAATCTTTCCTCCTTTGTACAACTTCTGAGCGAGATCTTCAACTTGTTTCTCTATGGCTTCTCTGCAAGGATCCAGTTCCTCCTTGGAGAAGAACTTCTCCACTATCAGATAACCCTGGAGCATATCAATATCTTTTAGAACAGATCATCGCTTTTATTATTCTATTTCGCCTCCATTGTCAAGTAAATTTTGGGGATCGTGCATATTTCGAGGGGATATTTTTATGTAATTGTATGCTCAGTCTTTACTACCAAAAGATATCCCAGCAAGTATTCATGATCCTACCTTTTTGTATTCAGTATATACAGAACTCTTCGAAGAACGGAAAAAAAACATGAAGATAATGTGAGTGAGTAAGGCTCATTTTCTAATCAGAAACCACTTAATACAAACAAAATTATGTAGCTAATTATCTTTTCAATCAAACACAGCCTTTTTGAATGTGCATTACTTCGTTAAGATGAAAAAAATAAAAAGTTATTACTTTACACACTAAATAAAGGCAGAATCATTTTATCTTCAAACATTTTACATACTATACAAAACATTCACCTTGTCAAAGAAATGATCAACTTGAGCCTTTGTGAGTTGTCCTGGCTTTGCTTCAGTTGGCTGGGGTGGAGGAACGGTGAAAACTTCGGGGTAAGCTTCGTCACAATCCCCAGGGTAGCGCTTTGCCGTCGTAGACATGATTGTTCCTCAGCCACCACAAGGTAAATACCGTGATACGACGTTGTAACAAGTAATAACCGAGTGACAGGAAGGCAGGTGATAGGCTGTGTGTTTATAGTTTATCACTAATTCTATGACCTTGAACGAATCACATTCCTCAAGTACCACGATAGCTACTTTTAGACACTGCTCGCTTTGTGTGAATGTTCCTTGACGAAGCCGTTGCGAAAAGCCCAACTAGTTGCTGATGTGGAGTAGAGAATATTTATTACTTCAATGATGAAGACATTTGCGTCTGAATTAACCAAGATGGTATAAAGAGTTCTTGTTATATCAACATGTTTTATATACTCGTGAATGTCGCGTACGTGCGTGACAAAGCGTTAGGGAGGTAACCTACTTTTTACACTAATGATACCCTAGTTTTTTTATGATCACTCTACCCTCGCACGCATTTCTCCATTATCTCACAGCCGGACCACTTGTTACGTTCCCTTGAAAATATACATCTGCGCCCCCCCCCCCCCCCCCCCTCCCCCCCCCCCCCCAACCCCTACCCTCAACCCCCTATTTCAAGTTCAAAGATCCGTGTTGGTCATGTCTTTAAAACCTTGATGTGTTAATATGACGAAACTGTTGCTTACTAGTAATTTATTTAATTAACTAAATCAATTCACCAGTAGCATCTCCCCCAGTCGTGATATTGCTTGAATATTGCTAAAAGGGGCGTAAAAACATACTCATTCGAAATCAGTAGCAGCACCACATTATTCGATGTGAGGACGTGGATGTTTTAGAGAGTGCTGTTGATGTCAAAGCCTCTATAAGTTATCACAGAGCTATGTATAAACACAGTGGAATGCATTTCTCAGCAGTCATCATTTACCGATGACGTGTGGTGCCGTGGTAGAGGCTCTGGTAAACTGAATGCATTCACAGCAACCCATAACTAAAGGGATTTTTCTGACTGTATGCATGTCGATAAGTCTTGTGACGTTTTGTTTGTTTGAAGTTGGGAGTATATCAAGTGATATATTCCAGGGAAAACGGTCGGAGTTCGCACAAATCATAAAACAATGGTTCAATTCAGAACATAGTCGGGAGTGCACGAATAGGCAGACATGACACAACATTGCCAGGAAAAGCAAAACCACCCATTAGTTATACATGTAGTTTATAAGAAACAAAGATAAACTTATAAAATGATGCGCAAAAGAAATGGGTTTTTTATCAAATTTGTATGATTAATTTCAGAGCTTCACACAAAAGCAGAATGGTGAATGGTGTTTAAGGTCATGTCTAAGATTATTTCACTGATATAGAGACGTGCATGTGTGTGTGTGTGTGTGTCTGTCTGTCTGTTCTTACCAGTCCGGAATATTGCCGATTGTATGGTGCTGGCCCAGTTTAACATGAATGCCGAACTCAGACACAATTTACTGACTCCGAGCCGACCAGTCCTTGTTTTAGCCCCTTGATACCGAACGCCAGGCAGGAAAACAACAAGTACCATCTTTAACGTCTTTTGGTATTGACAATGAAAATAGATTTAATACATATTTCGAATTTATCTTAGATATATAGAAGTTATCACGCGAGTGTGTTTGGGGATGGTAAATATCCTGCATTAGGAATAAACATTGTATTTAGCGAGCCTTGGCGAGCTAAATACATAGTGTTTATTCCTAATGCAGGATATTTACCATCCCCAAACACACAAGTGTGATAACCTCTTTATCATATAATGTCATTCTTTAATTCTGTGCTTGAAAATCGCTTTCCCTCTCTCACAAACATTACCGAAACATTGCGAGTTTTCCTGGAATGCGCGCATTAATATTTATTACGTCACAGGGTAAGTGATGTGTCAGTCGGACAGTGACAATAGCCAATATAGTTCCAACTGAAATCTGTTTCTTATACAGTGGCGAAGCAACATATACGCAAAACAACAATTGTTTTTAATTGCCTTTCGTGGCACTCCACCGGTCTGTCCGCTAGAGTAATTGCCCTTTGTCAAAGGGAAGCTACTCTAACCCTAGTCTATGAGACGTCACGGCCACGGTCAGACGTTGTTGACAGTCGGTCTGTCCTGTCATAACGTTAAGAAGTGTAGTCAGATGTACACACAGCGACAAAACGAAACAAGGTAACAGTTCAAACATATTTCGGCCAAATCTAACTATTTTGATTTGTGGAGTAGGTTTCAAGCCGCAGAGGTCTACAAGCGCAGATATGGCTGGTCTACAAGCGCAGATATGGCTACAGATCCCGCTTGGCTAGGCCTCGTGCCCTCACAAAATATTGTTTCGAAATTTATATCTCCAAAGGTGCCAAAACTTATAAAATGCCTTAGCTACGTCACAGTTAGACACTGATTTTCAGTATATCAGACTGTTCTTTTGATAATGATAGCAATTATCCCTGTAGTTTATCCAGATTCCGAATGGTTAATTCTGACGCCATGTTTGTTTATAAACAGTGAAAGTAGTCCTACTTGACCTTTGATCTTTGCATCTCTATCCGCATATAACCACAACGGATATCGTTTTTATCCGTTGGCTTTATCCTGCCGAGAAACCTACCCATTATATGATAAAAAGAAATACTCACATCCGAAACTTACTAATTTTTCAAATCGGACAATTCACAATTTGACAAGTTGAAAACATAATTATGCAACAAATTAGATATCATAAAATGCCTTCCCCTGCCACAGACTGATGAAAGAAACAGTGAATTTTATAAGCAAAGTGTTATACTTATCGTTTAATATCTCAGGACGACCTTTTACTTATCTCAAATAGTACATATTAACATTATGCCATTATATATAAAATGATGACAATTATCGAGGTAGAGTTTTGTTGGTAAATATTTGAAACAGGTGTAGTTGTATTTTGTTCAGAAACTGGAAACTCAGAAGCTTCTGTATATCAGTTAATTGAGTGAGTGAGTGAGTATGGTATTACGCCGCTTTTAGCAATATTTAGGAATATCACGGCGGGGGACACCAGAAATGGGCTTCACACTTTGTACCCATGTCGGGAATCGAACCCGGGTCTTCGGCGTGACGAGCGAACGCTTTAACCACTAGGCTACCCGACCGCCCCATCAGTTAATTGAGTTACATGTGTGAAGCCATAGAAAACAAAGAACGCTGTGGCATATATAAATGGAAAAACAAGCCGACACCTAACAGTGTTGGTAAATGACTCTGAAAACACTGTATTTGAACGTGAGCGTTCCACAAGGCTCAGTTCTTGGTCCGTTCCTATTACTTGTCTATTTCAATAATTATTGTTAAATAATAAATATTAATATTCCTGATTATTTAAACTGTTTTATAAAATTATTTACCAATGCCGCCTCCCTTGAACGAGCATCAAAAGATAATCATTATTCTTTTCTCAAAAAGCGTTTGAATCAAATTTTGAAAGTATAATTGACCGGGCCATGTAGTGGCTAACATACAATGTCGTGTTGTGTCGTGTCAGTGTCCTAGATTCGTGGATTCGGACTGGTTATTACACTTGGTTTGTCAGCACTATATCCATTCACGTTCACCATGGTTCACAGTGGAAACCGTCTCCCATCTGTGTCAATTTGGAAGGTCCTCCCGTATGAAGATTGCCTACTGCTATGTATCTGCACCACATAATTGTGTTCACCGCGAAACTCGACATACGACATTTTCAAATAATATCGCCAAAATGAATCAGATTCTAACGCCCTGTCATCAGAAAGAGGTACTAATATATATATCAAAGAAAACGTGAATTATTTCCAATTTTACAAGTCGCTTATTGCTTACGGTGAGAGTAGCGCCGCATCCCTCTGTAAGCTTTATTTGCTTGTTTCTTGTTTAACGCTGCACTGAGCAATATTCCAGCTATACGACGGGAATCTGGGTCAAACAACCCAGTGATTGACAACATGATCATCGATCTACGCAATTGAGATACGATGGCATGCATCAAACAGGTCAGCGAGCCGGACCACCCGATCCTGTTAGTCGCCTTTTACGGCGAGCATGGGTTGCTGAATACCTATTCCAACCCAGATCTACACTGGTATTTAATCCTTTGTAACTGTGATGATGTGACTGCATTGTTATCTCGTTTCGTGACGTCATAGCTCTGTATGGCATCATCAATGGCATCTCGCTGCATGTTTTTATCCGTTTGATACAAAATAAAAGAGAAATGGTGATGTTTCCTTATACCTGAATGTTTTATCATTAGGTGGTTATTTTTTTCATGACGTTAAATACTACTAATTTTCCATTTATGCAAAACTAAAAAGTGATTTACCTATGTGTCGCTATAGTATAAAGTATGAATTTCGCACAGCAGATTGAGCCAAGGTCAAGACAGTGTACGCTGGCCTTTCACCATTGAGAAATATAAATTAGGTCGTGTAGATTTTATGTTCTTATTTCTGAAAAAGTTACTCTGAATTCATACCAATGGACATCGTTCATCGTGGTATAACTGAAGAACTGTTATCGCGCTCATCTATGTACTTGTGTACATTTGTTTATTCTAACTTGAAATAAAGTTGAAAATATATTATCAGTTCCATGACAATATCAACAGTGTAGTTAGTTTCACTTGGAGCACTCATAATATTTAATGCAAACTTGAATGTTGTAGTTTAAATGTGTCTAACTCAAATGAACATGAGATAGAAGATAGATCCGTTTATCATATAATGGACAGTGTTATCTTTGCGATATACCGAACAAGTAAATATGCAAATGAGGTCACAGCGGGAACTACTCTTAATGATTTCTTGGCAATGTTATCTAAATATACCTTGATGGATATAATTCCCAACAAGTCATGTGTGTGTGTGTGCGTGTGTGTGTGTGTGTGTGTGTGTGTGTGTGTGTGTGTGTGTGTGTGTGTGTGTGTGTGTGTGTGTGTGTGTGTGTGTGTGTGTGTGTGTGTGTGTGTGTGCGCACATGAACATGGAAACAGTGTAAGCATACAGGTGAACATGGGAACATTGTAAACGTACATGAACATGGCAACATTATAAACGTACAGGTGAACATGTGTGTGTGTGTGTGTGTGTGTGTGTGTGTGTGTGTGTGTGTGTGTGTGTGTGTGTGTGTGTGTGTGCTCCTGTGTGTGTGTGCTTCTGTGTGTGTCTGTGTATGTCTGTGTGACTGTGTATGTCTGTGCTTTTTCGGGCAAACATGTATACAAATCATTTACCTCTCATTGATACAAAAGCTGTTCTCTTAAACATCGTACACAAAACTTACTTCAGTAACTGGAAATACGTCTTAAACATCGGGGTGGCCCAGTCGTCCAATGCGCAGCCATTCGCTATGTAAAATTGCGTCCCTTGGGCACACCAAAAACCTATGATTGTTGGTTTGAATCCCGGTTCGCCCTAATATGTTCCTTGGTTTGTCAGCACCCATTTAACGTGGTTAAAATCCAAGGCCTGTGTCACTTGGGACTTTCCTCACACATCAAACTGACACGCCGTGATATAACTGGAATACTGTTCAAAGTGGCATTAATGTTACATCGATTAATTTAAGAGAGGCAAAATTATTTTTAAATGATATTATGATAAAGGGAATATTACTCGCCAATGTTTGCAGGGTCACATAAGGCATATTTTCTTATTCTTAGTAATAGTATATGATAATATATCATACTGAAACGCGCTTGTCTGATAACCTCTATGTGTTGAAATGTTGTATATTTGGGGTTTTTTAAAGTTAATTTTAAAATGCACCAATTGTCACGAGTGAACACGAACGCTCTAACAATATACAGTGTTCTGGAGGAAGGCGTGTGCGATAAAGACAATGCATTAGTTGTGGACAAGTGTCGTTTATAGAGTGTTTATCCCAGATAACGACGGCGACGACCTTAACTGAGATTCAACACCCTTGGATGTTATCTCCACGTGTGCTTTTCATGACACGGCAGATGACCATGATACTGTTCTTGGACAACTATGAACATATTACTTTGTGTGGGTATTTAGAACATGTGATGTGAATGTGTGTGTGCGCGCGCGCGCGTGCATGTGTATGTGTCGCTACTTGGGCTAGTCCGGACGTATGCTAGTTTTCTAGTGCTAGCCCACTAGCCCGCTAGAGATACCATATAAAATTATGTGTCAGGTCAAAGATATTTATTTCATGTAAGGCCTCCGATCCATACACAGAGAAGTTATATATAAGTAGTTTTACATATTTGGATATATATATATACTAATTTTTAACAATTTGTTTCTGAGAGAAATTGCATTTTTAACATACATGTATATAGCAAGTTTTAATATGAAGAGAGAAGAGAAATATAAGCGTGTGTTACCGTGTGTGTGTGTGTGTGCGTGTGTGTGTGTGTAGGTGTGTGTTAGCGTGTGTTAGCGTGTGTTAGCGTGTGTGTGTGTGTGTGTGTGTGTAGTAAGGGTAGTAAGTGTCGGGTCGGGAATAGCAATAGTCTGATAATTGAGTAGTGACGGCTTAGTCGTGTCTTTACAACACTGACTGTTATTCTATTCAAATTTACAATGTGATATATATCTAAGGGACCCAGGAAATGTATCTTGATAGCAGGTTTTCTACTTACATGGTTCTACTTATCAAACATAAAAAAAATAATTACATAGTGTGCGTGTTGAGACCGAAGGACAGCATCTACATAAGAGGGTTTCCCACTTAAATCGTTTCTATCGTGAGTATGGTTTTACGCCGCTTTTAGAAATATTCCAGCAATATCACGGCGGGGGACACCAGAAATGGGCCTCACACATTGTACCCATGTCGCGAATCGAACCCGGGTCTTCGGCGTGACGAGCGAACGCTTTAACCACTATGCTACCCGACCGCCCCTATACATAGCGACAATTCCATGCATAGCCTTGCACACTTTGACGTTGCTTAGCGCTCGTACATCAGGGGAAGAATGCATATCATGTGAAACAGGAATAGGCGATTTGTAGAGTTTTATTCTCCTTTAGCTCCCCCACCTTAAAAGCATGGCATATTTCAAAATTCGAAATATCCGCCCAAATTAAGCGACCCTCTCCCTTCTCGACCACATCACTAAATGGCCTGGCGGGCCCATGCGCGAAATACGCATATGTCGGAAAGCGCACGTTATTACCCAAACTAAGTAAGTTTGTAAGTAAGCTAATTACAGATGCGGAAGCGTTCTCGTATATTTTTTGAAAATATTATCCAACAAAAGAAAGTCGGATGCGGATTTAAGTGAAAATAAAAACAGGTTACTGTTGAAGGTCGTTGGAAGTACCTTGTTCAAACTGGTGTGCGCAGGTGGGTTGCCCAATTTGAGGCCAGATAACCGTATGTAGAGGAGCCTTGACCTCCACATACGCACATAGCCTTATCTTATCTTATCTGTCTTAGTTTCCAGCACACAATGACGTGAGTCCACTTGCTTTATGAATGGATCTATTTATTCATGACCCAGTGTCCCTATTAACGCAAAGATATCATGCATCATAGTGCCCCTATATCATGACCGCCATGTAGTCCACTACAACTACTACTACTGCTGCTGCTGCTGCTACTACTACTACTGCTGCTGCTACTACTACTGCTACTGCTACTACTACTACTACTGCTGCTGCTGCTACTACTACTCCTACTCCTACTACCACTACTATTACTGCTCCTCCCCTCCTCCCCTTCTCCTACTACTACTATAATGCTGCTGTTACTACTACTCCTACTACTGCTGCTACTACTACTACAATGCTGCTACTACTACTGCTGCTACTACTACAATGCTGCTGCTACTACTCCTACTACTGCTGTTACTACTACAGCTACTACTACTACTACCACTACTGCTCCTCCACCTCCTCATACTACTACTACTGCTGCTGTTGCTGCTGCTGCTACTACGATTACTACTACAACTCCTACTACTACTGCTGCTACTACTGCTACTGCTCCTCCTCCGCCTACTACTACTACTAGTGCTACTACTGCTACTCCTACTTCTGCTGCTGCTGCTACTACTACTACTCCTACTACTGTTGCTACTACTTCTACTACTACTACTACTGCTGCTACTACTACTACTACAACTACTGCTACTTCTACTACTACTACTACTACTACTACTACTACTACTACTAATTCTCCTACTACTGCTGCTTTTACTACTACTACTACTGCTACTACTACTACTACCACTTCTACTACTGGTACTACTTAAATATATTTGAAATGATTTTGCTTTGTGATTGAATGGATAAATAATGTAGCACAGAAGTATTTATCGTTGCTGTTGGTGAAATTATCCACGTCTCCCAGTGAAGTAGAGCAGCATGGGATGTAAGAGGTGTACATGTGAATTTCAAACATCTCGTAACTACAATGTTATGTTATATTTTAGAATTATACATTGCAACTAAAATTGGAACAGGTAAACAAAATTCGCTTGTAACACTTTAATTTGCATTGTGCTTACGTCCATTCTTGCCTGACAGGTTGAGAGTGCTGGCAGTGGGGTGTTGTGGCTTTATAAGTGGCGTCACATGCCACAATGCACACATTCTAAACAACGGCGCTAAACATCCGACAGTCAGCAATTATTGACCCCCTTCTCACGGCCTCCAAAGCCCCGGTTTATATAATTTTATATTTATGCTATTAAATAAGAGCGACAAAGCCCTTTCCAGCTGCTTCCTAAGCTTTCAGCCATGTAATTATTTGTTTAATATGTATGTGTAATAGTTCGAACCTATTGTGGGGTATATAAACAGACGCCTTTATAAAACGTCTAAAACTATCCTACCTACATGTAGATCTAGACAATGAGGGTGGAGTTTAAGAGTACTGCTATTTATTGCACATTAAACAGGTAAACTGGTTTATTTGTTTGTTTGTTTGTTTGTTTGTTTGTTCAACGCCGCACTCAGCAATATTTCGGCTAGATGACGGCGGTCTGTTAATAATCGAGTCTGGACCAAACAATCCAGTGTCGAGCACCGATCCATGCAATTGGGACCGATGACATGCATCAACCAAGTCAGCGAGCCTGACCACCTGATCCCGTAAGTCGCCTCTTACGACAAGCATAGTCGCCTCTTACGGCAAGCATGGGTTGCTGAAGACCTATTCCACCCACGGGTAGGTAAACTGGTCGCAATGATGTTAATCACGGGCAATGTGCACATTGGATTGGCGTTTTGTAGTGTAAATTGTTAGCTTACATGTATCTCTCCTATGACGAGGTATTATTACGTCATGTGGGTGTATCGGTTGGGTTTAACGCCACTTTGAACAGTATTCGAGTTGTATCACGTCGTGTCAGCTTGATGTGGGAGGAAAGCCTGAAGTGATGCAGGTCGCAGACATTTACCACTTTGGTGAAACCCACGAGCACGCTGCTGGCAAATCTAGAAACATAATCGTGACGAACCATGATTCGCAACCTCGATCATAGGTTTCTGGCGTGCCCAAGGGACGAAACTCTGCACAGCGAATTGTGCGCTTCAGACGACTGGGCCACCAGTGTGACGAAGAACGTACAGTCATGCTTGAGATGGAAACGTTCGTAAAATATTCTATTGAACTGAGCAGTGTAGAGCTTTAGTGTAGCTATCCACTGCATCTAAATATAATACACGTAATTTCTGTTGTGAGAATGACACTGTTGTTTATTAGTGAGTGTAATACCTGTAGAGCTAATCTTCCATTCTTGATTCGATGACAACAGAAGAATTGTCACAAAATTTAGAAGTGGATGTAATAATTTAGGTATACAGAACGTGCGTATGGGTAGTAATCAGATTACTGCTGAAGAAGTTTTTATGTAAAAGATGTAAGGTGCCCGAGAATGAATTTTGTATCCTGACAAAAGGGATGAATTTCTTCCACGAAATTGGGACATGTATTCTGGCCTTGCTCCTCTCTACTTTAATATCTAAACCAGAGCGAATTGTGAAATTTGCCAAATTTCTAATTTATGTATTCAAAATGTGGGACGAATTGAAATATGTAAAACTCATAATAATAATGTCCTTATGTACTATGGGTCTTTGGCCTCTACTACAAGGACTTCTGTCTGTCTGTCTGTCTGTCTGTCTGTCTGTCTGTCTGTCTGTATGCATGTATGTATGTATGTCTGTCTGTCTACATTAAAAAGATAGTGGTCAAGAGCTTCATTAAAGAGGAGCTTGAAAAGATGGCTTTTAAGACCAGTCAGATAGTCATGTGTCGCTCCATGTATGCACTGATCAGCTCAGTCAGATTGTCAGGTGATGCTCCATGTATGCACTGATCAGCTCAGTCAGATTGTCAGGTGATGATCCATGTATGCACTGATCAGCTCAGTCAGATAGTCAAGTGGTGCTCCATGTATGCACTGATCAGCTCAGTCAGATAATCAGGTGCTGCTCCATGTATGCACTGATCAGCTCAGTCAGATTGTCAGGTGATGCTCCATGTATGCACTGATCAGCTCAGTCAGATAATCAGGTGCTGCTCCATGTATGCACTGATCAGCTCAGTCAGATAGTCAGGTGCTCCATGTATGCACTGATCAGCTCAGTCAGATAGTCAGGTGCTGCTCCATGTATGCACTGATCAGCTCAGTCAGATAGTAAGGTGCTGCTCCATGTATGCACTGATCAGCTCAGTCAGATAATCAGGTGCTGCTCCATGTATGCACTGATCAGCTCAGTCAGTTAATCAGGTGCTTCTCCATGTATGCACAGATCAGCTCAGTCAGATAGTCAGGTGATGATCCATGTATGCACTGATCAGCTCAGTCAGATAGTCAGGTGCTGCTCCATGTATGCACTGATCAGCTCAGTCAGATAGTTAGGTGATGCTCCATGTATGCACTGATCAGCTCAGTCAGTTAATCAGGTGCTCCATGTATGCACAGATCAGCTCAGTCAGATAGTAAGGTGATGATCCATGTATGCACTGATCAGCTCAGTCAGATAGTCAGGTGCTGCTCCATGTATGTACTGATCAGCTCAGTCAGATAGTTAGGTGTTGCTCCATGTATGTACTGATCAGCTCAGTCAGATAGTCAGGTGATGCTCCATGTATGCACAGATCAGCTCAGTCAGATAGTAAGGTGATGATCCATGTATGCACTGATCAGCTCAGTCAGATAGTTAGGTGCTGCTCCATGTATGCACTGATCAGCTCAGTCAGTTAATCAGGTACTGCTCCATGTATGCACTGATCAGCTCAGTCAGATAGTCAGGTGCTCCATGTATGCACTGATCAGCTCAGTCAGATAGTCAGGTGCTGCTCCATGTATGCACTGATCAGCTCAGTCAGTTAATCAGGTGATGCTCCATGTATGCACAGATCAGCTCAGTCAGATAGTAAGGTGCTGCTCCATGTATGCACTGATCAGCTCAGTCAGATAGTTAGGTGATGCTCCATGTATGCACTGATCAGCTCAGTCAGATAGTCAGGTGATGCTCCATGTATGCACAGATCAGCTCAGTCAGATAGTAAGGTGATGATTCATGTATGCACTGATCAGTTCAGTCAGATAGTCAGGTGCTGCTCCATGTATGTACTGATCAGCTCAGTCAGATAGTTAGGTGTTGCTCCATGTATGCACTGATCAGCTCAGTCAGATAGTCAGGTGATGCTCCATGTATGCACAGATCAGCTCAGTCAGATAGTAAGGTGATGATCCATGTATGCACTGATCAGCTCAGTCAGTTAATCAGGTGCTGCTCCATGTATGCACTGATCAGCTCAGTCAGATAGTCAGGTGCTGCTCCATGTATGCACTGATCAGCTCAGTCAGATAGTAAGGTGCTGCTCCAAATGAATTTGTGCATCTCCTACTGTCAACTGGCTGTGCTGACTTTTATTTAGCAGCAGCTGATTACTCCCAAAGACCACAGCCTCTGTCCTGTCATCGTTTAGCTGAAGCGTTTGGGCAGTCATCCATTCTGTCATTTCTTGTGTGTAACTTCAGTGTAAAAGACACTGAACTCTCTGAAGGTTTGACTTGATCAAGTTACTTGGTATCGTCCGCGTAAAATTAAAGGCTAATGTTATGCTTGTCGGTAGTATACCCAAGGGGACACATATATTCTAGTAACAGAATAGGCACGAGGACTCAACCCTGAGGGACCCCAAGGGGTTTAGAACTTTCTCATGTCTCCGCTTCAACTTTAACAGACTGGGATATGCCAGCCAGGTAGGACATGAAGCAGTCAAATGCCATTCCTTCGATTCCAGTCTGATTCTTCAGTGTGGAGAGGAGCTTGCCAAGACGATATTATCAAAGGCTGGGCTCAGATGCCATGGACATGTGACGCCATATTACCGGAATCAACTGTATATCTCAGACCATTTAGCACCCTCAGTAACGGCGTCTCGTGCTGCGGTGATTGGAATTTGTCCAAAAGGTAATGTTTGGAGATGTCTCTTTGTCGAGGATTGTGATCATACATTCGCACTGGTTATGATCATTGGTTTGCCAACACACTGATTTGCACATCAACAATAATCAAAATTAATAGTGAGAACCTTCCACAATGTAATGAAACTGGCATATATCTAAATATCAGTGGCACATATCTTTGATTCGTTTTGACAATTGATTCCTGTCTGTACTGATTTTTCACCACGTCTGTATGAAGAAGGAAGAAGGAATAGCTCGTATAATTCATTCAGCATTTATAGTCAAAATGGAGATATAAATGTACGAAAACTGTTAAGCTTTTATTATTTTTGCAGTGTTAAAAGATGTTATTTGAACAAAACATAATGTATCAAATCCGGCTTGATTTGCTATTCTTACTCACGACGTGTGGAACGTTAGCCAACATCAACAACGGGGATGGCTTTGTGGCCGAAGTAGCTGCAACCCGTTATGCCATGCCACGATCCGCTGATCGTGGGTTCGAATCCCCGTTGTCCTCAATTCTGGTTATTCTCTGGCGTTTAATGTGTATTTGATTCAAGCCATTTAAACCCCGATTGTTACCTATGCGATGTATATCAGTCAAGCGGCTGACTACTAACCTCGATTGGAACACTGCCCCAGTTTGACGTAGTACAACTTTAAGTACAATGTTTTAAAATAAACACCAGGGCGTGGAAGATAACCCTCCTTTAAGATGACACTCCGTGATATCGCTGGGAATGAAAGCGGCCTAAAACAGTGTGAAGCTAAATTAAACTTACAAAACACTTTCCATAATCATAAGAAAATCAAACGTGAAGTCTATTGTATGATTCCGACTATAGCTTAAGAAAGTGTTTGTGGATCACTATCAGTTACCAATTATCAAATAGATATGATATCATGGGTTCGCAAACAGGTATCCTGCTCAAACGGTGGCACTCGTCACAACCACATGCAAAGACATGGAAAGTGGAAAAAAATACGAGAACATATGGTCAAAATAGGGAATAACCATCATTTTTTGGCATTGATCAAATTTTGTAATGTCCTCCATGTGTCTACCACAAAACGTTTGGAACCATAAATATTACGATTCTAATCGAACAACGTTTGAGGAAGAGTTGTCGTATGACCCTCTTTGAAATTGAAAAACAAAATTAATCAATGTAAAGCTGAAACCATTTTATTCGGTGATCTTGTGGATACATTTCTTCATGTGTGACCTGGAGGCTTACCATGCATAAAAATAAACGAAATACAGTAAACTACGGTTATAACGAACACGCTTATAACGAACTGACAGATATAACGAACTTACTTTTAGGTCCCGACTACTTGCTGTAGTCAGGCTCTGTAAGTACTTATAACGAACTACGGTTATAACGAACCCAAATTAGTAGTCCCTTTGAGATCGTTATAATCGTAGTTTACTGTATAGCTTAAGGTTCACACGCTGACCCAGGACATGAGTTATAGACAGGCGATACCACCCACCGGCCCCACCGGTGGCGACACACTATTGAAGTACTGTACATGGTACAACCCTTCTCACCTTGCAGGTTATCAGGCGTTTGTTCCGCGTCAGTAAATTCTATCAATAGTACGACAAAGCTTATAACACGCCTGCTCAACCGGTTACAAAACTAACCACACCTCGTACCTAGCGATCAAGGTGTTGTTCAGCTATTATCATGAAATTGACTATCGACAGGCAAGCTATTGATCATAGTCGTTGTTGGAAGGTATTACTCGAATATCATGGCTATGATCATTAAAAAAGAGAGTCTTTTAAAAGTGAACAACAGCAAGACATGTCAGAAACATATGGAATACTGTAAGGGACATTCTCGCGGTTCGCATTATCGCGATATCGACTTCTGGAAACGAGCGAAATATGCCAATAACAAAGCTTCAGGTTCTCATTCATCTGGGTATCAAAGCGTCAGGTTCTCATTCATCTGGGTGTCAAAGCTTAAGGTTCTCATTCTTCTGGGTGTCAAAGCTTCAGGTTCTCATTCATCTGGGTGTCAAAGCTTCAGGTTCTCATTCATCTGGGTGTCAAAGCGTCAGGTTCTCATTCATCTAGGTGTCAAAGTTTCAGGTTCTCATTCATCTTGGTGTCAAAGCTTCAGGTCATCATTCATCTAGGTGTCAAAGCTTCAGGTCATCATTCATCTAGGTGTCAAAGCTTCAGGTTCTCATTCATCTTGGTGTCAGTGTTTCAAGTTCTCATTCATCTTGGTGTCAAAGCTTCAGGTTCTCATTCATCTAGGTGTCAAGGCTTCAGGTTCTCATTCATCTAGGTGTCAACGCGTCAGGTCATCATTCATCTAGGTGTCAAAGCTTCAGGTCATCATTCTTCTGGGTGTCAAAGCTTCAGGTCATCATTCATCTTGGTGTCAAAGCTTCAGGTTCTCATTCATCTTGGTGTCAAAGCTTCAGGTTCTCATTCATCTAGGTGTCAAGGCTTCGGGTTCTCATTCATCTATGTGTCAAAGCTTCAGGTCATCATTCATCTAGGTGTCAAAGCTTCAGGTCATCATTCATCTTGGTGTCAAAGCTTCAGGTCATCATGCATCTAGGTGTCAAGGCTTCAGGTTCTCATGCATCTTGGTGTCAAAGCTTCAGGTCATCATGCATCTAGGTGTCAAAGCTTCAGGTTCTCATTCATCTTGGTGTCAAAGCTTCAGATCATCATTCATCTAGGTGTCAAAGCTTCAGGTTCACATTCATCTAGGTTTCAAAGCTTCAGGTTCTCATTCATCTAGGTGTCAAAGCTTCAGGTTCTCATTCATCTTTGTGTCAAAGCTTCAGGTTCTCATTCATCTATGTGTTAAGGCTTCAGGTTCTCAATTATCTGAGTGTCAAAGCTTCAGGTTCTCATTCATCCGGGTGTCTAATTTCAGGTTCTCATTCATCTATGTGTCAAGGCTTCAGGTTCTCATTCATCTGGGTGTCAAAGCTTCAGGTTCTCATTCATCTTGGTGTCAAAGCTTCAGGTCATCATGCATCTGGGTGTCAAGGCTTCAGGTTCTCATTCATCTTGGTGTCAAAGCTTCAGGTCATCATGCACCTGGGTGTCAAGGCTTCAGGTTCTCATTCATCTATGTTTCAAAGCTTCAAGTTCTCATTCATCCTGGTGTCAAAGCTTCAGGTTCTCATTCATCTTGGTGTCGAAGCTTCAGGTTCTCATTCATCTGAGCTTCAGGTCCTCATTCATCTTGTTGTCAAAGCTTCAGGTTCACATTCATCTAGGTTTCAAAGCTTCAGGTTCTCATTCATCTTGGTGTCAAAGCTTCAGGTTCTCATTCATCTTTGTGTCAAAGCTTCAGGTTCTCATTCATCTATGTGTTAAGGCTTCAGGTTCTCAATTATCTGAGTGTCAAAGCTTCAGGTTCTCATTCATCCGGGTGTCTAATTTCAGGTTCTCATTCATCTATGTGTCAAGGCTTCAGGTTGTCATTCATCTTGGTGTCAAAGCTTCAGGTTCTCATTCATCTTGGTGTCAAAGCTTCAGGTCATCATGCATCTAGGTTTCAAAGCTTCAGGTTCTCATTCATCTATGTTTCAAAGCTTCAGGTTCTCATTCATCCTGGTGTCAAAGCTTCAGGTTCTCATTCATCTAGGTGTCGAAGCTTCAGGTTCTCATTCATCTTGGTGTCAAGGCTTCAGGTTCTCATTCATCTACGTGTCGAAGCTTCGGGTTCTCATTCATCTAGGCGTCGAAGCTTCAGGTTCTCATTCATCTGGGTGTCAAAGCTTCAGGTTCTCATTTTTCTGGGTGTCAAAGCTTCAGGTTCTCATTCTTCTGGGTGTCAAAGCTTCAGGTTCTCATTCATCTTGGTGTCAAAGCTTCAGGTTCTCATTTGTCTTGGTGTCGAAGCTTCAGGTTCTCATTCATCTTGGTGTCAAAGCTTCAGGTTCGCATTCTTCTGGGTGTCAAAGCTTCAGGTTCTCATTCATCTTGGTGTCAAAGCTTCAGGTTCTCATTCATCTAGGTTTCAAAGCTTCAGGTTCTCATTCATCTAGGTGTCAAGGCTTCAGGTTCTCATTCATCTAGGTGTCAAGACTTCAGGTTCTCATTCATCTAGGTGTCAAGGCTTTAGGTTCTAATTCATCTGGATGTCAAGAGTTCTCATTCATCGAGTTCTCAAGAGGTCCATCCAGCTTGGTGTCAAGAGTTTGGATTCATCTTTGTGTCAAGAATTATCATTCATCTTGGTGTCAAGAGTTTGGATACATCTAGGTGTCAAGAGCTATGTTTCATCTAAGTGTCAATACTTGCGATTCATCCAGGTGAAAAGAATTCTCATTCATCTTGGTTCTAAGAGATCTCATTTATCTAGGTGTCGATGTTCTCATTCGTCTATATGTCAAGAGCTCTGTTTCATCTACGTATCTCGAATCGTGTATACGCGATTGTTTAAAAGGCAAATGTTACCGATTACGTGAAGAAAGATGAATTGAAATTCCATTCACCAAACCCCACCTTATTTGAAATCAATATTAATACGATCATAGAGTTTTAAAACACGGGGCGGGAACCAATGTCCATTTTCATTTAAACACACATCTTAAGGTTCCACAAAACAGTAGTTTTAAACAATCGCGTATGCACGATTTTGTGATATTAAAACATTTCATTTAATTAATTTTCAGATACTTCTTTGGATATACGTAAGATTTGAAAAATGCACGGTCCGTCTCGTGACAATAAGTAATTACGAATATACTCGAATAACTTAAAGGTTTGTGTATGCGTCGCTGTGTATGAGATCATTTTTTGTTGCGTTGTCGACCAATCAGGTTACGAATTCCATGATGGTTACAAAGTTGTAGCAACAGCCATGCAAATGACAAGGGAAGAAATACATTTGTTTGCTCAGACAACAGACTTAAAACAGTCGACGAACTGGTCGGTTGTCATTTCATGTCAAATTATAACAACAGAAGCTTCGTCGAGTAATACATAACATGGCGGGAGTGTTTGATAGTCTGAAGGGTGCCGGTGCCATTGGCATCGTTGTTCTTATTCTTGCTCTTTTAGGGAACATGTGTAACTGGATAGCCTTTCCTACTGCAGCATGGGCTCGTGAGTTTACAAATACAAATAAGGAGACTTTCACTGGCTACGGGCTGTGGAGAATATGTGGAACAGGCACGGATACCGGCTTCGGTAAAGTTGTATCTGTATGCACCCAGATAGACGGAACCAATCTCGGTAAAGTATATTATCCTTTTATCAAACAACATTCTATTATAGATATAGATATTATATTTGATTAGAGTTTTTTTTATTTATGGGGGGAAATGTTCGGACAATGACAATAGCTATGCTAATAGTAAAACCCGGGAAACAAAGATGCGCCAAGACCATAGCTGCTTCAATATATTCAAACAAAATTGGCTCCTTTGGGCAGATTAATGATAAGTTCGGTCGCCTGTCACGCTGAAGATCAGTAGGTAAGAGTTTATGGTTTGGGTTTCAGCGTATTATGGCGCTGTTCAGGCTTTGGTATCAATTGGATTTCTGGGACTCAACGCAATGTGCCTCATCATCATCCTCAAGATGTTCACAAGCAAGTGTGCCGACGTCTCTGACATCGATAAAGTCAACGGCATCCAAGCTATCGTTACAGGTATGGCGTCAAACAACTCACACTAACATTATTGATTCAGTTCAGTTTGACTTGAACAAGAAGTAAACAATACATGAAGAAAATCGTGCTTCCCTTTTTCTTATATGATTCATGTTTTTTACCATTTATAATGTTTATTAATATATTGTACCAATGCATTTTTGTGTTAGATTATAACAACTTTTTTTTTAATAATAATTTAAAAACAGTTCGAATAGTTAATTGACAATTGCTGATAACTAGGTGACACGTGTTCACATCACTTTATTTGATATGGTACCGCCTCCGTGGTATGGTGGTAGAGCGTCCGCCCGGAGAGCGGAAGGTACGGGGTTCGATCCCTTGCCGCGTCATACCAAAAGACGTTAAAAGATGGTATTTGTTGTTACCCTGTCTGGCGCTCGGCATTAAGGGGCTAAAACAAGGAATGGTCGGCTCGGAGTCAGTATACTGTGTCTGAGTGGGGTATTCATGTTAAACTGCGGCATGGTATCTCAGTGAGCTAGCACTATAAATCGGCATCAGTCCGGACTAGTACAAGCAGTCACACAAACACACACACGTACATGTACGTCGCTATATAAGTGCAATAATCTTGGACGCGACGTTAAACCACATTTCACCTCACATTATTTGATATGAGTATAATGCCTGTTTCTAGTTAAGACTACTACACTAACGATATCACCTTTCATACCATAGCCTAAATTATTATAACCTCGACGCTTTTATGTCTAAACAAATGTAATTATTCAACAAGGAGCGTAATTTGAATAAGCCAGTAAGGCCTGTTTACCTATCCCTTTCAAGTAAAGTTGAAATAAATATGTTTAAACGGTATCATTTCCAGGTGTTCTTTACTTGATCGGCATCATTATATTTGGTGCGGAATACGGCAATGGAGACAAACTTCGTACCGTAGTCGGTACCACTATCGTGGACGGCGACCTGGGCTACTCATTCGTCTTGGCTGTGTTCGCCATGTTGCTTGAGATCGTTGTCGGCGTTGTTCTGCTTGTGACCAGCCTCAAAGGTGGATCTGTGGCCGCCAAATAGTAACCACTATATAAAGTCAAGGGGAATGGAAGCATATTCTGCAGTATCGTGGAAGGATGAAGTCGACACAACCGATGTTGTCAAGTCAAGTTTCCCTGCAGGAAGTACTCCAACCCTGTGACAAGGCTTCACTTTGAACTTCTTATCTTGCCTTCTTTACAATACCATTGTGATGGTGATTTCCTTACATCCCCTTGAACAATGCTTGTCATATACAATATCCCTGCCGAATGTCTTGAATGAGATGTCAGCTACCATGACTGGAACTATACAAACCAGGCTTAAACTATTTTTCACCAGACGTCTCACTTCAATGAAGATGGGTACTATGCAAACTATTTACCGTCGGAAAATAAAAGAAATGAATCAAAGTGTTTTTACATTTTCACAATGAGTTTTGTCGTTTCTATTACTTAGACGTTAATATTAACAATATCCATAAATGACCACACTACACCACACCACACCACACCACACCACGCCACACCACGCCAAGCGAAACCACACCACACCACGCGAAACCACACCACACCACGCTATGCCACACCACACCACACCACACCACACCACACCACACCACCCAAGACAACACCACGCGAAACCACACCACACCACTCGAAACCACACCACACCACACCATACCACACCACACCACACCACACCACGCGAAACCACACCACACCACGCCACGCCACACCACACCACACCACACCACACCACACCACACCACGCGAAACCACACCACACCACGCCACGCCACACCACACCACACCACACCACACCACACCACATTTGGTCTTCAGCAACCCATGCTTGCCGTAAAAGGCGACTATGATTGTCGTAAGAAGAGACAAACGACATTGGGTGGTCAGTCTAGCCTACTTGGTTGATGCATGTCATCGTAACTCATTTGCGTGGTGCGGCGTTAAACAACAAACAAACAAACACCACACGCGACATTAAACCCATTTGTGCTCTTTCAATGTTCTAGGTTTGTAATAACCCTAACATAGTAACACCACACCACACTGACCCGTGAAGATCTTGGTTAGAATTGCTTGCCATAAAAGGGACTATGCTTGTCGTGAGAGGAGACAAACGGCATCTGGTGGACAAGTTCGCTCACTTGGTTGTGCATGCCATCTTATCCCAATGGATTGATGCTCATGATGTTAATCACTGGATTGGGTGCGGCGTTAAACAACAAACAAACAAACATCATACAAAAGCGACATTAAACCCAGTTGTGCTCTTTCCATGTTCTGAGATTGTAATAACCATAACATAAAAGACACAATACACTCTCTCGCGATCTCGTATACCTTCACAACTGGTGAACGCTTGATTGAGATGTATTGTTGTCTAGTCTCCCATGTTAGTGTTCCTGTCATGAATAATGTGTCCTGTGGAAGTATATAAAATATAAATACTTCTTGTTGTCAAGCCGGCTATTCTCAACCAAATACCTATGGTATTCACACTGCAACATCACAGACAATGATGTAATTTCGAAAACACAGCTTGCAGTCAAATATTGTGCTGAATAATATAATGTGATTTGTTATAGTTATCATGTATACGGTAATCGTTTGAGCCATAGATACAAATGAATGTTTGCGCACTAATGACTTAACAAACATTGATTGGCGATTGATTCTCTACCATTTTCTTACACTATTCCGGGTTTGGACCAACGTGTCAAAATTTCAGCTTGGTAACCGTTCATTTGCTCGTCAGTTTTAGCTGTTGGATACTAGGTATCATATGTACTCGTCAATCAACTTTATATTTCTTAACTCAGGCCACACTGCACATAATGCAGATGAAAGAAGAATCATATGAAAGTCACATGCCAAGCGTGTTACGCCCTACCCATCTCATTTTAAATATTTTACATAAATATGGAGCTATCAAACATAGAACACTAATACACTTAAGTTATACTTATTTGCAAACGTAATTCTACCTTTATCATATTTCTGGAATGAGATAAGACAACTATTTCGATAGAGACTATAATTCTTACATACAAAAAGTACATTGCATTCATCCTCCACTAAATGAAGGTCACTGTCTTTACATACAGAATCTGTATAAGGTATTGTTAAGGCTGACTTTTCGCAAATAATGTTTACTCGACAGTTGTTTAGAGACTTTCGAAGTTTGCACATTGCTCTATCAAATCGTTTGTCTCTCAGTACAGTTATATAAAACACAGGTTAAAGAAGATATTTTATATGAACATAATGCACTAAAAAGAGAGAAACCTCAAAACAAAAGTATCTGTTTAACGTCTTTTGAATGCAGACACACCTCTTCGTATCCCCAACATCAACCACACACACGCAAAACCATGATTAAATAACATTTGCTAACATACGATGCCCTATTCACTTTAACATTCTCCTCTAATAATTTAAACAGAACATAACTTGGGAAGGGGTATCGACTTGCATTCACTCGCAAAAGCTTAATCCAGTACTTCAGTACCCTTATTGGCGTATTTAAAAACATAAATTTGAGACCAGATATGTTTGCAGCTGCAGCTGCAAAATCATGCAACAAGTTAATATTTGAGGCCGTCAAGTACTTCTTTTTCCAAATAAAATGAAGCTTCAAGAATTTTCGGGGACACTTTATTTTTTCGATGAAATTCCAGCTGTCTGAGTTTAGTATTTATGTAATACTGCGGTATGGTATCTCAATGGGCAAGCTCTATACATCCGTAGTTAGTCTGGAGTACTACAATCAGACACACACACACACACACACACACACACACACACACACACACACACACTCACACTCACTCACTCACTCACTCACTCACTCACTCACTCACTCACACACTCACTCACTCACTCACTCACTCACTCACTCACACACTCACTCACACACTCACTCACTCACTCACTCACACACTCACTCACACACTCACTCACACACTCACTCACACACTCACACACTCACTCACACACTCACACTTGTGTGTGGCTGCTTGTAGTACTCCGGACTAATGACCTTACCTTTATTTGAAATCAATATCAATGCGATCGTAAAGACCATTTTCTAATCTATTTGTTATGTTTATTCATAAATCCATTCACACAGTATGAAAATAAGTTAGCTTGTGACAAGATTTAGAGACATCTCTTTGTGTCCAGTTCAATGCAGCAGGCATGTGAAGGCTCTACAAAGCAGTATTGCAGATGTTTCTTGACGTAATCAATTACACTTCCGTTTTAAACAATCACATATACATTGTACACGATGTTGGTATGTGGAAACATATCAAAATGCTGGAATAGAAACATTCCATTCCACTCGTTATGTGAAACATGTGTTGTCAGTAACATGATGACAAATATACTAGAATAACTTGACGGTTTATGTATGATTCGCTATGTATGAGATCATTCTTTGTTATAATCTTTTCTGCAACCTGAGTTTTATATAACTGTACTCAGAGACAAACGATTTGTTAGAGCAATGTGTAAACTTCGAAACACTCTGAACAACTTTCGACATTATTATGTGAAAAATATACATTAAATATACCTTATAGAAATTCTGAATGTAAAGACAGTAACCTTCGTTTAGTAGAGGATGAATGCGTTGTCCTTTTTGTATGTAAGCGCTATTAATGTTGTAAGTTTTATAGGTCTAAATTTATGTAATATATTTAAAATGAGATGGCGAGAGTGTAACACGCTGGGCATGTGACTTTAATATGATTCTTCTTTCATCTGCACTATGTGCAGTGTGGCCTGTATGCCTGTGTGCTTGTCTCATTACAGAAATATCATAAAGTTAGTATTACGTTTGCAATTGTCTTTTCTTAAGTTCTATTAATGTTCTAAGTTGGATGGGTCTATATTTAGGTAACATATCCAAAATAGGATGGGTATGTGGCACGCTGGGCATGTGACTTTAATATATGATTCATCTTTCATCTGCAGTATGGGCAATGTGGCCTGAACCCTGAAATATAAAGTTCATCGACTAGTACATATGATACATGTTATCCAACAGCTAAAACTGACGAGCAAATGAACGGTTCCCAAACTGACAGCTTGACACGTTGGGTCCAAACCCCGAACAGTGTAAGAAAATGGTTGAGAATCAATCGCCAATCAATGTTTGTTTGTTAAGTCATTAGTGCGCAAACATTCATTTGTATCTATGGCTCATACAATTACCGTATACATGATAACTATAACAAATCACATTATATTATTCAGCACAATATTTGACTGCAAGCTGTGTTTCCGAAATAACATCATTGTCTGTGATGTTGCAGTGTGAATACCATAGGTATTTGGTTGAGAATAGCCATCTTGACAACAAGAAGTATTTATATTTTATATACTTCCACATTGCACATTATTCATGACAGGAACACTAACATGGGAGACAAGACAACAATATGTGTCAATCAAGCGTTCACCAGTTGTGAAGGTATACGAGGTCGCGAGAGAGTGTATTGCGTCTACTATATATGTTATGGTTATTAGGATCTCAGAACATTGAAAGAGCACAACTGGGTTTAATGTCGCGTGTGGTGTTTGTTTGTTTGTTTGTTTGTTTGTTGTTTAACGCCGCACTCACCAATGCCGTTTGTCTCCTTTTTACGACAATCATAGTCGCCTTTTACGGCAAGCATGGGTTGCTGAAGACCAAATGTAACCAGGTGTGGTGTGGTGTGGTTTTGTGTGGCATGGCGTGGTGTGGTGTGGTTTCGCGTGGTGTGGTGTGGTGTGGTGTGGTGTGGTGTGGTGTGGTGTGGTGTGGTGTGGTGTGGTGTGGTGTGGTGTGGTGTGGTGTGGTGTGGTGTGGTTTCGTGTGCTGTGATGTGGTGTGGCGTGGTGTGGTGTCGCGTGGTGTGGTGTGGTGTGGCGCGGTGTGGTGTGGTGTGGTGTGGTGTGGTGTGGTGTGGTGTGGTGTGGTGTGGTGTGTCATGGCGTGGTGTGGTGTGGTGTAGTGTGGTGTAGTGTGGTGTGGTGTTTTTCTGTGGTGTGGTCATTTATCAATTGATCTTGATACTAACGTCAAAGGAATAGAAGCTACTATTTGTAAAACTGTAAAACTATTCTCCCATTCCCCCTGACTGCATACAGTGGTTACTATTTGGCGGCCACAGATCCGCCCCTTAGGCAAGCCAAAAGCAGAACAACGCCGACAAAAAATCCCAAGCAACATGGCGAACACAGCCAAGACGAATGAGTAGCACGACAGTGATACTGAAGGGAGTACGTAGTTTGTCTCCATTACCTTATTCTGCACCGAATATAATGATGCCCACCAAGTAAAAAACACCTGGAAATGATATAGTTTAAACATATCTAATTCAACATTTTACTTGAAAGGGATCGGTAAACAGACCTTACTGGCTTATTCAAATTACGCTCACTGTTACATAAATTCATTTGTGTAGATATAAAAACTTCAAGTTTTTAAATAACTTAGGCTATGGTAAGACACGTGAATATATTAGTGTTGGAGACTAAACTAGAATCAGGCATTATACTCTTTTCAAATAAAGTGATGGATACTCGTGTCGCCTGAATATCAGAAATGTCAAATACCCAATCGTATTGCATTAAAGTTATTATCAACAAAAACACACCTGAAAGTAACAGTGTTCATACGATAGGGTCGAATATATGTTGAAAAACAAACGTAACTTCAGTCTGGATTTCCACATTGTCAACTTTTTAGGGTGCTTAATACAAGTTTTCATAAGGTGTGACAAAAAATGCATTAATGCAACAGCTTGAAACACATAACAAACTGGCAGAACATGAATGTTTTAAGAAAGAGGGAAACACTATTTTATTCATGGAGCTTTTACTCCTTGTTCCGGTCAAACTGATCTGATTCAATTATGTCAGTGTGAGTTCTTTGGATGTCGTTGACTTTATTGATGTCGGAGACAGAGCATCTCAGAGACAATTGGTGGTGTAGCATTGTGGACAATTGTCCAGTGGAAGTATGCGTGGCTCTCCATAAAAAGCATGGAATTGAGTTAGTTTGCTGTCTCCTGGCATGTACGCCCCCCATCCCAGACAATCCAGAGACTGTAGAGAACTTTACAAAAGCTGCAGTCAAAGGTATCTTCCAGGTGAAGAAATATATAGACATTGTGAAGAGACATTATATGTTCTGACATGTGAGTAGGGATAAACTTAACATAAAAATGCCCCTTTTCGTACACTTACAAATACTGTATTTATATGTCTGTAACTCTCTCCCCGCGCTAGGCCCCTGTTTTTAACTTAGGTTACCTACATTATCCATTATCTTTTCCCTTAATAAATTAATACGTTTATTAGTAGTAGTCATACATCAGCTTAACTGATTACTTCTATCACTCTATCTATCCTAGTTATCATACCCCAAATAAACCTGGCTAACGTAGAACTTTTATACCTCTTCGGCTCTCTACGGCCACTAAAACCCCAACCGCTCTTCTCATTACTTTATCCCCCTTCACTTACAGTTTTTTGGGCTAGACGTTTACATTTATTCCCACTATTCCATATTTTATAAGAACCGTCAGCCCCGAGTGCGAAATAGCCAGAGGCTGAAGCGCTCGTAAAATCTCCAAATATCTCTCTCTCTCTCTATTGAGGAATCAAGAATATATGTATATATCAAAGCCTGAACAGCGCCATACTACGCTGAAACCCAAACCATAAACTCTTATTTACTGTTCGTCAACGTGACAGGCGAACAATTTCACCTTTTATCAGCCCAAAGGAGCTAATGGTTGTTGATCATATTGAAGCAGCTATGGGCTTGGTTACACTGTTGTAGCAACAGCCATTCAAATGACAAGGTGAGAAATTGCTTAGGAAACAGAATTAAAACAGTCGAAGAACTGGTCGGTTGTATTTTCATGTCAACTTATAACGACAGAACCATCGTCTAGTTATATATAACATGGCAGGAGTGTTTGAGAGTCTGAAGGGTGCCGGTGCCATTGGCATCGTTGTTCTTGTTCTTGCTCTTTTAGGGAACATGTGTAACTGGATAGCCTTTACTACTGCAGCATGGGCTCGTCAATTTACAAATACAAATAAGGAGACTTTCACTGGCAACGGGCTGTGGAGAATATGTGGAACAGGCACGGATACCGGCTTCGGTAAAGTTGTATCTGTATGCACCCAGATTGACGGGACAAATCTCGGTAAAGTATATTATCCTTTTATTAAACAACATTATATTATAGATATATATTATATATATTATTAGATTAGAGTGTTTTCTATTTATGGGGTGATTTATGGGGGAATATGTTCGGACAATGACAATAGCTATGCTATAATAGTAAAACCCGGGAAACAAAGATGCACCAAGACCATAACTGCTTCAATATATTCAAAAACCATTGGCTCTTTGGACACATTAATGATAACGTCTTTCGCCTCTCATGCCGAAGATCAGTAAGTAAGGGTGTATGGTTTGGGTGTCAGCGTATTATGGCGCTGTTCAGGCTTTGGTATCAATTGGATTTCTGGGACTCAACGCAATGTGCCTCATCATCATCCTCAAGATATTCACAAGCAAGTGTGCCGACGTCTCCGACATCGATAAAGTTAACGGCATTCAAGCTATTGTTACAGGTATGGCGTCAAACAACTCACACTAACATTATTGATTCAGTTTAGTGTGACTTGAACAAGAAGTAAACAATACATGAAGAAATTTGTGCTGTCCTCTTTCCCATATCATTCATGCTTGCAATGTTCATCAATATTTTGCATTAATGCATTTTTTGTGTTACCTTATGATTAAACGTTGGCCTAATTATGTGGAAACATCGTATGAACACTGTAACTTCACAGGTCTGTTTTTGTTGATAATAATTTTAAAACAATACGATTTGATAACTGACAATTGCCGATATTTAAGTGACACGAGTAGACATCACTATATTTGAAATGAGTATAATGCATGTTTCTAGTTAAGCCTCCTACACTAACGTATTTATCTTTCATACCATAGCCTAAATTATTTAAAACCTTGGAGTTTTTATGTCTACACAAATGTAATTATGTAACAACGAGAGAAATTTGAATAAGCCAGTAAGGGCTGTTTACCGATCCATTTCATTTCCAGGTGTTCTTTACTTGATCGGCATCATAATATTCGGTGCGGAATACGGCAATGGAGACAAACTACGTGTTGCCCTCGGTGCCACTATCGTGGACGGCGACCTGGGCTACTCATTCATCTTGGCTGTGTTCGCCATGGTGTTGGAGATCGTTGTCGGCGTTGTTCTGCTTGTGACCGGCCTCAAAGGTGGATCTGTGGCCGCCAAATAGTAACCACTATATAAAGTCAAGGGGAATGGGAGCATGTTATGTTGTGTCGTGGAAGGATGAAGTCGACACAACCAATGTTGTCAAGTCAAGTTCCCCTGCAGGAAGTACTCCCATCCTGTGACGTGGCTTCACTTTGAACTTCTTATCTTGCCTTCTTTACAATACCATTGTGATGGCGATTTCCTTACATCCCCTTGAACAATGCTTGTCATATACAATATCCCTGTCGAATGTCTTGTATGAGATATCAGCTACTATGACTGGAACTATACAAACCAGGCTTAAACTATTTTTCACCAGAAGTCTCACTTCAATGAAGATGGGTATTATGCAAACGGTTTATTTACGGAAAATTAAAGAAATGAATCAAAGTGTTTTTTTACAATTTTACAACAGTTTTGTCGCTTCTATTCCTTAGACGTTAATATTAACAATATCACTAAATGACTATACCACACCACACCACACCACACCACACCACACCACACCACACCACACCAAACCAAACCACACCACACCACACCACACCTACGCTACACCTACGCTACACCATACACACCACACCACACCACACCACACCACACCACACCGCGAAGAGGGTTAGAATTTGTCTCTAGCAAACCATGCTTGCCGTAAAAGGCGATCATGCCATAAAAGGCGACCAACGGCATCGGGTGGACAGGTTCGCACACTTGGTTGATGCATGTCATCGTATCCCAATAGCGTGGATGGATGCTCGTGATGTTAATCACTGGATTGTCTGGTCCAAACTCGATTATTTACAGAACACCGTCATGTTACTGAAATATTGCTGAGTGCGGCGTTACACAATAAACAAACAAACACCACACAAAAGCGATATAAACCCAGTTGTGCTCTTTCAATGCTCTGAGATTGTAATAACCATAACATAGCAGACACAATACACTCTCTCTCTTCGACCTCGAACACCTTCACGACTGGTAACGTATACGTAAACACAGAGTATACTATGTCCCATAGCGTGAACGTTTGATTGAGATGTATTGTTGTCTAGTCTCCCATGTAAGTGTTCCTGTCATGAATAATGTGCAATGTGGAAGTATATAAACTATAAATACTTCTTGTTGTCAAGATGGTTATTCTCAACCAAATACCTAAAGTATCCATACTGCCACATCACAGACAATGATGTAATTTCAAAACACAGCTTGCTGTCAAATATTGTGCTGAATAATGTGATTTGTTTTTGTTATCATGTATACGGTAGTCGTATGAGCCATAGATACAAATGAATGTTTGCGCACTAATAACCTAACAAAACATTGATTGGCGATTGATTCTCAACCATTTTCTTACATTATTCGGGTTTTCACCCAACGTGTCAAGCTTTCAGTTTGGTAGCGTTTTATTGCTCGCCAGTTTTAGCTGTTTGATAATATGTATCATATGTACTAGTCGATCAACCACATTGCCCATACTGCAGATGAAAGATGAATCATATATTAAAGTCACATGCCCAGCATGCCACATACCCATCCTATTTTGGATATGTTACCTAAATATAGACCTATCCAACTTAGAACATTAATAGAACTTAAGAAAAGACAATTGCAAACGTGATACTAACTTTATGATATTTCTGTAATGAGACAAGCAAGCTATTTTTCAACAGAGTCTATTTCTTACGTACAAAAAGTGCATTGCATTCATCCACTACTAAATGAAGGTCACTGTCTTCACATGCAGAGTCTGTACACGGTGTTAAATGTTGGTTTTTCACAAAATAATGTTGACTCGAAAGTTGTTTAGAGACTTTCGAAGTTTACACATTGCTCCAACAAATCGTTTATCTCTGAGTACAGTTATATAAAACTCAGGTTGCAGAAAAGATTATATATTCGCTACAAAGGTAGAAACCTCCAAACTTTGGTACTATGTTTGGAAATAAATATCTGTTAAACGTCATCTTCCTGCAATGGCCTATCCTCTTATAATTTAAGCAGAACGCAACTTTGGAGGGGGTATCGACTTGCATTCAATCGAAGAAGCTTAATCCAGTACTTCTTTGCCCTTATTGGCGTGTTGATAAACATACAATGACCATCAGTTTCACCCAGAACATCTTTTTGCTGAAGATTGCTGAATCATTACCCACTCCCCAAAATAGTTTACATTAGGATACTTGTATCTTTTCAAATGGGGCATGATATTTAATACCCCACACTTCAAAACCATACATCAATATTCGAGAGATTTTAGTACTGTCTACAATTTCCTTTTCCAATAATATGAAGAGTAATTAAACCTTTTCAAGAATTTCGGGGACACTATAATTTATTCGAAAACATCCAAGCTGTCTGAGTGTAGTATTCATGTATAGTATGGTATCTCAATGGGCTAGGACTATAAATGCGTCAGTAGTCGAAACAGCTAGTTTCACGCCTGCATCACCGCGGTAGCCTATATTCATAGAATAGTACTTTTTTCAGTCATTGTCCGTAGGTATATTTAGATACTTATATCTACTATTGCAGGTTGCAAAGTTGTGCTTACTACAATATTCAAAGGATGTTAGGCGATACATTTCGTGCAAAAAACACAATAGAAATCTACAAAGAGAATATGTTTTAAACATTTGGGACTACAGAGAGCATGGAATTTGGCGTTTTTCTATATACGACTGTGACGTCATATCCCTTGCGTCACAGTGAGTGATATGACGTCATACTGGTGACGTGCGGTGTAGAACGAAAGCTTTGCAAAGCTTGCTTAGCTATCTTTATGGGTAGCCTATGTTAGCTGACCAAGTTTGCGTGCTCATATGCTTTCAATGCCTGGTATATGTTCGAGTGAAGTATTACATAATGCATTGGCACGTCGTACTATAGGCAAACTGCTTGCGCATATACAGCGCGATATTTTGTTCACAGGCTGTTGTCGGTAATTCCGTAATTTAACCAACTCAAAACTTTGGACTCAAACCATGCCGCTTCTCTAAATATATTTGCTAACACCAAAGCGTTTTTTTTGGTCATGGTAGCATGGAGATAAACGCCTAAATATCTTGAAGATGTATGTATGCGTTGCTGTGTACGGGATCATTTCATGAATGTTCCTATATAAGTACAATAATAGGGAACGCGACGTTTAATCCCATTTCACTGCACCTTACCTTTTTTTAAATCAATATCAATGCGATCGTAAAGACCATTATTAATCTTTTTGTAATGTTTATTTATAAATCCATTCACATAGTATGAAAACAAGTTGGCAGGTTGAGACAAGATTTAGAGACATCTCCATTTGAAATATGTATTGTCAGTCACATGATGACAAATATGCTCGAATAACTTGAAGGTTTATGTATGCGTCGCTGTGTTCAAGATCATTTTTTGTTTCGTTATCGACCAATCAGGTTACAATGTTGTAGCAACAGACATTTTTGCTTAGACAACAGACTTAAAAACAGTCGAAGAACTGGTCGGTTGTCATTTCATGTAAACTTATAACGGCAGAACCTTCGTCTCCTTACACATAATATGGCCGGAGTGTTTGAGAGTCTGAAGGGTGCCGGTGCCATTGGCATCGTTGTTCTTGTTCTTGCTCTTTTGGGGAACATGTGTAACTGGATAGCCTTTACTACTGCAGCATGGGCTCGTCTATTTACAAATACAAATAAGGAGACTTTCATTGGCTTCGGGCTGTGGAGAATATGTGGAACAGGCTCGGATACCGGCTCCGGTAGAATTGTATCTGTATGCACCCAGATAGACGGAACAAATCTCGGTAAATATTGTCCTTTTATCAAACAACATTCTATTATAGAAATATATTATATTTGATTAGAGGTTTTTTTATTTATGGGGTACTTTATGGGGGGTGGGGGGGGGGGGGGAGATGTTCGGACAATGACAATAGCTATGCTATAATAGTAAAACCCGGGAAAAAAAGATACATGTATCGTGAAACCAAGCCCATAGATGCTTCAATATGTTCAAAAACCATTGTCCCCTTTGGGCAGATTAATGATAAAGTCGTGTCGCCTGTCACGCCGAAGATCAGTAAGTAAGGGTGTATGGTTTGGGTTTCAGTGTATTATGGCGCTGTTCAGGCTTTGGTATCAATCGGATTTCTTGGACTCAACGCAATGTGCCTCATTATCATCCTCAAGATGTTCACAAGCAAGTGTGCCGACGTCTCTGACATCGATAAAGTCAACGGCATCCAAGCTATCGTTACAGGTATGGCGTCAAACAACTCACACTAACATTATTGATTCAGTTCAGTTTAACCTGAACAAGAAGTAAAAGAAACATGAAGAAAATTGTGTTTCCCTCTTTCCCATATCATTTATGTTTTTACCGTTGGTAATATTTATCAATAAATTGCATTGCTGCATTTTTGTCAGCTTATAACAATTTGTATTTAGTACCAAAACATATTGACTTAATTATGTGGAAACTCAGACTGAAGTTACGTTTGTGTTTCAATATATATATATTCGTCCCGGTCGTATGAACACTGTAACAGGTATATTTATGTTAATAATAATTTTAAAACTATAAGAATGGTTAACTGACAATTGCTGATAATTAGGTGGCACGTGTACACATCACTTAATTTGAAATGAGTATAATGTCTGTTTCTAGTTTAGACTCCTAAACTAACGTGTTATTGTTTCATACCATAGCTTAAATTTTTTAAAACCTTGAAGTTTTTATGTCTACACAAATGTATTTATGTAACAGGGAGTGTAATTTGAATAAGACAGTAAGGCCTGTTTACCGATCCCTTTCAGGTAAAATTGAATAAAATATGTTTAAACTATATAATTTCCAGGTGTTCTCTACTTGATCGGCATCATTATATTCGGTGCGGAATACGGCAATGGAGACAAACTTCACAGTGCAGTCATTGCCGTGGATGGCGACCTGGGCTACTCATTCGTCTTTGCTGTGTTCGCCATGGTGTTGGAGATCGTTGTCGGCGTTGTTCTGCTTGTGATCGGCCTCAAAGGTGGATCTGTGGCCGCCAAATAGTAACCTCTGCATAAAGTCACGGTAATGGGAGAATATTCTGTTGTGTCGAGGAAGGATGAAGTCGACACAACCAATGTTGTCAAGTCAAGTTCCCCTGCAGGAAGTACTCCCACCCTGTGACGTGGCTTCACTTTGAACTTCTTATCTTGCCTTCTTTACAATACCATTGTGATGGTGATTTCCTTACATCCCCTTGAACAATGCTTGTCATATACAATATCCCTGTCGAATGTCTTGTATGAGATGTCAGCTACTAGGACTGGAACTATACAAACCAGGCTTAAACTATTTCTCATAACAAATCTCAGCTTAATGTAGATGAATATTATGCAAACTTAACTATTTATCTAAAAATAATTGAAACCATCAAAATATTTAAAAGGGGGTCAATATTTTGAAATGAAAGTCATTTTAATTTATTTTTAATTGTTTAGACCTTTGGCTGTCATTAAATGTGTAATGATATTTGTACTATGTTGTGTTCGTATAGCTGACAAATGATCCTTGCTCTCTTTATCAGCTCATGGCAAAACATACACCTGGTGTCCTCACTATTTGATATTTGGTTCATAAATATATGTTTTGGATATAGTCGGAATCGTATATTGATTCTATATTTCTTATGATTATGGAAATAGTTTTGTCTCTTCTGTTTCTTAGACGTAATATTAATTTGTACCTCCGTGAATATAGTTCATATAAAGAAATTTATTTCACAGACTCTTTTAGTGTTTGTCATAATTTGAAAGTAAATACAAGCTGAAGGTATGAACATGTATTGGTTTTGTGCTGCACTGCACTACATTACACTAAACCTCCACTCCACTACCCGCCACGCCACGCCCCGCCACGCCCCGCCACGCCCCACCCCACTGCACTGCACTGCACTTCACCCCCCTCCATACCGCTCCGCTCCGTCGCGCCCCGCCCCGCCACGCCACGCCACGCCACGCCACGCCACTCCTCTCCAGTTATCTTACGTTGTATTATCTGTCTCGACTCCTTACCCCCATCCCCCCCTCTCTCTCTCTATATATATATATATGTGTGTATATATATATATATATATATATATATATATATATATATATATATATATATATATACACATATATATATATATATATATATCATATTTCATTACACCTTATTACGGAAAGTGTATATGGTCGTTATTTGTATATGTTTTTAACGACATGTGTTATGACAACACAGCAATGCTTAACACATGGCAGCCGAAACAAGCCCCACCTTCAACCTGTGTATTACACCTGGTCTACCTCATACTGGGTCTGTGCGTCTGGCAATGAAACTAGGCAGGGCGTGAAGACTGGGTAGAATTTAATAGCCTCCTCCACTGAGAAAAGCCGTCAGTGATATGCAGTTATATTGTGAATGGCATACGAATGTCTGTGTCAGGATTGTGCGTTCAGTCACCACGGTATGGGTCGTCAAAACACGCCACATAACCTTGTCCTATCTCGCGGGGAGCGGTCTGTCCGATCATATCATATCAAACATCCTCTCGTGGTGGTGGGGGCAGGGGGGGGGGGGGGGGGGGGGGGGCAGTTGATTCTGCACGCGATTGTGCATTTAACTTTCCTTGTCATCGATCGACTTCACGTCCAGTTACATATGTGCAGACCTCAAAAGACTGGAATCTACTGTGGCATGGTGTCAGTGTGATCAAGGACACCCCTCAAACTTATATTAGTACCCTCTTTTTACCAAGATGTCAAAGACCGCCATACGTGAGTGAGTGAGTTGGTTTAACGCCGCTTTTAACAGTATACCAGTTATCTCTCTAAGCGTGTCAGCTTAATGTGGGAGGAAAGCCCGAAATGATGCAGGTCTCAGACCTTTACCACTTCGGTGAAACCCACGAACACGGGTATGGTGCTGACAAACCTAGAAACATAATCGGGGCGAACCGGGATTCGAACCCACAATCATAGGTTTCTGGCGTGCCCAAGGGACGCAACTCTGCACAGCGAATCGCGGCGCCTTAGACGACTGGGCCACCCGTGCCCCCAAGACCGTCATACGACTCGTGCTCAAAAGTTATTTGATCGTGGTTGCAATATCCATGGGCGTTCGATAAGCTTTTTATGGTAGACATGTGGAGGACATTTCCAATTTTGGTACATCAGTTGGGGCGGTGGGCTGACCTAGTGGTTAAAGCGTTCGCTCGTCACGCCGAAGGCTCGGGTTCGATTCCCCTCATAGGTACAAAGTGTGAAGCCCATTTCTAATGTTCCCCACCTTGATATTGCTAGAATATTGCTAAAAGCGGCTTAAAACTCACTCACTCACTCACTGGTACATCAGGTACAAAAATGTCCGATTCAATTCCCTATTTTGACTTGTACCATATGTCCCCCTGGGTTTTTTTTCAGGTGAAAAATTGACTTGCCTTTGAAAGTGTTTGTGTTGGATGCCACCAGTGAGGCAGGATACGCTCACCTTTTGGCGAACACTGGTGTCATCACTATTTGATAGTGGTTCATGCTTATGACACAGTCGGAATCTACAGTTGACTCTGCTTTTTGGGGAAATTTCTTATGTCTATTGAAAAGGTTTTGAAGCCTTTATTATCAGTATAAAATCAAACTTCAACCCGAAGAACTTTTACCTGGTAAAGGTTCTTGTAATGCAATATCTATTGATTCCTTGGACGGTTAACTGTATTTCAACACGGCTTCATTCAAGCTCTGCGAACTCGCTGATAAGCAAGCTCTGGAGAGCAGCATTGAATATTATTATTATTTTTATAATTAAAAACTGAGTTCATTTTTTAGGAACTGGGAAAAACGTTAATCCAGTAACCGACCGCCTAACGGGATTACTCTGGGTACACTTATACCCGTCGACATTTACTCGTCGATTAACGCTTAAACCACCGCGGCAAGCATCGGAGTTTTAAAACATTTGTCAACTCGTGTTGATATTTTTCAAATCAAAATATATTCTTTCAATCCTTCGTTAAAGTCCGCAACGACAGTTTCCCGACGAGCGACTGGTGTTAAATTGCAAAGCTGGCTCTTTCTTATTTACCATAGTCCGTTTGGCTACAAATGAGAACGATGAATTGCAAAATAACTCAAAATAAGGAACAGTCTATAAATGTAAGAAAAAACAAGTCAGACGTGCAGTTGTTAAACTGCATACAGAAAATAGATACATGTCACTAAGACTTAAAGAAATATCTTGAAACTGGACATGATTTAATTGTTACAAAATACAAGCTATGGCAACTTGAAGTTGAAAAGCTAGAAAATGAATTCCTTGGTCGCGAAACTGTCAACGAGATAGGGTCAAGATACTGGTCATGTGATGGACTTCAGCAAGCAACAGCCCCACCTATATATTTGTGACCATCAGCACTCCGACGACCATGGCTGTGACATGAGAGTCAGATTGCGATAAAAAAAATCATGAGACGACCCCTCTTATGCTGTTACCCCTGTGCCGTTGCGTAGCGCGTACAGTACGAGAATCCTCTTACCGTTATTTTCCCCTCCGTTCAAGATGTCAACGTGAACACATACCAACATGATAGTTTCTGAGACAACTTGTTCCAGTGATGGGAATAAAAAGAACAAACAGCAGATATTGTTGTGTACAGAGTATTCATTGCCATGTATGGTATCGACATATTTAAGATTATTCCCGATTTTGAGTTATTTTGCAATTCATCGTTTTCATTCGGAGCCAAATGAGCTGTAATGTTTATGTAGTATTTTGTTGATGCAAAGCATGTTGCTATAGCCATGACCACCTCATTGTCACGTGCGCTTTCCTAAGCACACATGTTATGGTACTTAGGTCATTAAATCCTACGCATCTTTGTTACTAGAATGTCAAGACCATGCCCCAGCCTAGGCTAGGTTAAAACAAGAATTGCAGTTAGATCCGCTATCTGTCATAGATCTCCTAAAGCCAAGAGATGCAATAGCGAAGGCCAAACTGACTCTATTTCTGAGAGATAGACGGCTATATAAACAGAGCAGCCAGGGATAAAAATGAAATCATATCAATATAAGAAAATAGAAATCATATCAATACAAAACCAGAAATTATGTGAACACATAACTCACAATAAATATGTGTACCCTACTCACACACAGGAGTCCCAAAGAGGGACAGGTCAGCCGAAATTGCTTTGGCAGAAGGCGACCTCTTAAACACTTAATGCAACAACAACACACATATTCTCAAGTCAAACACACAGTGTCTGAACGTTCTTTGGACACCTTGCAACCATTGTCATACTGGATCGAAGACGTATGAACCCAAGTACAAGACACGAAACATTCATTTCAATCGATTATATTCCTTCTATAGAAACCCCTTTGCAACCCATAACAGTCACGCATTTGAAGCACAGAACGAGTTTTCGGTTCTTTCATACAAACAGTTACCCGCATAAAAGAATTTGCTCAAAAGACTCGCACTGACATCTTAATATTGCAGTTGTGTACAATTATTATGATATGACAGGTGTTATAGGCTAAAAAAAGCTGCATAGAACCTTTGTGTTGAATTCCTGTCAAGGACAATAAGACATTCAACACATCCTTAATGGATTACCAATAACAATAACTAATGCCCCTATATTTTGGAGACGGACATACAGAGGTGTTCATATTGATATGATACAGTTGGGGTTGGTATGTTATCTGATATAGCTGTCTAAGTGAGCCATGGCAGGTGTAGTGGAGAGTTTGAAGGCGGCTTCCCTTCTGAAACGAATCATCTTTATTCTGGTTCTTGTGACTCAGTTTTTTAACTGGTTGTCTTTTACCACCCCTGCTTGGGCCCGACGCTTCACGACACTGTCCGGGAACGGTGATGACCACATCGGCTACGGCTTGTGGAGAAGCTGTTCAAACGTGGGAACAGCAGTCAATCCGATCCCAAATTGCTTTCCATTAGATGGCGCCAATCTGGGTAAGTGATCCCAGTATGCACATTCACATTTCCAAGTTGTCTCAAAATAATTACTAGGTGCATACTCGTTATATTCAATCCTACAACAAACTTGTACCCAATATAAGTAATTTCCAACAAGTATTATCTTGTACACTCGAAATCAGTTACATGAGTGAGTGAGTTAAGATTACCGTCACATCGGCAATATTTCAGCCATGTCGTGACGAGACAAAATTTGACATTAACAATATATATCTAAACTTTATAAAATTCTGTCGACGAAGGACAGTATAGTAACTAGAATATCACAGATTTACGTACAACTAGTCAGTTACATGATCATTCGGTTGAATCTAAATTTGCACGTTGGAGTAATATCCCTCTCAACTTGTCATAAACCATTTAATACGAATTCGATAACGTTTTAATTTGATCAGAATTTGACCCTAAAATCATCGATCTTAAATAAATTTTCATCATCGATATGCATTATATATGCATGTGCTCATACACATTATTGACATTGAAATGTAATAAAACGGTACCGGTAAGATCTATTTACATGTAAATTGGAGATCATATTGCTTTATTCTGGTATTCTATTCCTAAATCATTAAGCACGCAAATAACAGCTTCAACAATGGCGTCGTTGAAAAGACGGAAGTAAGACGGCGAGGGTGTAACGATGCCATTCACGTAGATGCTGGAATCAACCATATGCATTACGTTCCCTATGGCGACATGCATATTGTCAATGGCTTTTGTTGTTACCGAAGATTTACCTCTTTGTGAATAACCATGACTATGCAGTACTGTGGCATGAGCTCTTTAATGACAACTTGATTAATGTGTGCACAGCCTGCTATAGTGACGTTGGTGGGAGGGTATTCAATTAAAATACATCACGTTGAAAGAGACAGGTGTCGTGTGGAGGCGGAGCTACAGTACTGACAAAACATGGGTCATCCAAATTGAGACTTTTAACCTCTCGGCGTTGTTTGATTTATGATTGGGCATTGGGCCCATGTGTAAAGTATTATTTAAAATGATTTCATAGACTTAAGATGATGAATGAAGACAGCGTTGAATGATGGGTTTCATTTCTTAAATGTAATGTTTGGTAAAGATGGTGGTACCCTTATCAAGCAAGTGACTGAAATAATATTAAACATCTGTACGGAAAAGTCACATTTGAAAAACTGAAACATTGCATTTGAAATTCATGCATTAGGTGTCCATTGACATTACGTCTTAGTACCGCTCAACCATATTGCATGATGCATAAGACTGCCATTTTCTTAAGTTCGTTTGTAAGATTGCATTCATGGGTAGTCGTTCAGGCCATTTTGATTCATATTCGTCATTCATGGCGAAAGATCATATCACTGATCGTTTTTCTTTCTTATACTTGATAGCGTACTTTTGATACAAACGTATGGCTAAGAGAAAATTAATAATTATCAAGTGTTTACCTTCATCTCTTATAAGAACAGGGGGCACGTATGGCCCAGGCGTCTAAGGCGCCGCGATTCGCTATGCAGAGTTGCGTCCCTTGGGCACGCCAGAAACCAATGATTGTGGGTTTGAATCCCGGTTCGCCCCGATTATGTTTCTAGGTTTGTCAGCACCATACCCGTGCTCGTGGGTTTCACCGAAAGTGTTAAACGTCTGAGACCTGCATCAGTTCGGGCTTTCCTCCCACTTTAAGCTGACACGCCGTCATATAACTGGAATAGTGTTACAAGCGGTGTAAAACCCAACTCACTCACTCACACACTCTTATAAGAACAAATACTTGCTCTTGCTCATTAGATTAAACCTTTGAAAACAGTTCTTTCATTACAAAATATAAAAGGTTTCGCTCAGTTAATAATTACGTTATGCGGGGACAAGCATGTACGTCTAAGGCGCCTTATCTTGCGCTGCAGAATTACGTCCCTTAGGCGTGCCAGAAAGCTATGATCATGTGTTGGAATATCAAATTCAAAAATAGTACGTTATATCCGTCAGTCCGTTATAAGAGTGTTCGTTATAAACGTAGTTTACTGTAGTCGAAACACTTATCCACAGTCCACTAATTTGTTTAACATTTACACTCACAACATGAAATGTATGCATATGTATTTAAATATGTATGTTTCAGCCCACTATGGCACAGTTCAGGCGTTTGCTACTATCGGGTTCATGGGGGTCAACATCCTCTTTCTTGTTACTATGCTACAGATGTTCACGTCATCCTGTAAAAAGGTCACTGACATCAACGAGGTGAACGCCGTCCAAGCCATCGTCACAGGTGAGGGTACATCTTCTTCTTTTTTTTAAATGTTGCTTTGTAGTAGTGTATGTTTACAAATGAGATGTTGATCAGTGCTGACTGAATGTTGCACCGATTTGTTGAACCATCGAAACACAAACCTTGAGGTGGGAGGTTAGTGGGTAAAGCGTGTGCTCGTCACGTCGAAGACTTGGATTTGATTTTTCAACATCGCTTACACTCAACGTCAATGGTTCACAGATTTGTATATTACACATGCATTCATCTCCCGTGAATACATACGGACGATTTGATGTACAGTATTGACGCTTGTCTATTTGAAGTTAGCTTATGAAATGTGGCCATTTAGAACTCACGGAAGTGATCTCGGCTATGTGCACGACCTTTTTACGAACCTTACAATTGTTTGTTTGTTTGTTTGTTTGTTTGTTTGCTGTTTGACGCCGCACTAACAATACTCCAGCTATATGACGGCCGTCTGTAAATAATCGAGTCTGGACCAGACAATCCAGTGATTGACATAATGAGCATAGATCCACGCAATTGGGATATGACATGCATGAACCAAGTCAGCGAGACTGACCACCCGATCCCGTTAGTCGTCTGATATTGAAGCAATGTAAGAAGAAGATAGCCTCAAGGCTATTACAAAACTTGCTCTAGAAATATTGACTTTTCGTGTGGTGTAACCTGAGCGCTTATTGGTGTGAGCAGGGGCTGCTTTCTCTCTCGTCATTGGTTAAAAATAGCCACTACACTGCAAATCGGGTGATGGAGGAATGTACAGGTTCATAAAATGAGGGGAGCACGGGTGGCCCAGTCGTCTAAGGCGCCGCGATTCGCTGTACAGAGTTGCGTGCCTTGGGCACGCCAGAAACCAATGATTGTGGGTTCGAATCCCGGTTCGACCCGATTATTTTTCTAGGTTTGTCAGCACCATACCCGTGCTGGTGGGTTTCACCGAAAGTGTTAAACGTCTGAGACCTGCATCATTTCCGGCTTTCCTCCCACATTAAGCTGACACGCCGCGATATAACTGGAATACTGTTAAAAGCGGCGTTAAACCAAACTCACTCCCTCATAAAATGAGTGAAGTATCGACGATGGGGTACAATGCCCAAATGTATGACCTTGGTAATGCAATTAATGAGTTTAGTTCTTTGTCCATTCACTCAATTCACTCTGAGATAAAACTTTTTAATTTTGTTACAGGAATAATATACTTTATCGGTCTCATCATCTATGGTGCTGTGTACGGCAGTGGCGAGAGGCTGACGTATACCATAGGCAACCAGTCCAGAAAAGGAGACCTGAGTTATTCCTACGTCTTCGCCTTTTTCACAATGATCCTGCAGATTGTGTTGGGAGTCTTGATGCTCTTAACAGGAGGCAAACTGTGCAAAGTGCCAGCTCTGCTGATAAATGAGGATGAGAAACCGAAAAAGAAATCAAAGAAGAAAAAAGGAAATAGTACAGCCCCTTTGTCAACTCAAGCCGAGACAAAAGTCGAAGGTTCACCCGCCTGATCTGAATTGAATTCTTGACACTCTGACTCCAACCGCTCAACACTCATGACTCCAACCCTGATCCCTATTACTCTAACCGCCTGAACTCATGTGACTCAAACCTCCTCGACGTTGCTGACTAAAACCTCCTCAACAAAAATGGATTCAGACGCCTAGAGAATAGTGTCCCGTACATCTTCCTCGACGTTTGACTTTTACCGCCCTGTGACGCCAGACTCTTCGCAAAAGTGACTCCAACCACCTCGAATTTATTGAATCCAATGCCCCTGACATAGTTTTGATCCTCCGTCGGGAGTGCATACACGTATTCTGTTACATGTTTTGACTCCCAGAGTAAGGACTAAACTGAAGGTCATACGAGACTGGCATAGAAACGTTATTTCTGTGCTGTGTGATGTGCTTACTGCTGTGCGGCGCCAGGCAACAAAGAAACACCTACTTTTCTGTGCAAATTTGTGAGTGGCGGCAGGGCAGTACCCTTTTCGCAAACACCTGGTGTCATCACTGATTGTCAGTGATCTATTCATATTGTCGCTATTTTGACTTAAGGGATCTGTTTGGACGGATAATCAAGACTGTTTATTCTCTGGAGTTGAAGTTTAATATCCATACTGTTTATGGATGAGATATAGAATACACGTATATAATATGTATGAAATAAATTGTATACACTCGTATATTTTTTTTTATATCTATAAGACTGCATTATCTTCAGGGCCTGTGAATCGTTGTCTGTTTTAAGCCAGAGTCTAACTAGCAGCCTTTGTTTAGTCGAGGAACACCATGGCATGGAATTCAATATTTATGAATCTGTATTGTAACACCCCACGTTTCATCTTGATTCTACATGAGTCACAAACGTAAAAGTGTTGAGGGATCACGGGTGCCTCGGTAGCATGAACGTGCGCCGCAATACGTTGTCCAGATAGTCCGCGCCCTAGCACACCAGTAATACATGATAATAAACAATCATCATAGTTGAGCCCTAACAACAGTCCGGGAAATCCATCACAGGCAGACATAGCTCACTTGTTAAAGATAAAGGGTGCCGTTACAGCAGTTAATAATGTTGGCTAACAAACGGGTAGGATAATCATATCTTCACTGCACAACGACGACAGCCACTCCCGTCGATCATCCGTTTCTCATCGAAGAACAATTATTATACATGGTTTGTTAAACACATTATTTGATGTTGATGTTTTGATCATCTATTATAAAATTATTGTGAATTATTCATTTCATTCATATGTAGGTGTGTCCGACAGATTAATCCCTGGAATCCCATGAAAAGATATGAATAGTTGCATTTAATGCACTCAAATTGCACTATAACTTCAGCCTTTCAGGAAATGTATTGGTATGTAGGCTCTGATCACCGGATCACTTAAATTACATCTCGCTATAGGGTAACACAGAAAACACGCGGTGTGTAAATGTAAACACTTCAATAAAATCGTTTTATTACGATTGGAATGTGAATAGCCCATTCAAGGCTGTCTGGATGATATGAAGCCTCACCGGAGCATAGAATAATAAATATTTAGCCTCTGTTGAACCGATGTTCTTAATGATTATATTGGATACACTTCTCCATGAAGTGGTCATTAGGAAGACGACTAGTTCCACACATGTGGAATCAAGTAAGAATTCAGCAATCTGTCGGCGTGTTGAAGTATTGCCTCGCACTTCACGAATATTTTACCTACAATTCTGTGCACACATATCCACCGTAAAGTGAACATGTTTCAATCAGCTACATTGCACATGCGATAATACCCATTCTACATTAACCCTTAATCTCCCAATGAAACCGAGTAATGGGTCAGTGATAACCTCCCCTGATACAAACAGCGCATTAATTTAGCTTTTCGTTAAAAGGGTCAGCGACCGCTTCCTTAGTCTAGTGATAGAGCGTCCGCCCAGAGACGCCAAAAGACGTTAAAAGTTTTTACTTGTTGTTACCCTGTCTGGCGCTCGGCATTAAGGGGCTAGAACAAGGACTGGTCGTCTGGAGTTAGTATACTGTGTCTGAGTGGGGTATTCATGTTAAACTACGACATGGTATCTCAGTGAGCTAGCACTATAAATCGGCATCAGTCCGGACTAGTACACAGCCACACAAACAAGCACGTCGCTATATAAGTGTAATAATCCCCATTTCACCTCACCTAAAAGGGTCAGTCGTTGAAAAGCTCTGCAATGTTAGGGGGCGGAGAGATTGTGACCAAAGAACATTTATTCAAGGGATAAAGTTTGCAAATATTACAAATTAGAAACTGATACAATATTCTGGCTGACCCTATCTACAGTCACACGCACAGTTCTCGTGATTTACAACCCGGTGATGTTTGATCAACAGTGGAGCACACAGTTATGAAGCTGCCATAAAACAATAAATTACATCCAGACGGTTGTTGTAGCAACGTCTAAACACAAACATTCGCCAACCTACCGCTACAGACCAGTCTGTTCCAGAAGTGACAGAAGAACTGTGTTATCCCAAGTTGCTTAAGTTATCTTATTCCAATCACCATGGGCATCAAGGACAGCTTCATGGGAGCATCTCTGCTGATGAAGGTGTGTTTCCTGGTACTGCTTGTGGCTCAGGTGTGTAATTACATCGCCTTCACCATTCCACAGTGGGGGAAGAGATACACGGCTCCAGTTGGAGACTTTTTTCTTGGGTACGGTTTGTGGAGGATCTGCAGCAACTCCGAAGTGCCCTCGGCGTGTGGTCAGTTGGATGGAACCAGACTAGGTAGGTCTTTCTGCTATGTCGATAGGGGCGATGGGTTAGCCTAGTGGTTAAAGCGTTCGTTCGTTACGCCAAAGGCTCGGGTTCGTTCCCCACATCGGTACAATTCGTGGAGCCCATTTCTGGTGCCGTGATATTGCTAGAATATTGCTAAAAGCGGCGTAAAACCAGAATCACTCATTCACTGGTATGTCGATAGGGATTTTTTAATATGTGTTAAACTAAGGGTCGAAAAAAGTAAATATGTATAAGATATATAATCTGACTGTCAATAGCCTTATGGTTTTGCTAATAGGGATACAGCTTACGTTGTCATTTCAAATGGATATAAAGCTAGAGCATTTTTCAAAATCAGCATGTTTTTTAGGGTCGAAGGGTTCGCATTGAGGTCAGCGGTAACAGTTTTTTAGCAGTAACAATACATTTGATCGATGATAAGGAATAGAAATCAAAGCCGTAATTGAAAAAGGCAACTTTTTTATAACCTATTGAAAACATCATTATATGAACATCACCATATATCCATCCCGATCCACCCAGTAGATATAAATATATGTGACATGGCACGGTTATGCGAAATGTGGATTGTTTCCATGTTAGGGGGCGGGGAGATTGTGACCGAAGGCTTCATTCATCTTAGACCCGGATTTAATTCCAAACAGAAGTCTATTCTTGGACGATGGTGCACAACGCCGCTCCCTCGGTTAGCCTGTTATGCAAGAGGATGCAATACATGTATATGAAACCCATTCTCACGACATTTAGATTTAGTGAGTGAGTGAGTGATTAGTGTTTAACGCTGCATCAGCATTCTTACAGCTATTCACGGCGACCAAGGCATTTGGAACATCGCTAATTATGAAGCGACGTCAAATCACCCACTCTCATACTTCACTGTCCTCTTTTACCCACAGGGGCACGGATATCGGTGCAATTATCTGCCATGATGATTGGGTACTTCACGTCAATTGTTCCGTTATTTGGGGTTTTAGAGACGTGACCCGTTTCATGGAGTAGTCATGTCAACGCACTGTCCAAAACAATTGCAGATGACGTCATATATTGTTCATGACGTCATAAACGGTTTTATGTGACGTCCCTCCAACAATAGATTGACTGCGCTTACGTCACCCTTGTGATCAGGAAACCATTGTTCAATATTTTCTGAACTTATGGGCAATATATAAAACAACGTACTTGCAACTCGGTACTACGGAATTATCTTTCCCGAGAAGATTACTTTTATGAACCCATATTCAGTATGTAAAGCCCCTTTCTTGAAACATTTTTGGTATCGACAATTATAACCTAGCGTCATGTTATGCTCACTGTCCCGTCTTCGAGGTCTTCTGTCCCAAAAGCATTTTGGCAGAAAACCATTACTTTACTCACTGCAATTTGAGAATACAATTCACCAAATGCTAACCTCATTGTATGTTTTCATTTGTAAACCACATACATTTGCTAATATTTTCGACAGGTTTGTCCAAGCACTAAACTAAATACAGGATGTATTTCTCTATTTCAGACTGGTACGCCACTGTGCAAGCCCTTTCTGTGTTCGGCTTTGTAGGAATTAACGTGGCGTTCCTTGTTGTGACTCTCCAGATATTCTCCTCTGTATGCAAGGGTGTCAGTGACCTCGGCTTCTGGAACGCCCTCTGCTGCTTTGTGACTGGTAAATACGTCCACACTGACACTGGTTACTTCAATAGCGTTTACCGTTATGTTTAATTTATACCATATGTCGTCTACAATTATACCGTTATGCCTACTGAAGGATGCACGTGTGGATCAGCGGTCAAATGTGTTGCAATTCGCTTTGAGGAATGAAGTTCCTGGGCATTTCCAAGGATCTCCTGGTTTTAATTTCGAATCCCAGATTCGTACTAAGTATGATTCCTGGTCTCTCAACGCCATTCCCGTGCTTGAGGGCTTCAGGGAAAACGCTATTCAAATACATACTTTTCTTGAAACAAATATCCTTCCATCATCACTTTAATACCACAACAGTATGGAATTTTACATTATAAAGATAGTTCAATAAAGACAGGACGGTTCGGCTTCGGAATGGCTAGCACGTGCATTTTAGGACATAAACAAACACAATCAAACTTAATCAAGATCTATGATCTAATGATATAAAGATTATTATTGCTCCATTCCTTCTGTGTGTATAGTCAAGTTTGGACAAGCGCGTTACATGTAAAATTAATTGATAGATGTTTTTAAACAATTCGATTGCATTATTCCTATTTTGAAATAAAAATTAAACATTGTTATAAAAATGCGGACAACCAAAGAATAAATGTTGAAGCCATTTCATTTTCAAGACCCCCAAATTATTTTCCTTCGACGTTAAATGTTCATTTTACCTAGCGTCAGAGCGGATTTAACCTCTCCCCAAACAAGCAGGACGAATTTGTTATTAACATGTATGGGCTTTTTTTATTCTGTATACTTCTAATAATGAATTATGTTACATTTCCGGATATACTGATGTTTGGGTGACAGTATCGAATATTGCTTAAAAACATCTATCATTTTGATAAAAGTCGAACAGGTTATCGGGCAAAATTTATCGGATTCTTTTATCACTTAGGACTTTCTGATTGGTCGGTCATGTTGTTTGAGTGACAGGTGGCGAGAGCTTAATTATGAGTCGCACCGTCAGCAAGCAAACCGTTATGTTCAAATCCTTTATCCATTTCTTTATTCTGTTTCATCCAACAGCTGCTTGTTACCTGGTGGCCGTTATAATCTTCGGAACGAACTTTGACGATGGCTTCTTCAACTACATCAGCGGAGTGATCATTCGCGAGGGAGAGTTCGGCTTCAGTTTCGGGTTCGCCATTGTCGCTCTTGTCTTGGAGATTGTGGCGGGAGTTCTGATGTTGCTGGATGGAAAGGGCGTCACTGTGACGTCACCGTCGTAACGATGGCACACTCATGATGGTATCCCACCATGGACACTGTAGATATATTTAACTTTCTCACCTCAGTATGTTATTGGTTTGTTAAACGTTATTTCCATTAAATGAGTTTGTTTGTTCGGATTTATGTTGTTCTTTTTGTAAGTATTGTAGTGTGGTGTTTGATGAACATTATATTGTTTCCTTTAAGGCGGTTGGGGGCAGATTTATATTGTAATCAAACGGGTCTTAGGCAGCGAAGTGTGAGTGTGTTTGGTTTAACGCCGCTTTTAACAGTATTCCAGTTATATGAGGGCGTGTCAGCCTAATGTGGGACGAAAGCCCGAAGTGATGCAGGTCTCAGACCTTTACCACTTCGGTGAAACCCACGAGCACGGGTATGGTGCTGACAAACCTAGAAACATAATCAGGGCGAACCGGGATTCGAACCCACAATCATTCCCTCGTGTGTGCAATGAGAACTTTGCAGTGACAGGAACGATTTTGACCATGGGATAGCGAAGTGCGTAGTGCGGGGTATCCCAGCACCACTATAAAGATAATACCAAGATGCAATGCTTCGCTAATCAGGACGACTTCACTCGGAAGACTACCATCCGGATTATCGAGGTTACTCTGTATAAAGTAGAAGTATCTTTCACACATGAAGCGAAAAACATGCAGAGATTGTATTAAGGTAATACGTCGTGTTATGCCTTGGTCTTTCTGTTTATGCTGCCGACGTGACTATAAGTTTAAACTCACTAAACCTATCTGGTCATTTAGTACTTTCATTACCATACTATTAGTCTGTTTTGTGTGGCGTGGTCAACTGCGATAAACTTGGTAGATTTCGTCGTCGTTAATAACAGGCTGTCAGTTATCAGAGTCGGACTTCGGTCATCAGAAATTCGTATCGGCAGATATCTCAGTCAGTTGTGTAAAAACACTATCACCCGCAAATTTATGTTGGGGCGATATCAGAGCCATGTTAACGTTAGAGCTGGAGATATCTAAAGACACCACACCCCTCCAGAACCTGAACAACGGGTTCCTTGTGAAGAGGGTAAATTTGGGACTTATCTACGAGCGTAACCTCGATGTAAACTTTGGTACATTTGTTGTGGTAACCAGATACACATATAAAGGCAAAACACATTAAGATGCATCAACACATTCGGCTTGTTCCACTGCATCTGTACGTGTATCAACATGGGTTTGAAGGACAGTTTCATGAAGAGTCCGACTCTGACTAAAGTCTGCCTGATTCTACTGTTGCTGGCCCAGATCTGCAGTTGGATTGCTTTTACTGTTCCTGAGTGGGGGAGGACGTACACTGATCCATTGTTGGGCACTGATGGTGGATACACGGGACTTGGTCTGTGGAGGAGGTGTTCCAACGGTGCCTCCACGTCGTACACAGGCCCTTCGAACTGTATTACTTTGGATGGCGCAGTGTTAGGTCAGTGCTATGTTATGTCATTATTATGTGATAATGAGTTTTACCAGTACCAGTACCAGTACCATAGGATAGACACAATGTTTTGGATAAAATGCTTGAAAACGGTATAAGGATCTATACCGAAACGTCGCTTTTCACAGTATTAAAGAAGTTGTTATCCATAAAATTGTGTCTATCTTGTCATCCGTCAACTTCTAAGTAATGCCTATCAAACAATTCAGTACCACAGAATGTCAGATGTGAGTGAGTGAGTGAGTTTGGTGCAACGATTACTGTTGTCGAATCAGGTGTGTACCTGCCTTTTGTGTGCCAGAATGGCGGAAGCGATAACAAAGTACCACTTTCTACAAGTTACACGGGACTATGGGCGAATCGGGAGCACATTGACACATACTTTACGCTGGTAATGTATTTTGGGGGATAGATATATGGTAAAAGTATGATAACGTATCGATATAATGATGTTATGTTTGATGATTATAAAGTTATATGTGTGTGTTTATTTACATACTAGTATACATGTCTTAAATATTTGGTGTCACAAATTAAGGGTAGCTTTACATGGGCAGGAATATGGCGATTAATAAATAGCTTTGTTCCACTTGTACCAGTAGTATTGTGAACGTAGGAAATATACAATTGCAATGTCAATGCAGAGGATCGAACTTAGAGTCTACGAATTGTAGTTTGAATGGTTGAATGGTCCAGTTTGTAATCCGCTAATGTTTTCTTCACACACAATATGATATAACTGAAATACTGTTCAAAGCGGTGTTAACCAAACTCACTACCTCTCTCACCTAAAATCACCCAGTCATCTTAAATCACCTGCTATTGTGATTGTGATCTGGCGCAGATGGCGTTTATAGCGTAGAAACTGGGGGATTCGCCGATGATCGCATGCAATGTTTTCAGATGAGTCCTGATTCAGTCTGAACTTACTGGATAGGCGTAGATGTGTCTGGAGTGTCCTAACGAACGTCATGCGAAGGTCAACGTAACGTGACAAATGTGGGGGTGGGAATGTAATGATATGGCGCGTGATCGCCATGACTGTGGGAACCCCTCTGCATATTATCCATGGACGGTCACTGGACAGTACTACCGAGACAACATGCTGATCCCAATAGTTTGCGCGCCATGGTGGTCCACGTTTTGTCTTTCCAGACGTTAAGGCTCGTGCACTGTGCACGTATGTAACTGAATACCTCCAGCAGCAAAACATCACATGCAATAGTCATTAGGCCTGACCTTTCAAACCTTAAAACACGTAAGGGAAATGATCAGGAAGCACGCACGCCGACGTCAAAGACCACCAGCTACCTTAGCCGAACTGAGCAAGGCGCTGCAAAAGGAGTGGACAAGACTCGCTTAAATTTGGAGATTGATTCGGACCATGCTACGCCGTAACGAATGTTTTACCAATCGTGGGGGCATGGTCCATTATTGATCAAATCATCAGAAACGATCACCTTTTTACTACACACCCCTGTGTTTTTTTTGACTGTTTGCACCTTACAAACCACCACCAACATGTTCTGCTGATTGTATAGTTCCACCAAATCCTTCCTTTTTTGATATCCATACATTATCATCACTCGAGACCTCTTTGTATTTCTGTAATCCTGAGTGTGGAATAGCCGGAACCGTTACCATTAGCCCATTGGTATGTTGTGAGTATGGTTTTATGCCGCTGTTAACAATATTCCAGCAATATCACGGCGGGGGACACCGGAAAATGGGCTTCACACATTGTATCCATGTGGGAAATCGTACCCGGGTCTTCGGCGTAACGAGACAACGCTTTAACCTTTATGCTACCCGACCGACCCCCTTGGTATGGGATGCTGACAAGGATAGGTGATGGGGCTGGACTGGGCATGTGATCGGTGTCTTTCTGCTGGGTTTCCTGAGTTTCCGAATGTTTACTTCACTGGATGTTTGGAATGTATTTATTGGCAATACACCAAAATTCTCCATATTTACTTTAAACGCTGGAAAAAGAGGAAACTACGAGAAACTACAGAATGAAACAGACCGGCCATTAACAGAGACCAAGGCATCTACCTACCAGCGGGTATTCTACTGTGCTACAAGCACATGGACACGTGATTGTCTTATTTTTATATCGTTACACCAGTCAGTTTTTCGGAATAACACCAAAATCCACTTTTATTGAACTGAATTCGCTTCCCTCCCGTTAGCCCCATTCCTCTTTTTATCTTTGTACATTGTACCCGTGAAGATCCGGGGTACAATAGGTCTTCAGCAACCCATGCGTGCCGTAAAAGACGATTACGCTTGTCGTATGAGGAGACTAACGGGATCGGGTGGTCAGGTTCGCTGACTTGGTTGATGCATTATTTCATCGTATCTCAATTGCGCGGATCGATGCTCATGATGTCAATCAGTGGATAGTCTGGTCCCAACGATTATATACAGACCGCGTCCTCGAGCTGAAATATTGCTGAGTGCGGCGTTAAACAACAAACAAACAGACTTTGTACATTAATCGTTCATTGTGTAAACATATCAGCATGTATATGTTATATATATTATTATATATGATATTAAATCAATACGCTTACTCAGTACAAGCAATTAAGACGTCGTCATCAATAAACGTTTCATGTTCTCAAATTAATACATTCGATGTACATATGCCTTGATACTATTTTTATCGTCTTCTCCACAGACTGGTTCGTAGCTGTTCAGGCTTTCTCTATTTTTGGCTTCGTCGGTATCAACATCGCCTTCATCATCGTGATGCTGCAGGTTTTCACGTCCAAGTGTGACGACGTCACCGACATCGGGTTTTGGAATGCCGTACAGAGTATTGTCACAGGTGACGTACCTGATTCAATGACGTTTTTGTCCTTGTTATCATAAATTCACCGATGCTATATCTTTTGCTTTCATTTGAAAGTCTCAAATCAGTTAGGATCAGATATTATTAATGAATATTCACACGTTAACATTTATGCCTTTTCATCGCATCAATGGTAAAGATTTATCAAAATTAATTTCGATATGTAAATCAACCACTGTGACGTGCTTAAGACATTTTTGGGCCGGTGATTGCCACGTAAATAAAATAATCTGTTTTTAGAATTCCGCATGTTGATCATTCACAGAATTACACATGAGAATCGTGCTCTTCAGAAGATAATCTCTTACGAACATATGTTTTCTTCACGATTTATCAACGATAATCTCATTAAATTTGGATATATAAAACATTTCGTCTACTAACGTGTATATTTTTTTTCTTCTGTCAATTTGCATGTAAATAGTATATGATCAGATTTCAAATAGCTGTATTATCTTTCATAGAGATTAAGGGGGGCACGGGTGACCTAGTCGTCTAAGGCGCCGCGATTCGCTGTGCAGAGTTGCGTCCCTTGGGCACACCAGAAACCTATGAAAATTGGTTCGCCCCGATTATGATTCTAGGTTTGTCAGAGTGCTCGTGGGTTTCACCGAAGTGGTAAACGTCTGAGACCTGCATCACTTCGGGCTTTCCTCCCACATTAAGCTGACACGCCGCGATATAACTGGAATAGTGTTAAAAGCGGCGTTAAACCCAACTCACTCACTCACTCACTCATAGAGATTAAGCATACAAATTGCGAATTTCATACAATAAGCGCATACCTACATTTACATATTTTTCTTCTTTACATTTTGCAGCAATATGTTACCTTATAGCGGTGATCGTGTTTGGAGCGGAGTTTAACGACGGAGATTACGGTAGACCGATACCAAAAGGTGTTAATTACAAGGCCGGAGAGCTCGCGTTCAGCTTCGGCCTGGCCATCGTGGCTCTGTTACTGGAGGGTGTGGCCGGGGTGCTGATGCTGGTGGACAACAAGAAGGGGAAAGGAACATCGCCGGCGTAGTGCTGAAGTAGTGGATGTCATTGTATTTATGTTGCACATAATGCTGTTTGTCTGGGGGATAGGAATTGTTCACAAGATGTTAAGGTTACATATATGCTGTACAAACAATGAAGGATGTATTTCATTCAATGCCAAAGCGTTTCAAGTCTTCGACGATTTCATTATAGCTAATGTTTAATAACAAGACATATTGTGAAATGTTTTATCAGATTGGCATTGTCACCTCTAAAATGTTTTTTGGGTGGATTTGTTTAAGGCATTGACATCTGAATAACGTGTTAGCCTATGGGCATGATGTAGATTTTGTGTCACGGAGCGACCATATTGCTTCGTTCTGCATAAAGCGTGCATTATATATTTGGAACTTCAGAGGATTTACATTATCTTGGTAGCCTAACGACGATTATACGAACGTACATTGCTGTACAGAACTGAGGACTGAATGCCTATACCAAGGCATTATGAGCAATAAAGATAAAACTGCTATTCAATTGACTTATGTTATTAACTTATGTGTTCTTATTACAATAAGTCTATAATATTAATATACTATGCACAGCACTAAGTCTAGCAGTAACACGCACAGTGCGTGTACACAACATCCGTTACTCATATTTGGACAGCCGACGACAATTATATAACAGCCATTGTATACAAAGTTTAACAAACAGTGAAAGTTGTTTTACGCCGCTGTCAACTGAGAGTCTGGACCAGGCAAACCAGTGATTGAAAATGCATGAGCAACAACCCATGACATCGCAATTCGCAGAGCTTGACCACACGATGACCTTTAGTCGGCTCTTATGACAAACATTGGTTATTCCACCTATTCCTCCCCCCATACTAATAAGACAAACATGGCAATGTGTTCCATCGCTGGTTTATTACTTGTGAGACTAACATGGCAATGTGTTCCATAGCTGGCTTATTACTAGTGAGACAAACATGGCAATGGGTTTCATCGCTGGCTTATTACTAGTGAGACAAACATGGCAATGTGTTCCATCGCTGGCTTATTACTAGTGAGACAAACATGGCAATGTGTTCGATCGCTGGCGTTTTACTAGTGAGACAAACATGGCAATGTGTTCCATCGCTGGCTTATTACTAGTGAGACTAACATGGCAATGTGTCTGATCGCTGGCGTTTTACTAGTGAGACAAACATGGCAATGTGTTCCATCGATGGCTTATTATTAGTGAGACAAACATGGCAATGGGTTCGATCGCTGGCTTATTACTAGTGAGACAAACATGGCAATGTGTTCCATCGCTGGCTTATTACTAGTGAGACAAACATGGCAATGTGTTTGATCGCTGGCGTTTTACTAGTGAGACAAACATGGCAATGTGTTCCATCGCTGGCTTATTACTAGTGAGACTAACATGGCAATGTGTCTGATCGCTGGCGTTTTACTAGTGAGACAAACATGGCAATGTGTTCCATCGATGGCTTATTATTAGTGAGACAAACATGGCAATGGGTTCGATCGCTGGCTTATTACTAGTGAGACAAACATGGCAATGGGTTTCATCGCTGGCTTATTACTAGTGAGACAAACATGGCAATGTGTTCCATCGCTGGCTTATTACTTGTGAGACTAACATGGCAATGTGTTCGATCGCTGGCTTATTACTAGTGAGACAAACATGGCAATGGGTTTCATCGCTGGCTTATTACTTGTGAGACTAACATGGCAATGTGTTCGATCGCTGGCTTATTACTAGTGAGACAAACATGGCAATGGGTTTCATCGCTGGCTTATTACTAGTGAGACAAACATGGCAATGTGTTCCATCGCTGGCTTATTACTAGTGAGACAAACATGGCAATGTGTTCGATCGCTGGCTTATTACTAGTGAGACAAACATGGCAATGTGTTCCATCGCTGGCTTATTACTAGTGAGACTAACATGGCAATGTGTCTGATCGCTGGCGTTTTACTAGTGAGACAAACATGGCAATGTGTTTCATCGCTGGCTTATTACTTGTGAGACAAACATGGCAATGTGTTCCATCGCTGGCTTATTACTAGTGAGACAAACATGGCAATGTGTTCGATCGCTGGCTTATTACTAGTGAGACAAACATGGCAATGTGTTTCATCGCTGGCTTATTACTAGTGAGACAAACATGGCAATGTGTTCCATCGCTGGCTTATTACTCGTGAGACAAACATGGCAATGTGTTCCATCGCTGGCTTATTACTAGTGAGACAAACATGACAATGTGTTCGATCGCTGGCTTATTACTAGTGAGACTAACATGGCAATGTGTTCGATCGCTGGCTTATTACTAGTGAGACAAACATGGCAATGTGTTCGATCGCTGGTTTATTACTAGTGAGACTAACATGGCAATGTGTTTCGCTGTTTGCGCATCATTACGGAGATCAACAAAGCAATGTGTTCCATCGCTGGCTTATTACTAGTGAGACAAACATGGCAATGTGTTCCATCGTCGGCTTATAACTAATAAGACACATGGTAATGTGTCTGATCGCTAGCTTATTACTAGTGAGACTAACATGGCAATGTGTTTGGTCGCTGGCTTATTACTAGTGAGACAAACATGGCAATGTGTTCGATCGCTGGCGTTTTACTAGTGAGACAAACATGGCAATGTGTTCGATCGATGGCTTATTACTAGTGAGACTAACATGGCAATGTGTTTGATCGATGGCTTATTATTAGTGAGACAAACATAGCAATGTGTTCGATCGCTGCCTTTTCACATGTGAGACAAACATGGCAATGTGTTCGATCGCTGGCGTTTTACTAGTGAGACAAACATGGCAATGTGTTTCGCTGTTGGCTTATCACTACGGAGATCAACAAAGCAATGTGTTCGATCGATGGCTTATTATTAGTGAGACAAACATGGCAATGTGTTCGATCGCTGGCTTATTACTAGTGAGACTAACATGGCAATGTGTTTCGCTGTTGGCTTATCACTACGGAGATCAACAAAGCAATGTGTTCCATCGCTGGCTTATCACCAATAAGACAAATATGGCAATGTGTTCCATCGTCGGCTTATCACTAGTGAGACTAACATGGCAATGTGTTTGGCTGTTTGCTTATCACTACGGAGATCAACAAAGCAATGTGTTCCATCGCCGACTTATCACCAATAAGACTAACATGGCAATGTGTTCCATCGTTGGTTTATTACTAGTTAGACTAACATGGCAATGTGTTCCATCGTCGGCTTTTCTCTAAGGATACGGACATGGCTTTTTGTAATTCCATCGGTGGCTGACTACATTGCATTATTGTACTGCGGAGATAAAGACAATGACGCAGTGGACATGGCCAAACGCAACACTGCTTTAATGCTCAACAACTTCCCGTGATATCCCTCGTCAAAATAAGACTTTGCAAATATTCCTTGATCAATATTCAGACACAATTTACTCTTCAACTTGCCCTGAAGACTGTTAGAAAAAATACAACTGTGAAGGCACTTTAAGCATTACAAGTACATGTAGCTGAACGCGACCACCGCGACCTGATTACCACCCGACAACTATCCCGGCAACAGTGTAAGCCATACAGTCTAAACACAAACATGAAAAGGTTACCGAGTTTGTTAGAAGAAAGATAAGAAATTGTCGATAACATTCTGTATTTAAATACGAATTCTTGCTCTTCAAAGGTACAAAGAGTCAAAACAAGATGCCCCCTCACTTTCACTCCCCTTTTCTCTTATAAAGGTAGACTGTTATAAAGTCTACAAGAAGGTTATAAAGGTAGACTGTATTAAGATATGTTTGCCGAGCAGTGAATCTTGATCTGCTGTCTCATAAAATCCTCAACGAGCTGACTGCTTCATACTACACCCGTGCTGATATTTATCCATAGCTACAGTGTCTGTGTGTGACGCCTACACAATAGCAGGGATTTGAACCAACAGGTGTGGAAGCCCCTTGTTCTGAATAAAGGGCATATCAGCGGCGTTACGCCTTCCTTTATCCTATTAATAAAGTTGGGTGGGTCCACATAGTTGTATTCAGTCGTTAGGCTATCTGTCACTGTAACCAACAACACCATACCTTGGATACTCCACCGGAGTAGCGTCACCGTGCACTCACGGATTAGGCCGCCTTCATATACCACAGGGGTGCGTGAGTCAGTTTAGTTTTACGCCGCTTTCAGCAAAATCACGGCGGGCGAGAAATGAAATGGGCTCCATACATTGTACCCATGTGGGGAATTGAACCTGGGTCTTTGGTATAACAAGCAAACGGTTAAACCACCAGACTACCAACGGCCTATAAACCACATGAGATTAAACCTTTACATACATACCTATGTAGTTCATTGTTCTTAGAATTATACCTCAGTGAGTATTTTTTTAATCTGTATATTTTAGACTGAGCAAGTAAGTGAACTAGATTATAAACTAAAGTTATGTCCGTGGCCTTGGGGATTATTGCGGAGCTGTATGCAGTTTTAACTGCTGATAAAGGTTAAAACATCTCAATTATTACTAGACCCGTGAAGATCCGGGTTAGAATAGGTCTTCAGCAACCCATGCTTGCCGTAAAAGGCGACTACGCTTGTCGTAAGAGGCGACTAACGGGATCGGGTGGTCAGACTCGCTGATTTGGTTGATGCGTGGATCGATGCTCATGACGTCAATCACTGGATTATCTGGCTCAGACTCGATTATTTACAGACCGCCGTCATATAGCTGAAATATTGTTGAGTGCAGCATTAAACAACTAAAAGTTGTCCTTCGCCTTTTCAGAAGACACCCAACAGGGCTACTGCTTCAAAAAGACAATGTCAGGCCCCACACCCTCTTCATAAGGGGCGGTCGGGTAGCCTAGTGGTTTAAGTGTTCGCTCGTCACGCCGAACACCCGGGTTCGATTCCGGACATGGGTACAATGTGCGAAGCCCATTTCTGGTGTCCACCGATATTGAAAAAGCGGCGTAAAACCATGCTCACTCACTCGTTTTATAATCCATGACTTTCTCAACATCGGAAATGTACCCGTCACATTCACCCGACCCCTCACCGACAGAATATCGCTCGGGTCATTTTGGGCGACAGATAACACAACGTCCAAACCTGACGAAGTACAAACAGCAGTAGGAGGCCACACTAGATATATTGATGCTATTACCGAGGTGTTATAGAAACATTCAAAAGCGACAATCCGAAAAGCGACTCGTACCCGTCTCGTGGCCATTTTTGCGACTGGGTTCCGTCTAAGCGCAAACGGGCATAGCTAAAAGAATTGTCGCCTCATTGCGTCATGATTGACGTATATTTTCCCCGTATATCATACACGTTCCATATGCTATTGGGGACACATCGGGACTTACTTAGTATTACACAGTATGATTGAACACGTGTAACTGTTTCTTGGGTATATTTGTAAATGCAAGACGTATGTAAAATAGAAAAATATTCCCGAGGGATTCTTTGTTCTTTCATACGCGTATTCTGATTGGTTTGTCGTATTTAACTTCAAAATACTATTTTATCGTTTTCATTTTAAAAGCAGACCAAATAATTGTATACTTTCTTTTGATCAGTAGGTAATGTTTGACACCTGTATTGTAGCTTAGTGTTATGACTGAGAACACATTTACACCAGAAAACGATGTGGTATACTCACAAACAAACAAACAGTAATGGTAAACAAACAGCCATTTGGGGCTGGATTTCTTTATTGCTTAACATAAAAATGTTATAGATATAACATTCCACACATGGCGAGATTAAAGTTTGACATTTGTTATTTCTTCACGACAGACGATCGTTCGGCCTCACGTGTTCAGAGTCCGAAATGCGCAAATAGATCGCAGGCCAGATTTTACTGTCACTTCGGTGATTTTGCAAAACACTTTGTTGATATTATGGGTTTTGTTGGACATTCTTATCAGTTACGTTTTGGAAAGGACACATACAGCATATGTATTCTTCCATGTACTTTAATTTACGGTTTTATCTCACAATAGCAATTTGTTCAGGCGGCTGTTTATGTGTCGCTAATACTCTTTTGACATTGGGTTAAATACACACCTCTAAAAGAGTATTTACAGACTGGCGTCAAATGGCCATCTTCCCGAGGTGAGGGAGTTAACTGACTATAACAATCTTGTTTTCACCCTTGCCGAACTAGACTGTGATTCCGGAGTTACATTGTGGCTGGATTAACGAGTTCATGCATAGTCTAATCAAAATTGCGTAAAGAACTGAAATCCGTGTTGTAAACATCATGGATTTCAACGAGCAGATTTCAGTCGACCACAGGATTTGCAAAGCATTTGTGCCGTCAACTTGGCGTCGACAGATATATTGCAAATCTTTTCCTGTTTTTAATCAAGAAGCTCAAGTGCTTTGATACACTTCGCGGGGTAAGACCCTCTTTATTAAAATAGAGACCTTGATTATCGATCAGATCGTTTTGACTGGCCGCCATTTTGTTGGAAGCAAGTGATATGAGAGATGGAATTTGATCGACATTTTTTTGTTAATCATGCGAATACATGAAAAATAAGGGTTCTGAATAAAACAACTGAAATGGCATCCATTTTTCGAGATAACGAACAGTCATAACACTAAAGACCTGGTTTGATGACATACGTTTTATTCTACTGTTTTCCATATCCACTGTTTCTAGGTTTGTCAGCACCATACCCGTGCTCGTGGGTTTCACCGAAGTGGTAAACGTCTGAGGCCTGCATCACTTCGGGCTTTCCTCCCACATTAAGCTGACACGCCGCGATATGACTGGAATACTGTTAAAAGCGGCGTTAAACCCAACTCACTCACTCACTCACAATTCCATATCCACCTTTGGTCATTGAACACAATTATTCTGAAGTAAATGCAATTTTGGAATGAGCAATGCCATACATGCAACGTTGTTTCTGAGACTCAGTTTAAACACAAAAACTGTTCATAAAATTGACCATGTCCTTGCAAAATATATATTCAGCATCTCCGAGGTAGGTTGGTCACTGTTTCATCGGATTATAAAGATTGCCAAATATACAAGAACGTCACTATCGATCGGACACAACGATGGTTACACTCAGCAGTTTGTTCCTCGCTCGAGGATGAGCGATTGTACAGCTCTCTTGTGTGTCAGCATCCGTACATTCACAGGTCACCCTGTTAGTCGCCTCACTTGATCTAGGAATGACATCAATAATAAAATGACACCCGTTACATTGAGATTCTACAGATCCTAAAGATCTATTCATTTATTTGTTATCTGAAAATAATCCTGGGCGCATCAAAAAATAAGAATGCTTCTACCACAAGAAACATGCTTTATAGACAACAATTCTTTATATGATACTTGCATTTATTGTTCTATATATATTTGTTATAACGATCATATCATTGTGAATAGTATTTTACCGTACATAATGTAATAAATACGTAGTGTCTCGTAAGCCAAAATATGGCTTGATGTCAAACATCTATTATTGTGCTATGAAATGTTTAAGCTATGTCTGTTTAACTTGTGACACTTTAATAAACTATATCTGTCTGTCTGTCTGTCATTCAAATAAATAGTTCAAGAATGAATAAGCGTGTTATGTGAAAATTCAAAAAGAGCAATTACGTATATGTCTGCCAAGAGGACATCCACACCAAAACCAGCAACAACGTTGTTTGTATATCTGATGCAATTCCCTATTTTGACTCTTTGATTCAGGTGAATATTTCGGGGTATGTGATCGCTTATACTAGTCTGGCCTTAGTCATCCCCTTAATGCCGAATGCAAGACAGGGTAATAACAAGCGCCATCTTTTAGCATCTTTTGGTATGATGCTCCGGGAATCGAACCTATGTCCTTCCGCTCTGTCAACTGGACCACGGTCACTATGTGATAGTGATATATTGATAAACACATGCTTATGATATAGTCGGAATTGTACAATGTTTTTAGCAGATACCTCTTCTTGAACGTCTAAGAAGAGCCTTAATAAATTTCTAAAACTATATCTGCCATCTTTATGTCAGAAGTCATTGGAATATAATCCATCAAAAAAATGTCATTAATGCGAACAAAGACCACCCGCATTTGTCGCATTTAATTCACGCTCGCGTTAATTTCAACATCTACAGTAACTGCTCAAAGATGAAGGGAATGGGTAGGGACGCAGGCATACTGAGAACCAAAACTTCCAAAATCCATTTTGAACACTTTCACATCACATGTATACCCGGAGATAAGGCTTTACGAATACTTGTTCTGCAGTAAGGGAGTTAGGTTTTGCTTGTTATCACATGGCGTGATCAGTTTGAGTTCGAAGGATAGTCACCCGCGAAGCTGGTCCTGACTAGGATTGCTTTTGTGGACACGACGAAAACAAGCATGGTTGTGAACCAAGAATTCTAATTTGGACGAAAATCGGATGCCAACAAACGATACATGCACAACAGAATCGCATACTTTGAATGATTGGATAGTCTGTAAACGTATTGTTTGCCTACTCCAAAAAATGAAAAAAAAATGTATTACAAATTGTATACAACTATTACTTGAATATGAAATATTCTAACTAGATTTTCGCTTGAGTGGCAAACAGTTCATCAAATATTTACAGAAATTTTATTCATGTTGTATACATTTCATTGTATTAAATAAATAATTTTATGACACTCACTGTTTGAAACGAGAAAATATTGCACACAACATCCATGTCTAAATATTCGTATCAGTGTAATGACCCACTGATGCTACATTAGTCTTATAAGATAGGTCACGACTTACCTATGGCGGTACAACGGTTATACACAGAGTGACTCCTTATGCCAGCCAAATGACAGCAGCTGGTTTAATCATCTGCAACAGAAACCACGCGAAAACAAATCCGGTACACAGAAAACCTCATTGAGATCATAGTACACTTGGCACCAAACCGTTACTTCACTTACAATTCTAACTAATAACTCGATAAATTTGGTAGACATTGGTTTTAAGGTATTAACAAAACATTACATTGACAGAGACCAGGCTGGATCATATTCAACGTAAAGTTTCTGCGAGCGAGCGAGTAATTTCATATGATCACTATTAATGCGAAACAAAACATCAGTGATTAGGGACCCTGGGACTATATCGAGATTGCAATTCGTTTCAACTTCCACAACAAATCATAAATTATTTTTAATTAAAACTGTTTGCCTAAATTTTTTTTTAAGAAAGACACCGTGCAACGATGTATTTTGGGGGGTAGGCAATTTTTCAACGGTCTGAAGCATAATTAATTTGTTTTCTTTTAATTATCGGGAACAATTTATATTTTTCGATGTAATGCCTGTACTCCCTCGCCGACCCCCGACCCCCGACCCCCACCCCCACCCCCACCCCCACCCCAGAATATAAAATGGTCGGTCCCCAAATGTATTATGCGGACCATCCCACTATGTGAATAGGAGCTATCACATGGTAACGTTGTATCCTGTAACGTTGCAAAATTAAACAAATTTATGATAGATTCTAAAGCATGCATGTCTAAGTTATCCAGGTTGTGATCATCACCTGAAAAATATAAAAGGTAAATATAAGTATACAACATATATCATATCACAGTTACCTGTTAATAGAGTAACACATATTCAATCAAATACATTTCAGTGTTATTGGCAATTGAAAGCAAAATGCATACATGTAGATAATATATTCAAAGAAAAGTGACATGAGTTAATGATTATGAATATGAATGATGTTGATGAAAGTTAAAAAATGTACAAGAGAAATATGTAAAACAAGCATATGCAAAACAACAACTCCACAAATCAGGTGTTATGTGTTATGACCTGAAAACTTCAAGAAGCATTGAAATTCATAGCATAATTTGTGTTTGTTGTTTCACGCCGCACTCAGCAATATTCCAGCTATATGACGGCGGTCTGTAAATAATCGAGTCTGGAACAGACAATCTAGTGATTGACATCATGAGCATTGATCCACGCATTTCGGATACGATGACATGTATCAACCAAGTCTGGGAGCCTGACCACCCGATCCCGTTAGTCGCCTCTTACGAAAAGCATAGTCCCTTTTCTATATGCATAATAAAAATATCAGCCGTTAAAAAGATATTATTTTTGGTGGGTTTGGTGTCCATCTAATTGTCTCTTTTATCAACATTTCTTTCAGTATTTATATTTTTTATTTTTTCACAGTTTTTTTACAGGCATAACATGTATGCAAAGTTTACTGAACCCCTGTTTTCTTTGATGAAATAATAATTAAGGGTACAATCAATTTAATCCTTCACGCAGAGATAAAATGATATTTTTCTTGTAACTGCAACTAGTTTTAACTTGTTTGTTTGTCTGGTCAAAACGCTTAACATGGTGCTTTAAAACACATCATTTCGCAATGTTGGCCAGAATGTCCCCTGGAGCACGGTCCCTTAACGTCATTCACCAGCTTAATGCATACACCAGCTCCAGACTGAGTGAGTGAGCGAGTATGGTTCTACGCCGCTTTCATAAATGTTCCAGCAACATTACGGCGGGGGGCACCAGAAATGGGCTTCACACATTGTACACATGTCGGAATTCGAAACTGGGTCTTCGGCGTGACGAGCGAACGCTTTTAACCACTTGGCTACCTTACTCAGGAAAAACATGGCAAATATGCGGAGTTCGCTTTCGAAATGTCACGCTTGCATCCCAAGTACCAAGGTGTCCGACTCATTGTTTGGTAATGCAGAAGACTGCAGTGTTGTGGAGTCTTCACATTCTCCGAACAGTTATCGGTGGATTCGACGAGGAAGCACTTCCTGGGAGAAGTCCCATTCACTGTCTAGGTTACGTGTAGAGGGGGCAAGGGCCCTGAGCTGAAGATGAGCCTAACCAGCCTGACTGTGCCAGGATTACCCAAATCCTCTTTGCTGCATTTATAATAATAATAATAATAATAATAATAATAATAATAATTTCAGGGAGAGGCTTTCTGAACGACCACTGCATCGAGTGTATGGGCAGTGTGTTGAGAAAATCTGCAACCCTGCAGAGTCCTTCGCCTGGATGAAGTCGTCTTGTCCTTTTTGATAAATCCAATGAAATCATTTATATCATTGAATTTTCTGTCCACTTTGACACTAATGTGATTGACAAGACTGAGGAAAAAACATGCAAATATGCGGACCTCGCTTTCGAAATGTCACGCTTGCATCCCAAGTACCAATTTGTCCGACTCCCCATTGTTCTCGGTGCCTTGGTACATGTACCTCCCAATCTGTTGACTGGCATTGGGAGAGTACCCGGGTTTGCTACCAGGAATACAGCCCTTCTGACAATCTGGGTAATGCAGAAGGCTGCAGTGTTGAGTAGTCTTCACATTCTCCGAAAATTTCTGGGTGGGTTTGACTTGGCAGCGCTTCCTGGGAGAAGTCCCATTCGCTGTCTGGGCTGCTTGTAGGGGGGACAAGGACCCTGAGTTGATGTTGAACCGAACCAGCCTGACTGTGCCAGGATCACCCAAACCCTCTTTGCTGTATTTTATTTTAATTTATTTTAATCTGTAAATAATGATAATAATAATAAAAATAAAATAATAATAATAATAATGTAATGCACATTCATGCATGGTTGCTAAAGGGCCGTCCTAAATGAATTTTCAATCAAACACGTGTATTCATAGAAATTTATAGAATTAATGTGATGACGTATGATTTACTGTATGTATTGTTGCAAAGTATTTCTCTCGATATAAACCTTCGAATGGTTATACTTACTTATTTCACAGTTCGTTCCAGTGAATCCTGTAACGCAAGCACAGAAGTAGAAACCTGTGAAGAGGTTGCTGGTGAAACAGGTTGCGCCGTTTTGGCATGGATTGCTCAGGCATTCGTCCACATCTGATGAATAATGATACGTCAATTAAAACACAAGGGATAGTGTAGATCTTCAATATACATTAATTATGGCTATTCACCACGACCTTAATATAAGTGCACACAACTACATATTATATACCTGGGATAAGCACTCAAAGAAAACGTCATCTTGGAAACTTGTACGAAATATAAGGATTTTTTATTGTTTGAGAGCAAAAAGATTTAAAAACATACATTCATATCTTACCATCTCAATGACGGAATAATGGTGATATCTGAAATTCCATTGCTAAGTGGAAACTAATTGTTACAAGTTAATGACAAATACCTAATTCACAAAGGCGACCAGTATATCCGTGAAAACAAATACATTCGAAGGTAGAGCCGTTGCTTTTACATGAGCCGGACGAGCATGGAGTTGATTTGCAGGGATCTACAAAAAGGTAAGTTAATTAAACCTCCCATAGATGATATATGAATGTTAACATTCGATGCAGCTCAAATGACAAAGCGTTTTATACCCTTCTTTTTTGTTAAACAATTGAACATGATGAAAAATTGCTTCATGCAACTAGTGTCAATTATTTTTGAACATATGATATAAACGTCATTCTCCTTTTTGTTTTCACAACCCTGTTGGTGGCACGGGTGGCCCAGTCGTCTAAGGCGCGTTTCGTCTACCGCACGATGGGTTTCACCGAAGTGGTAAACGTCTGAGACCTGCATCACTTCGGGCTTTCCTCCCACATTAAGCTGACATACTGGTAAAAGCGATGTTAAACTCACTCACTCACTCACTCACTCACTCATAATCCTGTCGTCAAACTGCTGCTGATGCAAATAAGATATGTTTTAAAAACATTAAATGAAAACTATGTTTTGTAAACCCCTTCCTTAACACATGCATGTATCAGTATCGAAAGAGTGTCAACATATTTAACTGACCTTCAACTTCCATAGAGATCCCAAGGCATTTCTCCTCCGACCCTGTCCTGTAAAGGTATGTACATTCTGTTTACGTATAATGGAATCAAGGGAAATCTTGTATTCTCAAATATAACATAAACGTGAAGTACATTGGTAGATACCAATCACCTACGATTAACAATAAAATGTTGTCAAAAAACTATTTAAAACATTTATATCTCTCCTTACCCTTGGTCGTCATACGCCAGGAAACATATTCTTTGTCCCCCGTCCTGATCAGATGTAATTCTTACATCAGTCTCAAACATTTCTTGTGCATCCTTGGTCACTTTGACTGGCACCGAAATTTGGGTATTCTTGAAAGTCGAAGTTCTGTAGTTCATAGAAGTTATTCGTCCTCTGCACAGTTTAATGCGATGAATTAAGATGAGTACATATTTATGACTATATTTGATATTTGAGTAAATGTGTTGTTAGTAACACACAACTGACAGAGAAATCCTTTGAATTCTGTGAAAATCTGCATTATGTGTATATAATACCACAAGGGTAACCCGTGAAGATCCGGATAGAATTGGTCTTCAGCAACCCATGCTTGCTGTAAAAAGGCGACTATGACTGTCGTAAGAGGCGGCTGACGGGATTGGTTGGTAAATTAATTCGACCTTGGCATTCGATTGCGCCAATATGGGAGGCACACAATTGTGTGAGCTAATCCAATGTCATTTTGCTGGACTTATAACTGACAGTTCAATGATTGACAGTGCAATGATTAATTTATTGGTATTTGCAAGGGATGTCAGAGTATCAGAACACTGCCAAATCGTCGCACTTCGCCGTTGTGTTGGCGTCACCGTCTATCTGCAGGTATTTCCTCATCTAAACCGTTGTTTTCTTCTAAAAAGATGCACAGGACATATAGACCTATATAAACATCACTCGTAAGGCACTTACTCAATCACGCGATTCAGTCAGACGCCATGTTTGTTTACTTTAGTGTGCAAAATAACTATGACAACGTGACTGATAATGGCCCGTGGTTGGGCAAAATGAGCGCATTATCAAGTTACAATGACCCGCACTTTGTCTGATAACTCGAGGGTCTTTTAATGATAATTCTATCCATTTTAGCTAATACAATAAACTACGGGCATAACGAACTCAATTTTAGTTCGTAATAACCGTAGTTCGTTATAAACACATAGACAGCATACATACAACAAATGGCCTAGACTAAAAATAGTTCGTTATATCGGTCACTTCGTTATAAACGTAGTTTACTTTACATATTAAAGAAACAGTAGCATAGTATCTCGGGATGCTTATCCTAGTGAATTAAGTCGTATGCCAGACTTCCATTGAATTATTGGGTCCGTAGTTATCATTATCAATTTCTTGTTAGTAAATTACTTATTGTGGAGTACAAGGTAATTTCTGCTATGTTTCGTTTCGGGACCTCGCAAATTAATATTTAACTTGAAATATAGGATTTTTCAGTGAATATAGTATTACGTTCAACGTTACTAAAAAATGTAGAGCTGAGAATTTATTTCTGGCACCCGAAATCATTTTGCGTTATATCAGCCACACGCTTGTTACCTTTACAAATACAATATGCTTACCCAGGGCGGTTGGTTGTGGAGTAAATGGGGAAGGAACATGTTGAATTCTGTCGGCACCGTATTACAATATCAGTGGGGAATAATGTGAAGAAGGGTCGAGTCTGAAAAGAAAGAAACAACGTTTATACCATCACAGGACACGTGTCTACAACGCGACGTTCCTAAGGATCACAGCTACATGAATTCTACCACACATCTAGCACATCCAGCAAGAGGCGCCTCAGAGCACAGAAGCTAATCTGAAATGTAGTAGGTCTCTGCATAGCACCAACTTGCGTCTTCGTCCAATGTTAGTGAATGAGTATGGTTTTACGTCGCTTTTAGCAATATTAAATCGTAACTAAGACAAAATTGTTATGGATGAGCAACTTCTTTATTACAGCTGGGCATCCATAACAATTTTGTCTTAGTTACCATTCCAACTTCTAAATGCCGCTCAAAGAAATATTAAATTGGCTTCACACATTGTACACATGTCGGAATCGAACCTGGGTCTTCGGCGTGACGAACGAACGCTTAACCACTAGGCCACCCGACCGCCCCAAATGTTAGTCATTGGTATTCTGAATAAATATAGTTCAGATTACAGATTTCAGAGTATAATGAATCATATGTTTTGATGGAGCTGCAGGTGGCCGGAATTTGTTATGCAGGGTTGCGTCCCTTGGAAACCCCCGACCTCATCCTGAATAACGTATTGTCCGGCACTTAGGCACAGAGTATGAACTAAACAAATGTTATAGCGCTCTTTACTTACCGACGAAACAGCATCAGGTGTTGCGAAGTGTATGTCTATACGAAATGGAGAAATATTACATTAACGTGTGCACTGATATTCGACAGATAATATTTGATATATATATATTTATTATTGAGATTATATTGGCCATCTCATTCATTCACTGTTTCAGGTTTGGAAACCTACTATAGCTACAGACTATATTTTACCTTTGACAATGATCTTGTAATTCCTATCAAGTCCATCATTTCTGAAAATATATCAATAATGCGGTTGCTGAATATATACATGACTTTTTTATTAGAAAACATATATAGATTCCATCTGTACTTGACATCGTCAGTTATATGTACACATGTCTTTCGATGCAATACCCCCTTTGACCATATGTTCCCATGTTTTTTCAGGTAAACAACTGACTTGCCTTTGCATGTGTTTGTGACGGGTGCCATCGGTGGAGCGGGCTACGCTCACCTTTTCGCGAACACCTGGTATCATAACTATGTGGTAGTGATTAATAAACACATGCTCATAATATAGTCGGAATTGTACAATCGACTCTGGTTTATGCAGATATTTCTTTTGGATATGGAAAGGGTTTTGTCGCTATATTTCAATCAATGGCGGATGTTCAATCAATGTCAAATCGAAGGTGCACCAGAAGAAGATGGCAGACTTGCAATGTGAGGTTCGGCTTATACCATTTTTGAAGCTATTTGTTTTGGCTACCATAAATTGACTAAGTCAACTAACTTTCCTTGTTTCTTTAGTGATGTGTAATCCGCAACATTCTAGCTATATGACTGTTGCAAAAATAGTTTAAGCTTGATCACTTTTTTGTTTTTCTATTTGACAATCCACCATCCTTATCAACTGTTCATTTCCAAAATGATTATCGAAACAGTTTGTGGCTCATCGAACAGCACATCTATGAGTTATGAAAGGTTTCCGAGTAAATTGATGAATCGTTGCTAAAACACTGCTCATTGTATGAATAAATCTGTTACGATTACCAAAGGCTACCATTTGTAAACTCAAGTTCAAATGTTTAGTATTACATATATACACACTGAAAAGTGAGTTTATCGCCTACTCGCATAATACTGTATGATAGCAATGCTTACCCCAAGTTATCCGTTATCAATGCGCCTAAGAGGTAGGTTCCAACATCTGCTTTCAATGGCCGCCATTTCACTATTGCGTACTTGACACCATCACTTCGGCGACTGGTGTCATATTTCAGTGGTGGGAACGAAAAAAATTCTCCATGGAATTGATCTCACATGGAGGTTAGAAATCTCACTGGAATATGAAACAAATCTCTTTGTTAAGAAGCGAATGTATGATGACGTTAAATAATCTGATGACAGGCGGAGATCCGGAAACTTTGTTTCCAAAAGAACACGGAATCACATAACGTACCTTTTGGCCGAATCATATGGCTTAGCATAGAGAGGTATTTCCAGTGTTGAACCAGCATAAATGTAGAACACATGTTGACTACTCTTTGTGGGGTCCACAAATTCGGGCGCCTCTATGACTTTCAGGGTCTGTATCATGAACTGAAATCATGAATCAGAACAAAATATGATGTCGTCCACGGTCAACTGCCTGAAAAGTTAAACTAACGATTATTTGCTTACCTGAACCGTTATAAGACTGAGAGGCTGGGGTCCAACTGGTATAACTGGACGACTGTCCCCCTTGAGGCTTATAGGTTTGGAGTTAAAGTCCATCATCATAACAGGTAGTGTCCCCCATCCTTTATCAAAGAAGTGATCAGATTCATGGGCCTTTATTTCTATGCTGCAGTCCTGAAGAAAAAGAACTGCCTTAGTCTCCCAAACGTCAAAGGGGTTATTGCATCAGTGAACTACTGAAAAAAATAGTATAGACAGGCAGACAGATTTATTCAGTAATCACGCCTCCAGCCCACAAAACATGTTGACATAATGTAGATCATACATGCTTATATACTATGGCGGTGAGACGTTAATAAAATATTTTTCTTCTTCTTCTTCTTCTTCTTCTTCTACCAATCAATCTGTGACGTTCAAACAGACTGACGATGGTGGCACGTGTACAGTATTTGTTTTACAGCTTCTTACAATCTGGGTGTGCTCGGAAACATTTGCCTCATTCCTACATCTGTGTTGTTATAAATGCCCAGACACTTGTGAAGCATGTTTGAAAGGTTTTCGTTCATTCAGCTACAATGAACTTCAGCATGCAACTTCATCATGAGGTTCCAATTTCTAGTGGTCCGTGCCGTGATATTGCTGAAATACTGCTAAAAACGTCGTAAAGCCATATTCAGTCATTCATCATGACGTCCGTTATCTTTGTGCATTTACTTCATGGATTAACTGATAATACTGATAACATGGCGGATGATAATGCTAACACAGTAGTCTGGCGTCATCCATTATATAATTGTTCATATGGACATGAACGTGCACCTTCTCCTTGCAATTTATGTTAATGAACAAAAACTCTCCAAAGCTTCATTGTTACCTTATGTATGGTCGTGTTACGTGGTGTAGGTAGACCACCAGCTGTTATGTACTCTGCTGGCTGACATTGAACAAAATCCCCATCCTCGTCCATGGTGGAGAGTGTGATGACTGTTACGCTGTTCAAGAGAATTCTGGAAGACATAAATTTATAATCAGTCATGTATGCGTTTCAAAACTTGAAATCAATAAATACTTAATGATATGCCTTCAATAAACATCCCTATATTTGGAATACTTTAATGATATACTTTCAATAAACATCACTATATTTAGAATACCTGAATGATATACTTTCAATAAACATCACTACATTTAGCATGGCTTGTATACTCCCCAAGGAGCTGAGAATGAAATTCGAGTGCACACTGATCCATTGACCGGACTAATAATGCATGATATTCATCACGGGAAAAGCTCCAAACAAATGGACTATTATTAATAGTATTATCACTTCATCTTAATGGGACCACACTATATTATTATCAACCTACTTGTACGTAGGCTTAAACATCGCAACAGGGCTGTTGTTTGGTTTCCCTGTGTCACTACGTTCATGTGTAGATATCTTGACTTGGAGGTGAAATCTTGAGTCGCCATTGTAACCATAGTCAAAGTCTTTCCAGAAGCTACCATCCACCCTGTTGATGTAAGTTGCAACGAGCTATTCATTTTCGTTTCTTTGACCATAAAAACCATCATATAACGTACAGATCAATCATTTTAATAACAAAAACACCTGGTGATAAAGAATCATCATATTGTGAAATTTCATTTTGTGATACATTACATGTACAATGTACGTACATGCAAAACGTCAAAGCTCGAGAATAACCAGTCTCGATTATCCGACTACACAGATTCCATTTGGCGGAAGAGGCAAAATTGAGGTGAAACTTATATGAATAGATCATTGAAAATCTCTGATGACACCAGGGGTTCGCTGAAAGGTTAAGCATGTCTGTCTGTTTGTAAATGCATCGAATCAACACTGGTATCCCCTTATCCCATGCCCTTGACATGTTACCACTGTCAAAAGCTCCAAGACACTTTGATTATTGTATCATTAATGCAATATCATCACAACAGGCCGGCCTACAATTGCGTGTCCCAATGTCGGTCACCGAACCCAAGTCACCAGACCAAGCTACTGGATTAGAATAGGTCTTCAGCAACCCATGTTTGCCGTGAAAGGCGACTATGCTTGTCGTATACGTAAGAGGCGACTAACGGGATCGTGCATTATGTAGTGTTTGTTTGGTTGTTGTTTAACGCCGCAATATCCCAGCCATAATACGGTGGTCTGTAAGTAATCCAACTTGACCAGACAATTCAGTGACTGACATTGCAGCAGGGCGTTGAGTCATACCACAGATAACATCCTTACCATGTCAACTTGCAACATTTTGAGCATCTGTGCAATTGGAAAAGAACGACATCCATGAACCAGTGAGCCTGACCACCTGATTTCGTTAGTCGCCTCTTACGACAAGCGTGGGTTGCTGACATAGAATATTCACGGAACGGCCATATAATGATCCAGAAAGATCTGTGGTCAAACAACAGATCGAACAGCAAGCCACTTTATATTGCCTCCGTACATTCACCTTATGAACTTTAAGAAAAAATGATCTAATATGTAATAATTTCACATTAAAGAACAAGCTGGTTACACTTACACAATATCTGTCTGGCGTGATAATGGATCGACTTCAAGAATGACCCCGGCTACTTCCTGTTCCCACCCGAGGGGACCATTTACGGCTGCTACTTTGCCAGTGAGATTCTTGGATACTTTGTCAGTCATCATACTGTTAATGAAGTTACTTCTGACCTCCGACCTCCAGTTTCCAAAATATGCATAGCCATTCATGTCCAACATATGGTTTCGAGTCGTAGCTGTGCTCCTTCCGACGTCATTGATCGAGCAGTGTTCGCCACAGGGTCCTTCACCTAACACCCACCCGGTAACAGTCGTTAATTGTACCTGAAAAAAAACCTGAGTTTCAGTTTGTAATTGTTGCAAGAGGGGTATTTTTAGAATCCTGGTGGTTGGATTCTATTGTTCAGTTTAACAAAAAGGTCGATCATTGTACATTACCAACAGTTAAGATAACCATTGACATGAAAGTCACTCATTTCTTTTAATAATTATGATTATCGATACTTCTTTTGTGAAAGTACAAATAAAACACATTCACATATCAGTCTGGTATAGTCCCCTTTAAGTAATTATACGAAAACATGCAAATTATATGTTTTCATTAATTTCCCACAATATTCAGATCCGTTACAGTATAATGGCATACCTTACTTCGTAAAATGTCGACTCAGTATTACAGCAGTTCCTTTAATGTGAAAAACAATTTAGTTACTCTCTCTCTCTTAGCGTCAGCAGTATGATTGAATATCGTCGTCAGATTGAATTGCAATCTGTCGTTAGTTTGCGCAGCAGTTTGGGAAAGTGTAGTGATAATAAAACTATCATGACTATCAGACAATCATGCATCCTTTTGTGCAATTATGTGAATGCGACCTTGAGCAGTACATGTATATCTTTTCTATAACAATTTAAACATGATTACAAAGCCAAACTGAAGACGGCTTTTCATACCTTAAACGCTTTAGGGTTGGATGTGTCGACGAACTTGAAGCTCATTGATCCTCCCATGAAGTGTTTAGTCTGAGCATCCACACCCAACAGAGGCATCAGAATGAGGAGGAGATACACCAAACACGCCGCCATGACTCCTCTCATGATAGTTGGTGAGCACTGCGTGTGGACGACATTATATCACATTTCAAACTTTATATGTACCAGAGCATCTGAAATTCCCCCTTGGGGATTTGAAGTTAGAATTGGTCTCCTGCGACCTTTGTTTGTGAGAAGCGATTTAAGGCCAAGAAGAAGTACTATCTTTCTGGTCATTGGGTTTAGCCTAAAAAGACGCGACAACACGGCTCTTTTTTGGCTTTTTTTCATATTTACAAACAAATCAAATAATGTTGTACATGTAAGATGTTATATGCATAATATTTCGATGCTTGAATATATTTCCTCTGTTTTGTTTTAGCATGTTAGCATCGTGTATCGCGAAGTAAGAATATATTAATCTTGTTTTACTGTGTAACTGAAGTTCAACATTTTTAAAGGATAAAACAGGCATAAAAGTAAGTGTATAAACTGCATAATATCGAAACAAAGTATTATTAAATATTTTTGACATGATGTAGTTACCTTGTTCCTGATCATACGCTTGTCCACAATGAAGTGTGAAGACGTCCCTCTCGCCGACGGTAAATGTATGGCCCAGTTGATCATGAACAATATAAAGTCATAGATAACACTGCATGACAACACAGGAATTAATGTTATTAGATTACTGTGCCTTATCTCTATAGGTAGCAACTATAAACGCACATCGTCTAGTTGTTTAAATTTATTCCACTCACAAGGCATCCTTCACGTATGTTGCAGATTAATAATCTCACATTATAATTAGTGACGGTCTTGCTTCCAACATGGTGACAATACTTGGTACACTAGAAATGTAAATACAGATCCGACTGAACTAAATGAAGACGAAGTGATCACAGTGGCAGAACATTAAAGACTTTGATAATATAAATTGCACCCGAGGAACAACGATCTATCAGGTGTTTGCATCCATAATCGCCTCTTCACTAAGTACAGAAGTTGCTGGATTACATAGAGGATTAATACTTTCACACCATGGAAATTGTTATTGTAAATTACAGGAGGGACTACTGTGAACACGAGTGCAGCTTGGCCACGTGTTAACACAACCTAAATGGTAAGATTATAAACGCCTTCGATGGTACAGACAGACAGTTAAATGACATTGACTACCGAGTGTGCGTTAATATCCTTTATATAATACACTATTTATAGTGTGAGAGGTGCCAGAGTAAAATCCCCAATAGACGCAACGCTTATACAGCCAAAGAGGGTTTCAATGCAGCGCCAGACCTATGTCATCAATGTTCTTGTTCTCGTGCACTGTGGCACGTCTATCGTTTTCAGGTTTGTGACGTGAAGAAATATGTGTAATTGTCAGTTTTGTCATTACCTTCTTTCTCTGTTCAAATAATAAAATCATAACAACTCGTCAAAATTCATTTTTCGATATCCGTGCATGGAACAAAGCACTTGAAATAGGAATAAAAAAGTTGACACACACACAAACATAAACAAACAATCAAACACACACACATTATTTAAATATATTTTGATTCGTATCGTCAGAGAGAATGCAGTTACACTGGTTATGACATCAGCCATAGCAAGTACACACAAAGATCAATGTTATGGCAAGAGGAATATGTTGTATTGTGTCAGATACAGAAACACGTGATTCACGACTGGCGGAACTAACGTCCCACCTCAAACAACAAGGATCCCCATCAGAATTAATAAAAAATGCCATTTTAAAATCTAAAGGAATACCAAGACTTTTATACCAAGACAAGAGTTGTTGAAAACCAAACTTCAGGACTATTCAATTTGTGACTACCTCTGACCCTAAAAAATGCAATCTAACGCCAGTTGTGCGCTCTTATATTCTATTAATAGAGCAAAGTGAAAATATGAAAAAAACAAAAACATTTATTCACAGCAAAAGACGGATTTAGAATCTTAAATGATGTCCATAGACTTATAATTCTGTTCAATTAGAAAAAGAAAAAAATTTACGAGATTCAAATGTACGACACTTAAAACTGAGTGGACACAATGATCGGTGTGGAAATGGGAAGTGTAAGATTTTTCCATTTGACAAACAATTTACAGATAACAAATCAGTTCGCCAAGAAAAAGAGTCACTGTTTATGAAGATATTTCAACCAATACACTGGTAAACAACTGTCACATGATGATGTATATAATAAATGTATAAAAATAGGAGCTTATTATAGACCGACGTACATAGTATAATATGCCGCATGGTCATGGTTCAGAACTTACAGGGGCGGTCGGGTAGCCTAGTGGTTAAAGCGTTCGCTCGTCACGCCGAAGACCCGGGTTCGATTCCCGACATGGGTACAATGTGTGAAGCCCATTCCTGGAATATTGCTAAAAGCGGCGTAAAACTATACTCACTCACGCACTCACTCAAAATCGACATACATCATTGTCATTTAACCAGGTTCAATATGGCACACATTGAACAGTAGATTTTCGAGGGTGATGTCATCTGTCCTCAATCTTCGTCCTATGGTAGCAATCAGATCCCGAATCTTCACCAACTCTGCCTGCAGTGCTTGTGCCAACCATGGCAGGTTCTGTAGTTGTTGCTGACTTGGTTACCGTCGTTGATCCAGTGCATCCAAGTGAAAAATGTGGAGACCTGGAGGACCATGCAAGGATCTGGATGTTTCATTTCCTGAAGAAGACTGTTGTTAGTCCACTTTCTTTATACCGTTTTGTGCATAACGTTCCCCGCGACGCATGTAAACACGACGCCTGCAATCCGCACGACGAAGCATAAAATGTGACTCGTCACGAAACCAAACTTGTCTCTCTCGCAGTTGTGGGCATACACCACTGACGTCGAAGCCGACGATTGAAGATCCGTCAAAATGACACCTCGAACTGGTTGTCTAGCGCAAATACATTCAGCTCGTACACGGTTCCTCACGGTCTGGGCCGATATCCTGCACAATCCTGGTATTGACGTAGTTAAAGAGGAGGACGACGTGGTTCTCTCACGTCAGTGACGTAGCCGTATGAATCTGTCCTGTGCTTCAGCAGCGATACGTAGTCGACGGGATCTGGGAAGCTCACGTGGTGTCGCGTTGGGCTTCCGTCAGGCATGGCCTGTTTTCGCTGTTCACTTGCTGTAAGATTGTGATGGCATTCAAATGAAAACCCAACGTTTTATAGCCAAACGTGTAATGTTGCACGTGCATGTTATGTTGGTGTGTTTCAGCGACAGGCTCTCACGTTGTTGTGTTTTTGCGGGTTTTCCATCTTTTCACCGAACCTCTGCAGTACTTCATTCTTCCCACAAATCAATCCCAATCCATGCAGAAAGGACCAATTCATTCTTGGTATTACTTTTGTATGGATGGAGACAACACGCATTAGTTGTATCAAAAGCATTATTTAAAGTTGATCAGTGGTTGTGATTCGTGAGTGAGTGAGGTTGGTTAACGCCGGTTTTAATCAGTATATCACGGTGTGTTGTGCGATTAAATACCAGCTCAAAGTGTAAATGAAATAACATACGTGTCTGAAAACACATAGCTATTATCACACCTAGATAAGGGTGACAGCAAAGCATGGATGGGTATTATGCGACCGATATCTCAGTCACCTTCAAGCGGTGACATTCAATACATACATTTAGACACTGTTGATTGAAAATTCTATATACTGTAAAGACGTTGACCAGTCAATGTTTTGAACACACCCAGTAGGTGCGTATGATCGTTGCTTTATACAATATCTCAGTTACCGTATTCCCGGTCTTTCATACACGAGTGCGTATTATACGCGAATAAATAAGTCTTGTGTACATCAATCGGAAGCGGCGCTAATTGGGATTGTTCACTAGCCAATATCTGAGCCTAATGTCGCCGTGGGCGCTTATTATAGCGGGGCGCTTGTTACGTCGAATACGGTATACAACGTCATGACGTTAACATTAACCACATTCTACATGTGGGTTTGGTGCTGGCAGACCAATAAAAGAGCATAACTGGGTCTTATATTGGAATCGAACCAACCGATACACGGCGCATTTGCAACACAATTGTTGGAGTTCAGGCCACCGGGCCATCCATGCTGTTTATTGAATCAGTAGGCCTGAACCGGTTTCACAAAACACCCTTAGCTAAGGGTAATCTTACGAGTAATGGAAGAATTAAGTTATCTTAGTCTGGAACAACCTTAGCTCGATCTTAGGTGAGCATGAGAATATAAACCTTTGGAAGTATCGCCATTTCTGTTGAAGGAGAATGTCAAGAATGATTTTGAAAATGTCAGGCGTATCAGGCGTGACTGCCGTACGACGGACGTGTGTGTTATCTGCCTCTATCGGAGACAAAGCATGCGTAGCAGGACGTGGAGTCATCCCACAGATGACATCCTTACTTGTCAGCTTGCTGAAATATTATGGCCGCTACATTGGCGCCCAACGTGGGGCTAAGCACGTTCATATTAAATTTGAGCAAGATAAGCCTTAGTACCCTACGATGCGGCCCGGGACGTGCCTTCTGTTGACGGGGAAGTATGTAGCAGGACGTGGAGTCATCCCACAGATGACATCCTTACCTTGTCAGCTTGCTGACGGGGTTAACCTCTTTGGTCATGTGGACAAGGCGACGGTGCTCTGTTCAAATAAATGTATTACATCATGTTTAATTACTCCACAGTATTTAAAATCGTAACAGTGTTCAAATTTGCATCAATATTTTAGCAGGAGATCCACCGCAATGAATTATAGATCATTTTTGTGTTACAGTCGTCTACGGCACCACAATTCGCTGAACAGAGTTGCGTCCCGTAAGCGTATCAGAATTCTATGATAGTTGGTTGGAATCCCGGTTCGCCCTGAGTATGTTTCTCTAGGTTTGTCATTCCACGAAAGGGACGGTAGCCTCGAATACTTGCGACATGGAGGCGTCGTAGCACAGCGTGTCTACTGAAGCGGTGCCCTAACGCTGTTGCTGCGTCTGATGTGCGGCCTGTGCGCTGTGCACAGGACCACCTGCCACCAAAGTATGGAATGTTATTGTTCACTTTGATTCACGAAATTTTCCGTTCGAGGGGTCTGGTGTTCAATCGTAAATCTATTCGTAAATACAGCCACAAAATAAAGATTCGAAGGGGACAATGACGACACAGCCACGACAACCAAAGTAAGTCTAAATATCCTGCCGAAGACCCTAACTGCCTTCATTTCGCAACGCCCAAAATATGTTTCACATCACGCTTGTGTCCTCGATCGCAAGAGCTGGATCTGTACGTTGACTAGTTCGTGTTAAATAGACAAAGCTCGATTGTAAAATTCATGTAGTTGGTCTATGTTAAGGTGTTACGAATATAGAATGCATGAAGCGAATTTGAAGTGTTTGAGGTGCTAGTATTGTTTAATATAAGATAGCTACGCGATAAATTGCAAAGAAAAATAATGAACGAAGCGTGGTTTATTTCACGATAAAACATTGTTCTATTATGACGTCATTTCTGGATATTCGATCATGCGCACGCAACGTGATGACGTCGTAAATAGGACGACGTTATATTTGAGAGGGGAGTGTCTGGTGATTTGTTCACCAAAAAGGTGCAGATAATCGACGTGAAAATTGTGAGATTACCAAACTTAAACCCCCTGTACATGAAATGTTTTATGAATAAGAAACAAGTTCCACCATGACTTTTCGGTAGGAAGGTCACTTCTATCCAATCAAAATGAATAAAACTAGGTCAACTTTCTTGACACACGTGTGACGTAATTATTCATTTTCAGTGTTTCGCCACTTGTCTCGTTAGCTTGTATGTAAAACAAGTCTGACTGTACTCTTCTCAGCCGGGATCCGAGTACTTTGTTTCAGATAGGTGCCAACATAATAAAACGGAAGCCTGTGAATGTTGAAAAGTCTTCGAAGGATCACTGTTGATTAAATCAGTCATTCTAGGTCAACAAGGCAATGTTGCCAAGAAATCCAAGGTAACTGTAGACTCGAAAATTATATCTTCAAAGACAGTTTTCCACATAAATAGGGAAGTGGACCTAGGGCCTAGTGGTTTAAGCGCTTGCTCGTCACACAAGACCCGGGTCCGATTTCCCACATGAGTACAATGTGTGAAGCCCATTTCTGGTGTCTCCGCCGTGATATTGCTGGAATATTGCCTAAAGCGGCGTAAAACCATACTCACTCTCTCGACATAAATATACATATATTTCAGTACATTTCACAACAGGAACTAATTTCATGCTTTGGGTACATCACACGTACGTTTCAGTCGGGAATATACACTTTCTAGAATTAGCACCAAACAGCTCACTCCAAGTCCAGAGCCAGCAATGTACAGGGGAAGGTAAAAGTCAAACATAGAAAACGTCTTTCTTCTCACTGGTATCTGACATTGCTTCAGCGAATCAAGTCCCCAGAGCGTCTTCAAACGACTGAGAAGACCCCCAGAGGTCATCTCACTGAGACTGAAAAAAGATTAATTTAGACATGAATTTCAAACAACCTATCTTTTGCTTCCCAGAATATATCAGATTTCTCTTGAAATTAAAGCGTAAGATGTGCCATGAAAATCTTGGATAACTTCCTGCTTTACGCTGCTATGATGAACCAATAGAAGAGGAAAAAGGCAAGTTCATTTCTTAGTATGTTTGTTTTCTTTGTGTTTTTAAGCCGCACACAGCAATATTCCAGCTATGCAGCCTGTATATTATCGGGTCTTGATAAGACAAACCAGTGATTGATATTGTGAGCGACGTTCCACGATGTCTAGGTACCTTGACATCACGACATCGAGCCTGACCACAAGACCAGTTGAGTCGTCTCGTACGACAAGCATAAATGGTTGGGGCCAGTTATAACCCTGAATCTCCACATGGTTTTATTATTATAATGCTATGAAATAAATACTAGTATTATTATGGAGAAATATTAGCTGAAGAAACTATATTTTGTTATGAATAATTAATGTTATCCTCCTTGGCTCTTTACCTTACCTGGGGCGGTCGGGTAGCGTAGTGGTTAAAGCGTTCGCTCGTCACGCCGAAGACCCGACATGGGCACAATGTGTGAAGCCCATTTCTGGTGTCCCCGCCGTGATATTGCTGGAATATTGCTGAAAAGCGGCGTAAAACCATACTCACTCACTTACTTTACCTTACCTATAATCTACTAGTGGTTTCAGGTTGGATCCTTCCACAAAGCCAATGTGATAGGTGATGGGGTATATTTCCTTTCCTAAAAAAGTCAGATTACATCCAGCCTCAGGAGGGCGATCAGATCGACCGGCGAGAAATGCATACTTCTCCCTCATGACTTTGGAAATGTGGACATCATTCTTTGAACTCAAGACATCCGGATCAGAATGGTTAAACATCTTAACCTTGCTCCAAAACGATTGAAGGATGGGATCGGACGTCGTCTGTCAAAGAGAACTTTTCATATAATAAACGTATGAAAATGCATGACATGTCTAAAAACGAAAAGATAATTATACTCAGTTCCAAAAGAAACGCACATCCTAAACTATGAAATGTCGGCATCTGAGATATGCAACACAATCCTAAAACAATGTATTTGCCGACACTAGTCTGTGGTGGGTTCCAAACGTCCGACTGGCAGTAGATAGGTGGCGTTGGCACAAGTGAAAACGGTCGATAACTCGGAGTGACGTTATACGACGCTTCTTGAGCAATCCTGCGCACATGTCTGTGCATATTGTGTATCACAGCAACTCATCTCGAAAGGGTGCACGGGAATCACACACGTTGAGACGCCCAACGCTAACACCGTTTTTGTGCCTGCGGGATTCCCGTGCACCCTTTCGAGTTACGTTGATTGGTTCAACTGTGTCATATGGCCCTGTGACGCAGGGGTAGCATTATGCAGATGGCTGTTTCAACGAATGCTCGTTCCACCCGTGACGAACAGGTCTGGTTGTTGATGAAATATAGTGATAGCTTAAAGACAGATTTTTTTATTCATACACCGATTGTCTTTAAATGTAATATCCAGTTATGTATGACTGTTTAATAATCTCATACCAACTTACCTTAAATTACCTTCCAGACTACACATGCAGTTAAAATAGACTGATGCGTAGATAAGTATTAACTTTCAAAGATTGACACATTACATGTCATACTTACATTGAGTTGCATAACGGTAGTTGAGCCCCCAAGGACTCCATAAGTATATTCCGTATTCTGTAGTAGTTCTGCCAGTGTGCTAAAGGGCCGGGTCGCCTTGTTCGACGCGAGCATGGCCACAATGTTACCACAGTAGACGGCCATGACGACAATGGAGAACATCCACCAACTGGATGTCAAAATACGCCCTGAGGTAGTCTGTGGAAGCGTAGTTCCTCCTAGCAATACAAATGGGAAATCAATAAGCACTACAGAAAGGCATTGCATCACAACTCAATATGTCCAACATGTTTTCAAAAGTAAATCTGCTTTTAAGGATGAGATTCTTATTGCATCTTATGGCAATCATGCCCAACATTTTCGTAGACTTTCGTTGGATTAACTACCACCCGTGGGTACTCCGGGTAAGTATATAGATCCCCCAGTAACCTATACTTGTCTCCCCGTGGGGATTCTGGGGAAGCATATAGGTCCCCAGCAACCTATGTTTGTCGCAAAAGGCGTGATCAGGATGATCAGGATGCGGACTTGGTGCATGCCATCGTATCCCAATTGCGTGGACAGATGTTCATGGTGTCAATCACTTGATTGTCTTGTCCAGACTCGATTATATACAGACCACTGTCATATAGATGAAATTTTGCTCAGTGCAATGGTAAACTACAAACAAATACAACATCTAAACAGACGGCTGTGTGTGGCTGCGTCACTATTACGACTTGATATGTAAACTATAATTTCGAAATTTCAGATCAGAAACTAAAAGCCGTCTTCATGTAATGTAGAGCAAGAAAGTAATGATGACTTAATTGTCCCAGAAACTGTATTAGACATTATGATAATAGTGATCAGGCGACCAGGGCAGTTTATTAAACGAATCAGTAAAATGGCCTTTCATACATTCACGTTTTTATGATTGTTATTATATTTCTCTTCTTACTATAGATCTAAAAGATCGAACAATAAATCTGTCCCAGCTTGATGATCATATCGTGTTGGAACTAATAAATATTGACATCATTGGCACAACTTTTAAAAAGTTATTATTTCTAGTGGGAGATATTCCACCAAGTGTTATATGTAAGTGCAGCCGCTTCTAACCTTGTCTCAGTATCGCCCCACCGATGAAAATAACACACATGACAACGGACGAAAGTGGAGCATCTGTTTTGATGAATGTAAGCAAAGATCTTTCCATTAGCAGGAGCAACATCGTGACGACGACAACCGACGCCAACAAACACAGGACGACAAGAGGTCGCAGCGGAAAGGAGATTGATGTTTCGGAGGGAGACTGTTCATAGAAGTACAGGATGTCTGTGTACTCGTAGTAGATCGCCGGTTGGCCAAAGTCAGCTACTTTTTCCCGGAAATGGTCAGAAATTATAGGAGCTACCACCATATCTACTTCCTGGAAAGGTAAAACGAACAATTAACAAATTGAAACATTCAAAACATACACATTGATATACTCGTCGTATGGCCTTTCGCTTCATCTTCAAACAACTATTTCCTGGAGTTTTTTTATCATAGAATGTGTACAGGGTCAACTTCATTGTGATACCCTATGGGTGAGATAGGACATGCTCATCTGTTTTGCAAACAGCTGCTATCAAAATTGCCATATCACTGTTATTTGTAAATGATTCGAATCTAGTTTCTGATTGTATCTACGGTACTGGTAGTCACTGACATACATGGACGGACAATACCTTCCTCTGAAGTTGACCAACAAGTCCGGTCCATGAATCGCCGACATCATTGCCCCACTTTCCATCAGCAGGTTCGATGAAAGTGAACCTGCAACAGTGATGTATATGGCTAAAGGAAAATATAAAATACATACATGTACTGATCTGTTAAATATTACCACGGAGATGGTCTTGGCATGCTTGAAACTGGTAGAAGTCGGCGAGATGTAACCAATATGTTCAATGTGTCTCAGGACCTTGGAACAGGTTTCTGTAGGCACAGAGTCTAATGATAGGCCATGCACTATCATCAAGACCACGGAGGCGGCCTGTATGAATATCCCGCGGGTGATATAATGGTATATTGGCCACTTACGTGAAGTTGAGAAGACTTGACAGCTCCTTCAATACATCGACACAGTAGCCAACATAGGTCCCATCAGGCACTCTCTCCACGAACGTGTACCACTGCTACCCAAAATGTAACAGTGAACATAACTGCATCCTAATATGTTATTTTTTTAAAAGCATGGCTGTAGGCTCCTTTTAGCAATATTTCTGCAACATCCCAAAATGGCCACACCGAAAATGTAACGGTGAACGTAACCGCAATATCTTATTATGTCGTTATTTTCAATAGTGTGGTTTGAAGCTTCTTTAGAAATATTCCAGTAACATTCACTGTACTTATGTGTACTTATGTGCGAAATCGAACCCGGGTATCTACGTGAAGAGAGAATGCTTTAACCTTAAATCTAATGAATATGAACCATTACCAATGGATAAATGGTTTTGCTGATGAAAATATCCTTTGACTGCAAACAGCTTAATGATTTAGTTATGATAATGATAATGGATACTCACTGGCATTGTTCCTAAAAGAAGCTTTCTTCCATTCAAACCATTTTTTGTGTTTGGAAACAAAACCTGTTCTTGTGACAGAACCGACACCTCACTTAAATTCACAGTCTTCCATCTGCGTCCTATGGCGCTGTACATCAGGGTATAAGTAGCGTTCTGTAACAGAATACGTCGATTGGATTCGCGGCGTGGTGGATGAGTTGAACCTTTAGTTGGAAGTTGCCACGATATAAAGGGCAACCTTTGTGAGACCGCCTCATAGTTTTGTCAGCACCATACCCGTGCTCGTGGGTTTCACCGAAGCGTCTCAGACCTGCATCACTTCGAGCTTTCCTCCCACATTAAGCTGACACGCCGCGATATAACTGGAATACTGTTTAAAGCGGCGTTAAACCCAACTCACGCATGGTGGTCTTGTGAGGTTATTTTTCAGGTGAACAGTTGACTTGCCTTTGCAAGTGTTTGTGATGGATGCCACATGTTAGGCATGATAGTATTGCGCTCACCTTTTAGCGTAAACCTGGTATGATCACTCTTTGTTTGAGAATCATAATAAAAACACGTTATATATCCAGTTATATCGTTGCGTGTCAGCTTACCACTTAGTTGAACCCCGCGAGCAGATAGAAGCAGACAAGAAGGAAGAAACGTAAAATCTACTGAAACCATAATTCCTAAGTTGTCTCATATGGATGCCAGAGTGTGTCAGCTCACTTCAATTAGCATACGTTTCCAGAAGCTACAGGGTCTGGATCGATGGAAAATAGGCCGCCGAGAACTGCCAAGAGTTTGCTAATGGTAGGTCACATTCATTGTTCTGTGTACGATGTTGGAGTTTATGATCCAGGGATTTGACAGCATCATACCCGTGCTCTTCGTGAAAACAAAAATTGTGCACTTTTGCACACAATTATTTGTCTGATGATGCTCTAGTGAAGCATGTCAAGACTCATGATAAATACAAGGCATTCCACAGTTTAGTTAAACCAGCCAAGGGTGTGGGACATAATCTCAATGTCAGTTGTGATTTTGTTGCTGGTTCTGTACTGCTGGATTGTACAGAAATGAGTGTCAGCCAAGCGAAGTGCCATATCAAATCGGCCCAGACTCAGTTTTTCAAGGAGAGGCTATCTGAACGACCACTGCATCGAGTGTTGTGCAGTGTGTTGAGAAGGTCAGCAGCCCTGCAGAGTCCTTCGCTTGGATGAGGTCGGCTGGCCCGAAAAGTGAAACAGGAGGCTTTCTGTTTGCTGCTCAGGGCCAGTCACTCCCCACTCGAAACCGCCAATGTGTGATTTTGCATCAAAATGTGAATATGAAATGTAGATTAAGTAATGAATTGAATGAGATTGTCAAACACATTGTCAGTGGATGTCCAGCTTTGGCTCAAACACAGTATCTTGAGCGACACGATGGCGTGGCTCGATCACTTTATTACCGTCTTCGTGATGCTTGTGGTTTTGACACAGAGTTACGTGAGTAAATGTTGTGCACTAGAACGGGGTATTTAAGACCGACATATCCAGTTATATTTATACACAGTGAACACATGAAGTACCTGTGACTCTTCTGAACATGACGTCTCTACCAGGAACACATTGTCCAGCTTCTCGGCATCTAGTCTGTGTCGGCCAGATATACTTGCTACCATCACCCACATGGAGAAGTGCTGGATGTAGCTGGGTCGACTCTCAGATGAAGAGAGGGACGTCACCTGGTATTGTATTGTCCATGTTCATCGTTATGTACAGAGAACTGACACCATTAACGATTGCCCTACTACTAGCATTTAAAATGCGATTAGGAGTTGTAAATAAGCGACAAAACCCTTTTTATCTTAAACATGCATAATCATACCCATAAATGATCATATCAAAAATAAACATACGAGGCCAAAGGCTGCAATGACCAAACTTTGAAAAACATCTAACGTGAATTAGTGCAATAAGACCGACGACTTAAGGTGTTAGCGAAATGGTTGAATACATCTATTTGCAGTCGCCAACTCACATGTGTATTACCTATACATGGAAATATAATAAGTACCTAATTATACTCTATTAGAGCGTCAGTAATGTAAAGACTGAATTTGAGATGCAATCATTGATTTTACTCTGAATACGTTTTAAAATAACATACTGAAAGTATTTATTAACTTGTATATAAAATGTATTTGAGCTAATAGACGATAACTTCGAGTGCGTTAATACACGTAAAAATGGTGTTTTATTCGTCGTTCATCCGACCTTCATTCGGTCTTCTTCGATTTGAACCTTAACTTTATGAGTGAGTGAGTATGGGTTTACGCCGATGTTAGCAATATTCCAGCAATGTCACGTCAGGGGACACCATAAATGGACTTCACACAATGTACCCGTGTTGGGATTCAAACCCGGGTCTTCGTCGTGACGAGCGAACGCCTTAACCACCAGATTACCTCACCGCCCCTTGAACTTTATATTTTTGTTGATTGAGTATGGTTGTGCGCTGCTTTTAGCAATATTCCACCAATATCACACGCGTTCGATTCCCAAAATGGGTACAATGTGTGAAGCCCATTTCTGGTGTCCCCCGTGATATATCCCGAATATTGCTAAAACCATACTCACTCGCGCAATCTCTCACTGAAAATAACCAATGTAAGAAGTTTGGACGCATGTTTGGCCATTGTTGGCAATGTTGCGAATATAATTTAGATTTCATTTTAGAAAATAGTTTCTTTTCAAGTATGTGTGTAGCTATAACTAGAACTTTAACAGGCAACATTGCATAACCTGTTGCAGTGGGGAAGCACTAAAACCCTTGTAAGAACACTGTTTCTTCTTCACATATGCGTTATTACATTAAACATTCAGCTAAGCACAGTAATGCTTTGGCGGTTTGTTTTGTGCGGCTGGTGTGAATAAGTGCGAAGATACCATTACTCCTTTGTTGAAAGAAGATTGTATAAAGCACATAGCAAGTAATTAATGGGTTACAGGCCGGCAAAGCCACATTTCGAAAATAGATAGCCCAAATTGATGTGGCTCTCGCGGCAATGGTTATGGTTGCGTGATTGTATAATGTGGCTCTCGCGGCTATGCTGTCAAAACATGCACAGTAGTTCTTTAAAAGGAAGTAAATATTGGTGTTACCAAAGGGTAATACGTGAATTTAATTAGATGATATTAGTTAATGTACAACGGTATAAAGGATAATAGCTATTTGCCATATTTAAACTTCGACCAGTGATGAAGATAGAGATCTCCAGTGTTGAAAATAGTCAATATATGTGTGTTGTAGGACTTTGATTGCTTGGGTAATGTTCTCTTTTGTATATCTCTGTTCAATAGGTAGTGGTTACTGCTGTAGATTTGAACAGTGTGTATTGATTTTTACACACCACAATACAGCGCTATTACCTCAAATTATCTTTCTACGTGATGGTTGAATTGATTACCTTAGCCAATACACGTACAATACATGTTTCCCCACAGAACAGGATTATTCTCCTCATTGGATCCTGGTGCGAGGAATCCGTGGGGAGGATCTGTGTGAGGTTCCAGGACAAGCCTGAGATGTCCAGGAGTTGGTAGGCTATGGATGGTGTTTCAATAGAGAGCTGGTCAATCAAACTGTCCAAACCATGCTCTGGTAGAAGTCAAGAGGATTACAATAATCAAAATATATTCGACTCAGTTTTGATTCCATATTCAGATAATAAATTGATGGATGAAAAAGCTTATTTTTTTTATCGAATTTGCATTTAATCATTCTGGATATTTGGCTTAGTTAGCGTTGCCCCTAAAACTCATAAGCCATGTCAGTTTGATAGTGTATGAAGCTTATTTGCCGATATTTCCAACGTGTACCTTGTCTACCCACCTCTTGTAGTGTCATACAGTATGAGCAGTCTCCTCCAACGTAACACAGATAGTACCTTGACAAGAGCATTGACCTGACAGTCTACTGTGGTGTCATTCTGGATGATGTCAGTGGCATTACAGCTCGGGCATGTTGGTGCCGAGCACCTGTTGATGGTAACGGGATATCCTTCTTGCGAAATTCCTAAATGACATAAAGCGAGTGTAAACGTTGGTTATACAGTGTGAAACGTGATGTTTTCATTACTTTTCATTATTTCTTTTACTTGTAAGGGCCATTAGTCATGTGTAGCATTCTTTACACATGTGTAGATTGATATTGATCATCAGATAATCTAAGAATCAAAGCACACAGTTCATTTACATGTATAACCATTTGAAATAAGAGACATCAGGAGATGACGTATTCCCAACATTCGGTTATTATTTTGTTGGCAGAACCATATTGAGGTATATTTTGGACAATAGCCCATCATTCTTCCAAAGTAACAAGTTGAGGAATATAATTTATATGTAAACTCAAGAACTATGTCCTAGGGCTGATAACTAGAAATAGTTATGAAAGTACAAATAGTAAACGGAAAATAACAAGAGATATATAGAGCAAAAATGCACTTGAATTTATATTCAAACTTAATATTTTCTATTTTAATTCAGCATTTATTTAATCAAACCAATCAAAATACGTTAAGTAAACAGTTTGTTACATTTCTCACCTATATCATATAAACATTTTTAAATTAGTTATCGAATCAAATTAACATCCTTCCGTTCCATGGTTTAGTCCTGCTCCGGAAATGAACCCCGGCCATTCAGATTGAAAAAGAAATTTGCAAAAAAGAACAAATATGATAACATAACGTATTGCTGATACATATGCGTTCAATGTTTCATATAGAAATAGTAAACAGATTGAAACAAGTGCTGCCCCTCGACTGTCGTAGTGTAAAGAAAATCAACGTATATCAGATGAGGTATATAAACGCGACATATTCATTTCATAATCATAAGAAATATATGCTAAAAGCTGTGTCCATTGTACGATTCCGACTATACCATGTGTTGGTGAATACTATCAATGCGTTTCTTCCGCATGTGTTCATGAATGCTATCAATACGTTTCTTCCGTTCTATACCACGTGTCCGTGAAAAGGTGAACGTATCCTGTCGCACTCCACTTCAATTTGAAATATGGAAAATAGATGCCTTAAGTTTAAGTAACATTCTAAGACAAAAATCAGTTTCTCAAAATGTCCCATAATACTTGAAATTTCAGGCACCACCAACAATTTTCTTTTTTTATATACGAAGACCATTTCATCCAAGTTATAGAAACATGTTGCAGAATTTGTGGTTTTGACAGCTCATGTTGTAAATTCAACTACTTCTGGCTGCATATACTCATCATAATGCTTCCAACCTGAAAGTCATATAAACACAGGTACCTTCTCTACTGTTCGCAATATTTAACAACCTTAGTCAGTCATTCAAACATGGACCAAAATATCGTTACCAGCCTCCTGCCAAAATATAAAATCATTATGGATGCTGTAGAAGCCGTCGCCAAAATGGGCCAAAAAGATGAACCTGTTGAATGTCATCTGCCCTACATGAATAGTTTGTAGTTATTCCCACTCACAAGGCCTCAAATAGCATATATTCAGCAAAGAAAGTGAGTGAGTGAGTGAGTTCGGTTTAACGCCGCTTTTAACAGTATTCCAGTTATATCACGGCGTGTCCGCTTAATGTTGAAGGAAAGCCCGAAGTGATGCAAGTCTTAGACGTTTACCACTTCGGTGAAACCCACGAGCACGGATATGGTGCTGACAAACCTAGAAACATAATCGGGGCGAACCGGGATTCGAACCCACAATCATAGGTTTCTGGCGTGCCCAAGGGACGCAACTCTGCACAGCGAATCGCGGCGCCTTAGACGACTGGGCCACCCGCGCCCCCCAGCAAAGAAAGAAAGCAAAAGTAGTTATATCATAAATAGCTGACAGAATGTTGGCGACATTACTACAACATTAATACCAAAAAAGAATTAGTCCTTTAAGCATGGATTGGGATTCATTTGTGGAAAGAATGAAGTACTGTAGAAATTCGGTGAAAAGATGGCAAAATCGTAAAAACACAACCACGTGAGAGCCTGACGCCGAAACACACCAACATGACATGCACGTCCCAAATCACTTGTTGGGCTATAAACACGTTGGGTTTTCCTTTGCATGCCATCACAATCTTACAGGAAGTGAACAGCGAAAACATGCCACGACTGACAGAAGCCCAACGCAACAACGTGCTTTTTCCACGTATCACCATGCACCATTACAAGAACGTGAAAATGTGTGATTGGGTAGGATATCAGCCCAGACAGTGAGGAACCGTTTACGCGCTGAAGGCATTCGCGCTAAACGACAAGTACGATTTGTCATTTTGACGGACCTGTATCGTCGGCTGCGACATCAATGGTGTCAAGGTCACAGAATGTGGTTTAGTGACGAGTCACATTTTATGCTTCGCCGTGCGGATGCGGACAGGCGTCGCGGGGAACGTTATGTACGACACTGCATACAGGAATTGGACAGATTTGGTGGCGGTAGTGTGATGATGTGGGCATCTACACAGTCTCCTACACTGTAGAAAAGACTTCGGGAACTTAATGGCACAATGTTCTTCGGCCACACGTCCTTCACATTATGCAACAAGCGAACGTCATTTTTCATCAAGATAACGCCCGACCTCACACAGCAAATCTGACAACAGCCTTTTTTAGGAATCACAACATCCAGATCCTGCCATGGCCCTCCAGGCCGTCAGATTTAAACCAAATCGAACATTTATTAAATGCACTGGATCAACGACAGCGAGCCGTCAGCAACAATCACTTAACCTACTATAATTGGCACAAGCACTGCAGACAGAGTGGGTGAACATTCCCCAGGCCACAATTCGGGATCTGATTGCTTCCATAGGACGACGATGCCAGTCAGTTTTGGAATCTAATGGTGGTCATACAAAATAGTTAGAACAGATTACCTGCACCTTGGAAATCTATAGTTCCATGTGTGGCATATGGAACCTGGTTCAATGACAATGATATGTACCAATTTTGAACAATCGATTACCACTTTTACATTTCTTTTCTTCTTTTTTTTGCAGAGTATATTATTCATTATATGTAAGCACCACTCCATAAATTGTCTAGTCCTCGTTTGTACTGGATTCCATAGCGCCATAAAACTCGAACCAAAGAATAACCATATTCCTTAGTACACTCAAGGAAGGACCTTCTGTATATTCACAGAATGTATCCGAGTCCAGTGGAATAATACCATATGGATTCTCCAAAACTCAAAGGATAGGGTAGACTTCTCAGAAAAGACCCAAGTTCAGTTCTTTCAAAACATTTCAAACAAAATAATACATGTTAGGCTATATAATACTGTCACTGTTCACTGTTAATCAAATATTTGAAATATTTGAATATATTTCTGACAGATCGATTCAGATTTCAGATTTTTACAGCACTTATCAATTCATTGCCACTCTGGGACCAGGGTTAGGAAAGGTGCCTGTACGTCATTGCTTTTCATAAGAGATGAGTAGGTTTGATCTGGTTGTTATTCATCGTACCCCAACGGCTTGGGGCTTTGCTCATCATATCAATCCTTCGTTAGTGTTGCAGAGACTACATTTTATGCAGCACCATAAATTTCCTAAAATAGTGTTGCCTTGGACATTTCACCAACATTCGCCCACTTATTGACATGTCACATTACTTTGACGTCATTTTACACGACTGGCCATTGAATTTATTTAAAACTTCTGTTATAGTGTTCACAATGGATTTGACATTTGTATGTTTTAATCAATACATCATACAATAGGACGCGTGTGTTCAACGGATGTGTTTCTACTGGATTACTTTGAAGTAAATGTTTAATCAGCCGAACAAGATTGGATTCTGTTTACGCAATTAACTAACTTGCTCTTTAGCACACGTTCGTATGTGTGCCAACATTATCTTGAACCAATATTCAAATGGTTGGTCGCTTAGAATTGACAGAACTTTTATTGTTCTAAAACTCAAGTGAATGTTTTCATTTTTTGCTAGATAAAAGCATGACGCAGTGAGTCCAGATTCCGCATCGCATGATTTAAGGACGTGTACTAAAGGTAGAATAGTGTGAACTGTACTATTGAATATCTTCAAATATGTGCATAATCCTTCCAGGCTAAGAAGCTAATATGCATAATGTTATGTTGGATTATTTTATAACGATGTTGACCATTCCTTGTTTTAGCCCCTTAATGCCGAGCGCCAGACAGGGTAACAACAAGTACCATCTTTTAACGGCGGTCCCGTCAGCATGGTCTCAAAACGTGAAGCGATTGACAAAATGCTCGTCTGGGGTCCCACGAGACTTTAAAGAGTCCAGTATCATGCATTATTAAGGTAGATTCATCACGGGCCCTGTACCTGGCTTTAACAACGTGGTATGACGCGGCCAGGGGATTGAACCACCGACAGTCCACTCTCCAGGTAGATGTTTTATCCACTGGACCATGTAGGCGGTCTGCTACATCATAGATGACACAATCTTAGCAACAACTGTGCATCGTGGCTTTCCTGCATCACGTCTCTTTGGGAATATAGAACGTCAACTCCAGAGAATAACCGTCTCGATTAGCTGCCAAAACAGATTCCGTATTGCGTAAAATTAAAAAAAGCAGTGTAAAGTATATGAATAGATCACTGAAAATCAGTGATGACACCAGGTGAATGAAAGGAAAAGCATGTCCTGTCCTACCAATCAAGTGAAAGACAAGAAATCCAGTGTCACCATAGGTCATTTACTGATGTTGTTGAAACTGAACACGATATGGTAATTTTGGACCACATCTGCTGTGTACAAGTGCAGAGATTCTGACGTCTAAGAGCTGATGTCTAAGAAATATATTTGTTTTGCAACACAGCGGATGAAGTTTTAATGTCTCGTCCAAAACATTTCTTTTGATTGTTGAGTTTCGGCCCACACACATTTTTGTTGTTGAGTCTGCATAACTGATGAATGCTAATGACCTTATGATGAAACTCGGGGACCAGCGAAAACATCGACACAGTCCAAGTAAATACAAAACACGTCAACGCCAGAGAATACAAAGTCTTGATTACCAACCGAAACAGATTCCATTGGGCGTAAAAGGTAAACTAGTGGTAAAATCTAGATGAATGGATCACTGAACATAAGTGATGACACCAGGTGCTCGTGAAAAGGGTAAGCACGGCCTGCCCCACCGGACGAACCCGCCACACACACACTCTGCATCAAAAGTAAGTGTATGTTTGTTGACGCTGCACATCTGTACTCCTGAAATGCGACGGCGGGCTGTAAACAAACCGGACACTCAAACGTTGGACAAGAAAATCGAGTCTCACAATCGGAAGTTGAAGCTTAGTAAAGTGACGCCATTGCAAATATTTATTGCGTGAATATTTCATATCGATGGATAGCGGTATTGAAGATACTGGATATCGACAACCATTTACAACCCTTTTCTCTTCCAATTCGGCTTTGTGTGTATCCATGCCATCCTTCGATCGTATGACACTGAGACATTCTATGCGATGTTTAATTATCAAAGACTATTCCCCTGCTAAATGTAATTAAAGGGTCATTCATTTGGTCTCTTCTTTGACGCCATGTACTGAAATTCAATGTCAATAATACCACACGTGTTAGTTGTGTAGCTCTCACAAACACTTGTCATAGATTTATAGCCGTCTTTAAATACTGCCTTATCTCGTACCTAGCTACACATTGTGTGTTTTATTAGAAGGCTGTTGTGAGCATATATCTGCGAAACTGCTGCTTTGCACGAATTATATATATATATACTCTGCAAACACAGAAACGCAAGAGTGATGTTAGATGTATATTCTATATATCATAGAAAAAATCAACAGCTGGTTCAACTTGGCATACATTGTCATTGTCATTGACCGTGGGTCCATATGGCACACATGGAACAGTAGATTTTCAAAATTAAGGTCATCTGTTCTCATTATCTTACATGACCACCATTAGAGTCCAAAACTGACTGGCATCATAGAGGCAATCAGATCCCTAGTTGTAGCCAGGGGACAGTTCACCCACTCTGCTTGCAGTGCTTGTGCCAACTGTCGGAGGTGCTCGCTATCGTTAACCCAGTTCATCTCATAAATGTTCGATTGGTGTTTTTAATCTGGAGACCTGGTGGGCCATGGCAGGATCTGGATGTTGTGATTCCTGAAAAAGGTTGTTGTCAGTCTCGCCGTCTGAGGTCGGGCGTTGACTTGAGAAATGACGTTCGTTGTTGCATAATAGGAAGGACGTGTGGCTAAAGATCTCAACCGTGTAACGTTGTGCTGTTAAATGTCAAGAACTTGCAACAGGTCTGTTCTACAGTGTAGGAGATGGCTGCCCACATCACCACACTACCACCACCAAATCTGTTCACTTCCTGTCTGCAGTTTCGTGCATAACTGTCCCCGCGACGTCTACCATCCGCACGACGAAACATAAAATGTGACTCGTCACGAAACCACACTTGTCTCCATCACAGTTGTGGTCATACTTTGGGCCTTGACACCATTGACGTCGCAGCCGACGATGAAGGTCCGTCAAAATGACACCTCGAACTGGTCGTTTAGCGCAAATACATTCAGTGCGTAAACGGTTCCTCACTGTCTACGCTGACACCCTGCGCAATCCTGGTATTGACGTAGTTGAAGAGGTGGCCGTCGTGGTTCTCTCACGTCAGTGACGTAGTAATACGTGGTCGACCTGATCTGGGAAGGTCCCGTGTTGTCCCGTGTGTCTGATAACGGTTCCGCAGTCTTGTAACGGTACTTGGTTCTTCGTGGAAAAACCTGTCTACAGCTGAAGATGATTCTCCTGTTTCCAGTCGACCGATTTTGTAGTTGCGTTGGGCTTCCGTCAGTCATGTTTAGCCGTTCGTTTGCTTTACGTTTGTAATGGCATGCAAATGAACACCCAATGTTTATAAGTGGTGTTGGACGTGCATATCATGTTGGTTGGTTTCGGTGTCAGTCTCTCTCGTGTTGTGATGTTTTCCATCTTTCCACAAAATTTCTGCAGCGCCATATTCTTCCCACACAAATGAATCCCTAGCCATGCAGAAATGACCAATTCATTTTTGGTATTAATTTTCTTTGGATGTCGTCAACACTCTGTCAGATGTTAATGATTTTATAAATTTTGGGTTTCTTTTTTCTTTTTGCTCATAATATCAACCATTGGTTTATCTGTCCCAGATTCGATTACTGATATGCCACCGTGATAATAATTGAAACAGTTCGGCGTGAAATAGCAAGAAATAGCAAGAAACGAACAAATCTATGATGTGTTGCAATCAGTCTAATTAAGGCAGAACATGCGCGCGCTCTTTATCATATAGCGTTATTGCCCGAGATAATGACATATTAACGTGACGTCACTATGATGTCATGCTGATGTGATGTTACACTGGTGCTGCCTTTTTATCAAGTTCTTCGTTTTGGTTTTCTTTGGTTTTTCTTGGTTCCCTTCAATAATTAAACATACAGTCCTCTGGATCACTGCTTACGATTTGGGATGGTCATACTAAATGTACGTTGGTGAATATGTCATAGAATGATCTACCACGGATAGTCTTTCTGACCAATATACCCCTCCATGATCTAGTAGATAGAGCGTCTGTCCAGAGAGAGGAATTTCGATGGTTCGGTACACTGGCCACGTCATAACAAAAGACGTTAATTGAACTTGCTGATGTACACTGCCTGGCGAGCGGCATTAAGGGAATAAAACAAGAACCGCTTCGTGGAGAGTGGAAGGTAGGTGCCTCGACCCCCTGGCCGATTGATACCAAAAGATTTTAAATTATGGTATTGTTGTTACCCTGCATGGCGTTCAACATAAATGGATAACGCAATTTAGGACACGACGACTCATTCTGGGAGTCGGTATACCGTATGTGGGCGGAGTATTCGTTAAATCTCGTGGTGTCTCAGTGAGCTAGCACTATAAAATCGGCTTAAGTCCGGGCTAGGCAAGCAGCCACACACACACGAGTGTCATCCATGTCTGTATATAAATGAAATAATCTTGCACGCTACATTAAACCCCATTATCCCACCTATAATGTTGCCGTTGTACATAAAAATCAAGCATTTTTATCACATGACTGGGCAAACACCATATCATTGAAGAACGATTGGCTATCAGTACTGGCGGCACCGGATATGAAGCAGGACATCCTCAATCACACTCAAAGCCTTGCCTCATCAAGATGTAATCATTTCAACATAACGATACTCAGTTAACCATCCCATTTGGCGAAAGTCTGGGTTTATTGCCCATATCATCAATAAATGATGCGTGCCAATGAAACATTTCCCAGTAAGCTTAGGTTAACGTCTTTCGTTTTCAGTAAGACGATAATTATATATGATAAATTCAATTTGGCGATTGCTTTATTTGAGTTTTTACTTTACCTTATGGCGATTTAGAAGAAGAAGAAGAAGTTTATTCATGAATGAAGGCCACATGGCCCAGATTTCATTGACAGGAATAATATATGCTAATTTTTCTTACAACAAACGTTCATCTTTTTTTACATTTGTATTTACATAGGTAAATGTCTTTTTAAATATAATGGACAGGTTTATAACACAATCATTTCTGGTAGATAGAAGACAAATTTTGGGACAAATGGTTGCACATGGTAACATTTTGGAATTAAATTTTCTCTACTACTTTATAAAAAGGACAAATTAACAAACAATGGTATTCGTTTTCTATTTCATAGCGTATACATTTCATACATAAACTAAACGATGACTCTGTGGTTGTATTAAATCGGGTTTTCCTGTACATTTAGATTATGGCTTAAACAACGCAATTTACATAAAGCTCTCTTTCACATGCTAAAGTAAGACAGATATTTTTCTTGTTCAAGTAATGATGTATAAGACGAATAAACATCAAGGAAAGAAGAATTTGTGATTTTGTTTTGCCAGTTTTGAAATTCTATATCTTTACATCGTTGTTTGAATATAACCATGAAGCCTTTCATATCGCCGCAATCCTGAGACAACCACACATATGAAAACCCAGTTAGAAACAATAATTGGCGATTTAGATATACTGATGGCAACGAATGGGAAAAATGATAGGGAAATAAGCTTTACTGTCAGTACATTTGAAATAGCGCGCATACAAATTCAACACATGTCAGAATCAAATGTTTGAGATGTGTTTGTGTGCGTTGTCTCCAACGCCTGTTTGGAAGACATGCCAGGGAACACATCGTAGCATATGCTTCTACTGTGTCTAAAGCTAAGTGTGTCTTTATTCACTTCCATCCGTATATATGTCTAGACTAGCAATGTTTATTGCCCTGTTGAATATGCTAGAACTATTGTGTCTTGTACGATTGAGCACAAACAAGAACACGTGATATTTAACATAGGAGTTTGTGAGTGAGTATGATTTTACGCCTCTTTTAGCAATATTCACATCAGAAATGGGTTCAACACATTGTACCCATGTGGGGAATTAAACCCGGGTCTTCGGCGTGACGGACGAACGCTTTAACCACTAGGCTACACCACCGCCCCTTAACATAGGAAAGATGTTGACATGCACACTCCAAAGCAAGTTTTTTTAGTTACAAATGAAGCCATTTAAGATTACAATTGTTGCTGGTAGATAAATATTCAAAGGCTTAACAGGTTTGAAAAGCTATGCGCTTTTTGGTTTACTAAATCAAACTACACCTCTTTGATGTTTTAATCTTCAAGGTTACCGCTGATTTCCTACGAACTGTGTGTTAATAACATCTCATAAAATTGTTTTAATTCACAAATAGTAACGCGCCATTCCGCAAAATGTTGAAAGTTCAGATATTTCTAATACCAGCATAACCGCTGATTCCGGCTGCATTTACATCGGAACGTTTCTGAATTTCTGGTGTTTCATACTATTTCCTCAAACGGTTCACAAGTATCTTACCTGAAACCGGAGAACATGCAACCAGAAACAGCAGCCATGTCAACATACTGGGGACTTGAGTCAGCTCAGCCCTAGAGAAGGCAAACGTCGCTCCTTCGACTGGACACAGGTGTGTATTGGTGTGCGCTGCTTGTATATAGCACATACGTAGTAGAGGTTAGGGTTGTCACAGAGAGAGATATCGATCTGACGAGAACATAATGACAGTGTATTGGGAGTTGGGTTTCAGGACAGAATGGATACTTGCAAATGATATCAGTCATGCTTTAAATCAACGTTTGAATCATGTCAACGAACAACTGGATTAAGTTATAACGAAAGACATCAGTGGTGTGATTACTTTTTGATAGTGATCATAAATCCATGCTTATGACAAAGGGACTCTGGACATCTTTCAACAGAGATTTGTCAGGATTTTGATAAGGTTTTATTTGTATAATAATCGTATATAGGAGTTCGAATACCTTACTGATTGTTTTTGAATTTCTTTGATGCAGTTGTTTGATTAGATTATTGATGCTATCCAATGAGGAGTTCAAGCAGTGTAGAAATTGTGTACCACTGACATCGGCAGGTACGTACGATCATAATCAGCCTAATGGTTGGCATTGTCAACAAAATGGTGCACGTTTAGTTAGGTTAAATTGATGTGGTTTACGAAGAAGACTCGATGACCTTGAATTTGTTTATTTAATTGAAAACAAAGATGTTTGTGTTTTTAGGAAACAAGACTTAATTCTTTTGACGATCTTACCATAGATGGCTATAAACTTTATGTTCAACATCGTTCTAAAATTTGTAGACGATCAGGGCCCCGTTCCACAAAGCGATCTTAGCGCTACAATGATCTTAAGCCTATGTTAAACTATGGGACTTACGATCAACTTAGTGCTAAGATCGCTTTGAAGAACGGCGCCCTGGTGGCTTAGCACTTGCTGTCAGAAACAATCTTTCAGGTTATATTTCTTTGTTAAATTCTCAGAATGAATGTATTCTTTGGTTGAAAATATCGAAAACGCTGTTCAACATTAAACAGGATATGGAGATTGGCGTTGTGTATATTCCCCTGAGGGGTCAAAGTATTCCTCGGATCTGTTTTATGTGTTACAACAATCTGTGTCACAGGCACTGTCACGTACTGATTATGTCACGTTGATCGGAGGGGCCACGGGTGGCCCAGTCGTCTAAGGCGCCGCGATTCGCTGCGCAGAGTTGCGCAGAGTTGCGCAGAGTTGCCTTGGGCATGCTAGAAACATATGATTGTGGGTTCGATTCCCGGTTCGCCCCGATTATGTGTCCAGGTTTGTCAGCACCATAACCGTGCTCGTGGGTTTCGCCGAAGTGGTAAACATCTGAGACCTGCATCACTTCGGGCTTTCCTTCCACATTAAGCTGACAGGCCGTGATATAACTGGAATACTGTTAAAAGCGGCGTTAAACTCACTTGTTCGGGAGCTTTAACGCCAGGACAACAAGAGCGAGACTACAGTGTTGTTGATTATTTTGTTTGAAGTTTGGTTTAGATAGTGAAGGAATGAGAAAAGAACTTGTCTCTGAGTTCATTTTAGAGAAGGCGAACATATCAAAAGAGAAATATAGAATGGACAATGGTGGATTTAATGAGTATGGTAAACATCTAATTGAAATGGTGAGGTGAGGTGAAATGGGGTTTAACGTTGCGTCCAAGATTATTGCACTTATATAGCGACGTGCATGTACGTGTGTGTGTTTGTGTGGCTGCTTGTACTAGTCCGGACTAATGCCGATTTATAGTGCTAGCTCACGGAGATACCATGCCGCACTTTAACATGAATATCCCACTCAGACACAGTATACTGACTCCGAGCCGACCAGTCCTTGTTTTAGCCCCTTAATGCCGAGCGCCAGACAGGGTAACAACAAGTACCATCTTTTAACGTCTTTTGGTATGACGCGGCCGGGAATCGAACCCCGGACCTTCCGCTCTCCGGGCGGACGCCCTACCACAAGACCACGGAGGCGGTCTCTAGTTGAAATGTATGATTCCATATTTTATTCATATGTAATGGACGCATCGGCAATAATTACAAAATAGCCAAACTGCTTGTAATGATAAAAGTTTAATTGATTTTATCACTGCTTTTGCACAAAGTATATATAATCACAATTCCTCGTTGTTTCGGAAAATTATTCACAAGCACAGGCAAGTTTAAGATTGAAAATTCTGAACAGTAGATAATATTTTCATTTTATATACTAGTATGTCAGAACACTTTTTTTAAGGATTCTAAAAGAATATTATACTGTGCTTTCATTGATTTTACTTAAGCATTTGATAGCGTTTGGAGAGTAGGCCACTGGCACCAATGTTATTTCATCATATAAGATGGTACATTTCTGAACTTAGGCAATAACATGTACAGTAATATCAAATCATGTGTAATGGTAGACAATATATTATCTAATTATATCTATAGTTGATCGGGTGTCCGGCAAGGAAAGAGTTTATCGCCATTGCTATTCTGTGGGGTTTTATTTCTAAATGACTCCGATGTATATCAATATCTTTCCGACTCGCCAGCATTAGCAGAGTTTCAGAGTTATAATTATCAATTTAAATGTTAAGCTTTCGAAATTACTAGATCTGTTTAAATATTTCTGATTATTATTGTAAATGGCTAAATCTTTATAAATTTAATTATATAATAAATTCCCATAAATATTCTGTAGTTAAGAACGTATCTAACGTATCTAGAATTGTAAGTGAAAGCGTGAAGAATTATCTCCTTTTCTGCTGTTATCACCAAGTGATCATAATCATTAAACCCACGGGTGAAAATATGTACATTTACCTGTACCATCATGGGTTGTTCGTTGGAAATTTACGACTGGAATCGAAAACAAGCACCAACATCTAGGTGGTGACATAAATAATCCTGATGTGCCAGTGCACAGTAAGCAGGGGCACATTGGATCCTCCTGGTCCACAGTCAGGCGGTCAAGCAGGGGCACATTGGATCCTCCTAGTCCACAGTTAGGCGGTCAAGCAGGGGCACACTGGATCCTCCTGGTCCACAGTTAGGCGGTCAAGCAGGGGCACACTGTATCCTCCTGGTCTACATTTAGGCGGTCAAGCAGGGGCACACTGGATCCTCCTGGTCTACATTTAGGCGGTCAAGCAGGGGCACACTGGATCCTCCTGGTCCACAGTTAGGCGGTTAAGCAGGGGCACACTAAATCTTCCTGGTCCACAGTTAGGCGGTCAAGCAGGGGCATACTGGATCCTCCTGGTCCACATTTAGGCGGTCAAGCAGGGGCACACTGTATCCTCCTGGTCTACATTTAGGCGGTCAAGCAGGGGCACACTGGATCCTCCTGGTCTACATTTAGGCGGTCAAGCAGGGGCACACTGTATCCTCATGGTCTACAGTTAGGCGGTCAAGCAGGGGCACACTAAATCTTCCTGGTCCACAGTTAGGCGGTCAAGCAGGGGCACACTGGATCCTCCTGGTCTACATTTAGGCGGTCAAGCAGGGGCACACTGTATCCTCATGGTCTACAGTTAGGCGGTCAAGCAGGGGCACACTGGATCCTCCTAATTACTGTTACTTATAGGAAATGTTAAGCCATTTTACTCATGTCTAATTTCTGTTATGTGTAATCTTTCAAAGTATGATTACTAATTTTACTTTTTCTAGGTTCAGGGCAATTTAGGACAAAATTGTCCAACAAAATGCTTGAAAAAAATAATCACGCTTCCGACAGTTGAAACAAATGTTAGCCGCAAAAGAAATATATTAAGGCACAGAATATCAAATGGTGGACCCCTTAGCAAATTTGATAAATTTAATTTAACATTAACACCAAAGAACAACTCGATCAATCTCGAACAATCGCCATAACAGATTCCATCGGGCGTAAGGAAAAATATCCCAAAGTAGCCAAAAAAACAAAGTTTGTCTATGTACTCAAATCTTATTATGTATGTTAATTTAGCAAATTGGTAATTACCCTCATTACGCAATGTATAAAAGTGGCGTTAAACCCAACTCACTCACTCACTCACTCACTCACTCACTCAATGTAATGTAGACAATGGCTCAGTGTGCCAATAGTCTTGGCTTAGACTGGAAGCGTGCACCGTGTCATGCACCATAGTCCGTTTGCACGGCAGGTATGGCCTCACTCACAGCTAGACCCTCTAATTAGGGAAGATTCACTTATAATCATTATCTTGTATTTGTCAAACGGGCACCTCATAACAGCACAGGCATATGTACAAACACATAACCCCATAAGAGGGCTGTACTACAAACAACCATTGTTCTGTACCTTTTGTCCTTCAACGATGTACGCATTGAACGACACATCGTTAAAATAGGCAATTTGCACCAAGCCATGTGGGATGTTCATGAGTGTTATGTAACTATGCATGTATGCACATCTATTATTGAAAAATACTGAATGTTTAGTTTCGCTGACGTTTTTGTCAAAAACATGAAAATACGTGCCGTATGAATGTTGCCATGATATGGGTGTTTGGGAAGTGCCTCATCATTAGTTCAGAGCGAGATTCTGTGCAATGACACAGTCTCGCTATCCAAATACATCCCAAAGCGCTTGACAAAAGAAAGTAAACACGCATGTTTTATGGTTGCTAAATATGAACAAACAAGAAATGGTTATTCGATGGTGATGTATCATAATTGTGTTTCGGACCTCATGCTTGCAATGATTCTTCGACTGTTTTCAACCTTGTAACGTTTTGATAACGTTTGTAATTGTTATTCTAACCCCCTTATCAAGTTTCTTTTCCCCGCCTCTTTATATCAATTTGTCAATGAAAAAAGACCAATGAATCAATCCCCACCTAACCCATCAGTGGATCGACATTGCCAACACGGCAGTCATGTGAATTGTAACAATTCATTCTGCACAGTTAGCTCCCTTATTACTTTCAGAATTCAGTGGTCATGGGTTCAAATATAATATACCCCATATTATGATCATCGATTTGTTAACATTAAGCCCCTGCTCGAACTTAACGTTGTTCTTTCAACCCACACTAAACTGACAACCCGTGATCAAAGAGGCGTTCGACCCAACTCACACATACTATCAGAGTGAGTGGGTGAGTGGGTGAGCTAAACGCAGCTTTTCAAAAGATTTTGTTGGATTTATCACGATGTGCCAGATTGACGTGGCGGTAAAGCCCGAAGTCATTCAAGTCTCAGAAATGTTGCACCCTGGTGAAACCCACGAGCATGGTGCTGACTAGCCTGGAACGTAATCGGTGCGAACCCAGGATCTTCGGTCTATGGCGTGGCCAAGGGACACAATAGTCCGGTAATTAAAGGTTTATTTTTCATGAAGGTTCAACAAAATTGACGGAAAAGGTTTTTTAACACATTTCACTGCCTTGATAGGTCTACTTTAAAAAAAAAAATAGTTTACCAAAATTTGACATGGGGAAACACCCAAAATAGGTCAAATCCAAGATGGCCGCCATCAGTACAAACGAAAATCTAAAAATTAAAAAAAAAAAGAATCAATCAAAATCTAAACATGGCTGATGACTCTATTTAAAATCAACTTCATAGGATCCAGACAGGGGAATATATATATAACAATTTTGAAGTGAAATCTTACACAGAAATAAATTACGGCTGCCCGAAATGTGAAAAAAATGCAATTGTTCCATATCAGACTACAAAATACTTAACACGGGCTTATAAAGAGGATATAACCCTGCAATACTACAGTTTACAAGTCAAACTTAGTATCAATTTAAATGTCTAAAGTTCAAGAAAGTCTTTATAATCACACTCATATACTGTACATGAAGAGACGATTATTCAGTTATGTCAGAAAAGTCATGACTTGGTCCATTTGAACATGTCATCTCTTTGCATTGTCCACATGCTGAGGTACATTGTAGACAAAAATATTCTGCATGAGCATGTGTTTTCATCACACTTTCCAGTGCAATTGTATCTGATTATTTTCAACAAAAATTTAGGAGTGACAGCTTGGTGCCTTGTGATTGGTTTCAATATAGTGCCCTTGTTGCTCTTGTGAAGCGTCCAGCCCCATTCTGTCAGAACAGAACAGAACTTTATTACGCTCGGGCCGAGATCCTTGGCATATGAGATACAAAATGACAGCAAAATACACATTATAATAGCGGATATGTGGTTAGCCGGAAGATTTTACAATTTGCATTACATATTTACAGAATTTACTAAGGTTTTTTAATACAGATATCTCTTTACAAGTGAAAAGTCTTTAAAATTTAATCATATTAGGTCTTTTAGAATATGTAGGTGGGATATACAAAATTCTTTCTTTCGTAAAATATGGACATTTAAAAATATAGTGAAATTCATCTCCAATATCATCAATAAAACACGGTTTACATTTTCTTTCACAAATAGGTATCCCATTCCATCTTCCTTTTTCAATTGGTAAGTGGTGGCATGAAGTACGAAATAAAAGTAGAGGGATAGCTTTATTTAGGGGTAGGGACGTCAGATAATTTTCTAATTCAAATTGTGGTTTCAAGAGAGAATAGACTACACTTTTTTTTTGAATTTTCCACCTCAGAGCTCCAGGTTTGTTTAGCATGATCAGTTAAAATAGAGTGAGCTGTTGCTTTGAGCCAGATATTTTGCTGGATTTATCTGTAAGTAATTTCGACCAAAAGGTTAACATACGGGTTTTAACATCAACAGATAACGGAACTCTACCTAGTTCACCGTAAAGCATGAATAGGGGTACTCTTTTTAACAGGTAATAATTTTCTCATAAAACAAATATGTACATTTTCAATTTGTTTTAGATTAACAGAACCCCATAATTCACAACCATAAGATTGGTTTTACCATTGTGTCAAAAAGATATAATTGGCATTGAATTGATAAATTAAGGTTTCGGCTTTTACGTAGTACGAAATACATGGATTCTGTAGCCTGCTGACATAGATTAGCAATGGATGCTTTAATATTGTCGCATCCATATTGTTGCCTAGCCAGGTCTGCACTTGGAGTCAGACTCGTTGGCTGGGCAATCTGGCAGCATCTGATGTCGGTGGAAGGTGTCGAAGGGGTAGGTAATTCGAGCTTGATACATACCTTCTCAGTGAATTTTGTCACACGTTCAGAATTCAAATCCAAGCCAGGCATACAGCTGTAGAGGATTGCAAGTGCCTGATTACCAGCCTGCTCGATTTCTGCATGGTTTCCACCTGTCACCATGAAAACCTTTGAATATTCCTGAGACCATCCGTATGCCATATGGCCTCGATGCTGTGTAGGTCCCTGACAATGCATATACAAAGAGCAAAGAATGGCTGAGATTAGGATCAAGGATCATCTGTAGGATGAAGATTTCAATGATCTTTGTACTTGTCTGAAGAAAGATGGCCTCATGGTATCGAGTCTGAAGTGATATTGCAACAGGATGAGAAGGTCGGTGTCATTCCCTACCACTAGTTTTTGAGCCAATGTACAGGCAGACATTGCAATGTCATAGTCAGCATCTCCGGATGAGTGTTTAATCTGAAAACCCACCTTTTTTGATTTTTGACCCCAACAGAGTGATGAATTTCTGTTTGTTGCTTTCATTTGCCAAAAGGGCTTTTTCTTCATTTTCAGAATCATGTCCGGTGTGAAATCCACATCCACTCCAATCTCACTTCCAGTTCTCCTCTGATGGGTCTCATCCATGGTCGAAAAACACCACAATAACCATCAAACACGATAAGAGCATTGCAGAAGTGGTTCCTCAAGAAATGAGCCAGCACAGCTTGTGACACTGATTTGCCGGACAACATCTGATCTGCACTACCCTCTGAATATACTTGAGTGATGATCTCCTTTAACCCAGATCCAGCCATTAGATTCCCAACTGTACCCACAAAACTCATCTAAGGATGGAATCCCCACCCTCCCAAAGACCAGGGCTATTTGATGCAAGGGGCTCTCAGCTGGCCGTGATTCGATGATCATGTATGCAATTCACCAAATTTGCTGGTCGATTGTAATAACCGGTGTGATTCCATGTGGTCTGGCATGTTTGGAAATATACTCCAGCATTGATCTGACACAGGATTTGTCACTTGGTGTCATGCTGATAATCAACAAGAATATCTCAGAGCTCTTCCTGGGGTATGGAATGTCAGAATGGAGCAACTGCATGCAACCGGAACACAGTGGTCAACACACACACAAGTGGCGCAGTCCACAAAATATCTAGTTTGCTATTCTTTTCATCAAGACAGAAGTCACCAATTGGTGGATAGATAATGTTCGCCTGCACTGCCTTTGGATTTCTTTGTGACAATAGTTTGACACTGTTGATTTTTTTGACATCATCCAAGTCCACCTTAAGTCCATGTTAAGTCTTGGTACCCTCCGTTTCACCATCTCGCCCATGGCATGGATTGAGCCAGTCCCATCAGTGCCTGGTATTGCACGAATGTATCTGCAATGTCTCTGATTAGGTGAACACCATGAGTAGTCACCGAGAATTTTCTAAATTTACGAGGAGCTGAAACCGAGTTGGCTTATCATATCCACTAAATTACAATGACCATATATTTGTGTTATAGTGTGATACTTTGTCAAACTTGTCGAGGAGGCAGACATTTTTGGGACATGTCGAATGCATTATTGCCTGACCCAATGACGCAGTATGGGGTTTACTGTTTCAGCTCTTGATGATGCTTGAAGGAGGATGCGTAATGCATGTGGGAGGTAATCAAGATTGGTGTCAATCAATGCCATCTGCTCATTGTCGAGATACACATCAACATGTTTCGACATGGTCTCTACCTGCATATGAATGTATTCTCACCCAACTTTAATCAAACTGTCCATGTTGGATTTGTCCACCTTTGCAACATTTTCATATGCCGTAAGAGATGCAATGTTAGGTTGTTGCCTGATTGTAGTTATGAATACCTTGTTCCCATAGTGATTCATGAACTCCCTTTTCAGTTGTGATGTAGTGTGTAGTTGATCATCACTCAGTGCACTCATTGACTTCATAATGTGATGCAAATTGTCCAAAGGAATCGTTCCATCATCATTCTCTTCCAAGTAATAAATGGCAATCTCCAATGCTGTCATCTAGGACATACACTTCAGTCGACCAAGTCTCCGTTTCTTCGGTGGAGCCTCTTCATGTTCAATATAAGCTTCAGGTATACTTGTCCCTCTCCGAAAATTCTTATCACAAGCATGGTGTTGGATAGCTTCTTCAGCTGGTAGATCGTATATGGGCACGATACTTGACTGTACCATCTTGGCCCAATCATCTTGCCTGTTGACACAGTATGTTGCAGACATATGTTGAGTAACTCAAGAGCCATCGCACGGCTGAAGTACACTTCTATATGGATGTTTGTATGCAACATCCTGGTCAATACAAGTACCACATAGAAAACAGTGAGTTTTAAAATTTAAGGCTTAAACATATGATCGAAAAGTTTTCAGCTACTTTGATTGCCTTTGGATTTATATGCATACTTCGACACTGTCTGTTACAGGCTACAGTTGTATATGATGTCTGGTGCATCTAATGTGCAGTCTGTTTGCGTAATTAATGCTACAGCAGCATTTTGCTGTCAACTTCACATAATCCTGGGGTTTGTCCAGGTTAACTGGTTCCATACATAGCAAACAAGTCGCCATCTGTGATCTACATAGGACACCTTCAGTTGAGAATAGTCCCCTGCGAATAGTAACAGTTGATAGAAATATGGTTGACATGTGTCCAGATACAAATGTTGCTTTTCCGATTATAACAAATGATTGTTGTGCTAAATGTCTTGATTACATCTTCTGAATTAACTTTTAATAAAGTTTCTGAGAAGCTAATACCATTTGAGAAAAATAACTGCTTCCTGGAGTTTGGATTATCTCCCTTGATTTTCCTTGAAACAAATGTTGATGTTAATTTTACGGCTCTGTTTCGAATTTTATATTTATATTTGTTCATATTTTCATCAGTTATTCCTCTCTAGAGCCAATCAACTATATCTTATACAAGTTTTCATTTTAGCTATAAAAGAAAAATAGCTTATACATACCTTTATGTTCTTGAGGTCTATCTTTAAAACATTGTATGCATGGCCGCCATTTTGAAGAAGGGAATACTTTGGGTTTTTTCAATTATATTTGTTTCTAACTTGATTATTTATGTGAAGACAATAAACTGTATGATTTTATATGTAAAAAATCAACATTATAATAAATCGGTACTGATATTAACAAATATATGTACTTTTTCGTCATTTTGAAGCATTATTTTAAATTTCTATGTGAACTTTCCTTTCAAAATTGTTAAATATACATTTCTTTGCATTTATCCTGGCAAGCTAATATAGATAGACTCATCATAAATGTTTTTATTGTTATTGGTTCCACGTTTATGACTATTATTACTTTTGTTGGCGGCCATCTTGGATTTGACCTATTTTCGGATGGTTCCCCATGTCCGATTTTGGTAAACTATTTTTTATTTTAATGTATATGTGTCAAGGCACCAAAATCCAGCAATAAACCTTTTCCGTCAATTTTGTTGAACCTGGACCTTTTAATTACTGGACTACAACTCTGCACAGCGAATCAGACGACTGGGCCATCCGTGCCCCTTCACACAATAATAACCGTAGTGATTGAGTGAGTATGCTTTTACGCCGCGGCTTTTAGCAATATTCCAGCAATATCACGGCGGAGGACGCCAGAAATTGTTTGTACCAATGTAGGGAATCGAACCCGGGTCTTCGTTGTGACAAGCAAACGCTTTAACTACTGGGCTACCCCCCCGCCCCAATACCCACAGCGAGGTCACATATTACGTCGTGACAGGGTGTTGACTACAGTTTCTCTACAAAAGATCTGTATGGGCGTGGTAACTATCGCCCAGTTTCAAACCTGCCATTTATTTCAAAGGTGACTGAACGTGCGGTAGCATCACGTCTTCATGATCATATACATGCAAATAACTCAGGTGAAATGATGCAGTCAGCCTACAAGACTAGTCACAGCAAGGAAACAGCCTTTTTGCTTGTGCAGAATGGCCTACTTCATGCTGTCGATTCTCAGGGAGCTGCAGTTCTTGTGCTCGTGGACCTATCGGCGGCTTTCGACACCACAGATCATTCCATTCTACTGACAACACTCGAAACATGAGTTGGTATTACTGGAGATGCCTTATCTTGGATTGCTTCATATGTATCAGGACGCAATCAATCAGTAATCATTAATGGAGTAAGATCAAAGAAGTATGGACTAAAGTTTGGAGTGCCTCAAGGCTCTGTCCTTGGCCCAATACTTTTCACCATCTACACCCTACCAGTAGGAGATATAGCAAGATCTCACAATCTAAGCTTCCATCTGTATGCTGATGATACACAATTGTATCTGGGATTCCGAACGTTGACTACACCACCAGTCAGCATTACCTTTAAAGCAATCTCTCGTGGCATAGATGACATCAGGTGCTGGATAAGAAGCAACTTTCTCAAACTTAATGATGGCAAAACGGAGCTCTTGATTATCAGCTCTAAACAGATGCAGTCCAAAGTACGAGTTCCTGGTTTGAAAATTAGGGACTGTACGGTTGAGCAAAACTCTTGTGCCCGAAATCTAGGTAAGATCATTGACTCAACACTCAGTCTGGATAACCATGATGTAATCAGTGCGTACAAGACTTTCACATCAGGAACATCAGACAGATAGCAAGATATGTAGACACAGCATCAGTCAAGTGCCTAGTCCATGCATTCGTAACATCAAGACTTGACTATTGTAATAGTCTTCTGTATGGTATTCAGCAACATCATCTGGATAGACTACAGCGTGAGCAAAACACTGCTGCCAGACTCATCACACGGAAGTCAATGCGTGAACACACTACACCCGTCCTGAAAAAGCTGCATTGGCTACGTGTGAGACTCAGGATCGTGTCCAAGCTGATCATGTTTGTCTACAAACTGGTTATCCCCAGTATACCTCCAGGAACTCACTGCCCTTTTCCAGCCTGGACGAACACTGAGATCTGCAAACCAGCTACAGCTTGCTGTTCCACCAACCAGCAGAACAACATATCGCCATAAAACCTTCCGAAAAGCAGGAACTCTATGGAATGCACTGCCCATTGATGTCAGGGGATCTTCAGATCAAAACTCAAGACCATCCTCTTCAAAAGAGCATACGACTGAGCGCTCTTGGGCAGCGAGTATATCTGGATAAGTAGCGCTATAGAATTGCTTAATTTAATTTTATTCAATAAACAATCAAAATACACCATATTCAACATGTCCGTCATTTATGAACGATATAATATTTCGCTACCAAACATGTATTGGAGGCAAGCGCAGTGTTACAAGGTTGGGCATTCATCGTTGTAGATACAGGGCAACCAAGAACCAATATCAAACAATGACATCTTTGTTGTCGCCAATGATTGAAAAACTAAATTGAAATGAGTCCGTGGCATTTGTTTTTGCTAACTAATAAACTTCCATAATATACTGAGTCAAATTAAAAACTTCACATTTTTACAACTAATCCCATATATGATATACAACGGACAAATGTATCAGAGAAGGTAATTTTTAATCATTAATGTCCAAAGAAGGATTTTTATTAACGGTGGTAACCATAATTTGTTCCAAGCACCTACGGTATTCGGTAATAACATCAACAGTTTAAATCATAAGTCCCAAGCACGAGAATCTGATGGCACACAAATTCAGTAGCGTGTATGGTCACCATGAGCGTTGACAACTGCCACACAACGCCTCTGCATGGACCTTGTAATGCTTGTGAACACATGATTGGGAAGACGACGCCATTGTTGCTGCAAAATAGTGCCAAGATCTTGCAAATTCTGTGGTTGGTTCTGGAGAGTAAGCAGACTTCTGCCAAGAGCATCCCAGACGTGTTCGATGGGACTTTGACGGCCAGTCCATGACGTTGACTCCTGCATTCTGAAGGAAATTCCTTGTCAAAATTGCTGTGTAGGGTCTGGCATTGTCGTGTTGGAAGATCAAACCGGGTTCATGTGCTGCCATAAAAGGCAGAAGTTCTGGTGCCAGTACCTGGTCGCGGTAAGCAGAAACGTTGAGGTTGCCACGGATGACAAGAAGCCTGGAATTCAATGAATGAATGATGTTTATTCTTGCCGTGATTTACGAGAATAAACATCATTCATTCATTGGAATGTGCATTGCCACAGAAAGCACCCCACACCATGACACTTCCGCCTCGAGTCTGTCAACTTCCTGTACACAACACTGGGCGTAACGTCCATGACGGCGCCTCCACACCCTCGCCCTACCATTCATCACTGAAGACTACTTGATTCCAATTCCCCTGAGTCCATCATAAGTGTCGCTGTGCCCACAATAGACCTTGACGTCTGTGTAATTGAGTCAGAATCGGCCCGCAGTATGGCCGTCGTGCTTGAAGGTGGGCAGTTCTCAGACGGTTTCGAACAGTTTGCGCACTCATTCTACCCCTAAACAGTTCCTTTCTGGTTGATGTAGCCGTAAAAAATCGGTTACGGGGTGACGTGAGACAATCTGACGATCCTCTGCATGTGACGTCACACGTGGTCGACCTGGCCAAGGGCGATCTGCGGTGGTACCCGTTTGCTGTAGATGCGTCTGTAAATCACAAACAGTCCGTCGACTACAACCCATCGTCATTGCGACTTAAGCTACGGACGTTCCCGTCTGCAACATGCCGATGGCACGTTCACGTTGCACATTTGAAAGGCGTGGCATGACAAATGGCCGTAAAGACTTTTGTTTTCTTGTGTTTTTCTTTTTTTTGTTAATGAATGCTAACAAGTATGGTTGAAAACACGTGCGATATTATGGCCACGTGACCAGTTGCACGTGAAAAAACACTTTTGCCACTATAGTGCTGTGCACATGATTTTGATCGATTCACCTGCACAAAAACGGGTGTTATCTGAAGACAATATGTGGCCATTACTGTTTAAATACACAATAAGGGCCCACAATGATAACTGGTCAAAATGTTAAAATTTTAGGATTGTGAAGTTTTAATTTGGTTCCGTATATATTAGGGTAGGCCACGTCTTCTAACGTTCAACTGTTCTAACCGTTCTTTTGGGGCATGGGTGCTCCAGTCGTCTAAGGCGCCCCGATTCGCTGTGCACAGTTGCGTCCCTTGGGCACGACAGAAACCTATGTTTGTGGATTCGAATCACGGTTCGCCCCGATTATGTTTCTAGGGTTGTCAGCACCATACCCGTGCTTGTGGGTTTCACCGAAGTGGTAAACGTCTTAGACCTGCATCACTTCGGCCATTTAGCTGATACGCCGAGATATAACTGGAATACTGTTAAAAGCGGCGTAAACCCAAATCACTCACTCACTCTAACGTTCTTGATTGGTTGATTATAGAATAGGCGGAACTTGTGTTGCGTCACTGATTTCGTATTGTTGTCATCAGATTTTTCGTGTATAAATGATTACATAAGCAGGCAGTGAAGTTGACGTATGTAACATTAGAATTGTCTTCAATTTGTTTTTGCCGTTGTGGAGTTATAAAGGTGATGATGTGTGCATATTTTGCACACTGACGGTAATATCCGCTACGACAATGTACACAGTACCACAAACAATATCGAAGTCAATTCTTCAACAATCAATTCGAAGACCACATATCGACATACGTATAATAAATACAAACTATATGAAACGTTCAATATGAGGTCATCCTATTAGTAAGGCGAGCTATATAATTGCAACAGTCGTTTTAATGAGTTCATCTCTTTGTCAGCGTGTAACAATGGCAACACAAACACGCGACGGTTTATTTGCTCATGAATATTTACGTAAGAGACTTGTTCGACTTAAGATATTGATGGCCTTTTTACTTACACATTATAAGGCTGGTTTTGTAGGCAGCATCAAAGCCTGTAGAAGCAAGACTGCTTTGCCATGAAAGCATTTATATGTTTTTCACTTACCTGGTAGCATTTGTTTTAGACGAGTATACGTCGAAAGGCAGTATAAAGTTTCAATACTCACACAGACAATGTTGTCTCCTAGTTACCATTTATGTCTGACTTCATGCAAGGACACACACACTTATTCACTGTTCTCGATTTTCCTACATTTGAGAAACAAAACCATTTTCTTCCTTCTGAAGAAATATGTCATAAGTTAAATACTTTAGTGTCATTCCATCGGATGTGTGAAAACCAGTTATCCTTAACTTTCATCCCTGCATTTATGTAACCATTTTTACATTTGTCTGTTTCCTTTGCAGATTTATGGAATGAATCTCAGAGTCAGAAAAAGAAGAAAAAACCAACAGACCCTTTCAACCCAGACAGAAGGAGAAAGCCTGTCGCCATTTCTGATATCCTTTACTCTGTCATTTTCACATATGTAGTGATGCTGACGATTACTATCTCTTACCACAAGTTTCGTTTCCTTAACTTTCATCCCTGTATTTGCCTCGACTGTGATATACAATTATGCCATGCATTAATACAAAGCCTCTGTGAGTGAGTATTGTTTTACGCAGCTTTCAGCAATATTCCAGCAATATCACGACGGGGGACACAAGATATGTCTTCACAAATTGTACCCACGACCTAAACTGACATTGTTGTTTCTGCATGAATATGCAGCACAATCCATTAATGTACAAAGCAGGTTGTTACATTATTTGTTGAGCATTATCAAGTATATAGCCGAAATTAGTTCAACGCAGATGCATTCCAATCAGCAGAAACCTGTTTATGATGTGGACATTGATGAAATGCCATCATTCGACATCTGCCAAAGGGCAAGGGCAGTTGTGAGTGTTCACGTTTCCGGTGTCCCGGTATAAATTCCCCCCCCCCCCCCCCCCCGTACAAATTCTCCCCCCGGCGATTGGATACCGGTACAGATTCATCCCCCGCTGAGAATCTGTTCTGAAATAAAATCTCCCCCGGGCGGATATATTTCCCGCGCCCCTCGGTATAAAGTCTCTCCCTCCCAGAAAAAATAAAGGAGAGAAAAGAAAAAAATACACAAACAAATAAACATAAAACCTAGAGGAATATGAAAAGCCGATAATGAAGTAATAACCAATAACACTTTAGCCCGTCTTGGCCCGTCCCGGCCCGACTTTTAGGCAATGCCCTCAACTATTGAACTGTATGGCAACTAATTTAAAAACGATCGGGGTAGGAAATATTCTTGGGGGAGATTTTATTTCGTAGGGTGGGGAAGAGTTTATTTTGAGAGGTATAAATTCGCCGGGGGATTTTATTCTGGGGGCGAATATATTCCGTGACACCGGCACCGAATCTCAAAGTGGCGGTGCGACAAGGAAATATCTACTTGAGTCATATCACTTACAACACTAGAACATCCGATATACACACACGTACATCTCCCATTTACAGGGGAAATAATGACTACACAAACACGGACTGAAAGATTCAGAAAATCTTTATTTATTTTCACGATCGGATTAATATGTGGTGTAGTTTTATTTCATACGTACTTAAAACAATATGGGTGCCTATTGAATTTAGCATCGGCTGGTATTCCAATGACACCGACAATATTTGCTGGCATCATAAGGAATGAACATGATTCAAATGAGACAATGGGATTACAAAGGTTGCTGCAGTACGACATGGTGTACGTTACTGGCCTTGTCTGCGAGAAGCAAGGTGGATATGTAAAATCTCCTGTCGTCCATCTAGGATGCCTTCAGCAGCTGTATCAGCATCAGAATATGTATGAATGGTTCGTGTTGACAGCTGATGTCGTCAACCTCCACGTTCTGCCGACACTGTTGTTGTCTCTTCCTCATCACGTCCCGGTATCCCTCGTCTACCCAGAATGCCCTAGCCTGTCTCACCTACCTGGCCTGCCCCACTTGCTCATATTGAACCAGGCAGCACTTCACCTGCTACTGAGAGAAAGTACCAGGAGCGCCAACTCTACAATATGTGCGTTGATGCAAGACACAATCAACTTGCCATTGGAAAAGGTGACGTATTTTTAATATATTCTGCTCTGTTGTTTCTATATACGTGTGGGGGTACGGGTGGCCCAGTCGTCTAAGGCGCCCCGATTCGCTGGGCAGAGTTGCGTCCCTTGGGCTCGCCAGAAACCTATGATTGTGGGTTCGAATCCAGGTTCGCCCCAATATGTTTCTAGGTTTGTCAGCACCATACCCGTGCTCGTGGGTTTCACCGAAGTGGTAAACGTCTAAGACCTGCATCACTTCGGGCTTTCCTCCCACATTAAGCTGACACGCCGCGATAAAACTGGAATACTGTTAAAAGCGGCCTCAAGCCCAACTCACTCACTCTATATGCGTGTGGATGCACATGTAGCTTAGTTGTATAAATATATGAGGGTACCCTCTGCATAGTCTTTAAACCATGAATCTTGGTTTCAAACACATACTCGAAGTCGTGGGTTTCACCTATATAGTAAACGCCCCAGAACTGTATCACAATAAGCTTTTGTATTAAGCTGTCAGCCGTAGTATAACTGAATTACATTCCCTCACTCACCCCAGTTACTACTTCAGTGATACAAAGCAGTGATTTTTGGCTTATGTATGTGAAGAATCGGCCATTACAATTGGTGTTGATGATTCACAATCATGATTTAAACAGTGGATTATCGAGGAATCAAAAATTTAAATTTTATCATAAACTAAGCATATACATACATACCTACATTGTCAAAATCCAATTTCAAAAATCGGAAATGTATTGAAACTAATACTATGATATGAGGGCCCTGTCATATCTGTGTCATTTATGACAAATTTTATTCGCTGCCGTGTTACTTTTTTTTATTACCAGGTTACGGCCATGTATGAAAGGACGAGGCATGAAGATACAACGAACGTTTTTCATATGATAGATCGTACCATGCCGAAAGACAACTTTTATTCTGTATTGATAAGACAAAACGAAGCGAGGCTCCGGCAGCTTCAGATTCGAACTGTTCACCTGACACAAGCCATCAGCTATATCGACATAACACAGTTGTCAGATCAGCCTTTGTCACCCGTCATTACAAGACGTGTACGGGAGGGCAGATACGCACAGAAGGAATGGGATTTTATAAATGCATCCGTAGTTCATGCCCTCTCCAACAGCAATGCTCAACCCACAGAAACCCTCTACAACAGAGGAAGAGAACTCATTCTGAACAAATCGCTAAATATTGGCATGAACGTCATTTCCAGTACTCGACCTGCCTACACCTATCAAAGAGTAGTTGTTGGGAGAGCAGTAGAACATATTATGGTCAATAAATACACAAAAAGCTCCAATCAACCAAACTACAAAACAATTCAACGTTTTGATACACTCAGATTCCAAGAAATAAAGACACAGAGGGATCTGGATCTGGTTATAGTCCTTCCCTTGTTAAAAAGGTCTGCTGATTTCATCCGTTTTATCAAACGGTTAAGATCAGTAGCTTTGGATTTCAAAGGGTCTCTTATGCTAAATGTTGTGTTATTCAGAGATCAAAAAGGGGAATACAAGAAATCCTTCAACGCTGCAAATCAAACGACTGACGGCCTTGTCGTTAAGGTTGTCAAAGCAAGGGGGAAATTTACCCGCTCTGAGGGAATAGCTCAAGGAATAGCTGAACTCGAAGAAGAAACACGCGTGCTCATCATGGATGTTGATGTGATGTTTACTATTAACTTTCTGAATCGAGTTGTAAGGAACACGAGACAAGGCAAGACAGCTTTCTTCCCCATCTATTTCAGCAGGTATGACCTTCGATCAATTCAAGCCAGAGAAGGTGAATCAACCAAACGCTTTCTGTTCGGTGAGAGCTACGGGATGTGGCGATACTTCAGTTACGGTGTCGTTGGAATATATAAAAGTGATATATTAGATGTGGGAAACTTTGACAGGTCGCTGCAGGGCTGGGGGATGGAAGATGTGAAGTTTTATGATCAATGCCTGTCTTGGAAGTTGCCAGTGTTTAGGACAGTGGACCCAGGTTTGTGGCATATGTACCATCCAAGACACTGCGACCCCCGTCTCCGACAAGACCAGCTCGAGATGTGCTTCAAGTCCAGGCTAGAGTTACAAAGGTCGCAACGCGCACTTGCCATGATTGTCTTCAATCTCACCAGATCAAATCTGATGCGGTAAGCAGCTCGCCGCCTTGCACAATGTATGTCATAGATAGACTAGTGTTAATCCGTGTATTAGAGAATAGTCATGGTTGGTAATTTCACCGGCTGACAGAGCGAATATTTTCCTCAAAACGTTCACAAACAAAATATTTTCGACAAGGTATGATAAGTTGTCTGCTTCAATTATTAATTTTCGAAAATAAAAATAATAATTGCGATCTTGCATTCATCAAAAGCTCTAAATATATAGTTTCTAAATGTCCTTTTCATATATTTGTAGAAACGAGTCTCCGATTCAAGCTGTTGTATTGTAAAATAATGCAAATATTTGGTCACACCTATTTTCACCTGAAGTTGACGATTTCACACATTTAAGCCACACATTTGATGAAGTATTGATAGGAAAAAATACAATTTTCTGACAATTATTTAAGATTAAAGATTTAGCAGTTTTGTATGGACAAAAGGGCCCATGTCAAAACGTATTCCTCTTCATTTTGTATTTTATACATTGAAGAGAGAAAGCCGATGGGTTGCTCAATGGAAGTGGTGACCATTAATATACATGTAGATAAATATTGGGACATTGCGGAAGTCTTGTTTTGTGTTAACTGTTTGATTGGCATTCTGGAAGTTGGTAAGTAAATGAAAACGTACAACTTTATGCATGACAACTTCTGGTTTATTACATTCCTGACGTTTCGATGTATCGATCTGGACCGAAACGTCGCTAAATGCAATGAAACAGAAGTTGTCAGCCATAAAGTTGTAGTTGTCTTGTTTTCTGTGGTTCCTGTATCATTGTTTGGTAATGTTTTATCGGTGCCTGGATAAATAATTTAATGCATTACTGCAACTATTTCCAATTTCCTCCATTGTCCCGTTTGCACTCAGTCTGATACACAGTTGCACAATGTCTTCACTACACAATACAGTTAAACATTTCTTCACAAAACAAAAGAGATTTCCGAAAGAAGACCACATGTCATTGCTTGAACCTCTAATGAGCAGTGTTGCCAGAATTCATATCGATCAAACCTGTAAAATGTATATGAGCAGACAGTCGTAAAGAGCCTACATTAAGAACACATCAAGAAAAAAGGAAAGAAACTTCAAATTATCCATGGAAACATGGGTTATAAACGTCTTACAATAACCATGTTCTTTGTTTACACTGTAAACATGTTTCCGTTACCATTATATTCATATACATGTATAGTTCGACAAAATGTGTATACGGTACCCTTATTAACATTATATTATTACAGATGTTATATCACATTATTACCGATGTTAACTCAATTTAAAACGTCAACGCCAGACAATAATACGTCTCGATTAACAGCCGAAACAGCTTCCATTGGGTTCAATTGGGTGTAAAATAATGATAGACCTCTAATATGAATGGAATACTGAAAAAATGAGTGATGACAGGGGTGTTTGTGAAAAGGGAAGGTATGTCCTCCTCCACTGAATGCATACGCTTCTCACAGTTTTTTAAAACAGAGAGAAAACGTTTATTTGTTGCCTCGTGCCGAACCGAGCAATGCGATGGCGACTTGTAAACAATCGAGTCTGGACCAAACAATCCAGTGATCAGTATCATGAGCCATGATCTACGCCGTCGGCGTCAACCAAGGCGTAAAGTCCGACCAACCATCCATTGGAGTAAATAATGCGATACAACCCTTACTATATCCAATAGAAATCTCTGCATTAAGTAGAGTCGAAAGTTCAATTCCGATTATATCATGAGCATGTGTTTATAAATCACTATCAAATAGCAATGATACCAGGTGTTCGCGAAAAGGTGAGCGTATCCTGCCCCATCGGTGACACCTGTAACAAAAACATGCAAAGGCAAGTCAATTGTTCACCTGAAAATACATGAGAACATATGGTACAAGCTAGGGTTAATATCCCTGTAAAGGTCACGTTATGGGGTAGTATAGCGTATTAAGCTGTCAGTCAACGTGTCATGTTTATCGAATTGTTCAGAGTTGATCTGTGTACCGTATGGCTTACACTACAACTTCCAGACAGAAAGACTGCATCCCAGCTACATCTGGCATTCACAAAGTTCGAACTTCGACGCTGTATTACACACAAAATCAGTTCATGTTACATTGTGATAAAAGTATTGAACTCTGAGTGCGAAGCCATTGTTAATGCTTTCGTTGTTTGGGACAACAATAGGCAGCTATATTCTATGTTCTGCAACAAACTAAGATAGTTCTGCTCCAATACCGATAAAACCTGACATCGAGATAGAAAAACCGTACAGGCAAATGAACAGTAATCGCCCTTGTTTTCGGACTGGAACTGATGTTGAAGTGTGTAATGATGAAGTCCAGACCACGACTCGCGTCATTCCTTTCTTGTTCACGCTACAGAGACTTCGTGGTTGAATACCCATCTCACAGGAATAGCTTTCTTTAAAATATCGCAGCACTCATAAATACTTATGTGATCAAATGTGATGACAGTATGTACAAAATGTAAACGAGTAATTAAAGTACTATTTCTACATTGAAATTAAATAGAAGGCTATGGGTCTTGTCGTCTGTAAGGCAGGGCGGGACATTTTTGGGATGGCCAGCAGTCCGAACTTGCCCATACAGAAGGGATCGAGCAACAAGAACAAACATATACTTTCTAGGCTCTCGGTGAGATTCATTGATCTGATTTTTATTCCAAAATGTATTCATGACCATGTGCCTCTAAATGGGCTAAGTAAATGCGGAATTCAGAAAATCAAGAATTTTCTGTAGGTAACATAATTCTGAAAGAAATTACTGTAGGAAAACAAATTCTGCCAGATTTTCAGCAGAAATGCCTTTTCTGGGCCCATTTGCCGGGCAAATGGTTACGGGTGAGTGAGTGAGTATGGTTTTACGCCGCTTTTAGCAATATTCCAGCAATATCACGGCGGGGGACACCAGAAATGGGCTTCACACATTGTACCCATGTCGGGAATCGAACCCGGGTCTTCGGCATGACGAGCGAACGCTTTAACCACTATGCTACCCGACCGCCCCCAAATGGTTATGAAAACATACAGAGTGGAAGTACTTTTGTTCCTTGATTGTACCTTCTATCATCTTTATCTACCACTTTTGTTACTTCTGAATAAATGTTATTTCGAAAATGCACATCTTGTTGTATGTCACGGTGCTGAACTGACGATTACGGCGCCTACGCCAGAGTAACGCCACACACAGAGGAACCTACTCGTAATTCTCAAATAGATATTAACTAGCGTATGCACTCGTGAATGGAGAAAAAAAACCAAAAATAAACAGACCGATTCCGTTAAGGCGCATTGATAAAGACAATCCAAATTAAATTTAAGAATCAATTATCACTAAGCAACAGACCAATCTGAAACATTAATGCTTTAATCAAACACATTTGAACTCACACAGCTTAAGATACCTCCTACAGGCGAATAGTCGCACATTAGCAACACTGATAGAAACTAGTCAGTACCAACTATACAACTGCCCCGATATAGAAGTATCCTCTCATTTGTTTGACAATCAGACTTTAGGCAGCGTAAAACAACATTTCCTGATGGATGCACCGCAATGTAGCATCTGATACCTTTACTTGGCAATTAAACAACCAAGGTAGAGAAAGACATAACATCATATACGTCTTTTTTTTTTAAATCATTGCTATACTGAGTAAAAAATGGAGAAATTGGGAAAACATAACAGTCTAGTTATCTTATGTGTTGTAGACACTGATGGTCCCCTGTTAGTGACTGATATTTCACTTATAGTTTACAGTTCATTTGTCCAAGTCGGATAAGATTGTCGACAAAATCCGGAAACTGGAGGCTAAAGGACCAACTTCATCAGGGACAGAAGACTTTCCTCTTCTGTCCCCGATGAAGTTGGTCGTTTAGCCTTGATATACTATTGTCTATCTCACGATAAATTCTCTTCCGGCTTGGGGGTGCAGCTCTGAAGTTGAGCTGTGCAAGTTTGGCCCTGTCGGTTCAAGTTGTTGTGGAATATAACACCCTTAATCGTCTTTCAAATAAAACAAAAGCCACAAAATCCTTTCAATATTCGTAAGCATCCACACGTAATCGTCGAGGGTTTGTTTTTTAGAGAGTTTTTTTATACAGTTTTACTGTATTGCAGACATCAATAATGTCAACAAGTTTACCAATATGGAGAATTGAACACCACATGAACCGTATTTGACCGAAGGGAAGCAAATCTGTGTCGAAGCCGTTTGCACAGTATGTTTATTCTGAACAATTCTCCCGCTCCCATGCCAAACATCCCACGACATCCTACACTCCATACCCTATACTACATGACCAGTCCCTGATGTCTAACGTGTCATGTGGATGTCACAATGTCGTTGCGTGGTGAGTGCGTGGTTCACTACTGATCTGCAAACCATGGACTCAAGGTTTCACAAATACCCAGCATGTATCGTATCGGATACTTTCCCCCAATGCCCATTAGCAGTTATGTCAAATATTTGTTAATTGTGGTACCGATGAACAGTTGCTTACGCAAACAAAGGAACGATCCCGCTTAGACAATATAGTGTAAATATTGTGTTAATACATTCAGCAATGATATCGACCAGCTAATATCAGTCCGTGTAACTATCATTATGGTTTTTCAGAAAATATGCTCGCCACAATAAGGAGATGATATATAAATGTTATTTTCGGGCACCAGAAGAAAGATCAGCTTTGATTATGAATGCCTGAGATGGCAAGGTACTGGAACCAAAACCTAACGCCCCAACACACCCTAAACATTGTACGTAGACCGCGTGGGAAAGACAAAGTAGACACAATTTTATGCATAACAACTTCTTTAATACTGTGAAAAGCGTCGTTTCGGAATAGATCCTTATACCGTTGTCAAGCAAGACTGAATGAGGGACATAGTACAGATAATATATACACGTAGGAAAGGGGTCGTTCTTGATTTTAACACTTCAGTGAAAGGTCGACAAATCGCTACGAGACATTGGTGTTGTTGATTTTCATTATCCACAGTAACACGAAAACTCTCTAATCTTGCATTAATGCATATGTGTGATTGGTTGCGCGTCGTCTACAACGTGGTGTACGCCTATGGGAATATTGGCATGCTTTATGCATGCTGGTAGAACTCAAACAACCAATCAAATCGCTGTCCACTTGTGCCACAGAAGTTCAAGTTACTGACCAGACGATTAGATATCATCTGCATACAGCTAATCTGAATGCTCGGCGACCAAGTGTTGAACCACCGTTATAAAGATTAATCAACACATTCTAGCCAGACGCCAATGGTGTGTGGAGCGTTGAAACTGGGCCAATCCCCAATGGTCTCGTGTAATGTCTTCAGATGAATCCATCTGTGTCGTATGAGCGCCATGCTGGTCCACTTATTAACGCTCTTGCCTACCGTGCACGTATCGCAACTGACCTCCAGCAGCAATGCTGAACATCACCAGTATTCAATTGCCAGCCACGAGTCTTGACCTTTCCCACAAATAGTACGTCTGGAACATGATCGGAAGACGTGTACGCCGACGTCAAAGGCCATCCCCTACGTCAGCGAACTGGGTCAGGCACTCAAAAGCAGTGGACAAGACTTTCTCAAATTGTCGTTAGGGGACTACTTCGGACCATGCCACGCCGTATAAACGAATGTTTGACGAATCGTTGGGGCATGAACCTTTTTTGATCAAATCATCTCAAAGGTTCGTGACATTTTGACTACACATCCCTGCCGCCTATCTTGGTTGTTTGCACCCATTCAATACACCGCCAACATGTTCTGATGACCACCATGTTCCTGTTTAATATCCATCCTTTTACCATCACTCCATTCCTTTTTGTATTTCTGAAATCATCTGTTATTTTCGAAAATCCCCTACTCTTTTTTGGCGAGTATATACATGTATACCAAACTAAAACGCTATCCAAGTCTGGTTACATTGTATCCATATACTTAGAGACATTGATTTAAATGGTCGCGTCGTACAAAGCAGTATTATCTAGATGGTGGATGGTATGTAGCAGCATTAAAGCTCGTAATATTATTCACAGTGATACTTTTGTGTAAACGCACTGGACCCGGAAACAAAGAAATCTTGCAAGATTTGTGAACTAATGCTAGTATTCACTTGCAGTCAATTTAGGATTGTTGCAAAACGGCCTCAAACGTCAAGACGGACACAACAAAAACGTCATCACAAATACATAAACAAAAGTCAAAATGGCCTCAGATAAAAAGTCAAAATGGCCTCAGGTAAAAAGTCAAAATGGCCATTATGATAATAAATAAACATCCAATGTGAGCAGGACGTGTACAGAGTACATGGTAGAGAGGTTGTAATTACAAAGTAATCTCTTTGTGATCTCTTCCAGTAGCATGGTAGATAGGTTGTAATTACAAAGTAATCTCTTTGTGATCTCTTCCAGTAGCATGGTAGAGAGGTTGTTATTACAAAGTAATCTCTTTGAAATCTCTTCCAGTAGCGTTCACTTGTTGTTTTAACCATTCTCATCAAATTACTTTGTTATTTGTAATGACCGGTGTACCAATATGTTGAAAACATGAATAAACTTGGATCCTAAAGAGGAAACATTTCATTTTCTGTATTTCAAACTAATTCATTCGTATAATGATATATAAGATACAGAAGTTTGTCACTGCAAGAAATTATCCTCGCAGTCTGGAGACAAGTACAAAGAAGGAGACATCACACCATCCGAGCTATTGAACATCTGTGCCTCCAACGATATACCACCGCTATAATCTGTTGGATCAAGAACCGTCTGATCAGTAGTGCTGAGTGAGTTAGAATCAAGAACTATGCCCCATCGTAGTGTCACCACCACCAGGGTTAATGTGATTCCTTGTTGTATGTACAAAGTATAACATGTATGTGACATAATAACTGTGTTTGTCTTTAATTTGTGTGTGGCTGTTTTGAATTTACCTTTTGCGGTCATTCAGGCATGAAGCCACTTTGACCTGCTCCCTTCCATTTCGATCGCAAATACGAATATGCTCATTACAAAACTTTGTATTTATTTAACAACTACCTGGAAAATCTCACAAGAGAAAATAAACACAATCCCCATCGGTAAATACAAATTAATACGTTTTGTCGTTACAGTCTGTGATTGTCAATATAGATTTGAAGATAGCTCTGCATGTATTTGAACGTTTCATTTGAGGGTCTACTTGAACGCGTGTTCAGAAACTACTTAAACAGCAAGGTCTTTCAAAGTCATTTAAGTTTCTGTCGATCGTCACTCTCATCAAAGTGTTACGACGTTGTTGCAAATAATCGCAATAATGAATGTGCCTGAGCAACAAATAATCAATACCTACTGCAGAGACTCAACAGCAGTTTGGAACCACTTGTGATGTCAGAGTCACTGGAATGATGAATACGACACTAGTCCAGTCGATACATAGATTTACCTCCACGCTGACGGTCTTTCTAGTACAACGTTAGTAATGTTGGCTACAAGACTACTTACCTGTGTACTGCTTGAAGTATGCCGCTTCTCCGTCTACAAGTGTTACCTTGTGAATCAAACAGGTGAGTAAATACCCATATTAATCTTCATAGGACATTTTGTATATATGGTGGTTGTGTTATGCCGCGATAATTATGATATACATATATCTATTTCCATTAAGTGGAGGGATTGGCAAGCAATCATATTTTGTCTTTGGAAGGCATTGAGATGAATCGGGTGAATGAATGTCGTGCAATGCAATGAGCATATATGTATATGTACAGGCAAGGACAACAAAATAATAAGATAACAAAAGGTGGAAAATAACAAAGGGTACAAACTAACAAGGGAAGCCAACAGATGATTGGCGCTGATAGGTGATTAGGAATAGACAATGGAAGCCAAAACTTTACAGTAATTAGACCCCTTAACACCAGACTCAAAGAACATCGGACCTCTGTTAACAAACTCGATCCTGAAATCCGCTATTTCCGAACACAGTACTTAAGTTATCATAGATAAGTAATAGATAACGGACACTGGGCAAACGGGAGGCCAGGGAAATTAGCACTGATAGGTGAAAGAAAGGACATAACAAAGGGCAAAATGCAGCCAGCTTGGTAATTAGCCCTGACAAAGATCAAAGCAATAGGCAGATAGGTTCCCTGGTCATGGTTCATGGCTGGCTGGTGTCTCATGATGTCAATGGCTTCTTGTAGTTTTCTTTGTAGCCAGTTGTTAGAGTTGTTGGTAGACAGGACATTGGAGGCTTCCCATACGATGTTTTGGTTTTGGTTCTTCGGGATGTGTTCGGAAATAGCAAATTTCAGGTCGATTTTGTAAACAGAGGTCAGTTGTTCTTTGAGTCTGGTCTAAGGGTTTCTCCAATGTACTGGTGGCCACAGTTTCAGGGTATCTGGTACATAGATTCTCGGGGATTTGGACTCTGACTTGACTTGTAGATGTGTCTTATTGGACTTGCCGCTAGAGAAGGTGACATCTATGTTGGTTTTGTTCTTGATGAGGAGGGAAATCTGATGAGTGACAGGGCCTTGGTAGGGTATGGTGATTCTGATGGGCGATGGGCTGGTTTGAGCCTGGGGTCGGAGTTCTTGAGGGTCTTGCGGATGGTTTTGGAGACTAGGTGGGCAACCGTCTTTAAAGTTCTCCGGAAGAGCGTTCCACAGTTCAATCGTACTGGGAAGAAACCAGTTTGCATACCTCTTGGTACTACAATTGTTATCATCGGGGACTTGAGCTGAATTTAGTTCACTGAGGTATTCAGGTGCAATACCGGTATTGATACTGTAAAAGGTCTTCATTTTGAAACTGTATCTTCTTTCGAAACGTGTTTCATTATAAAGTTTCAGAACATAATAAAATCATACTAAATTAAAGAAAAAGAATTTGTTTGAAATTTTTGGGCCACGAGTTTCAATCTTTACCCCTCTAAATTGCAAAAGGACATTTCTTAAATGTTCGCATCACTATTAAGAAGCAGTATATCTGCACTTGTAGGCAGCAGACGTAATTCTAAATTAACAAATCGTTTTCAGTTTTACCAAAATCACCACACTGATGTATCATTGGATTGTTTGATTCATCGTTAGATTGTCTGCTCAAGACTCGACTGTTTACAGGCCGCTGTCGTATGGCAGGAGTACTGCTGTAACAACAAACAAACACGTACTTTTTATATAAATTGTGGAAATGGCGGGTGCTGCTAGAAGTGCAGGACACCCGTGAAGATTCGGGGTAGAATTGGTCTTCAGCAACCCATGTTTGTCGGAAATGGCGACTATGCTTGTCGTAAGAGGCGACTAATGGGATCGGGTGGTCAGGCTCGCTGACATGGTTGAAGCATGTCACTGATCCCAATTGCGGCGATCGATGCTCATGATATCAATCACTGTATTGTCTGGTCCAGATTTGATTATTTACAGGCCGCCGTCATATAGCCGGAATATTGCTGATTAGGGCGTAAAACAACAAACCAACATGCTTATCTTTTTCGCGAACACCTGGTGTCAAAACTGATTTTCAGTTATCCGTTTATATAATTTTTACAGCTCTTCTCCTTTTACGCCCAATGGAATCTGTTTCGCGGGAAAATCGATTATTCCCTGGCTTATTCTATAATTACTTTCTTTCCTTATTACATGCTTTTCTTTTCTACTATCCTTATTCGATTTTTCTTATTTTGGAGTCAAATGCTTTGCAATGTGTTTCCTGCGCTCCTGGCTTTGTTCCAAACTGGGTCGGATTCTTACCTGCTTTAAATACATTCACATAATAAGAGTTTCACTGAAAATAATCATAAAATGCCGTTAAAATACAACATGTTCGGTGGTTGTAACGAATCGATTTGCTACCACTCACACGATTTGATCTGCTGATTGAATGCGATCTCATAATATCTCGCGGTAATTTGTTTTCATGGTATCAAAATGTCTGAAGCAGACATGGCAGCTGTCATCTGCTGCGCGATATTGTGTGAAGAAGACGACAATGCCAAAGCGAAGAAAAAGAGAAGCTGTTGTACGAAAGACTGGATTCTCCGCCGCGACAAGCCCGGAGCATACAACAACCTATTTGAAGAATCAGAAATTGAGGATGAATTACAACTTTTTTCGCCGTAAATGCAGCATTCCTCATATCTCTTTTGGAATAACCCGTGCTTGAGACATTCCACAGGGTTTCGTGACTCAGATAGCGCACCACAAAACGCTCGGTTTCCTCTCTTGAAAAGTCGAGGCGTGGTTTCTTCGCAGCACGTGACTCCAAAAAGCAAATTGATTGGCCGCGCCACATCGAACTTGCCGAACAGCTGTAACAGACTCTACCCACTCGCTACACAATCGATGCGGATTCGAGAGGCCGATTGGTCCCTTTTGTCGAATTCGATTAATCACTCAGACGATACGACTCGGTCGAATTCGGCATTTCGATTCGAGGTGGCGACCCATGTGAGTCGTCCTTAATGTGAGTCGACGCCATATTGTCAACAAATTGTGTCAAGGTCCGTTTCGCATGTGGTAACTCGGCCCCCGTTTCTGTCGATGGTACACGCGACACAAACATAATACAGCTACTGAAAATATCAACATAACTTCTACAATGATGCCAGCAATACCTTTTTGCATTTGGGTTAACCGCTTATGGATACAATGTGCTGTATAGTTTAATTTTGTTTTTCCTTTCATTGAAACTGTGATAATGGCGCTAGGATTGGTTTGCTGAAATAATATTTTCCGTGAGTCTAATGTACATGGTACATGCTGTGATTGTACAAGATAACTGATTTATTTCATCTAATTAAACATCTAACCTCTACTACTCCGAAGAAAGCAAAGTTTGTTCTATCATGACACTTGGCAAGGAAGGTGATGGCTTTGGTTTTCCAAAGGATTCCAAAGCATTCCAAATATCAGATTATTAATGGTCACTATGGCCACTATTATGCTAATCTGCTCAGGCAACTGCGTCATAATACTAAGGCTCTAAGAGGTGAAGAACTTACCGAAGGTGTGTTGTTCCACCAGTAAACTGTGGCTTTGAACACATTGAACATCCTCCTTACTCCTTACTCACCACATGTGACACATATATATAAAGCACAGTAAAGTTCTAACTCTCAGGCACAATATGGTAATAATTAGATAAGTGGAGTAAGATTGAATACAGTTTTAGTAGGCTATTAGCAGATGCATCAAGGGTGTGATATGTTTGCTTTTTTTATTTGTGTTCAATCTTACTCCACTTATTTAATTATTACTATATATGTATATGTGTGTGTGTGTGTGTCATTTGAATATGATGTAATGTTCCAGGTGTGTGTGTGTGTGTGTGTGTGTGTGTGTGTGTGTGTGTGTGTGTGTGTGTGTGTGTGTGTGTGTGTGTGTGTGTGTGTGTGTGTGTGTGTGTGTGTCCTTTGAATATTTGAATATGGTGTAATGTTCCAGGTGGGTGTGTATGGGTGGGTGGGTGTGTGTGTGTGTGTGTGTGTGTGTGTGTCCTTTGAATATTTGAATATGGTGTAATGTTCCAGGTGGGTGTGTATGTGTGTGTGGGTGGGTGGGTGGGTGGGTGCGTCCTTTGGATATTTGAATATGGTGTAATGGTCCAGGTGTGTGTGTGTGTGTGTGTGTGTGTGTGTGTGTGTGTGTGTGTGTGTGTGTGTGTGTGTGTGTGTGTGTGTTATTTGAATATGGTGTAATGTTCCAGGTGTGTGTGTGTGTCTCCTTTCGATATTTGAATATGGTGTAATGTTCCAGGTGTGTGTGTGTGTGTGTGTGTGTGTGTGTGTGTGTGTGTGTGTGTGTGTGTGTGTGTCCTTTGGATATTTGAATATGGTGTATTGTTCCAGGTGCCACTTCCTACTGTTTCATTGTCCTCTACAAATGGCCACTTAACATTTTCAGCATTGACGCTAATGGACTTAATGTTTAGTACGGCTTTGGAGACACATTAACGGTGATAACTGCATATGGGCCATCCGGTGATCAGCAACATGACTCTAAAACGAAGAGGTTCCGAGTCAGTATTGATCAGCAACTGCTGGTCTGTGTCTGAGAGGATTCCTATTAACAGATGACATCTGGAGGACGACAAGCAGAAAGGCATCAGGCCACGGTGCCCAACGTTAACGTGCGACGTCAATGTCACAACTCATCGAACATATTAATGGTGTTTTCACACGGCAGCACTGTTGTGCCCTTTAACGGCTTTCGGCTGATATCCTTGTGTGCAATTGTGTGTGTATTATAATATTACTCCGAATACACATGTGTCATATACCGTGCCCATCATATACAACACTTTACATTGGTATATTAACAATTTTTATAATAATTAAATAAAGCTACAAAACCCTTTACATAGCCAATAGAAATCTCTGCATAAAGAAGAGTCGATTGTACGATTCCGACTATATCATGAGCATGTGTTTATGAATTACTGTGAAATAGAATTGACACCAGGTGTTCGCGAGGAATGCGATATCCAACGGTATTTCATCATATTTACAGTAAAGGTAAAATCCATGTGGACGTGGCGTATATTTTAAACAAATAGGTTGCGATTCGCAAACGTATTTAATCCTATTTACTATGTATGTGGAAATCATTTAGATATTGCGTATCTTTTAAGCTCGTGTGGGGATTCCAGGTAAGAATTTGTCTCTAAAACCTGCACTGGTCGTTAATGGATTTGGTGGTAAGGCTCGGTGACATGGTTGATGGTGTGTCAACGGACCCCGACGTCGTGCATCGTTGCTCATAATATCAATCACTGGAGTGTCTGATCCAGACTCCATTAGGTACAGGCCGCCGTCATGGAGTAGATATGATGCTGAGCCCTGCGTTAAACAACAAACAAACAAACAAAACAAATGCGTATATTTTCAGAACCAATTCACAATAACTGGTCGACTGCTATTGCTTCCGGAATCATCCAGCAGCTGGGTTGGACGTCCGTGACCATCATCACTGATCATGACACAGGTACACAAGATATATCTCTGTATCATATTAATGGGTTACTCTTTCGAGGATTTTACATAGTCATGATCACTCACCACATATTTGTTTGAGTTTGGAGGTCATTTTTTAAATTTTCTTGCGAACATTGACCTTTTGCATTGACCTTTTGCAGTGTCCAATGCTGTGTTGACTGTGAGAGTTGGCTTGAACGCCACCCAGTACAGGTTACACACATCCAAATGTTTTCCCATAGACTTCTATAGTAACGTTATAAAAAAAACAACAATAACTAAGCATTCAACAGCTATTACCTGTACGAGTGTGCACAGTTTGGCCTTCGAGCAGCAATAAAAACAAAAAAATGACTAGCTTAGCCAGCTCCTTTCCCGAGTACAGAAAGCACCAAATGTCACCTATTTGAAAATAGCTGTGGTGACATTCAGCATAAGGCATCATGTTGAAAAAGACAGTACTAAATATAGAAAAACATGGTCAGTTTTAATAACTGGGTGGATGTACATTTAAAAGACATAAAGATCTTACACAATATCCTCCAATCACAGCCTGCAGATATCTCTAGATCTGCACTGAAGGCGAAAACCGCACTGTCCCAACTGGTTCTGATTTGGTGCAGTAGAACCTGTATGTGTATGCACCGGCATGTCATGTCACTGTTGAAATAAAGTCCTGGTCTTTGTCGGTTACCACCTGAGAGAAACCAGCACATGGGTTCTGTGAGACCAAAGATCAACGTTTGAGCCGAATCATTTGATCCCAAGTGAGACATACATGGGAATCAACGTTGACTGTGGATATGCTCACGTGGGTTTATTTGTACATTGCAGAAGCGGGGGTGTCTCAACTTCTCGAATCCACTGACGTCATACTCTACGCCAATCTTCGTGTGGGTCCCGAAACAACTCGGGCATTTCTCAAAGGCAATCTGAAGCACGTGCAGCTGCTGAAGTCGCGCCATCGCAACTACCTCGTGATCTGTGGCCGAATCTGCATCACCGAAGTCATCGATGTGGTTAGTCAATTGGCTTTCAGGGATTCTACTCATACCTTGGCGCCCCGTCGATATTCCTGGTTAGAATAGCTCCCCATTACATAACGTGTTTGTCGTAAGGAGCGACTTGGTGGATCAGGTGATTCGCTGTGCAGAGTTGCGTTCCTTGGGCACGCCAGAAACCTATGATTGTGGGTTCGAATACCGTTTCGCCCCGATTATGTTTCTAGGTTTGTCAGTTTCATCGAAGTGGTAAACGTCTAAGACCTGCATCACTTCGGTCTTTCCTCCCACATTAAGCTGACACGCCGTGATATAACTTGAATACTGTTAAAAGCGGCGTTATACCCAACTCACTCACTCACACTCGAGATGACTACTGTTTGGTACGTTACTAAACTGGAGAACAAAAGAAACTAAACCTCTTTGATGATGTAATCAGTGTTTGATTTTCACTTGAAAAAATCAAGTTATCCAAAACATTAACTAAAGTGGCTCTTAGTCAGCACTCAAAGAATACTCGTAACTTATTTTTGTATTTAAATATAATTTGATTTACTTATTTTTGAAAATCAGTAAATTTGCTTTTTTCAGCACAATATTTCAAACATGGTAGGGTTCGTGTTCTTGCAAATTAATTTCTTATCCAATTTTCATTAAAAAGAATTTTTTTGTTACACACAATTACCCAGCCACAGATTACTTTTTACAAAATGTTGCATCAATGAGTGATGGTTAAATAGACATATTGAATTTGACAACAGTTCTTTAAAGTTTCAATTACTTAAAATACCAACTCGGTATACTTTATTTTGTCCTTCAGTTTACCTGATTCGTTAAGCCAGATGCAGTAAACTACGGTTATAACGAACTCAAAGGGACTACTAGGTTTAATTCGTTATAACCGTAGTTCGTTATAAGCATATATGCAGCATAACTACAGCAAATAGTCGGGACTAAGAAGTAAGTTCGTTATATACGTCAGTTCGTTATAAGCGTGTTCGTTATAACCGTAGTTTACTGGATGTATAATCCGGCATACGTCACTGAGAGATTTTATTCTGGAAACGATGTAACCTTTACATTAACTACAATTAACTACGGTTATAATGAACCCAAAAGGATAACTAATTTCGTTATAACCGTAGTTCGTTATAAGCATATGTACAACATATATACAGCAAATGGCCTGAACCAAAAAATAGATTCGTTATATCCACCAGTTCGTGGATACATAATTTCCTCCATATAGATGTATCACATGCAAAATTTACAACCAAAGTGGCTGCAAGGTTACCAGTCACATTGTCATCTCACCCTACCGGGGACCCATTCAATGATGAATTGTCATGATTTGTTCTACCTTTCCTATTGGTTTACAGGTTAACAATCTTGACGCGGAGTCATGCCATATAACTTATACACGCCGTCAATCAAGATGGCTGGTTATGGAGTCACCTTATATGGCGTCGTCTGACGGATTTCCAGATCTGATGTCATTGGGGAATCAACTGGATAATCTCGCTGTAATGGTGGGTATGGATTCGCTCACGAGCATCATTAAAGTCAGAAATATAAATTGAAAGTGAAACTTAAAGTCCCTTTGAGGATCCCTGTTCAGAATAGACCCAGGTGGTGGCTGTCTGTTGTAAGCGAGTAAGTTGGGTTAAACGCTGCTTTGAACAGTATTCCAGTCATATCACGGCGGGTCAGCTTAATGTGGGAAGAAAGCCCGAAGTGATGCAGGTCTTAGATGTTTACCACTTCGGTGAAACCCACGAGCACGGGTATGGTGCTGACAAACCTGGAGTGAGTGAGTGAGTGAGTATGGTTTAACGCCGCTTTAAGCAATATTCCGGCAATATCACGACGGGAGACAAACCTGGAAACATCATCTCGACGAACCGGGATGCGAACCCACAGGCATACGTTTCAGGCGTGCCGTTTCAGTACCGTTATTGTGTTCACCGGATTTTCAGTACCGTTATTGTGTTCACCGGATTTTCAGTACCGTTTTTGTGTTCACATCGGATTTTCAGTACCGTCATTGTGTTCACCGCACTGTCAGTACCGTTATTGTGTTCACTGGATTTTCAGTACCGTTATTGTGTTCACCGGATTTTCAGTACCGTTATTGTGTTCACCGGATTTTCAGTACCGTTTTTGTGTTCCCATCGGATTTTCAGTACCGTCATTGTGTTCACCGCACTGTCAGTACCGTTATTGTGTTCACTGGATTTTCAGTACCGTTATTGTGTTCACCGGATTTTCAGTACCGTCATTCAGTTCACACCGCATTTTCAGTACCGTCATTGTGTTCACCGGATTTTCAGTACCGTTATTGGGTTCACCGGATTTTGAGTACCGTTATTGTGTTCACCGGATTTTCAGTACCGTTGTGCTCACCGGATTTTTAGTACCGTTATCGTGAACACCGGATTTTCAGTACCGGTATTGTGTTCACTGGATTTTCAGTACCGTTATTGTGTTCACTGGATTTTCAGTACCGTTATTGTACTTACTGGATTTTCAGTACCGTTATTGTACTTACTGGATTTTCAGTACCGTTATTGTGTTCACACCGGATTTTCAGTACCGTTATTGTGTTCACCGGATTTTAAACAAAGTAGTTGTGTTCACTGGATTGTCAGTACCGTTATTGTGCTCACTGGATTGTGCTCACTGGATTTTCACACCGTTATTGTGTTCACTGGATTGTCATTACCGTTATTGTGTTCACTGGATTTTTCACACCGTTCTGGTGTTCACTGGATTTTTCACACCGTTATTGTGTTCACTGGATTTTGTCACACCGTTATTGTGTTCACTGGATTTTGTCACACCGTTATTGTGCCCACTGGATTCTCCGCATCGTTATTGGGCTTACTGAATGTGCAGTACCGTTATTGTGTTCACTGGATTTTAAACACAGTTGTTGTGTTCACTGGATTGTCATTACCGTTATTGTGTTCACTGGATTTTTCACACCGTTCTGGTGTTCACTGGATTTTTCACACCGTTATTGTGTTCACTGGATTTTGTCACACCGTTATTGTGCCCACTGGATTCTCCGCATCGTTATTGGGCTTACTGAATGTGCAGTACCGTTATTGTGTTCACTGGATTTTAAACACAGTTGTTGTGTTCACTGGATTTTCATTACCGTTATTGTGTTCACTGGATTTTTCTCACCGTTATTGTGGTCACTGGATTTAAACACAGTAGTGGTGTTCAATGGATTGTCATTACCGTTATTGTGATCACTGGATTGTCGGTACCGTTGTTGTGTTCTCTGAATTGTCAGTACCGTTATTGTGGTCCCTGGATTGTCGGTACCGTTATTGTCTCCAGTCCACATACGTTTGATACAATGTTCAGTATAACACACTATAGACAGTTATACAACATACATATGTTAGAAAGTAACAGTCTCGATTATCCGCCAAATCAGATTCTATAAAGCGTAACCAAACACCAGGTAACAGGCAAAATAGCGGTAACGATTGTGTAAATGGATCACTGAAAAGAAGCGACGACAACGTCACTTTATAGCAGGTATGTTGCAAATCAAACATTTGATGGTATGAATGATGCCCGTCAAGGCCCATTAGTAGATTTGTATGTGACAGCGGTTGACAAATAAAATAGCGATTAATCTAATAACGACAAGTGCCAATCTAATTTACAAAATCGAGGAAGAAAAATCTACAAGGCTTGGTAAATGACAAACACTTTGAGACCTGTGAAGATCCGGGGTAGAATAGGTTTTCAGCAACTCATTCTTGCCATAAGAGGCGACAGTGTTTGTCGTAAAAGGCGACTAACGGTATCGAGTGGTCAGGTTCGCTGACTTTGTTGATGCATGTCGTCGTATCTCAATTGCGTAAATCGATGCTCATGATGTCAATCACTGGATTGTCCTATCCAGATTCGATTATTTACAATCTTCAAAAACAAGAAACGCACAGGTAGATTTTTAGTAAATATATTGTAAAGTCGATATATTTAATTTAATATCATAGATACAAATTTGAAATTTTGGAGCTCGATAGTCACGTTCTGCGCCATTCTGCATTTAACGCGTTGGCCAGTTATAGGAGTGGGTGCGGCGTGTTCTGACGTTGACGTACACGTCGATTGATTTCATCCCAGAGGTGTTCGGTTGGGTTGATATCTGGAGATCTCGTCCCTTTGGCGGTCAATGATTGAAAGAAGGTTAGGTTGAAGAATTTGATTCATGTAGCAATTTGCTATCAAATTTCCCTGAACCACAACCAAGTCAGATCCCTCCTCAAACCAGGGATGAGTCCTGCGGTCACCGTAGCTGCGGCATTGCGATGACGTAGGTGGAACAGTCGAATGTAGCGATCCTGTGCAGGGGTAGTAAATCCTGGTCGGTCGGTTCTCGGACGGTCTGCAGTGGAATTCAACTGTGTGTATCGGGCCCCAAAATGGTGCTGTGGTGGACGTTTAAGTGGCGTGAACAGAAGACTGCGATTCCCCTCTTTGGATACGATGAGTCTCGGCATTTTCGAACATGAATAATTTTGACAATTGAATGACAACTTATTGGCTTATTTACCTGAAAATCCAGTGAACACAATAACGGTACTGACAATCCAGAGAACACAATAACGGTACAGACAATCCAGTGAACACAATAACGGTACTGACAATCCAGAGAACACAATAACGGTACTGACAATACAGTGAACACAATAACGGTACTGACAATCAAGGGAACACAATAACGGTACAGACAATCCAGTGAACACAATAACGGTACTGACATTAAAGGGAACACAATAACGATACTGACAATCCAGGAATCCAGTGAAGACAATAACGGTACAGACAATCCAGTGAACACAATAACGGTACTGACAATCCAGTGAACACAATAACGATACTGACAATCCAGGAATCCAGTGAAGACAATAACGGTACTGACAATCCAGTGAACACAATAATGGTACAGACAATCAAGGGAACACAATAACGATACTGACAATCAAGGGAACACAATAACGATACTGACAATCCAGGAATCCAGTGAACACAATAACGGTACAGACAATCCAGTGAACACAATAACGGTACTGACAATACAGTGAACACAATAACGGTACAGACAATCCAGTGAACACAATAACGGTACTGACAATCCAGGAATCCAGTGAACACAATAACGGTACTGACAATCCAGGAATCCAGTGAACACAATAACGGTATTGACAATCCAGTGAACACAATAACGGTATAGACAATCCAATGAACACAATAACGGTACTGACAATCCAGTGAACACAATAATGGTACAGACAATCCAGTGAACACAGTAACGGTATTGACAATCCAGGGAACACAATAACGGTACAGACAATCCAATGAACACAATAACGATACTGACAATCCAGTGAACATAATAACGGTACTGACAATATAGGGAACACAATAACGATACTGACAATCAAGGGAACACAATAACGGTACTGACAATCCAGTGAACACAATAACGGTACAGACAATCCAGTGAACACATAACGGTACTGACAATCAAGTGAACACATAACGGTACTGACAATCCAGTGAACACAATAACGGTACTTACAATCTAGGGAACACAATAACGGTACTTACAATCTAGGGAACACAATAACGGTACAGACAATCCAGTGAACACAATAACGGTGCAGACAATCCAGTGAACACAATAACGATACTGACAATCCAGTGAACACAATAACGATACTGACAATCTAGGGAACACAATAACGGTACTTACAATCTAGGGAACACAATAACGGTACAGACAATCCAATGAACACAATAACGATACTGACAATCCAGTGAACATAATAACGGTACTGACAATCTAGGGAACACAATAACGATACTGACAATCTAGGGAACACAATAACGGTACAGACAATCCAGTGAACACATAACGGTACTGACAGTCTAGGGAACACATTAACGGTACAGACAATCCAGTGAACACAATAACGATACTGACAATCCAGTGAACACAATAACGGTACTGACAATCTAGGGAACACAATAACGGTACTTACAATCTAGGGAACACAATAACGGTACAGACAATCCAGTGAACACAATAATGGTACTGACAATCCAGTGAACACAATAACGGTACAGACAATCCAGTTAATACAATAACGGTACAGACAATCCAGTGAACACAATAACGGTACTGACAATCCAGTGAACACAATAACGGTACTGACAATCCAGTGAACACAATAACGGTACAGACAATCCAGTGAACACAATAACGGTACTGACAATCCAGTGAACACAATAACGGCACAGACAATCCAGTGAACACAATAACGGTACTGACAATCCAGAGAACACAATAACGGTACAGACAATCCAGTGAACACAATAACGGTACTGACAATCTAGGGAACACAATAACGGTACAGACAATCCAGTGAACACAATAACGGTACAGCCAATCCAGTGAACACAATAACGGTACTGACAATCCAGTGAACACAATAACGGTACTGACAATCTAGGGAACACAATAACGGTACAGACAATCCAGTGAACAAAATAACGGCACAGACAATCCAGTGAACACAATAACGATACTGACAATCCAGAGAACACAATAACGGTACAGACAATCCAGTGAAGACAATAACGGTACAGACAATCCAGTGAACACAATAACGGTACTGACAATCCACTGAACACAATAACGGTACTGACAATCCACAATAAACGTATTGGCAATCCAGGGAACATTATAATGGTACTGACAATCAACTGATAACCAATCCATATTTTCATAGATGGAAGTAAAATATTGTTTAAACTAAAAAGGAGACTGGTTATTCTCTGGCATTGTCCTTTGATATGGCTGAATATAGCTGCTGACCCGCGGACGGTAGCTGGGCGGTCTTCAAGTGATGGAACATTGTTTTACACACCAATCGGCAAATACATGAAGACGGCCTGTAAACAATCGTGTAGAACCAGACAGGTGTGCAATAACATGACAGGGAGCAACGAGAGGCCACCAGTTCCACAAAAGTGGATTACCCCTTGAATATACACATGATTTTCCTAGTTTATGATGCAGACTCCAAATCACCTCAGCAAATAGATGGAAATGGGATTATTTATTTTTGTCTTTGTGCTGCCAGAACCACACAGCGGATAATATTGAGGTGAACACGCTGATGTGGGTCCCTAGGGGGCGACAGTGGCGCCAGGTCAACATGAAGACGTGCAGGGAAAAGTGCTCCCTGGCTGCTCAAATATTCCCCAACAGCGTTACGGGCTATAATGGGCGACAGTTAACTGTTGCATTGATGGAGGTAATGTACATACACGTTTGGAATGAATGTGTACGGTTAATTTCGAATGAAAGGTTGTGCTTGTAAAGAGCGGACGAGCAAAATCTATTGAGTGAGTATTGTTTTACGCGGATTGGAGCAATATTCCAGCAATATCACGGCAAGGGAAACCAGAAATGTACCACATTGTATCTGTGTGGGAAGGCGAACCCGGATCTTCAGCGTGACGAGCGAACGTTTCGACCACTAGGCTAGCCAACGGCCCGCCGAATCTGTATTGATGTGACCACCCTCTTCCTGAGTGCAGAAAAACATAATTAAAAACTTATAAGGTATAAAATTTTATTTTGGCAGGATATTTGATATTTAAATGCAAACTTCGGACTTTTAACATGTTTGAACTGCCTGTATATCTTTCATACTTATGAAAACATGATTATGTTGTAAAGAGTTAAGTCATCCTCATCATACATCAGGTTAATTTACGAGTCTATCATTATCATCAAAATCGATGCAACAATAGCTGAATACCTCCATTACCACACTGTCAGAGACATGTACAAACATTTCTTGTCGTCAACATGGACGTGGCTAACTACTTGATACCCCATCAATATGTACACCGAGTCAACGCCCCGGAGCTTCCACTTCACATGTCGACCTGGCAATAGTTCGCTGATGTACACAGACAATGGCTCAATTTATCCTCAGGAACAAGACCGCCTCCGTGGTCTAATGGTAGAGCGTCCGCCCGGAGAGCGGAAGGTCCGGGATTCGATCCCCAGCCGCATCATACCAAAAGACGTTAAAAGATGGCACTTGTTGTTACCCTGTCTGGTGCTCGGCATTAAGGGGCTAAAACAAGGACTGGTTGGCTCGGAGTCAGTATACTGTGTATGAATTGGGTATTCATGTTAAACTGCGGCATGGTATCTCATTGTACAAGCAGCCACACACGCACACACGTGCATGCACGTCGCTATATAAGTGCAATAATCTTGGACGCGACGTTAAACCCGATTTCACCTCATCGCACCTCCTCAGGAACAAACTACGTATTGACTTGTATTGGATGATAGCAGACTGTGCATGCTATATCCTCTAAAATCCAAAATAGTAACTAATAAACGGTGATTATTATGTAATACATGACACAACGTATGCAAATTGTCGTTTTATCCCATTATTTGGATATTAAGAGTGAGTTTGTTTTTTTAGCAATAGTCATTCCAGGGGAAACACAAAATGGGCTTCACTAATTGTTCCATGTAGGGAATCGAACAATTCAAGCATGTCATTATGAGTGAGTGAGTGAGTGAGTTGGGTTTAACGCCGCTTTCCAGTTATATCACGGCGTGTCAGCTAAATGTGGGAGGAAAGTCCGAAGTGATGCAGGTCTCAGACGTTTACCACTTCGGTGAAACCCTCGAGCACGGGTATGGTGCAGCCAAACCTAGAAACATAATTAGGGCGAACCGGGATTCGAACCCACAATCATTGGTTTCTGGCGTCCCAAGGAACGCAACTCTGCACAGCGAATCGCGGCGCCTTAGACGACTGGGCCACCCGTGCCCCAAATGTCAATATGAACTTGTATGATTATGTTTTCAGTGGAGACAGTTCATCATAAAGTCAGAGAGTAACGGGTCAACCATCTACAAAGGCCACTGTATAGACCTGCTGGACATAATGGCCTACCTGCTTAATTTCACGTATGTCACCGCTTTTGGTTTCAAATGCAAACCCACTGGAAAATGGTATATTATTTGAATTATCAAAAAGAATATTTTTGTTTCTTTATATGTAGCCATTTGAAATAGCACGCGCAAATTTGTTTATACCTTTGACCGAGACTGACCACAGCGAGGGGAGTTTCTGGACTAGGAGGTGTCAAGAAGGGATTCTATAGACTTGAGAAATATAACCCTATAAATATTCACACTTGCACTGTTATATAGTTCAAACTGAGTAACTTTAAATCTTGTTATTATATTATGAGTTATCCGATTGAGGAACATGATAAACCAAGTGATGAAGAATGCATTAGATTCAAAATGTTATTCTTTTCTGCCATATCCTAAGTGAGATATTAGTATCACATGAGCAATGTCCTGACATCACTTGTGCAGCATTATGACTCTATCCTGTCCGGGACGGTGATGTGTGTGTATTCCACGGCATCGTTCACATCAACACAACAATATCTCTTTCCAGATACGTCTTAGTGGAACCTCCTGACAGACGCTGGGGTGTGGAGATCGACGGCCACTGGGACGGTATCGTACGTCAGCTCATCGACAGGGTACGTGGAAGACCTAGTACATTTGTGTAATGAGTGTCCCATAAGTGAACACTAGAGCTATCAACATAAAGCGGAATAAGCCCAAGAGGCCGTCGGATGAACTTGTTGTTCAACCTGGTATCCTGAAATCTCCGAGGTATTTCGCGAAGTAGATGGGATTTGTAAAATCTTCATTGTTCATTCAAAGAATTTTTTATTCATCACCAACATTATTTCACCATTGCCAAGGCAATGTCTTTCTCGGACACCTGATACCATCACTCATATTCAGTGACCCAGTCATAAATGTTTCCCCGTTATGTATTTATGCACAAATGGAATCTGATAATTGAGGGTGATTATACGCTTCGCGTTGACGTTATATAAATATTTTATTATCGAGGACCAAGCAGGGTCATTATTATACAGTCCTTTGATGCTCTTTCTTTGAATTATCAGGAAGTGGATTTTACGGTTGCTCCCCTGGCGATGTCCTCAGAACGGCAGCGCGTGATCGACTTCCTTTCCACGCCTATCTCATATGAGTATTCTGACGTAGCGTTTAGACGGCTCGACCAGACCGTGTCAAAATGGCGTCTCTTACTGGACTTGTTTCACCCCAAGGTCTACTTATGCCTGGCGGTAGCACTAGTCACAGTGAGCTCAATCTTGGCCTACATCGTGCACCGGACTGAAGGAAGGACACATGGTGTTGTGATGTCTTTTGCTGTTTCATTGTGGCATATGTACGCATGTATGTGTCAGAGAGGTAATTAACATGGTGACCATAAAATATGATAGATTAGATTAGATATAGTTACACAGTTTCAGAGAGACAGACAGAGACACAGATAGAGAGCACATTCACATAACAATCAATATCAGCACAAACACATCACAATCACCATCAGCACAGACACATAACAATCACTATCAGCACAGACACATCACAATCACCATCAGCACAGACACACCACAATCACTATCAGCACAGACACATAACAATCACCAGCAGCACAGAAACATAACAATCACCAGCAGCACAGACACATAACAATCACCAGCAGCACAGACACATAACAATCACCAGCAGCACAGACACGTTACAATCACCAGCAGCACAGACACATCACAATCACTATCAACACAGCGGAAAGATGAACAAGCATATTCGTGTCAACAAAGACAGGCAGCGTGAAATCACTTTCATACGAAGGTGCACCAGTCGTAGATGTTGACTTTGTCAAACGTTCTCTGATTGGACTATTGACATGTGCGATAGTCCAGTCATATTGAGCACAGGAAAGTTGGATTGGTGTGACAAAGGTGGGAACAAGACTTTGATAAAAAGGCTAGTGGACGCTCTTGCCTGGGGAAGATGTATCAGCACAGGCACATCACAATCACCATCAGTCACACAGAACACACTGTGAAATGTTGTCCAATTATGTCTTCTTGTTTTTACCTTTTTGGTGAACGTTGTTCTGATTCTCTTCTTGTGAATGAACGTTGTTATCATTCCCCCCTCCTGTAGGTGGCCGTCGTTATCTCAATGAGACTTCACTCCCTAATCCTGTAGGTGGACGTCGTTCTCTCAATAAGACTTTACATCTCTTCCCCTGTAGGTGGACGTCGTTATCTCAATAAGACTTCACTCCCCAATCCTGTAGGTGGACGTCGTTATCTCAATAAGACTTCACGTTTCTGTTCCTGTAGGTGGACGTCGTTACCTCAATAAGACTTCACGTTTCTGCTACTGTAGGTGGACGTCGTTACCTCAATAAGACTTCACTCCTCCTGCAGGTTAACGTTATCTCAATAAGACTTCACGTTTCTCCTCCTACAAGTGAACGTAATCTCAATAAGACTTCACATTTCTCCTTCTACAAGTGAATGTAATCTCAATAAGACTTCACATTTCTCTTCCTGCAGGTTAATGTCGTTATCTCAATAAGACTTCACGTTTCTCCTCCTACAAGTGAACGTTATCTTAATAAGACTGCACTCCCCCCTCCTACAAGTGAATGTTATCTCAATAAGACTTCACTCCCCCCTCCTACAAGTGAATGTTATCTTAATAAGACTTCACTCCCCCCTCCTACAAGTGAACGTTATCTCAATAAGACTTCACTCCCCCCTCCTACAAGTGAATGTTATCTCAATAAGACTTCACTTCCCCCTCCTACAAGTGAATGTTAACTGAATAAGACTTCACTCCCCCCTCCTACAAGTGAATGTTATCTTAATAAGACTTCACTTCCCCCTCCTACAAGTGAATGTTAACTTAATAAGACTTCACTCCCCCCTCCTACAAGTGAATGTTATCTCAAAAAGACTTCACTCCCCCCTCCTACAAGTGAACATTATCTCAATAAGACTTCACTCCCCCCTCCTACAAGTGAATGTTATCTTAATAAGACTTTACTCCCCCTCCTACAAGTGAATGTTATCTCAATAAGACTGCACCCCCCTCCCCTCCTACAAATGAATGTTATCTCAATAAAACTGCACCCCCCCCCCCCCCCCTCCTACAAGTGAATGTTATCTCAATAAGACTTCACTCCCCCCTCTACTACAAGTGAATGTTAACTTAATAAGACTTCACTCCCCCCTCCTACAAGTGAATGTTATCTCAATAAGACTTCACACACACACACACCCCCCCCCCTCTCCTACAAGTGAACGTTAACTTAATAATACTTCACTCCCCCTCCTACAAGTGAATGTTAACTTAATAAGACTTCACTTCCCCCTCCTACAAGTGAATGTTATCTTAATAAGACTTCACTCCCCCCTCCTACAAGTGAATGTTAACTTAATAAGACTTCACTCCCCCTCCTACAAGTGAATGTTAACTTAATAAGACTTCACTTCCCCCTCCTACAAGTGAATGTTATCTTAATAAGACTTCACTTCCCCCTCCTACAAGTGAATGTTATCTCAATAAGACTTCACTCCCCCCTCCTACAAGTGAATGTTATCTCAATAAGACTTCACGTTTCTCCTCCTGCAGGTGGACTTATTCCCCGAACGGGGTCCGGGCGGATGTTGGTCTCATCGTGGTGCTTGTTCTCTGTGATCATGGCGTCAATCTTCAGCGGTAAACTCATAGCTACTCTTGCTGTCCCTAAAACGCCTACTCCCTTCCATTCCCTCACAGAGTTGTTGGACAGTGAGCAGTACACGTTGGGGATCGTTGGGGGAGAAGCCCATCAGCAGTTTATATCGGTAACGTTTACATTGATAGACTCATTGGAGTAACCAAGATATCAAAGCGTTCGCCCGTCAAGCCGAAAGCTGAGGTTCGAATCCTCACATGGCTACGTATACAAACTGTGAAACAATTTCTACACTACTGTTAGTGTTGGTTGGTTGGTTGGTTGTTTAACGCCGCACTCCACCGCAATATTCCAGTCTGGACCTGACAATCCAATTAATATCATGAGCATAGATCCACGCTATTGGGATACGATGACATGCATTAACCAAGTCACCAAGCCTGACCACCCGATCCCGTTAGTCGCCTCTTACGACAAGCACGGGTTGCTGAAGACCGGATACAGTATATTTCATCATGGGCGGCAGTAATGATCGCTTTTTGGACAGTCCCCAAAACTACACTCTGTCAAAGGAGATTTCAGAAACCGGCTGACCTTTCTAAAAGGATGGAGAGGGTGGTTCAAGCATAAAGATGGATCAGCAACCATTGATAAACCCCAATCAAATTACCATACTTGCAGCAGATGTTTCTTTAGATTCGGGGTAGATTCAGCAACCCATACATGCCGTAGAAGGCCATTATGCTTGGCGTAGGAGGCGAATAACCGGATCGGGTGAACTGGATAGGTGACTTAGTTAATGCATGTCATCGTATCCAAATTGTGTAGACCGATGTTCATGACATCAATCAATGGACTGTCTGGTCCAGACTCGATTATTTATGGATCGCCGTCATATAGCTGGAATATTTCTGAAACAAAACAAAACATGCTAGTGTTCTAGACATATACACATCACCCCTTGTGGAATATGTAGCACCAGTTGTATCTGTCTCAGGAATCCACAGATGATGTCCTCTTGAGGTTGTGGCACACGATCATGAAGCACAACAAGACCGACCCTTCAGTAACAAGTAGTAACGTTTCCAAACACATGGATCGGGTGTTACTCGGCGAGTATGCCTTGGTTTACACTCGGTATAAAGAGGAGACGCCATGGAGCTGTGATGTGGACTTCCTAGGACAAAAGATAGCGGTCTTCACTGCAAGTCTGGCCATGCCGAAAAACTCCCCGATTGCTTCAGATTTTAATAAGTTGTAAGTAAAGTACGAACGTACAAAACGAACATATTTCTTAGACATTTTTTCTGGATTTAGTTTATATGCAGCAGAATCATTAGTCGAATAAAACGCACAAGGTGCTGCTAGGTACGAGATGAGGCAGCATTTAAAGACGGCTATAAATCTATGACAAGTGTTTGTGAGAGCTACACAACTAACACGTGTGGTATTAATGACATTGTATTTCAGTACATGGCGTCAAAGCAGAGACCCTTTTGCAACATTTAGCCGGAGAATTGATTTTCAAACATCAGTGATGAATCTACACATTGCATTGAATGTCTCACTGTCATACGATCGAAGGATGGCATGGATACACACAAAGCCTTATTTGGAATGGTTGTCTATATTCGATATCGTCAATACCGCTGTCCACGCGTTGATATGGAATATTTACGCTAATAGATATTTTCAATGGCGTCAGTTCACTAAGCTTCGACTTCCTATGGTGTGACTTGATTTTCTGGTCCAAAGTTAGAGTGTCTGATTTGTTTACAGGCCGCCTTCTTATGGCAGGAGTACGTACAGCTGTGCCGCGTCAGGCAACAAACAAACACTTACTTTTTATGCAAATTGTGTGAGTGGCGGGTTCTGCCGGTGGGCCAGGACATGCCGAATTGAACTCTTTTCGTGAACACCTGGTGTCGTAACCTATTTTCAATTATCTATTGACATAATTATCACCGCTAGTTTGTCTTTTACGCCAATTGGAATCTGTTTCGGTGTATGCTCGAGATTAGTTGAAAGGGTTTGTCCGTTTATTTGTAGCTGGTCTGTTACATGGTACTTATTCCACAGCAATCATGTAGTGTTCTATCATAATATTTAGACCGGAACGCTGTAATATTTAGATATTTACGAGTGAATATTGACGTACTTCTGTACGATTTCTGGTTGATGAAGGTCTCACAAATAGTAGAAATAGTAAAAGTTATGTCATGATCCGACCTCACAAAATTTATTTATGCCCATGGACCTGACAAATATCTTTGTAGAGTTGTGTCCCCTAGCCGTGCAAGGATACACTGGTGATGCATTCGATTTTGTTTGTTTGTTCTTGAACACTGCACACAGCAATATTCCAGCTATATGATGGCGGTCTGTAAATAATCGAGTCTGGACAAGATAATCCAGTGATTGACATGATGAGTATCAATCTACGCAATTGGGATGCAAACCAACTCAACGAGCCTGACCACCAGACCCCGTTAGTCGCCTCTTATGACAAGCATGGGTTGCTGAAAATCGATTCTAACCCGGATCTTCACGGGACTTAGGCTTTCATGTCACATATTCTTACAACTATGAAACTTGGTCTTTCAACGATAAATCCACAGCATGCATCAAATCAGTGAATATCTGCGGCCTGTCTCACTGCTGACATTGCTCCAATATTGTTTAAGGTGAGGTGAAATTGGGTTTAACGTCGCGTCCAAGATTATTGCACTTATATAGTGACATGCATGCACGTGTATGTGTGGCTGCTTGTACTAGACCGGACTGATGCCGATTTATAGTGCTAGCTCACTGAGATACCATGCCGCAGTTTAACATGAATACCCCACTCAGACACAGTATACTGACTCCGAGCCGACCAGTCCTTGTTTTAGCCCCTTAATGCCGAGCGCCAGACAGGGTAACAACAAGTACAATCTTTTAACGTCTTTTTGTATGACGCGGCCGGGGATCAAACCCCGGACTTTCCGCTCTCCGGGCGGACGCTCTACCACAAGACCACGGCGGTCCCAATACTGTTTAAACGAGCGTTACACCCACTTCACTCACTTCAGGGGTTTTGGGGTAGTCTCGTGTTTCGCTTATAACGCCGGAGGCCTGGGTTCGATTCCGTACGTGGGTACAATGTTTGAAGCTCATTTCTGGTGTCCCCCGTCATAATATTGCTGTAATTCTGCTAAAAGCGGCATAAACTCCAACTCACTCAATCACCTTCATTTCAGGTTAATGATTCTAACAGACCGAGGCATTCTACAGAAGCTGGAGGATAAATGGTTGTCAGCAAGTAGCACATGTGCCACAACAACGTCACGCACTCGGCCAGTCACGGAACAGGACCTTCAGAGCGCTTTCTATACCCTCATAATAGGCATCGTATCAGCCTTTGTTGTGCTGGGCATAGAACTATTGTATGTACGTATTGTCAAGGCTTCCTAGAGCTCATCCATCAACCAACCCATGCTTGTGTACGGAATATTTTCACAGGGACTCTTGACGATTTGAATGCGTGTGTGTGTATGTTTATATATTTTCGATCTATACGAAAGTAAAGGCTTTTGTTGTTTCGGCACATAGCAGGGGAATGGAAATCGCTTGTTGTTTTTCCTTAAAGGAACTGTTTGGTCCCACCTTCATATATCGACTTAGTATATCGTTTTGTAGAGTATTTCAAAGCTAATATTAAAAGCCCCGTTTTACGATGCGATCTTAGCACTACGATTGAAGAGCGGGAATACTGCTCGTCCTTGCGCTCAGATGGCTTTGTAGGAAAGGGCAAAAGTATCTGTTAACGAACGAGTTTAACGCCCGTCTGAATGATTGAGGTAGTAGAGGCTTTCCACCTTAAATATATCGGTAGTCACTGAAACAAGCCACTGTGATATCTTATAAAGGTGGCAGTGGTTGAATGGTCTTATTTCAAATCGGGTTGGAACGCCTCCGTGGTAGAGCGTCCGCCCGGAGAGGAGTGGAGGGCCGGGGTTCGATCACCATACCAAAAGACGTTAAAAGATAGTACTTGTTTTTACCCTGTCTGGCGCTTGGCATTAAGGGTCTAAAACGAGGACTGTGTCTGATTGGGATATTCATGCTAAACTGCGTCATGGTATCTCAGCGAGCTAGCACTATAAATCGGCATCTGCCCGGACTAGTACAAGCAGCCACACAAACACACACACGTACATACACGTCGCTATATAAGTGCAATAATCTTAGACGCGACGTTAAACCCCATTTCACCTCACCTCACCTCATAAACAATACACCAAAGGGTTATTGGTTATACCATTGATACCGATATACCATATACTGTCTCAGATCATCTGCCTAAGTATCCTTCTGTGTATAACAAATGACTGTCCTAAAAAAACATATGATGGATATAAGCTCAATTGGAAGAAAGCGTGTGATACTGATCTTATGCAGTATCGCTATGAAACTGAAAATTACTTTCGTGAAGACATATGCAAGTTGTCCCAATTCCCATCCCATAATGAATATATTGAAACGTATAATAAGTACATTACAGAAGCCCTCCATGCATCTACTGCAGTAAGTATCCCATCAACGAAGTTTAAACCCTACCTCAAACCCTACTGGAAAAAAGACAACCTGAAGTTATTACATGATGAAATGCGCAGTAAAAGACGACATTGACAAGAGAATGGCAAGTCACATGCTAAGAACGATGAGAACTTTGTTAAATATAAAGAAGCAAAGCGTAGTTTTAGAAGACAGCATCGTAGATCCAAACACTCGCTCATAGATAGCAGACTGAAAGAACTCTATGAGGCAGCTGAAATAGATGTACATGAATACTTTAAAACTGCAAAACAATATCACAAAACTAAGGGCCAAGTACACAAACTTCTTTATAAATGTAATCAAAGTAGTAACGCGGAAGGTATTTGTGGAATTTTTGGTAAATACTTTCGAGACTTGTCAATCCCAACCATGGAAAATCCCTTTGACTGCTCTTTTGCTGATGAAGTAATATGCTCAGTCAAAAGTATTGAAAACAACGAAACATCTGATGCTGATAACGATGTAACTGCTAACCATCCAGTGAAGAGACCATTCACCATTGCAGAGGTAGTAAGTACAGTTAAAGGACTGAAAAACAGTAAATCTCCAGGACCTGATGGGCTCACAAACGAACATATTAAGTATGCGGGAAGATCTTTATTAAAGCATATTATGGTATTATTCAATGCTATCATTAAACATGAATATATACCCAAAATGTATCATATTGGCGTAATCTTACCAGTACATAAGGCACGAGGAACGAGGAAAAAGTAAAAGTGATCCATCTAACTACAGGGGCATAACACTAACTTCAGTCCTAAGTAAGCTTTTCGAAAGAATGCTTCTCAACAGAATCGAAAAATGGACAAGCGACGATGTAGCCTTTCCTCACCCACTACTGTTTGGATTTAGAAAAAATGATGGTGCTGAAACGGCGGCTCTCACTCTTCTAGCAAGTATTTCATACTTTAACGAAAGAAACTCACCAGTTTACAGTGCCTTCCTCGATAACGAGAAAGCCTTCGATCGTGTTTGGCTTGACGGTCTCTTCTACAAATTACATAAATTTAGTATCAATGGTAAATTATGGAGAATTCTACGTTTATCTTACAATTCTATGTACTCATGTGTTAGCTTTGCCGGCTTCAAATCTGATGTTTTCCCTGTTAAACAGGGTGTTGGTCAGGGTCGTGTCATATCAGCATGGCTCTTTACTCTTTATATAAACGATTTGCTTCATGAACTAAGCAATTCCTACACCATTTGGACAGTCAAAGACATCGGTACATGAGGAAGTTTGTCTGACACAAGATTAAAGAGAAGAGTAATTGGCTTTTAGGGCTGATAACATTTTTCCACCCAGGCCATTATATTGCAAACAGTACCATAGTTTATTTCGAATAGTCGAATGCTTTCTTAAAGTCCGTAAATGCCACATATAGTTTTTTTCCTCTTTTTAATCAAACATTTTTCTATAATACAGTGTAAAGTAAAAATATGATCGGTCGATTAAATATCCAGTGAAATTTTATTCAACATAGAAGAACTTTTTTGTGCATATCTTCTAAAAGGTAAAACAAATCTTGAAGAAAGTTCCCGAGTTATACGACAATCTGCTGTCCAAAGAATGATATCTCGTTGTCTTCAAAGGGTACGAAATGAACGAACCGTATATTCAGTTGTACCATTAGACGATATTACTAAGTATACGTTCTCAAACAAATGTAAAGATGTGAGAACAATGATAGACTATATGTTTGTGAGTGTTGATTATCTGAATAACGTATTTGTTTATGATATTCTTTCAGACCACTGCATGCGATAACTCTGCTCTCCATAGGCTAGTGAACGATAACAAGGACAATCTAAAACCTTTGGAATAAATGCCAGTCAAAGTCAAGTCAAATTAGTTTATTTGTGTGTAGGCCTTCGGCCCATAAAGCCAGTAATACAATGTGAAGCACATTACATGAATGTTACGAATTCATGTCTTTTTTTGTATGCACAATATACACAATATTGCAGGCGTTTTAATAACCCATCCTGAGTTGTACACAATAAACTTTTGAATTTATACATAGTTGGAAATTTCCAATACAATTCTGGCAAATAAACTTTACGCAGTTCAGTATAATGCTAACAGATCAATACGAAATGAAATTCATCTTCAACAGACATATTGCAAACAGGACACATACGTAAATATGATTCAATAGATTGCCATCTACCCTCGTTCTGTCGTTAAGGCAAAACATTACATCTTAATTTAACAAAACACTGCGTACATGTTTGCAATTGTAAATACTCAAATATATTTCAGGTTCAAACAATGTTTTATATTCTTTATACATCACATATCGGGTACTACTGTTGAATGTTGACATCCAGTTTTGACGATATTCATCTACAAAACACATTTTAATTACCCCAATGAAAGCTATTTTGTCCCCAGCAGACAAATCCCAAACCATGCGAAAATACAAAGCAATACACTTTGTCATCTTGAAAGTTGAAAAAAATATTGCACCTAAGTACTTATAGCTGTTAAATATGGGCAGGGGGATGTCTTTGTATGTCCATTTCTCCTTCGCAGACAGCGTGCCTCCCCTTCTGAAAACAACTACGTTTGATTTTTGCATGTTAACAGTTAATTCCCAAAATCTGAAGAAAAAAAACCTTGGATGTTAAGCGGAGTCTGACAAGTATGACGTCATCTGCAAAAACAGTAACAGAATTTCATGAATATCTGGAAATCATTGTATGCCATGTTTACCGTTTTCATTTATAGCTTTTGAAAGTTCCCCTATAAATAAAGAAAATAGCAAAGGGCTAAATATGCAACCATGGGCTACACCATTTGGACAGTCAATGAAATTGGTACATGAGGAAGTTTGTCTGACACAAGATTAAAGAGAAGAGTAATTGGCTTTTAGGGCTGATAACATTTTTCCACCCAGGCCATTATATTGCAAACAGTACCATAGTTTATTTCGAATAGTCGAATGCTTTCGTAAAGTCCGTAAATGCCACATATAGTTTTTTTCCTCTTTTTAATCAAACACTTTTCTATAATAGAGTGTAAAGTAAAAATATGATCGGTCGATTAAATATCCAGAGAGATTTTATTCAACATAGGAGAACTTTTTTGTGCATATCTTCTAAAAGGTAAAACAAATCTTGAAGAAAGTTCGCGAGCTAACAATCATCCTTGTTATGCCCATTTCATCCTTGAAACTCACACAAGAAATATGACTGTGTAAATACCATTTGTGTATGTACGTCTCACTATTATATGTCCAGGACTTCCTTGTGACACCCTTGAAGATTAAGTTATCTCCTGTAAACTTTAACTTTAGGAGATTACATCGCACAAAAGGGAAACCATCTACCAGGACAAGAAATGTGTGCATTGTATCGGTATGGTCAATTTTCAAAAACAGATAGACTGCATCAAACACCCTTAAAAATATGATATAATTGTAATCTCTTAAAAAATATCTGTACGGTGACCCTCTGTGTCAAGATCTCAGGAACGGTGACCGTTAAATCTAAATAATCGACACCATATTTCATACTAGTACCCGAAGTCTAAGGGAAACCACTCTCACTCGCTATATAATTAACTGCCCTTGCCAAGACAAAGTCACGGTCATAACGATATCAATGCAAACATTTTGCTTGTGTTTCTGTTATCGACTCGCTGTTAGGCATTAGTCATAATCGGTTAATGCTATGTTTGTGGATTGTTTTCTGGTATCTGTTGTTCGTGTTTCGAAAGTGCAAGTGGAAAGCTCTTGGGTTTGTAGTTAGAAATGATACAGCAGACACCGACTGCCGACACAATTACGACAATCCTAGCGCAGAGACAGCTCCGTGAATAGGCTGACAGAAAATTACATAAGACAGTTGACAGTAAAAACAGATGACTGTAATGAACATAACAACAACTGAAATCTGACATCTACAATGCATGATGATCGATGTCATTGTGTAAGGGGTATTCTATACTATACATATGTCTGTTAATATAGAACTGTTTCCCGTGTATACATTAGTTTCAAAAATCATACATAGGCACATGTAGTTATGAGCAATCAATAACATAATAAAGGATTACATTGGTTACTTATGGCAAAATCATTTTTTTGTTTTTCAAATCGGTAAGACTGCATCATGCGATACAACCATTCAAAGATGAGGATGCAGCAGCTGGCGCCGAAACCCGCCAGCAGCAGGTAGAAGGCACTGTGCATGTCTTCCAACGTCACAACGGTAGCAGCCGACTTTCCCACAAGGCATTGCCCGTCGGATATAATCCACTTCTTGGCCAGGCGGTTGAGAAACCCCGTCTCGGATAAGTGGATCATTCTACGAAGTAGAAGTAAACATGCATGTTCAGGGCATTTCAAACATTGACTAAGTAAGGGACTGACGATTTGATATTCTGGTGGGAAATCCAATATTATACAGGTCTGAAACATTCACCTCTTTGGTGACGCAAACGTCCACGGAGTGGTCACTTTGCATTGCTTAACATGTAATAATATCACTTGATATGTCATATAAGTTGCCTCTTACGCCCAATAGTATCTATCTCGGCAGATAATGGAGACTAATTATCCTGTGGCGTTGACCTTTTGAAGACACAACCTGTGATTATAATCTTATAACACACATTTGAATACGACATGGGATTGACGATTTGATATTCTGGTCAGGGCAGTAATCGACGGTAAGAGCGCCATCAGCGTACACACAAATCAACTCAGTAAATACAATACATGCTTATCAACATTCGAACTTAGTGTTTGTAATCCTAGATGTACTTACTCTGCATCGTACATCAATGTTATTACCAGATGTATTGTCTGTCAACTTCCGCCGCTGTCAACAATATTCCAGCTTTTGTAAAGGGGACTGTAAAACATTGAGTCTAGGTCACACGAAACCAGGGTTGATATTATGAACAAAGTGTTATGCAGCCGGGGGGCGATGACACGCAACGATTCATGTCACCGTACCCGACAACCGCAGCCAAGTTAGTTGACTTTTACGACATAGGACCCAATCTAACCCTGGTACCCACGGGGAGGAATGTATACTACTCAAACCAAGTTAAGGTCAACCTGGTTCTTTCATATTACTATAGTTAGTCTGTTATAGTACATACACAAACACGCACACGCGCACACACTCATAAACACACATACAAACTAACAAATACACACAGGCAGGCACACACACAAACACACACACGTGCACACACTCATAAACACACATACAAACTATCGCATACACACACGCAGGCACACACACAAATACGCACGCGCACACAATTCCAAACACACATACAAACTAACACATGCACACACGCAGGCACACACACAAATACGCACACACTCATAAACAAACATACAAACTAACAAATACACACACGCAGGCACACACACAAATACGCACGCGCACACAATTCCAAACACACATACAAACTAACAAATACACACACGCAGGCACGCACACAATCCCAAACACACATACAAACTAACACATACACGCAGGCACACACAGAAACTAGCATGCGCGCACACACTCACAAACACACATACAAACTAACAAATACACACGCAGGCACACACACAAACACGCACACGCGCACACACTCATAAACACACATACACACTAACAAATACACACACGCAGGCGCGCACACAATTCCAAACACACATACAAACTAACACATACACACACGCAGGCACACACAGAAACACGCATGCGCGCACACACTCACAAACACACATACAAACTAACAAATACACACACGCAGGCACACACACAAACACGCACACGCGCACACACTCATAAACACACATACAAACTAACAAATACACACACGCAGGCGCGCACACAGTCCCAAACACACATACAAACTAACACATACACACACGCAGGCACACACAGAAACACGCATGCGCGCACACACTCACAAACACACATACAAACTAACACATACACACACGCAGGCACACACACAAACACGCACACGCGCACACACTCATAAACACACATACAAACTAACAAATACACACACGCAGGCACACACACGCACACGCGCACACACTCATAAACACACATACAAACTAACGCATACACACACGCAGGCACACACACAAACACGCACGCGTGCACACACTCACAAACACACATACAAACTAACACATACACACACGCAGGCACACACACAAACGCACGCGCTCACACACATACACACACAAACACGCAAAAACACATGCAGGAACACACACAAACAAGCACGCGCGCGCGCACACACTCCCAAACACACATACAAACTAACACATACACACACGCAGGCACACACACAAACGCAGCGCTCACACACAAACACACGCACGCACGCGCGCACTCGCACAAAGACACGCACGCGCGAACACACGCACAACGGAGCAATAAAACTCTACGCACACTTTATCAAAGTCCTTCTTGAGGGGCGAGTCTTGTGGTAAGGCCATCCCCTTGCTGTATTCAAACAGCTTCTCCCTCAGGAAGGTAACCTTACAGTCCGTGCCGTTCCCCAGCTTGTCGTGGCCCATGACGTACGCGTAGGGTTCCGTCAGGACTTTCTCAATGTGGTCGGTTATGCTGCGGCTGAACACGGAGGGGTCGGTCTTGTTGAAGATAACCATCTTCTTCCAAAGTTCCTGAATGTCGGAATCTTTGGATATCTGGGAGCACGGGAAACATCGTTGAAATATACGGTACACCAACACCATACCAGTTCCATGTTTAGAAAGCAATCGTAACGATACAGCCAGTTAGTGTTTGTGTGTGTGTGTATATATATATATATATATATATATATATATATATATATATATATATACACAGTAAAAAAAGTGTTGCACCCCCTATACTTTTTCATGGAGGGGTGTTTTGAAAGGGTGTAAAGATAACCGAATTAATATTATAACCAGGATTTCGTGTATACCAACAAACCAGTGTATTGTCTATACAATGAACTTAAATGGGGTATTCCATGACCTTATGGCATGTAATAATCTCATGCTGAACTTTTACGAAAAATGAACGAACAACGAAGACGCATTAAGTATGGTGACATCTCAATAATTTTTAGTGACCAAATTCATCCAATAGGGTAAGAATGTCATATGGAGATTTGACGAACACAGTAAGTCAATATCGAGAACTTCCACCAAGCACTTGGATCACAGCTTGAAGTCTTCGTCTCATACCCCTCACCAGACGTTGGAATCGCTCCATGGGCAGCTGCTGCCACTCCTCGTGTAATGCTGCTTCCAATTCACGCAAGTTCTGTGGAGGAGGGTCCCGACGATAAATCAGGCGTCCCAAAATGTCCCATACATGTTCCAGAGGATTCAGATCTGGACTCATTGCTGGCCATGGAATCTGCGTCAGAGCATTGTTGTGGATAACCTGGGTCACAGCTCGTGAACGATGTGGTCTGGCATTGTCATCCATGAATATCGGTCTGGTGGCCAGTGGATGATTGTCAAAATGGGGCACCACAACTGGATTCAGCACCTCTTGGATGTAGCGCTCCCCTGTCAAGTTGCCTCGTATGGTCACTAAATCAAGCTTACAATCAAATGAGAAGCATCCCCAGACCATAACAGATCCACCTCCATATGGTACAGTTGGCATGATGTTTCTTGCAGTATAAGCTGTTCCAGGACGCCTCCATACTCTCACTCTGCCATCCACAACATGCAGAAGGAACCTGCTTTCGTCCGACCAGTGGACTCTTCTCCAGGACCTCAAGTTCCAGTTCTGTCTCAGTCTACACCAGGCTAGACGTAGTCGTTTGTGGTTGTCTGTGAGTTTAGGTCGCTTGATAACCCTTCTGGAGTTCAACCCTGCAGCTTTAAGACGATTTCTCACGGTCTGGGTACTGAACTGTTGACGAGGAAGCCAAAGACGTTTCAAGGTTGTGCTTGTAGCAAATGGATGACACCTTACCACCCTCAACAACGCTCCGACATCTCTAACTGTGGTCTTACGTGGTCTGCCAGAGGGTCTGCGATTCCTTACATCATTAGTTTGTGCGTGTTTTCTGACCAAACGGCTTATTGTTGAGTAGTGATGTCCGGTTCTTCTGCCAATCTCCTTGAACGAAAGACCTGCTCCATGAAGGCCAATAATCTGCCACTTGACTGCTTCTGACAATCGTCTACCCGGCATTGTGGGTTACAATAAACTGGGCTGTCTTTTATAGGCGATGTTGAGCTTAAGAAGATACTGCAATCTGCAAATGTCATGCACCATGCAATTCACGTGCTGATTGCTACGTTTTGGTGATCATCTTCCCTCCGAAAACATTACACATTTAACATCAGATCCCCAAGGAATACCTACCATTAAAACCAGAGTCGGGCGTTTTAAATGTTGTGATGTATCAAACGTATTAATGTGGGGGTGCAACACTTTTTTTACTGTGTATATATATATATATATATATATATATATATATATATATATATATATATATATATATATATATATATATATATTGAACAAAACAAGTTAGGCATGAAAAAATACCCAAAATTATTCATAATCCGTAGCTATTTTTGTTGAGCTAAAGCATAAAGGAGATACGACAGTCCTAGCTAAGTGTTGATTGATTACAGTCATTTAGAGTCGTTTCAAGTTTTAAAACATTAAAATTTCCGTAGATCAAATCTAACATGTGTGTGTGTGCCTACATTAAATAACCGGTGATAAGTTGGTTGGCTTGGCTCATTGCCGCTGTGAACACATAACACGGAAGGAAAGCCCAAAGTGACGGATGGTACTAACAAACCAAGGATCATACTCGGGTATCTTTCCCTGGTACCCGTTGATCAGCCAATTACAGCGGGTGCGATGACTAAGCCACTCGTGCGCCCAAGGAATAGTGTAGTTGTGGTATGTAATGCATACCGATAGTAGAGAGTAGGTGGAACTTTTCCCGACCACGCCCCACTTGTAGTCTGTGCTCTCTAGTAGCTCCTTGGTGGTAGCGAAGGGCTTGTCTACCCTGGGGACAGCGAGGTTAGCGATCAGCTTGGCGCTGTAGGTCGCCGACATCACGATAGAGAAGATCCACCACGAAGCCACTAGAAACCGCCCGGATGCTGAGAACGGCAGATGCTTTCCTCCTATCAAAAGAACAGAACAGGCCTAGGTTTGAACCCTATTTCAGATATATTACAGAGTCCAATATTATACAGGTCTGAAACATTCACCACTTTGGTGACGCTAACGTCCACGGAGTGGTCACTTTGCATCGCTTAACATGTTATAATATCACTTGATATGTCATATAAGTTGCCTCTTACGCCCAAAGATATCTATCTCGGCAGATAATGGAGACTAATTATCCTCTGGCGTTGACGTTTTGAAGACACAACCTGTGATTAAAATCTTATAACACACATTTGAATAAGACCTGACGAGCTACGTTGTCCGATGGCGATAAACATCATATACTAGCTAATACGACGTCGGATATTAACTCGTATCTATAGCTGATCACGGAAATGGAAACAGTCCCATAATGTTTGCCCTAAATCCTGTAGGGGCAGTGGTGTAGCCTAGTGGTTAAAGCGTTCGCCTGTCACGCCGAAGACTCGTGTTCGATTCGCCACATGGGTACACTCTGTGAAGCCCATTTCTGGTGTCTCACGCACTGATAATGCTGGAATATTGCAAAAGGCGGCGTGAAACCATCCCCACTCACTCTAAACCTTGTAGACGAGTAATTGAAAGTATATATACCTTGGCTGAAGAGAGCCCCGTAAATATAGCAGCTGACGTTGGATATGTAGACGCAAGTTCTCTCCTCCCGGCGTTCCCTGGGCCCGAGCTGCAGCAGGAGATACAGAGATGTGTACACCACCAGAGCCACGCCGATACACAACAGAACGGTAGGTCTAAAGATGTCCAACAACAGGCGCCAGTTCTTCGTGCTGTTGGACTTCCGGTACATGATGTCCTTGTAGTCTCTGAAGAATGGGGTCTCCACGAAGTCCACCACGGCGTCCCGATCTGAGTTCCGACTGAGAGATGCCATTGCAAAGTCGACTTCCTGTTTTAGGAAATATTGCAGATTAATTTTATATGTTTGTTGTTGTTGCTCTGATTATATATTATTTGTATTTGGGATGGAGTTACACGGTTGCTGATGGAGTGGTGTTGAAACCGTATATTATAATCCCCTTCTGATAGAAATAGAGTGAAAATAGAGTTCAACAATACTTAGATAAAAGCACATCACAAGTAAGTATACATTATTTATAAATATAGTATTCATGTTATACTTCATCACTTCAATTTTCAATTTTAATATAGATGTTTAAATAGGTTGTTGTTGTTTTTCTTAATGATAGACATGTCCTATATTGTTCACAAATGTTATTAATGCCACATAGATTTCATATTAAAAGAAATCAAAAGTACCAGCTTAATGTATTTGAGCTGTATTTGTAAAAAGAATACCCCACTAAGCAATAATATGGATTTTTACCAAAATGACGAAAAGCGGATTTAAGTGGGATATTTTAGTGAGCTTTTTACTACAAACTGGACTGGCTCTGATATGCCACATGGACTGGAGTAGCCTGGTTGTTCGCTCGTTACGCTGAGTGAGTGAGTATGGTTTTACGCCGATTTTAGCAATATTCCAGCAATATCACGGCTAGGGACACCAGAAATGGGCTTCACACATTGTACCAAAGTCGGGAATCGAACCCGGGTCTTCGACGTGACATGCGAACGCTTTAACCACTAGGCTACCCGACCGCCCCTCGTTACGCTGAAGTCCTGGGTTCGATTCCCCACATGGGTACAATATGCGGAGCCTATTCTTTGTGTCCCCGCCATCATTTAGTTTCCGTAAAAGCTCACCCACTCGATATGCCCCCACAAAACGTATTCCTTACCCTTCGTTGGAGTTGTCCAACAATACCACTCCATTGCTTCTTTGCCTTTGAACCCCATTCGTTGTCGCGTGGCTCTATCAAAACGTACCTGGTAAAACATGTTTTTGTATCACCTAACATGTTGAAAGTAGACAAAATTTATACAGTGTTCTTGTTTTAACATCAATATCAATATGTTGGTAGCATTACAGTCACTTTCCTTTCATCGGCTACATGAAGCCTTGGGACCCAGCTTAGAGTCGGTCCCTATCACACAAGAGGCAAATAAATGTGATGAAGTATCGTGGCCCGATGTCTCAGATCTTTGCTAAAGTTTTCATCAACCGCTTTCATGATCAAGATTTACTTGAATATTTTCTTTTTTCTTTCCTTTTTTTAACTTTGAAGGGTTGCACATGTTTATACCGGAATATTGCTGACTGCGGCGTTGTACAACATTCACCCACAGATTTATCAGCTACATAGTGATTGCCAGCCACTAGGGCTGTTTCTTTCTTGCACATACTATATCAAGGTGTAACTAATGGAATTATAAATCTTATAAATTCATTTCCAAATATATACTTACGTGAAGTTGAGAATATGCGCCAGTTGATTGAGCACTTCGATACAGAAGCCGTCAAAGGTTGGTTCGTTGCTGTCAGTATGTTTCCGGACGAAGCCAAGCCACTGTGGAAAAATATACTCAGTGTTATAGAAAACATCCTCGAGTATCCAGGGTAGTATAACTTCCTTACATAATGATAAATACCCTGAAAATAGCCCGATTCAAATGGCACGAATAGCCATCCAATCAAATTACACTCATGGGCGAGAGAATATATGTGCAAAGATAGGGATAGGACAGATGGAAATGGTGACGTCACTTCCGAAACGACCTGTGGTGGAAAATAGGTCCAGGGTATTATCATAGCAGAATAAATATATAATACACTGGTTAATCGAGAACGTGTTCAGATTATCATTTAGTCTTATCGGGTTAACATTTCATATGCATATTTGGGTATTGTTAAAAAAATATCATTTTGGAAGGTTGTGGCGTGATTATCAATTGACTTCAGTTGATAGTGCTAAGGTTCTACTACCACACTTTCTAGGTGTATTTTGCAACAACTTGCCAGTACTCAGTGATTGTTTCCTGTATTTCCTCCCACATTAAGCTGACACGTCGCGATATAACTGGAATACTGTTAAAAAGCGGCGTTAAACCAAACTCACTCACTTACTCACCCTGCATGTAAGTTTCAATTGTTATCAAATTTAAACTATGTACTCCTGACAACAGATTACAGTGACAATATACTCCTGACAACAAATTACAGTGACAATATACTCCCCACACAAGATTACAGTGGCATTATACTCCTGACAACAGATTACAGTGACAAAATACTCCAGACAACATATTACAGTGACAATATACTCCGGACAACAGATTACAGTGACATTATACTCCTGACAACAGATTACAGTAACATTACACTCCGGACAACAGATTACAGTAACATTATACTCCGGACAACAGATTACAGTGACATTATACTCCGGACAACAGATTACAGTAACGATGTTCCCCGGACAACAGATTACAGTGACATTATACTCCGGACAACAGATTACAGTGACATTATACTCCGGACAACAGATAACAGTGACAAAATACTCCAGACAACAGATTACAGTGACAAAATACTCCAGACATCAGATTACAGTGACATTATACTCCGGACAACAGATTACAGTGACATTATACTTGGGACAACAGATTACAGTGACATTATACTCCGGACAACAGATTACAGTGACAAAATACTCCGGACAACAGATAACAGTGACAATATACTCCTGACAACAGATTACAGTAACATTACACTCCGGACAACAGATTACAGTAACATTATACTCCGGACAACAGATTACAGTGACATTATACTCCGGACAACAGATTACAGTAACGATGTTCGAGTATAGTGACAATGTACTCCTGACAATCGAGTATAGTGACAATGTACTCCTGACAATCGAGTACAGTGATAATGTACTCCTGACAATCGAGTACAGTGACAATATACTCCTGACAACAGATTACAGTGACAATGTACTCCTGACAATCGAGTATAGTAACATTATACTCCTGACAATCGAGTACAGTGACAATGTACTCCTGACAATCGAGTACAGTGACAATGCACTCCTGACAATCGAGTAGAGTGACAATGTACTCCTGAAAATCGAGTACAGTGACAACGTACTCCTGACAACAGATTACAATCACATCAGGGTTTCAGTTGTATCAATATGCTGTTTAGGTATTCTGAAGCGGCGGTGAAACTACCCCCAGATTCACCTACATATATACCGAACAAAAAAGGTTAGGGATCATGAACATTTTGGAACATATTTTAATTAAATTGTGTCCTCAGTCTTCACTGTACAAAAGTATCCCCAAAATATTCATGATCCCTAACTGTTTTATTCAGTATAGTTAAAAGCCGTTGGTATATTGCCTGAATATGTTCCTTGTGTTACCGTTTACATAATCGAAGTTTCTAAATATTATATCATTTATATCTCAAGCAAAGTTAATGGTTGTCGGCCTCCAATTACCCCGTCTAGGGAAGACGACCGTTTTCCAATAATCAAATATTAGCAGTCTACATTCGGACGACCTGGTGACAATACTTTTCAAATAAAACCAAAACATAAATACGAAACTTCATGATTGAAGTTGAAATGTCTAACAATGTCACTCCACACACTGGTGTCCAAAAATAACGGATAAATCATGATCAATCCCCTGTCGACGTGATCAGATATTTGAATAACGGAAACAATTGGAAAAGCAGGTCATGATTTTGTACGTATCCCGTAATGAGACTAGCAGTCACGTACTTTGACTAATCATAATGATTTGTCACATCATCAAAGTATGTACTTATCAAAGGCGTATTTGAACGGGTGCTGTAAATATTTAACTCATTGACATGCTGGAACAGTTACAATACCCGTGTGTACCCCAATTCAGATCATTGACGTACATTTCGATAACGACAAGATCAAAAGATAAAATCTTTAATATATCTTTCATCGCGCTCAGAGCGTTCGCATTGCCTGATGACTTCCCTTTGCGTTGAAGGCCAGGCTTGGAGCGCTTTCTTGAAAACCGTTTGGTATTGATTTAATACGGGCCATGTACATATATTTCTTATTCTGTGAACGGATTAGGCGTCCCACGACATCACAGAAGAAGAATGAAATAGCAATTCTAAGATTAGAACAGACGTTTTCTTATTGCTGGTTAACAGAAGATCCTTTGAAATTAGATCATATTGTAAGGGTTCATGCATATATTCATTTAATTTGTTGAAAGAAAGATTGCTTTGATGTCAATCAATTCAATTTTAGCTTGAATTTTTCCACATTGTGAACTGACATGTGTTTGATTTGCAAAACAACCAGTAAACCAAGTTATTACATGTCTTACAATACAAAAGTGTATTTATGTCTTATCGAAATTGGTTGGGAATACTTGTATTGACATGAGGGATGTATGCATGTTTCAGACCCATGAAGATCCGGGTTACAATGGGTCCTTAGCAATCCATGCTTGCCGTAGGAGGTGACTATACTTGTCATTATAAGAGGCGAGTAACGGGATCAGGTGGTCAACTTGCTTGATGCATGTCATCGCATACCAATTGCATAGATCGATGCTCATGATGTCAGCCACTGGGTTGTCTGGTCGAGACTCGATTAATTTCAGATCAATGTCAAATAGCTGAAATGTTTCACCACTACTATAGTCGCACAAAGCACATCGGGGTGAATTGTCGCTTTGGGACATTTTCGTAACCATTTCAAAGTCCATCCAGGAAGTATAAATTTCCATCTTGCCCATTAAAGCTGGGTTTCCGGGATAACTAGGTTTCTGTTACGGGAGTGGCTCTTTGGCCATGTAAATGTCTGTTCTCAGTGTCATCTTTTGCAAGGAAATGTGTAGATTGATGGACACAATTAATATATTTGCTTTACCCCTCAAAATATTTAAATCATAAATATTCGAAAATCTCGCAAAATTTCATTTTATTAAACAGGCCTGTAACTGACAGACCTCCAAATAAACTAAGCGTACAGATACGAATAATAAATGAATAGTATTGTTCATTTCACTCAGCCTGCAATTACTACATTTGTATGTTGTGGGATGAAAAAACATTCCCAGATAAGCGATATACACACAATACAATTTACACAAAAAAGTGCTTTTGTGCTTGGTAGAAGAAACATTATTCGTTTCACGGGTCCCACTTTCAGTACCACCCTTCAGACATGCGATGAATATTGTATCACAAGCATTCGTAACCACTCGCCCCTTTCCGTAACCTGCAAGAAGACGGTTTGTCCCGGAATAACACGAGTTGGTCACGAATGTTTAACAAGCTTAACCAAGTTGCCTCCCTTTATCTGCGCGAAGAGTTTCAGACAAGATGGTGCATCGACATCGTTTCAGCGCTGATCATTAAATCCCACTAGAGACGTTGTTATCCACTAGAGGAGGGAGTGGAGGCGACTGGAAAAAGTCACTATTTTGAACAGGAATTTAAAAAATAATATTGTATTAAAAATCCGAGATTTACTTTGTTTCCCTTTTCTCTCGTGTGTTCCGAATGCATAATATACCCAGTTACTTAAGCATACTTAAGCTGGAATGCCCGCTTACCTGGGCATACTTTAGCTGGAATGCCCGCTTACCTGGGCATACTTAAGCTGGAATGCTTGCTTACCTGGGCATACTTAAGCTGGAATGTCCGCTTACCTGGGCATACTTAAGCTGGAATGTCCGCTTACCCGGGCATACTGGGGGAATAACTCCTTTACTGGCTTACCTAATTTATATTTATGAGAGAGTGACATCGTGAGATAATAGGTCTTCAGCAACCCATTTTTGTCGTAAGAGGCGACTAATGAGATTGACTAGGCTCACTGACTTGGTTGATGCAAATCATCGTATCCCAATTGCGTGGATCGATGCTCATATCAATTACTGGATTGTCCGGTCCAGATTCGTGTTAGACCGCCGTCATATAGTTAGAATATTTCTGAGTGCGGGGTTAAACAATAAGCAAACAAACAATATGGTGTTACATAACACATCTGACAGAATAAGAATCCTATTGTGGGCGCGTTGTATGAGTGAGCCAGTTGAGTTACAAGCGCCTTGAACGGTTATTCCAGTGTCAGCAGGGAATGTGAGCTAACGTCTCATGAGCCAAAGGGCATGATAATGGTACTGACGGGATTATAATTCGGGCGAGTCGTATGTGTGAGTGAATGAGTTGGGTTTAACGCCGCTTTTAACAATATTCCAGTTATATCACGGCGTGTCAGCTTAATGTGGGCGGAAAGCCCGAAGTGATGCAGGTCTCAAACATTTACCACTTCGGTGAACCCACGAGCACGGGTATGGTGCTGACAAACCTAAAAACATAATCGGGGCATACCGGGATTCGACCCCACAATCATAGATTTCTTGCGTGCCCAAGGGACGCAACTCTGCACTGCGAATCGTGGCGCCTAAGACAACTGGGCCACTCCGTAGGTGTAAGCTTTGAACAGTATTTCAGTATATCACGGCGTGTCAGCTTGAATGTTGAAGGAAATCTGCGCGTTGCATGGAGAGGGAGGGCATGTTTGAAACATATGTAGCAGGACGTGGAGTCATCCCACAGATGGCATCCTTACCTTGTCAGCTTGCTGACGGGGTTAACCTCTTTGGTTATGTGGACAAGGCGTCCGACCTCGGATCGGAAGGTCAGTGGTTCGAATCCCATCACGGGACTCAGAAATTTTATGGCCGCAACATTGGCGCCCAACGTGGGGCTGAGCACGTTCATATTAGATTTGAGCAAAGTAAGCCTCAGTACCCTACTATGCGGCCCGGGACGTGGCTTCTGTTGACGGGGGAGTATGTAGCAGGGCGTGGAGTCATCCCAAAGATGACATCCTTACCTTGTCAGCTTGCTGACGGGGTTAACCATTTGGTCATGTGGACAAGGCGTCCAACCTCGGATCGGAATGTCCGTGGTTCGAATCCAATTACGGGACTCGGAAATTTTATGGCCCCTACACATACAATAGTTATTACAAGTTATTATTTGATTCTTTAACAGTAGACATATAGTTTTGTCGTATACAAATTTGTATCGATATGTCATTCTTACAGTTTTGGTGGTGACAAGAAACTGGCGCTGGTTGTAGCCAAACATGATGTTTGGGAAGACCGTCCCCTGAACAGCCCGGCTGGAGCCGGAGTCAAGGTAACACACTGTACTCCACACACGGCCCTCGGGGCTCCTCAGCAGGGTCGATAACTCCAGGCAAACGCTTCCTTCAGGGGTCTGCATGGAAAAACCTCAGATTATAACATGAACATATTCATCACAAGACATTTATCAGGGAGACTATACAAAGACATTTTATTTACTATTCATTTTATTTACTCCACACAAAACATGTTGTGAATTGGTAATCATTGTTTAAGAAGTTCATTGACGGAATTATAGTGTTTGTATTGTTAATTGATTAATTGATAAATTGATTCATTTTAAAGTCTTTTTCTCTTGCATTAGAGTGTAATCGGTCATCAGCAAAGCCCTCACATGGAGTCTATATATTCTTTGTATAGTTTCCCTGGTGTTAGAATGTACACCGAAATGTTTAAATAAAATTGTTTAAAAAAGACAGCATCCATTTCTCTACTTGTTCTTTTGCGACCCGTGAAGATCCGGGTTAGAATAGGTCTCCAGCAACCCATGCTTGCCGTGAAAGGAGGCTATGCTTGTCGTAAGAGGCGACTAATGAGATCGGGTGGTCAGACTCGCTGACTTGGTTGATCATGACACATGTGGATGCGAGTCATCGTATCCAGATTGCGTACATCGATGCTCCTGATGTCAGTCACTGGATTGTCTGGTCCTGACTCGATTATTTACAGACCGTTGGCATATTGGTGAGTGCGGCGTTAAACAACTAAACAAAAAAAGCTTGTTCTTCTGCCATATTTTAGCGAAACTGATCAGGCATAGGATAGTTCTCAGCAATAATAGCAATTCCACGAAAGATCGTGTTATGGTACTACTTAAGTAACCATAGAAAAAGACCCAGAAAATACTTCCAGTGCTTTATTATATTAGGTTTAACACGGTTTTGAAGAGTATTTCACCATAGTTACATCACAGGACGGCAGCTTGATGTGGAAGGAAAGCCAGAAGTGATGCAGGTCTTAGACGAAACTCGCACATAAAAGGGACGCAACTCTGCACATCGAATGGCAGCGTCTCAGACGACTGGGCCGAGCTCCAATATTGCCCCCTACACAGATAATGTGATACACGGAAATGGTGAACCTACCTCCGATGTGCTGTTAGCTTTAACACCGACGTCTGGGTCCTCGCTACATTCGGGGTCCGACAATATTGCGACGTTGTCAAGTCCCTCGCCGAAATTCAGCAGACGGTCTTTTGTGTCACGTGATCCCGCCACGAGCCAACGTGAATGATGTCGCATGTAGGTGTAGCGATCGGTGTAAGAGTCGAGGAAATTCGCCTTTGGGAAACAATTCATCAAATGCATACACCAAGCCGATTCCTACGAAAGCCTCATGGTACCACTTTGGTAACAAGTATTTGTTTTGTTTTTAATCGAAATTTCAGTTCTGTCACGTTACTTCAAGGTCTTTATCACGTTACTTTTAGATTATTTTCTCGTTACTTCGATTATTTTCTCGAAATATTTGTTTTTCTCTCGTTATTTCAATTATTTTCTCGAAGAAATGAGTTTTTCTCTTTACTTCGAATATTTTCTTGTTATTTCAAGTTTATCTCAAAAACTCGAAATATCGATTTTTTTCTCGTCGCCTATATTATTTTCTCGTTATTTCAATTATGTTCTCGTTATTTTGATTATTTTTGTCGTTGCTTCTAGTTTTTTTCTCGTTACTTCAACTATTTTCTCGAAATCGTTGGATAGTACGAAAATACAACAGAAATAACGAGAAAATACTCGAAATTTCGAGAAAATAGACAACGAGAAATAACGAGAATTTTCGATTTAAACAAAGTGGCATCATTAGGCTTTCATAGATACCAGGTCCAGCCAATGAGCTTTTGCTTTTTCCTAACCGGAACAATAGTTATACCTTTTTCTTGTCACACATTTGGACATGGGTGGCCAGGGGTCTAAGGCACCACAACACCGTTGGTTTGAAATGCATTGTGACAAAGGTAAAGCGTCATATCATGCAGTCGCAAGTGGTACAACTATTGCAACTATTGTGAGAAAGGCCCAAAGTGGTGCAGGTCTCAGACGTTTACCACTTCGGTGAAACCCACGAGCTCAGGTGTGGTGCTGACAAACCTAGAATCATAACCTGGTTGAACTGGGATTTCTCATGGGAGGCAACTCTGAACTGCTAATTGCGGTGCCTTAGACTATTGGGCCATCCGTGCCCCGCTGCTGACAAGAGGGTGGATGAGCCAATGAGAGGCTAGGTTTGAATCAATGAGAGGCTAGGTTTGAATCAAAGAGAGGCCGGTTGCCTTACCTCGTGAATGACAGCAGCGACGCATTCCTCGCTACAAAAGAGTACAAAATTATGCGAGGAGGTCTCCGCCAGATAGAACTGCTTCAGCTGTGACCGCAGGTCAAGCGACCTCAGTGACGTAACGTTGACAACGTTATAGGATCTGGTGGTGTTGAACGTCATTCCAAGCTGTGTGACGTCATGCAACAACCCGGCTAAAATAAATATTGAAAAAATAGATGCTTGAACAGTGTATATCTTGTATCTTTCTTTCAGCTGACATCCGATTTTCCAACATTGTGTATGGCTTTAGCCATCCCTTAGGCATGACTGTAACAATGACTTAGGCATGACTGTAACAATGACTTAGGTATGACAGCAAAACTGAGGCATGGATGTAACAACCACTTAGACAGAACTGTAACAATGACTTCGGCGTGACTGTATCCATTACGTAGTCATGACTGTAGCAATGACTTAGGAATGATTGTAGCAATCACTAAGTAATGACTGAAAACATTACTTAGTCATGACTGTAGCAATGACTTAGTCGTGGCTGTAGCAAGGACTTAGTCATGACTGTAACAATGATGTCACCATGACTGTAACAATGACGTCATCATGACTGTAGCAAGGACTTAGTCATGACTGTAACAATGACGTCATGATGCTGTAACAATGACGTCATAATGACTGTAGCAAGGACTTAGTCATGACTGTTACAATGAGGTCATGATGGCTGTAACAATTACATCATGATGAATGTAGCAAGGACTTAGTCATGACTGTAACAATGACGTCATCATGACTGTAACAATGACGTCATCGTGACTGTAGCAAGGACCTAGAAATGACTGTTACAGTGACGTCATCATGACTGTAGCCATTACTTAGTCAAGACTGTAACATTGACATCATCATGACTGTAGCAAGGACTTAGGCATGACTGTAACAATGACGTCATCATGACTGTAGCAAGGACTTAGGCATGACTGTAACAATGACGTCATCATGACTGTAGCAAGGACTTAGGCATGACTGTAACAATGACGTAATCATGACTGTAGCAATAACTTAGGTATGGCTGTAACATTGACTTAGGTATGACTGTAACAATAACAATTTCTTAGGCATAACTACAGCAATGACTAGGAATTGGTTTAAAGCGTGGAGTCTCGTCGACAAAACGGTGCAGTGTTAGACGCGATGTTGTAGATGATCAATAATCAAAGAACCCAGTAGACATTCTTGTTCTCAAATGAAGCAAGATACAAAATTCATCCCAGATACCACCGCATGCACAACCGCATAATGCCGCATTCCTCAACCACATCCCAGATGAAACCGCATACCACCACCGACCTCATCCCAGATGCAACCACATACCACCACCGACCTCACCCCAAATACAACCACATAACAATACCGACCTCACCCCAAATACAACCACAAACCACTATCGACCTCATCCAAGATACAACCACATACCACCACCGACCTCATCCCAGATGCAACCACATACCACCACCGACCTCATCCCAGATGCAACCACATACCACCACCGACCTCATCCCAGATACCTTCGCATACCACAAATTTGCTTCGATATGCTCAAAATGGAGCGGTAAAAAAATGACACACGATCAACAAATGTTTCATTGCGGTTCGACTTTTCAATAGTGAGTGAGTGAGTATGGTTTTAAGCCGCTTTTAGCATAATTCCAGCAACATCCCCCTACCTAAACCCAAATACAACAGCATACATCCACCGACTTCATCCCAAATACAACAGCATACCTCCACCGACTTCATCCCAAATACAACCGCATACCACCATCGACTTCACCCCAAATACAAGCACATACCACCACTGACCTCATCCACAATACCATCGCATACCACTACCTCACTCACTGTTCTAACAGGTAACTTTATCATTTGTACGTGGAATATAATAATCTAATAATATAACAAATTTGCTTCGATATGCTAAAAATGGAGCGGTTAAAAAATGACACACGATCAACTAATGTTTCATTACGGTATGACTTATCAATAGTGAGTTAGTGAGTGAGTGAGTGAGTGAGTGAGTATGGTTTTAGGCCGCTTTTAGCAATATTCCAGCAACATCACGGCGGAGAACACACATTTTTCCCATGTCAGGAATCGAACCCGGTCTTCGGCGTGACAAGCGAACACGTTAACCACTTGGCTACCCCACCGCCCCGATTTATCAATAAGTCAGTAGGCCTACAAAAGTCATTACACAGGATATAACATTGATTAGAGCCTCGTCGTTCTTATCAGATGCTGTGTCATGCTTGTCTTCAAGGGCAACTCATCCTATCACTTGCCTGTAGATTGATCATAAATCAATGTGCACCGTTTCCACTGCAAATAGTCCAAGGTTCTCCACAGGGCGACAGCTATCACGCCCCTCGGTGTGGGTCGTGTGTGGTCAATGTGTTGACAATATTCATGCACCCAGTCACTAGGAAACCACGGGGGGTAATTGCATTTCATTCCGCGGTAGTTCTCGATGAAAACACCTGGAACATAGATTGTTGTTATAAGATTTATGTGAACAAACATGTGTATTGATTTTGAATGGTGATTTACAATTTGTCCTCGCCGTAGGATGTCGAATTACCAACGACTTTTAAAGAAATCAGTGCCACGAGGAGAAGGTGTTTACAGAGCATGGCAAAGGGAAGACATGTGTTTGGTCCCACTGCTAATGACACAAATACCAAATTTCATATTTTCAATAAAAATTGGTTTTCAATATGGATGACATAGATGGAACATTAAACATCCGATTTTGATAGTATACTCTTGGGTAATAATAAAATAGGGGGTACTCGGAAATAACTGAAAATCTCCGAATTTGTTAGAGATGTTAGTTCCTAGTCATAGTTTTATGATAATAATGAATGAATTGGGAACACATTACAGCCGGTAGTGAAGTATGACAGCAGGTGTTTTGACTGCCAACAATCTTGAAGGAAGATAGGAGTAAGATGGGAAATGTCAAAGTTGACGTTCTGGATGAGTATTGCGTAAATCCGCCACGATTTGTCAAACATTCATTCCCTCCACGAGGCATAGTGCGTATGAGTCTCCCAATGGCGTTTTCAGGGAGTCTGTCCCACTCCTCTTGCAGCACCTGGCCAAGTTCAGCCAACGTGGTTGGCGGCCTATGACGCACACGTCTCCCTATCATCTCCCCGACGTGATTAACGGGGGAAAGGTCTGCGCACATTGCTGGCCATGGCATTCTATGGATGTTGTGCTGCTGGAGGTGACGATTCGTACACGGTGAGGACGGGCGTTGTCGTACTAGAAGTCAAAACGCCGACTCACACGCCTTGCAAACCGGACAACAAAGGTTGTCAGTATGTTGTGCCAAATAGTACTGTTCAGTTACCTTGCACAATATGGAGTGGGGTTCGCTCAGTCACAGTGATGCCACCCCACACCATAACCGACCCACCGCCAAATCTGTTTATGACGGCTTAGGTTGACATTGGCATGATGTCAATTTCGACGTCGCCAGACACGACAACGCCTATCACGGAAGTGCAAAGTGAATCTGGACTCATCTGAAAACTTGACACGTGACCAGCGACGATTACCCCAGTTTCAACGTCGTGTACACCATTGAAGTCTGTTGGCAATATGACTATTTGTAAGGGCGGTACACAACGTGGTCGTCGGGCATTGAAATGAGCTGCATGACCCGTAACTCGCACCCAAGTAGCCTGATGAAAGTTTACAGCCAATAACCCGCATCGCTAGCTCATACACAAACCCTGATGACATCAAGTAAATCACAACTGTATGATAAGCGGAATCATTAAGATTGACAAAATATAAAGGTCTACTGACATAATCGACCTTCCTTGAAAGTGTCAAAATCAGGAAAGACATCCTACGCACTTGTGTGGCTCTACTGCGTGAGGCACATGCAAACTACAGGGTGTATTTTGGTGTTGCATAGATGTTTGTCGTGAACACTTATCTGTGTTCTAATACTTGGGTTTAACATTTATACTTCATGATTCCCTACTTTTATATCGTATATATCCATAATTGAAAGATTTTTATGCTGATATAAAACCATTGTACGGTTTGCGAAAAGGTGCGCGCATCTTGCCCCACCGGTGGTATCCGCATCTTGCCCCATCGGTGGTATTCCCCACCTCTTTAACGGGCAAGCGAAGTGTCAGCTTCATTGTTCAAGTTGTTTCTTCGGAGAAGATGTTTACAGAGCGAGGTAATGTATATTGTGGGTCGTATATATGATATCCTACATAATCAGGCCATGAACACCTTCAGGTAAATACTATGTGAGTCTTAACATAAAACGTCAACACCCGAGACTTGATTACCTGCCGAAACAGATACCACTGAACGTAAAAGGTACAAAAGCGGTGAGAATTATATTAAATGATCACTGAAAATCGGTGATGACACCAGGTGTTCTCGAAAAGGGTAATCATGTCCTTGAAGCACCCGCAACCCACACAATTTCCTAATGAGGCAGTCAAATCAAAACACTGAGCTGGTGCTAATGATGTTTACCACCTGACTATCAGTCTCCAGCATCACTAAATAAATAGGCTGGATGCTGGATTATTGTCAGTGTATTTCAAGGTCATTGTCAGTGTATTTCAAGGTCATAAATGAAACCGGTTAAGACTTTAATTGAGAGTGTGTTCTAAAAACATCTTTGCACATTTGATTTTCTAATGCGACTACTTATTGTATCAGTGCCTCTTTTTTAGCTTCCTTTTGGATTTATTGATATAGGGACACAAAAACCTGCAAAATGTGCTAAAAAGGATCGAGATTATACTCCAACTCTTTTCTTTACTGCCACTGCTCGTTGCTCGTGACAAAAATCAAACAAAAGCCCTACGTTCCTGAATTTGATAAATTTCTAACAAGGGGATTGATGTCTCGTGCAAAAATCCGTTTCACAAAATGTCCCACAATATTTAAATTTCAGGAACCACCAACAGTTTTATTTTCTTATTCGAACTCAATTTCATCCAAAACATAGGAACGTGTTGCAGAATGTGGACTAGGAAGCTCATGATGTAAATTCCACTACCGGTGGCTGCCAAAAGTGCTGCCGGCCTGTTCGTCATATCCTCACAGATTCTCTATTGTTGACAATAACAACCTTTGTTAGTCATGTAAGTAAGAGAGTGAGTGAGTTCATATTTAACGTCACGTCGGCAATATTTCAGCCATATCGTGACGAGACGTTATACATTAATCATATATATACAATAACTAGAATATCACAGATTCGATTAAAAACTAGTTGAGAATATTGTGGTTAATGTGGTTTCGTGTAACCTGGATGTCCCACTTCTTTTGCATCAGATCTTGGATGAAATATCTAATAACAGGTTTATAGTCACTGTATTGGATTAGAAGTGGTGTCACAGATTTTTCGAGTGCTGCTTTTGCGGCAGCATCGGCCATTGTTACCTATGATACCAACACGACTGGGTAACCAACAGAAAACGATGTTATAGTGGCCAGTAGCAAGATAATTAAGCAATTCAACAATTTCAAGTAAAAGTGGATGTGTGCAAGACAGGTTTTTAATAGCCTTAAGGCAAGAAAAAGAATCTTTAAAAAAATGTGAACTGTTTATGTTTGTGTGCAACAGCGTCACCATCCTTGGATCCATCTGTCAATATAGATTTGTAAGTGTCATATGCGCTTCATATTCATTATATTGTTGTTGATAAATTAGTTGATTTGTGCCAGATTTCTTTAGTTTAGTTAATATCAGGTCAACATCTGGCTGTACTAACTGCCTTAGTGGAGAAAAGTGGGGGCTATGTTATCAAGATTTATTTTAGCAGCAGAAATATGAGATTGTATTATTATTCAAAGAGGTGGAATAAGTGATGATCTTTTTTTATTGTAAAGTTCTTCATAAAGAGGGTTAAAAGCACAGTTGAACGCGGGATTGGATTTAGAAGAATGTAATTTAGAAATATACTGTAAAGACAATTTAATGCGGCGTTGCGTAAGGGACGGCTCACTAGCCTCCACATATAGACATGTGTATCAGAGAGGTACTAAAAGCTCCAAGACCAAGCCTCAGGCCTTGATGATGAACACCATCTAGGTTTTTTAAATTGTTTTTAAAAGCTACACCATATACGATGGAGCCACTAGCCAATTTAGATCGGACTCTGTACAATTCGAAGAAGGTTTTCTGATCCCCCCACCACATCGAATTTGAAACGACTTTCAATAGATCAAGTGCATTCAGACATTTATTTCTTAAGTAATTAGTATGTGGTAGAAAGGTCAAGTTATGGTCAAATATAATACCGAGGAACTTGGCTTCTGTAATTATTTTGATGGGAGTTCCATCCGAAACTAAATCGGGGTCCTTATGTGGCTTATATTTTCTTCAAAAAAGAATGCTAGTTATAGATTTAGAAAACTTAAAACCATTTTCGAGGGACTATTTATTAATTTTATTTAAACATAACTGGAGTTGCTTTTCAATAGTATGCATGTTTTTACCAGGACAGGAAATATTAAAATCATCCAGAAAAAGTGATCCATTAATGGAATCATTTAAAACCTTTTATAAACTATTGATCTTTATACTGAATAATGTGACAGGCAAAATACTGCCCTATCAGACACCCTGATCTTGATTATAATCGGTCTATTATTATATTATATTATATTATATTATATTATATTATATTATATTATATTATATTATATTATATTATATTATATTATATTATATTATATTATATTATATTATATTATATTATATTATATTATATTATATTATATTATATTATAAACGTACCAATGTAGCTTTTTTTAAGTATGGACCAAATTAACGTGACCTGCCTCCTACCAATTGGGATCACAACTTTAAATCATTGTGAATGCTGTCGAAGCATATGCCAAAAATGGGCTAAAAGAGAAGATGAACCCATTGAACGTTTTATTGAATGATGTTGAAAAAGAGGGTATTTTTATTGGCATGAACCAGTCTGTCCCAGCCAGCTGTCATCCATGAACAGTCTACCCTACATGACTAGTCTACCCTACATGACTAGGCTACCCTACATGACTAGGCTACCCTACATGAACAGTCTACCCTACATGACTAGGCTACCCTACATGAACAGTCTACCCTACATGACTAGTCTACCCTACATGACTAGTCTACCCTACATGAACAGTCTACCCTACATGACTATACATGACTAGTCTACCCTACATGACTAGTCTACCCTACATGACTAGTCTACCCTACATGATTAGTCTACCCTACATGACTAGTCTACCCTACATGACTAGGCTACCCTACATGACTAGTCTACCCTACATGACTAGTCTACCCTACATGACTAGTGTGCAGCTCCAACTGAAGAGGCCTCACATGACAAACTATTACATGAAAGCATCAGTACTAGCAAGTTTTGATTTAACTCTAAAACCTGGAAACCGTCCTCTTTTGTACTGAGTTCCAAAGCTCCATAAAGATCCGTATAAAGAGATAAATATTGCTGGATCCAGCAAATGTACCAAAAAATCCCTATCTTAAAGAGTAACCATAAATCCTTCACTCAAGGTAGCATTTTCTTTATGTTCGCATTGAGTATGTGAGACAAGTGGAATATTATGTGGATTCTCAAAAACTCAAGGGATTTCTTCATTCTCTAAACTAACCACGTTCAATGCTGTCAAATCATTTGATTTCTCAACTACACCACGAAAAAACTAAGAGGGAACGTCATTCCTTGATCCATGAGGTGAGGTGAGGTGAAATTGGGTTTAACGTCGCGTCCAAGATTATTGCACTTATATAGCGACGTGCACGTGTGTGGGGGTGTGGGTGTGTGTGGGTGTGTGTGGGGGGAGGTGGGGGGTGGGGGGTGCTTGTACTAGCCCGGACTGATGCCGATTTATAGTGCTAGCTCACTGAGATACCATGCCGCACTTTAACATGAACACCCCACTCAGACATAGTATACTGACTCCGAGCCGACCAGTCCTTGTTTTAGCCCCTTAATGCCGAACGCCAGACAGGGTAACAACAAGTACCATCTTTTAACGTCTTTTGGTATGACGCGACCGGGGATCGAACCCCGAACCTTCCGCTCTCCGGGCGGACGCTCTACCACTAGACCACGGAGGCGGTCCCTTGATCCATGGTGCATTTGTTACGAAACGCGGTGGTCACATATATAGGTACATATATATCGTCCGAAATTCGGGACAATTTGTCATGAATGAAAGCAAATGTCATTCATTCCTCTTTGATAACATCTGTGTGGAATTGTGGGATAAGACATTGAGGTACGATGTATGCATCCAGATGGGCGCCACTTGAGTGCCCCTCCTATTGATTTGTTTCTTCATGCATATTAATCGGAATGTCTGCTCGGATTGGAAAAGTCAAAACAAGGGAATCTGGCCAAAAAGTTTAAAAGTATAGCTTCAGGTATATCGATGATCTGATACCGTTTAATAACGATCAAACACCCACATGAACTAAAAGTAGAAGCGACAAGTGAAACCGCTCCATCTGTTTCATTTTCAGATTTGTGCATAGAGATTCAAAATGACAATAGACTTACCACAAGGATGAATGACAAGAGTGATGACTTCAGCTTTCCAATAGTCAACTTCATGTCAAAGCCATACTTGTCTACTTTTCACAACCTTTGAAGTACAGTCGAGCATGCACTTTCTACGAAGATTTAAAAAAGCGTACCACTTCTTTTTCTCAGACGTTGTTTGATCATCGTTACAGTATTCAAGGCCTCGGTAAATCTTTAAAAAAGGGTTATGATTGACCTGTTGAGGACATTTCCAAATTTGATGCATCAGTGACAAATTTCTTTTGATCCGTTCGGAACATCACTTTAAGCGGCGGAAATTATATTTTTAATAAGTATTCCAGAGATTTGAATCACATTGGAACACTTGTTCAAAGTGTGAAAGGTGTAATTTCCTATTCTATATTATATTTTCCCGTGTTTTTTCATGTGAACAATTGACTTGCCTTAGCGTGTGTTTGTGATGGACAGGAAAACCGATGAAGCAGGATACGCTCATCTCTCAGCGAGTAACATCACTATTTGATAGTAAATATGAAACACGGGCTCTTGATAAGTCGAAATCGCACAATTATGATTATGGAAATGTTTTTGTCGCTTTTATTTACAACTTGGGGTGGGTATGGGGTGCGTGTGGCGCACGGGTGGCCAAGTAAACTAAGGCGGTGCAATTCTCTGTGCAGAGCTATCCGACCCAGTTGTCACTTGTTCGATAAAGGTACGAGCATCTGAACCAAAATATCGCATTTAGAGAAATACGAACTTAAGAACCATAAGTCATAAGTCTTCATGAAGGCTAGAATTCAAAATCCTTTAGGTATTATGCAAATACAAAATATAAAAAAAATTGATAAATAACTGCATGTCCACTCTTTTGTGCCTTGTGCTTTTTACAAATTAATATGAAAACAAAAATATTAAAAACACATACCTTGCGATGAGAAGGTGATCATTTTTAACCAGATAAGTCCGGCGATAAAGTGGACATTCCACGCAGCCATTGTTGTCCCTGTGGCCAACAAGCTGCCACTGATATGCGATGTCGCCGCTGACAGTCTTTATGTAATGTCCGTCTTATTCTGAAGCATATATGTTTAGAGCAGACACAAATAATTCTCTTTTGATCTTAACTTTTAGTATATTTCATATCAATAATTAAATGGTGTACGTGTTTTTATCGAACATGAACTTATACCCTCAATGCTAAGCAGCGCTAATATCTGTTCCATGAGAACATGTCACCATCACATTAGATTGAAATACGATAGCCGCAGAAAGGATGGGGTCAATCAAGGGCGATTCGATTAAAAAAGTACCCATTGATTTCTACCCTTAACGGAGTATGTATTGACAAGCAGACCCCAAGATATCGAATTTTAGGGAACGAAGTGGAATCGTGTACTATTAGAAATCCTGTTAACCATTCACACGTTTGTTTCAGCGTGAGCGTTCACACAAACAAGTCCTATCTATGAAGACAAAGATGGTCAAATACACTGATGCCAGTTCACGGGCAACGTATACGCATGCCTCGTAGGCTGTTGCTGAAATTCCTCTGTGTTAAGATCAACTGGCCTCGGTGTTAACGACACTCCAGCTGTATTTGCTGAGCTGCCAAAACCCGATGGTCACGGCAGATTGAGTTAAACCATGTCAATTATCAGTTATATCGATGCTTATTTTACGAAAACGTCAAGAAAACGGTAAACGTCGTACTTATAGTAGAACATTCATTAGTGATAGGGGTACTTTGTCCTGTGTGTTTTGCAAGAGAAAAGGTTTAAGTAAACACGGTAGTGGTTAAGTCGATGTAGTAGCAGTAGAAGTAAACGTTGTGGTCGGAATAATAGTGTGGTCAGTAGTAGTGATGGTAGCAGAATTGTAGTGAGTGTTCATCGTTAGTAATGAAATAAAACGCAATCTAAAAACTCGGTAGTGAAGAAGAAAGCATCCAATACGTCAATCTTAAACAACATACATGCTTCAAAAGCCATACATACCACTCTATAGCCTCGGAGGAAGTCAAGACGTTGGCGTGTGTGTTGTTATAATGACATGCAGAGAATACAGCGATACTTAGTCATACATGAAGCTGTTTATGGAGTTCCTCATGCCCCCAGAAACAAGTTACACTGAATATCGATTTCATGAAACTGTTTTTGAAACCATTTTGAACAACACTAAAAGTTCAATAAGTCCGCTTTAGAGATTATTTAGGCATACACACAACTGGCTCGAAGTGATCAAGCATTCAGATTGCTTTATATTGCAAATCAATTCTACATTTCTCATCAAGCTTGTAGGATCTGACAAATGCGTTTACAAAAACGAGCAAACGGACCAGTTAACATTGTTCTAACGTGGTGGGAATGTTTGGAGGGGGGTATATTTATTTATTTATGACGAGACGTTCAGTCTGAAAAGCTGAACTTAAAATATTGCTCATTTATTGATCGTTGCTACTCGATGTTTTGTTTCTGTTTCGAGATTTAAGTGGGTGAGGATGTTTTTATATACCACGTGGTCTTCACGTCGACGTGCTCCATGTGAAAGAGTGTCCCTACTTGGCTTGCTGCTACTTGTGATTCGGATAAGGTGGTGTTGGTAAGTAAATAGTGCCACAAGGCTCTGTAGCTCGCCTGAATGAACAGACTTTTATCTTTTTGAATCTGTGCGCTATACTTCTTGAAGACGAAATATTCAGTTTTATCAGTATAATAGTATCCATGTAGCGTTTTGGGAATTTAAGCAAACCAAACAATAGTGTATGATGACACAAAGATTACATATAGATAATCTTTCTATATGTGCACTTCAACAACTGATACAAGGGACTAATTGGGGAAAAACATTACAGTATCTTGCATAAATATTAGCGACGAAAATCCATCTCAATAATCCAAAGAGTCCATTGTACGATTCCCACTATATCATGAAGCATGTGTTTATAAATCCTTATCAAATAGGACCGCCTCCGTGGTCTAGTGGTAGAGCGTCCGCCCGGAGAGCGGAGGGCCCGGGTTTCGATCCCCGGCCGCGTCATACCAAAAGACATTAAAATATGGTACTTGTTGTTACCCTGTCTGGCGCTCGGCATTAAGGGGCTATAACAAGGACTGGTCGGCTCGGAGTCAGTATACTGTGTCTGAGTGGGGTATTCATGTTAAACTGCGGCATGGTATCTCAGTGAGCTAGCACTATAAATCGGCATCAGTCCGGACTAGTACAAGCAGCCACACACACACGTGCATGCACGTCGCGAAATAAGTGCAATAATCTTGGACGCGGCGTTAAACCCCATTTCACCTCACCTCAACTCAAATAGTGATGATACCAGGCTTCCGTTCCACAAAGCGATCTTAGCGCTACGACTATTATAAGCCTGTGTTAAAGTATGGGAGTTACGATCACCTTAGCGCTAAGATTGCTTTGTGGAACGGGGCCCAGATGATCTCAAAACGTTGAGCGTATCCTGTCACACCTTTGGCACCCGTCACAACGATTTGCAAACTTTACTTTAATTATTCACCTCCATCTACACGGGAACGTATGGTACAAATCCAAATGGGGAATTTCCTCGGACATTATTTTTGTCAAGATGCATCAAATTTAGTGTTCTATTACATGGACAGACAATTCGGATTACAGTAAGCTACGGTTATAACGAACTCAAATGGACCACTAATTTTAGTTCGTTATTAGATTATATACAACGTCCATACAGCAAATGGCCGGGACCAAAAATTAAGTTCGTAATATCCGTCAGTTCGTAAGGAGCGTGTTCGTTATAAACGTATTTTACTGTAATATTTAGGAAATGCTTATGTGGAATCTATACATCAAATTTAGGTAAATACATTCATCAAAACGCAGCTAAAAGTTAAGAATATAGCCGGCCGATAATATATCCAAGTGTGTAATATGTCTTTTTATTACTTGCCCGTGAAGAGATCACCTATTAATAAACATACAGCTGTATTACACATTAAGTAATGCCAAAGCGCGTTTTTATGTACTGCGGGAACAAGTTCCACTAACAAACATTGAAAGCTCTCAGCATCCTTTGGCCTATTCAACGGCATTGCGTGAGGAGATGATAGATCACTGGGAGGAGCTTATGCACACTCAATAATCCCCAGCAACCCCGTAGCTAGGCTGACGTCACATGGCATTGTTTCGCTGGTGGATCTTGTAACAAAATTCCACAAATCACGTCATAGAGTATTGTGACGTGAATGTATACTTTGGGGTGCAGGTCCCGTTTCACAACCCATGCTTGCCGTAAGAGGCGACTTTGCTTGCCGTAAGAGGCGACTTTGCTTGCCGTAAGAGGCGACTAACGGGATCGGGTGGTCAGGCTCGCTGACTTGGTTCATGCATGCCATCGTATCCCAATTGCGTCGATCGATGCTCATGATGTCAATCACTGGATTGTCTGGTCCAGACCCGATAATTTACAGACTGCCGTCATATAGCTGGAATATTGCTGAGTTCGGCGTTAAACCAAAGCGTTAAACAACAAACAAACAAACAAACAAAATCTTAAACATGCACTGACACTAAAGACGCGAGTTTACATTCACTTCGAGCATAATGTGTAAATATGTACTGATCTCAACCTGATTTTCAGCCAAGCGCTGAATCATGTGTGGATAATGGCATGTCACACTTTAAATGTTTTCTTGTAGAAGAGGAGAGGTTTGTTCGTCTGCATATATATTTTCTAATAACACTCATGTAATGTAGCTAATGCAGCCTTCTGGAGTTTTAGCGTTCCAGTAGCTTTGTCAATATTGGCATTTGTCAGTTTAGAGAAGGAGCAGGAGCTCCTCCCTTTGGTTGTTACGTGAAACGGATATCCTGATGTTTTTACTTGGCTTATAGACAATGGACGAACATGTAGTCTGTGAAATCATTTATTACACAACACATTTCACTCCTCAAAATGCTTTTTTCATGATGCTGATTTCATGTGAAATAGAGATGGTTAGACATGCTTTCGTGTGATCTAGATTGACTTTAGTTTCATAAAATTCATATAAACTGACGAGTAAATGAAATGTTGCCAGCCAACGTTCTTTGTTCCAAAAACGAGAACAGGGCCAATATTAAGGAAGATAATTGAATTGTCAAAAGACATTAACTACATTTTTACAAGTTATTCAGTGAATGAGAACAAACATAATGGTTTTGTGTCCACAGTTCCGAGGATAGGGTCATTTGTTCAGTATCGATCAACGATCAAGGCCGAAATCAGCACATGAAGCTCCCTTTAATCCTTCAGAATGTCACTTTTGACAGTCAATATCGTGTATGCCACCCACGAGTATCAATGCACGCCCTGGTCGTGCTCTTATTTGAAGTCAAGGTGATCCCACAAGTGTTTGTAGGTGATAAATCATGTAACAGTGCTGGCCAAGGCAAGATGTTGAAGTCTTTGGCTTGCATGACATCTGTAGGAACCTTGTGTTATCGTGTTGAAACAGGGTCCGGGGTTCGGCTGCAAGAACGCTCATACAGCAGGGCGGAGAACGTGGCCAATGTAATGATGTTTCTTGCCGAAATCACCACATCTGACATTGTCGCAGATGACGCCCAAACCATAATGCAGCTGCCTCTTCACAACGGTTCGACGTCTTGAACGCAACAACACGACGTTCGTGCTCCTCGTCGGTGTTAAACATGAGCTCTGAAAACCCAGAATCTTCTCTTGTCTGTGAACACGGCCAGTCTCTGCCAGTGTCGCAGAGTTCAAGCCCATCAATGTCTTCGAAGTCGATGTTCCAGTGTCTGCGTTATGCCGCATAGTGGCCTGAAAGCTCTGATATTGAGCCGATGCAGTCTTCTGGCCACTGTCCAGTGACTGACTGGATGGACAATGCTAGTCGCCGACGATCACGTCACCGAGAGTCACCGCTTTTAACAGTATTGCAGTTATATCACAGCATGTCAGCTAAATATGGGAGCTTTGAACAGTATTCCTGGTATATCGCGACGTGTGGGGTGAAAACCCTAAGTGACGCAGATCTAAGACATTTACAACTTTGATGAAACCCAAGAACACGGGTATGATGCTGACAAACCAAGAAACATAATCGCTTAGAACCGGGATGATTCGAACCACAATCATAGGTTTCTAGCGTGCCCAAGGGGCGCAACTCTGCACAGCGAATTGCAGCCCCTTAGAAAAATGGGTATTAATGCTCGCCCTAAGCCGCCCTAACGCAGAAGCATTGAAAAAGCAACAGTACCGGGTACTAGAATGCAAAGTAAGCTGGGGGTATCCGGGTGCATTGATGAACTTGTTGTGACCCGGATACGTTGATGTGTCTAAGGGGGCGGTCGGGTAGCCCAGTGGTTAAAGCGTTCGCTCGTCACGCCGAAGACCCGGGTTCGATTCCCGACATGGGTACAATGTATGAAGCCCCCGCCGTGATATTGCTGGAATATTGCTTAAAGCGGCGTAAAACCATACTCACTCACTCACTCACTGATGTGTCTAAGTAGCAGGAGGTTCAAAGTCATATATCAGGCAGGCGGACATTCCAGACAACACGGATGTGCAGAAAATACATATTCAAATTTCTATATCTTATTTGGCATTCCAAGTTTTCGTGCACGACACCCCGGCACGTAGCGCTAGATACTCCAGCATGAGCGACAGAAGGGAGCACCCAAAGCCAATGAACACGGTATAGAACACACTCTGTATGTCCACCAGGCTCACTGAGACGCTCGTCCGTCCGTCGCCTCCACATTCCCAGTCGTTCCGTAACCACTTCTTATCCAACAACCGCAGCACTCCATTCTCCTGGAGATTCAGCATTCTAAACAAGAAAGAAAATATGCAAGGAATATTCCCGTATCATGTTTCCAGATTTAGGCAATACTACAGATAATATGTAGCAACGTATGTAAATGTATATCATATGAAAAATATAATAAAGTATATCATACAAAATATAAGTGACAAAAATCTTTCCATATTTATACGATAGCAGTGCCAATTTACGATTCCGACTATGTCGTGAGCATGTGTTTATGAATCACTATCAAGTAGTGATGACACCAGGTGTTCTTGAAAAGGTGAGTGTATCCTGCCCCAGTGCTGGCACCCGTCACAAACACAGGCAAAGGTGACAAGGGGCGGTCGGGTAGCCCAGTGGTTAAAGCGTTAGCTCGTCACGCCGAAGACCCGGGTTCGATTCCCGACATGGGTACAATGTGTGAAGCCCATTTCTGGTGTCCCCCGCCGTGATATTGCTGGAATATCGCTAAAAGCGGCGTTAAACCATACTCACTCACTCACTCACTCACTCTATGTAACAAAGGAAATCATCGACTGTAAGATAGATATGCATCATAAAATGTAAAGTAGCCTTGAATCACACATGCTGGGGCAGCCTAGTCCCCCTTTAAATGGGACGCACTCGAATAATATCAAATGAATCTAGTGTACTAATATACACTGTACATATGTACTGATGTGTGAGTGCGGTCTCCTCGCTCGGAAATACGAAATGGTCAATGTTTTGGCCGTACGTGCACATGTTAATTAAAGTTATACTATCAAATATGCTTTTCTTTGAATTCTCTAGAAAAAAAAGAAAAGAAAAACAGTCAGACTCAATGTCTTCACTCTACTCAATGTAACCAAATGTCTTTACTCAAACAGTCAAACCCAATGTCATTACTCAAACGGTCAAACCCAATGTCATTACTCAAACAGCCAAACCCAATGTCATTACTCAAACAGTCAAACCCAATGTCATTACTCAAACAGTCAAACCCAATGTCTTTACTCAAACAGCCAAACCCAAATGTCATTACTCAAACAGTCAAACCCAACGTCATTACTCAAACAGTCAAACCCAATGTCATTACTCAAACAGTCAAACCCAATGTCTTTACTCAAACAGCCAAACCCAATGTCATTACTCAAACAGTCAAACCCAATGTCATTACTCAAACAGTCAAACCCAATGTCATTACTCAAACAGTCAAACCCAATGTCTTTACTCAAACAGCCAAACCCAATGTCATTACTCAAACTGTCAAACCCAATGTCATTACACAAACAGTCAAACACAATGTCTTTACTTTAACAGTTAGGCCCAGTGTAATAACTCAAACTGTCAGACCCAATGTATTTATTCATGCAGAAAGTCTTACATATTGTCCAGGTCCACCTTCAGTGGTGACCCTTCTGGCAAAGCCAGCCCTTTAGAGTAGACGGTCAGTTTAGCCCCCAGGTATTCCACTTGACAGGCCACCTCCTTGCTCAGCCGCTCGTGCCCGTACAACACTGCGTACCGCCCCCTCAGCACCTTCTCAAAATGAAGGTACGTGTCTCCGTTCAGAACAGAGCTGTCCGTCTCGTTGAACTTGACGATGCAGCGCCAGAAAGCCTGGATATCTGGGTCCATGGATGTCTGGAGAACAATTCCAATTAGCGACTGCTATCATACTATGAGTGTACGTCTTTACGCCAAAGCCAAGCTAATATTAATTAACGCATAACTCAAATTTTAAATTTATATAGTGTCTTGATATATTTATATACTTATATATAATATGATAAAATGTCCGATTGTATTAGAGGAAAAAATACAAGAACAAAACTCTTTTCCATAATCATAATCAGTGTCAAGTTCTCTGAATGATTCCAACTACATCATAAGCATGTGTTTATGAATCACTATCATATAGTGATGCTAACAGGTGTTCGCGAAAAGGTGAGTGTATTCTGCCCCATCGGTGGCACCCATCACAAACACATGCAAAGGCAAAGCAAATGTTCACCTGAAAAAACTCGGGAACATTTGAAGTATGTCAAAATTAGGAATTGCATCAGACACCACTTATTCAATGGTGCATCAAATTTGGAAATGTCCTTCACATGTCAACTTTTTGTAAGATTTGCCGAGGCCTTGAATGTTGTGACGATGATCGAACAACTTCTGAGCAAGAGTCACATGACGCTCTTTTAAATCTTCGTAGACAGAGCATGGTCGACTGTACCTCAAAAGCTGTGACATGCAGACACCAAAGGCCTGAGCTGCTGGAATATTGCTCGACATAAAGGGAAAGTTGACTATTGGAAAGTTGAAGTCAACTTCATACAATCCTGTGAAGACGTTTTGTCGCCATTTTGAGACAAAAAGATAATGGTAATAGTCAGACTGTTTGGTATATAGTGGCCTTGTAACGTTGTTCATGTGTGTTTTTTCTAACTGACACAATTTAGGACTTTATAACATGTACTCAATGAAGGTGTGTTTGTTACGTTTGCAAGTGTAAAACAATATTTGTTTATTTTATGTACCTGTCAATATTTTTTCGTAGTATTGTATAAATAAACATAGAATGAAACTTAAAATCATTATATGTTATGTTTCACCTGTATTGTTATGTTATTTACTTGTTATTTTTGCAAACTGTATTCACCAGCTGTCAACAGGGATCGCAAAATGAATAAGAAACGAGCCTTTATTAGAGTGAAGTAATATTTACAAGCTTAGTAAATATACTACTGCAGTAAGTACATTATGAGAAGAATCTTTGAAAGCTGGATAGTAATCTCTACTAATTGATTAGTAAATTAGACTCGTCTACGATAGGCAACCTACACCCTGTATTAGCCTAATTAGCAAATATCTACTAACTGGTTTAGTAAACTCTCCCAACAATTCACTAAATTCCCTTAGTAAGTAAACTTTACTATGTCAAATGCCCAGGACAACAAATAAGTAGAGCATCTTAGGTCACGTGGTGAGCGAGTTTAACGGTATTTCGGATATATCACGGCGTGTTAGCTTTAGGAATGCCCGTGATGCAGGTCTAAAACGTTTAACACGGTGAAAACCACGAGCACGGGTATGCTGCTGAAGACTCACTGATCATCAACATGGCGCATCTGGGATCCAACCAACGACCATGGGATGATGGCACGCCTACGGACTGTAACCCCACCCTCTTCCCCACCCTCTTGTATCTGACACGTGAAGATCCGGGTCAGAATAGGTCTTCAACAACCCATGCCGTAAGAGGCGACTATGCTTGTCGTAAAAGGCGACTAACGGGATCATGTGGTCATGCTCGCTGACTTGGTTGATGCATCATGTCATCGTATCTCAACTGCGAAGATTGATGCTCATGATGATCACTGGATTGTTTGGTCCAGACTCGATTATTTACAGACCACCGTCATAATCTTGTATCTGTCTTGACGCAGCAGAAGGGGGACACTAACCGAGATAAACCCCTCCGTGGATCCCCCGCCGATGAGGCCCCAGGTGTAGTCCGGACTGACTAGCAGCTCCTTCAGTGACGTGAAGGGTTTCTCCGGCTTGGGCACAGCGAACACAGCTATAAGGTTAGCGATGTACACAGACGCGAAGATGATGCTGAACAGCCACCACGTGGCCACCAGTATCCGCCCAGACATGGACACAGGGAGGCTGGAACCGCCTGCAAAAGTGCAAGGTCATTAGATGTGAGGTGAAGTGAAATGGGGTTTAACGTCGTGTGTGCGTGCGTGCGTCTGCTTCTACTTGTCCGGACTAATGCCGATTTACTAGTGATAGTTCAACGAGATACTATGCCGCAGTTTAACATGATTACCCCACTCAGATATAGTATACTTACTCCGAGCCGACCAGTCCTTGTTTTAACCCCTTAATTCCAAGCGCCAGGCAGGGTAACAACAAGTACCATCTGTTAACGTATTTTGCTTTAACAATTACTTACAGACCGCTGTCATTAGCTGCAATATTGCTTAGCGCGGCGTTAAATAACAAACAAACAAACAATATACCCACCTGGTCCGCATTATTTCGTGTGGACCGCCGCAATCAGCAATATTCCAGCTAAATGACGGCGGTCTGTAAGTAATCGAGTCTGGACCAGACAATCTAGTGACTGACATCACGAGCATCGATCTACACAACTGGGATACGATGACATGTATCAACCAAGTCAGCAAGCCTGACCACCCAATACCGTCAGTCGCCTCTTATGACCTCACTTTAGTCCGCTCTGACTAGAATCTACCCATCCCGGAATTCCCACGTGGTATTACCTTAACTAAGACAAAATTGTTATGGATGAGCAACTTCTTTATTAAAATTGGGCGACGTTTCGGTGTAGATTCTAACACCGTTATCAAGCAAATGATATCAGAGAGAACTGGTATTACCTTTATGAAATATGGCTCCGAGCATGTACCAGAATGATTCCTGGAGAAAAGAACACGTGGTGCTGTGTATGATGGTCTTGAAGGGTGGCGCTGCCAGGAGACCGAACAGTAGGAGGCTGACGATGAGGTATGTTGCAAGGCCCACCAGCAGTACCAGGGGGTGGTACACGTCAAGCAGTAGGCGCCACTTCCCCTCGTCTGACCCCATCTTCCGGTACACGATGTCCTTGTAGTCGTAATTGAGTGGGGTGGAGACGTAGTCGATCACTGCCTCGCGGCCAACGGTAAACGACAAACCCGTGCTGGCAAAATCTACTTCCTGGAAATATTTAAAGTGTCTTTTCTTTCATCCTCGATTAGCCATTCCAAAATGATACATACCCTGGACCCTTTCGCTACTTCGTCGTAACGGAAGTGACATCAGCACCTCCATCTATGTTACACAGATCAACAACCAATCAAAACGATTCTTCTAAGAGATTACGTCGGCCGCCTCGTCGGAGTGAGCCTTCGATTATATCAATCGAATCAGGAGATTGTTACAAAAGAAATGGATTTTCTGAGTTCTTAGACAGGGGAGGAAGTCCATACCTACAGGACGTTCAGGTTGTATCTGTGACGGCTCGCAAAAGTCAAGTTGAGTTCTGGTGATATCGTCGCTTGAAACCTTGAAAGAACACTTAATTTGATTGGACGTCTATTTTTAGTGTCGCATCATTCAAAGCGGATCCAAACCAAAGGTTTGGTGGCGAATGAGTCCAGGTTATTTATTTTAATAACATGAAGATATAAAATACAGGATAATCGGGGTTATTTTTTTAATTATTTAAGAATATTCTTCGCGATACCGTTGTATAACTATAATCAGCTGAATGTTCTTATTTATGAACATATGTATTATTTTTTCGATATTCACAAAATTTGACGTGATCCTCAAAATAATTTTTAAGTATGTTTGTTTTCAATAAAAAATCAACCTAAATCATATAGCAGATAAAGCATATTGTCCATGCACATTATATAATAGCATTGTAATTTGACCACATTTGGTGATATTTCCAAATATTATTCCCACAAGTCCTAGTGTACCTAGAAAGTGACCTCAATCAATATTTTGCATAAGATATGTTGTATAATCAAACAATTTTTTCTTGGCCGTGACCTCAAGTGAAAAAGCAGAGAAAGTGTTAACTATATTTGCTTGGAACTACCGGATAGTTGCAGTGCATACAAACACACATTGGTGGTATTTACCCGTCGTACTAGCTGCCCAACAAGGCCCGTCCATCTGCCGTTCTTCTCACGCCCAAACGTGGGGTCGACTGGCTCTATTAGTCGGTATCTGTAACAATGCCACTGCTACATAACAAGCGTGTTCGTACAGCCGCTGATGCGTCAGTACTGCGGCTGATGTGTCAATACGTTGGCTGGTGTGTCCGTACGTCAGATGGTGTGTCAGTACAATGACTGGTGTGTGAGTACGGTAGTTGGTTTGTCATTATCGTGGCTGGTGTGTTCGTACGATGACTGGTGTGTTCGTACGGTGGCTACGTCAGGATGATGACTGGTGCGTTCGTCCGGTGGCTGCGTCAGTACGATGACTGGTGTGTTCGTACGGTGGCTGCGTCAGTACGATGACTGGTGTGTTCGTACGGTGACTGATGTGTTCGTACGGTGACTGATGTGTTCGTACGGTGGCTACGTCAGGATGATGACTGGGGTGTTCGAACGGTGGCTTGTGTGTTCGTACGGTGGCTGCGTCAGGACAATGACGGATGCGATCGATCGATGACTGGTGTGTTCGTACGGTGACGGATTTGTTCGTACGGTGGCTACGTCAATACGATGACGGGTGTGTTTGTACGATGACTGGTGTGTTCGTACGGTGGCTACGTCAGGATGATGACTGGTGCGTTCGTCCGATGGCTGCGTCAGTACGATGACTGGTGTGTTCGTACGGTGACTGATGTGTTCGTACGGTGGCTACGTCAGTACGATGACTGGTGTGTTCGTACGGTGGCGGCGTCAGTACCATGACGGGTGTGTTTGTACGGTGGTTGGCGTCAGTACGATATGTGTGTGTACGGTGTGTAGGTACGTTTGCTGGTGTGTCAGTACTGTGGCTATGCCAGTATAATGTTGTTTGTGTCGTTATCATTACTGATGACACTACTAGTAACTGATCCCAGAGACTGCGTGTAGTGTAGTGGCAGCAATGGTCTTTGTTTGTACTAGTGGTGACGGTGCATGTTGTCCCAGTCATCGTACTGACCATTCTTGAGACGTCGAAGTTACATATCACATCATAAATGTAAAATGTAATTTAACAGATAAATATTACCAATACAAGTGATTTAGGCAGAGGCTACCAACAACATGCATATACACATATTCCGTAAGGGACAGAATTGGTCTCAAGCAACCCATGCTTTTCGTAAGAGACGGTTAACGGGATCGGGTGGTCAGGCTCGCTGATTTGGCTGATGCATGTCATTGTATCCCAAATGCGCAGATCGATGCTCATGATGCCAATCACTAGATTATCTGGTCCAAACTCGATTATTTACAGACCGCCGTCATATAGCCGGAATATTGCTGAGAGCTGTCTTAAACTAACATACATTCCAATTTAGTTGCGCTTTCAATGACTTACGTGAAATTAAGCCTCTCGGATAGATCATTCAGCAAATCAATGCAAAATCCAGAATAGGTTATGTTCGTTCCAGAAACTGATTTCAGGACAAATCCGGGCCACTGTGAAAACAGAAGATGATTTAGATATCAAAACATCATCCATCCAAGAAGTAAATCAATTTATATATTATGGGTTGATATGAATATGGGACTCCGAACCGCCCATAAAATACAAAGATAAGTTTGACAGCAACGAGGAATATTTTGGACTGAGCAATTCTTGAATAATCACTCAACGTCACGTATATATGTCACAGTTAATGCATACTTCATGCAGTTGTAAAACGACTAAAAAATTACTCAATCGCAATACAAATTGCCTGACGTATGAAGTGTTACTTACTAGCAGAAACAGTCAATATGTCAAGTGCATCGGTACCTTAGTACCTTGCATCGTTCCTGATTGGTTACTGACTGGACAACTGGTTCCCATGTACCCCGCTGACAGATAAGGTTACGTACAAGTTTCAAAGTTTCAAGTTACAAGGCCGAATATCTTACCAATGCATATATGCAAATACAGTGATATAATTATATTATCTCAAAAATGAACACCTAGCAAATGCAATTTAGCGAACATTACCGAGCACATCCGATTGTTATGCAAGGGTGATAACTCTGGGTGTTTACGTCGTCTGTTGTCTGGCAAGGTAAACGGGCGAACATTTTGCCGGTATTAAAGATAAACTCGTTGCAACCCAGCCCCTCGGCCCTGGCTACAGAGGTTAGCTTCAATGGAGGATCCAGGGGGGGTTACATCTGATGACTTGTCGTATTTGTATTGCCTACCACGATAGTACGTTGATATAGTTGTTGAAGTGAAGTTATTAATAGTTTACTTACTGTGTTTGGGATTTTTTGGTAAAGCTTTTGGTTGGACCTCCCCTTCTGAAATAACAAATGACCCAAGTGGAACGCACAACCACCCCCCACCCCACCTCACCACACCCCACACCACACCCCACACCGCACCCCACCCCACCCCACACCATCCGATCGCACTGCACCGCACCGCACCGCACCGCACCGCACCCCACCTCGCACCGCACCCCGTAGACGTAGACAAATATTTATCTGAGTACTCAGACTCACCGCCCTGGTTGTGACGATGAACTCTCTCTGGTTGAACCCCAGCCGAATATTTGGGAACACCTCCCCCAAGAACTTGTTGCCAACAATACTTCCAACAAAACTCCAATCGCGTCGCCCTGGTAACCATAACAGCGACAAAAGTGGAATATCGCAAAATGATGTCTGAAAAAGAAACAATTGTTTTGTTGAAACAGGATTGTTATTCACAGTATATATCCACCCCAGAAGTATTATCACTATTACTGCGTCTAGTCCGACTTGTCGCTCTTACTGTAACGCCTTGTCTTTCCACATGACGACATTCTCTTCCACACAACGACATTCTATTCCACACTATAACGACATCCTCTTCCACTCTATAGCAGTGTGTCACTCCACTTCATGACAGGGAGCACGGGTGGCCCAGACGTCTAGGCGCCGCAATTCGCTGTGCAGAGTTGCGTCCCTTTCGCACGCCAGAAACCGATGATTTTGGTTCGAATCCAGGTTCGCACCGTGCTCGTAGGTTTCATCAAATCGGCAAACGCCTCAGACCTGCACAGCTTCTGGCTTAACTCCCACATTAAGCTAACACGCCGCGATATAACTGGAAAACTGTTTATAACGGCGTTAAAACCAACTTACACTTCTCTAATTGGAGCAACCTTTTCCACTGTGACAATTTCCTTTCCATACAATAACAACATGACACCTCTCCTGTAATGCCGCATCGCTGTACTCTATGCAGAGCTCCAGATGAGCTGCGTATCTGCGTAAAATACGCATCAGAAATGCAGAAATACGCAGTGAAATAAAATTCAAGCGTATCAAATACGCAACGAACATTACAGATACGCTACAAAAATAAAACTAGTGCGTATCATCAAAATAATGTGAAGTAAACCTGCGTATTCGATTAGCAAATCAAACTTATTTTGAAATTATATACAGACATTCCGTCAACCTTGCCAAACTCCACGATGACAGTTACATCATAATCATTTGCCATCACACTTTCTTGTGGAAGTATCGTGGTATTTTTGGGTCCTATAAAGCTCTCGAACCCACTCGACAACAGTTGGCAGGGACTAGATGAAGTGTTTTTAAATATTTAACTTAAATACCCACATGTGTAAAAACTAGTGGGTAACAGAAATTTGAATACCCAGATAGAATTACTGATACCCAATGATTTTGAAATACCCACAACACAAAAAGCTTATCTTGAGCTCTGTCTATGACTAGGTGTCATGCCACTCTATTTCATAATTTTCAAGGGGGGAGACCCTCCGCGATCTGGTGCCTAGTTCTAGCTTGATCTAAGTGTCTTGTGTGAAACTGAGAAACTGCACGTGTGTAATTATATACAAATAATTGCTCTGGACGAGGTCCATATGCGAAAACAAGGACCTGACCCCTAACGTGGTTTGACCGGACAGATGGTCCCTGTTTTCGCACATTTACCTCGTTAATAGTGAGCATTCGTTTTGTTATACCGAAATTCATTTAAAAGTTTATGAAGTCTTTAAACCACCATCTGTTTCATTGCAGTAACTTAGCTGCGAACCGTGAAATATTCGTACCAGACGCCATCTTGTTTTCTACCAGACGGGTCAATATTCATCAATACTGACCATGTGACGTGTCAATATTCGAGGTTCGTGTCAGTCACATGATTTCGGGGTCTACATTGAAATGTATTGTTTCGTCACATGGTGCGGATCAACCAATGGAATTGCAAGATTCTTAACAGAGGTATAACAATAGTAATCATTAACTGCCAGAGTGATATATTGTACACTGTAACATTTACAATGGGGGTAGAACTGGCATTTTACCCAAACATAGTCCAATTTAACCGCATATCCGTCACCGCCATAACAAGAGGGTCTTGATTGGGGTGTTACAAGTCATTTGTCAGTTGAATATTGGTACGACTGGTCCAGCTTTCGTTTCGTTGCAATTCGTTATTTTGCAAATACCAAACACTGACTGGTTTTGTGGTATCGATAGGTCTAGTTATAGGCCTATTCGATTTTTAAAAGATTTGTGCATGATTACGATAAAAAAAATAGTAAAGTTTTAATTTACGCTAAGCAGTTTTTATGGACAGTTTTACGTTAATTTTTTAAAATAGAATTTGACTCATCTTACGCTTATAAAAGTGTGTATGGTTTGACTTGAATGAGTTGTTGAACACATTGCACACGTACCGTAATTGTGACGTTTGTCCTTTGCACCGGGTTCAGTTCAAATGGTACCAGTATACAAGTCACGTGATCTAGATGACTTGCAGCTTTGGCAACAGCGGAAGTGACGTTGTCTGACATCACCAGGAGCCATCGCGAATGATGACGCATGTATGTTCGTTTTAATGATAAATCGTCCATAGAATTTGCCTGGAAGTAAGCAGATGGGACCATGAGTGCATGCCTTCCAGTGCAACATACGATGCATATTTCCATACATCTTCCCGAGGGAGCACATATCGATAATCCAATCAGAGAACGTTTAACGAAATCAACATCCACGACTAGTACACCTTCGCATGAAAGTGATTCACCGCTGCCGATCTTTGTTGACACGAATGTGTAATTTTCATCTTTTAAACCCCCCAACGATTGCCTATGTTTTTGGTGTCAGGGATGAAATTGCGAATGTTTTCGTTATCTGGTGAACCAAGTCGTGGCCTTTGTTAGTCGCCATCTTTGTGAAGTTATACGGGATGAGAACAGCGATCTGATTGGATATCGCGTTTTCATTACAAGAGTCACAACTCGTGATCTACGCGAGGTGACGCCGCGGTCGAGCCAAGAAAATAGGCCTTCATGTGGCAAGGGTACTAAGTAGGCTTTTATATAAGCTACTTGACACGCTTGCCTCGGGAAGATGATTTCCATAGGGCCTCAATGACATTATAATCAGATCTTAGTTCTCGCTACTGCTAAACAAAGATCTGAGGACATCACATTACGGGTCACGTCAGACGGACCGACTTAGGGCGACCAATGGACTGACTGACAAGAAGTCGACATTAGCCAATCAGAAGGCAGATTTCTCGTGCTTTACGGCACTAATTTCAAATTGGCGACTACGCTTCGAAACATATTTTGACAAATTCTCGATTAAAAAAATTTAACCTGAACAAAAAAACATTCTGGAATGGCTAGTAGATGGTCTCGATTGTATGGATTCAGTCGTTAAGCCCGTAACTATCGTTCGGAATACCCCGTGTTAAAGTTTTCGAGGTTGCATGATTAGAAATCACATTCCGACTGGCACTTTCATGGTCTGGTAAGCGACGCTCTGATGAAAGGTCGTTCTGACGTGCCCCCTAATGGGATGTCCTCGGATATTTGTTTAGCGGTAGCGAGAACTAAGATCTGATTTTAACAAGATTGATAGGGCCCCAGTATTTAACATAGAAATATGACATTCTAACTATTGATGTCCTCCGATCGTGACACAGGGAGGTTTCGTATTGTATAGACAATGCCTTTAAAACGTGGTATTATGATACTACATGTGTTATACTTGTGATTACATTTCCTTTGTGAAGTACAAATTCTAGTACTTTTGGGGCACAAAGCAGTACTAGAATTTGAAAGTTCTAGAACCACCTCCGTGGTCTAGTGGTAGACCGTCTGCCCGGAGAGCTGAAGGTCGGGGCTTTGATCATCGGCCGCGTGACGCCAATAGACGTTAAAAGATGGAACTTGTTGTGTCCCTGCCTGGCGCTCGGTATTATGAGGCTAAAACAAGGACTGGTCGGCTCGGAGTCAGTGTACTGTGTCTTAGTGGGGTATTCATGTTAATCTGCGGAATGATATCTCAATGGGCTAGCTGTATAAAATTGCATTTGTCCGGACTAGTACAAACAGTCACACACACACACACACACACACGCACGCACGCACGCACGCACGCACGCACGCACGCACGCACGCACACACACACACACACACACACACACACACACACTGACGGGCTTGCACGTCGCTATATAAGTGTAATTATCTTGAACGCGACGTTAAACCCAATTTCACCTCACCTCACCTAAATATCCTAGAATCCCAAATATGATATATTTGTTAAAATTTAAATGAGACTGACAAAAAGCAAACGAAGTGAAAAGACTCAGGACATATTGAGTGGATAAATACACAGGAAGTATTCATACACAGAGACATATGAAGCAAGTGCACAGATGCCAAACCTCACAAAATACATCCGGGACAACAGCTTCTGAATGGCATATGATGAATTAATTACGAACTCTATCACGGCTGCTCTGTGTCCAAGTTTTGGAAGCAGGTTTTTTTAACAGGGTATTGCATACTATTCTTTTAAGGAATCAAATTAAATATACTTACAATTTCCATCACGGCCACTTCACAGTCACCCCCACAAACAACTAGGAAGGGTTTATAGTGGGAGGTATCCTCAACATAAAACTCCAGAAGCTTTGACCGGAAATGACGACTGTTGTTGCCATGGAGACTGTCAGGCACGTGCAGCAACCTACACTCAGTGACCCGGGTATCCTCTAGCGCCTCAGACAGGCTTCGTACAAATATTTCTGTTACAAGAAGGGTACATCTGACATGAAAAGCAACAGTAATACCACATGACACAGATGTCACCCACACATTCCCAGGGCCCCTTTAGGCTTCGTTTCACAAAGCGATCGCAGCGTTTCGATTATAGTTACTACCATACTTTAACTTTGACTTAAAGTAGTCGTAGAGCTATGAACGCTTTGGTAAGCTGGGCCCAGGAGCTAATGTATGTCGTATGAGTAATCTAGAGAACATAAGTTGGTCAGGTTCAGTGAATTGGTTGATTGTCATTGCGCCGTGATGGCGTTAATCGTTGCCCACATCACTGTTTTTTGTGGTCCTTCAAATATTTAATTTGTTTTCTTGACAGCATCAGCTCTTACATAGGGTGGTAAATATTTCTTCATCCAGATTATTATCAAATTGAAACCAGTGTTATACAATTGTCAAAGTCAAATGTGTGTTTTGCCGTTTGGTCCATATGACATTATTTTAGATTCTATTACCACCATATTGAAGATACTTTCCATTTACTAAATGAAGCAGGAAAGTCGCTTCTCGTATCGTAAGTCCTTACCTGTTTCATCATCAAATATGACAGTGATAGCAGTCCAGTCAAGCTCAGCGAGTATCCGATCAACAGCACTCGTCAGCAGGCGTTGTGTGTCGCCCACAGCCGACTGTCGAGAGTGTAGGCTATTGTACGTCATGCAGCTGGATATGACGTCACCGTGGTTGACACCTAAAACACAAACAGGACAGAAAGGGGAGGAGTGAAGGAACGGGTTATTGTGGCGGTATCATCTGTCACTATCTGTGTCATACAGATCGTTTACGACCTTGGTGAAACCCACCTGTTATTGGTGACAGACCAATGACATATGATGAGATTCAGCCCGCAATGCATCTTCCCGAGGCAAGGGCGTTGACTGACTATAAAAGTCTTGTTTCCACCCTTGCCGAAATAGGCTGGGATAAGGGAGATACATTTTGGCTGAACTAACGAGTCTTTGCATAATCCAGTCACAATTGCGTAACGAAATCGGCTTTCGGTTTGTAAACTTCAGTGCAGATTTCGGACGATAACAGAATTGGCATAACGCGTGTACCGTCAACTGGGCTTCGACAGACATTGTCCAAATCTTTTAAGGTTTTTTATCAAGGTGCTCAAGTGGTTTGATGCATTTTGCGATGTAAGACCTGTTTTATTACAACAAATAGATCATTTTGACTGGGCGCCACCATTTTGTTTGAAGCAAATGCAAGAGGTGGAATCTGATTGGTCAGTCATCTTCCCGAGGCAAAGAGTTAACTGACTATAAAAGTCCAGTTTCCACCCTTGCCGAACTAGGCTGGTATTGCGGAGTTACATTTTGGCTGGACTAACGAGTCTATGCATAGTCCAATCAAAATCGGGAACCGAAATCGAAATCCAGTTCGTAAACTGTCATGCAGAGTTCGGTCGATTGCAGGATTTGCAAAGCATGTGCATCGCCAACTCGTTGTCAACAGATATTTTCCAAATCTTCTCACGTTTTTAATCAAGGTGCTCACGTGATTTGATTTACTTCGCGAAGCAAGAACCGTTTTATCACAAAAAAGATCTTGATAGTCGATCAGATCGTCTTGCCTGGGCGCCACAATTTTGTTTGAAGCAAATGCATGTGATACGAGAGGTGGAATCTGATTGGTCCATATGGGAGAGGCATAGAATGGACATAACTCGTAATAGCCACTGGTGGTGCTACGATCGAGCCCAGGAATTCCAGCCTAGTTCGGCAAGGATAGAAACTAGACTTGTATAGTCTCGGCATTGGGAAAATGCACCCAAAGTGGTGCCACTACGGTTTCATGTAAAACAGATTTAGGGGTAAAGTATGTTGCCACTATAGTTTCATGTTAAACATATTCGTGTGTAAAGTGTGTTGCCACTATGGTTTCATGTTAAACATATTCGGGTGTTAAGTGTGTTGCCACAATGGTTTCATGTCAAACATATTCGGGTGTTAAGTGTGTTGCCACTATGGTTTCATGTTAAACATATTCGGGTGTTAAGTTTGTTGCCACTATGGCTTCATGCTAAACATGTTCAGGCGTAAATAAACGCGTATTCACAAGAAAGCTCTGCCAAAAACAGAGTGGTTTGTACGATTTCCACTGTATCATAAGCATGTGTTTATGAATTACTATCAAATAGTGATGACAGGTGTACTTGCGAGTAGACCCGTGAAGATCCGAGGTAGAACAGGTCTTCAGCAACCCATGCTTGCCGTAAAATGCGACGATACTTGCTGTAAGAGGCAATTAACGGGATCGGGTGGTCAGGCTCGCTGACTTGGCTGATGCATGTCTTAGTATCCCAAGTGCATGGATTGTCTGGTCCAGACACGATTTTTTACGGACCGCTGTCATATAGCTGGAATATTGCTGAGTGCGGCGTTAAACAACAAAGAAACCAAAACACAAACAAACTTGCGAGTATGCATTGTATGAACACATTTTTCACACATGTTATCGGATATGGGTGTGTGCGTGCGTAGGGCTGGGACGGGTAACTCGGGTACTCGGGTCGGGTGGGTACTGAGTAGGACCCGGGTTCCCGCAGGACTACACGGACCCGTGGCTAGTCACGTGATGTAGTTTTTAATGACAAAAGATTATCTAGAACTCAACGGTTACACGATATGTGACTAATGTTTGCATTTCTTTTTTGACTATGCGCACATTCCTTCTGACTTTATATGTATGAATAAAGATAAAACTTCAGTCAACTTCAGTTTATGCATGACGTGTATCTAAATACATTTTGCCAGGGCTACGGTCAAACTATTCCCAGTCGGACATTTGGACCTATCTCTTGAGACCTACAGCGCGTACCCGGGTAGGGTCGGGTAATAGGGGGGTGTGGGTACCCGGGTAGTAAATTTGGACTCGTCCCAGCCCTATGCGTGCGTGTTTTACCTTTGTCACAAGTGTGTCCGAATATCCCTGCACAGAAGTAGACACAGAGATACAGACCAATGAAGATCCACATCGCTTGATGTGCCATGGTAGCATCCAACTCAAAACGCCGCATGGACACAGTTCCACAGCATTAAAGCGCCATATCACTGAAACACGACAGTGTCACAGCGTTAAAGCGCCACATCAATGAAAACCCACTGTTCAACAGTGTTGAAACGTCAAATCTCTGAAACACCACGGTATCACAGTGTTAAATCGTCATACCCCTGAAACTCCACAATACACAAAGTTAAATAGTTATATGTCTGGAACGTCATGCTGTTGAAAAACCACATCCCTACAACGATCGTTGCAACCTTACGTTAACCGCCATCACTCAATATCCTAACGACTGAACCTCCAGACACGACTATCCCAATGTTGCACCACTGTCTCCCAAAGATATGCAGAATAACACAATGACTCCTCTCGAGCAACGACAATACAGTCATTCCATCGGATTTAATAATTTATCTCGATGCCAACTCGATACAAACACTTTATGGATACATGGATCGATACAATTTATATAAATGATCAGATCGATGACATCTTCTAAATGAGATTATTCAAGGCTTTTATGACAATATTTTCAGGACTGTTCCCTGCTTCGATGATAGTCGTGCTACTGTACTTAGTAAACTCTTTGAATCAGTATCAGATCGAAATTGCGTCTATACAAATATCTTACAGCCTACGTGGTCTAGCTGATGGAGCGTCTGCTGGGAGAACGGAAGGTCAGGGGTTTGATCCCTACCGAGTCGTACCGAAAGTCGCCGTTACTTAGTAAACTCTTTGAATCAGTATCAGATCGAAATTGCGTCTATACAAATATCTTAGAGTAGCGACAGCCTACGTGGTCTAGCTGATAGAGCGTCTGCTCGGACAACAGAAGGTCGGGGGTTGATCCCTGGCCGGGTCGTACCAAAAGACGCCGTTAAAAGAATTAATTTGTTGTTACCCTGACTGGCGCGTCGGATCGGAGTCAGTATACTGTATCCGAGTGGAGTATCCATGTTAATGTCCATGATGTCTCAACAGGCCAGCACTATGAAACCGGCATTAGTCCGGACTAGCACAAGCAGACACACACACAGCTAAAAGTGGGAGAACAGACCGAAGTGGTGCAGGTCTTTGACGTCTGCCAATGTAGGGAAACCCACGAGACGAGCACAATATATTAATTATCAAATTATCAATTTTCAGTCGCTGTAAATAGACCACGGAGGCGATCTCCAATGATATGTAACACTGAGAATATATTTGTGTACAGAATGAATGAGTGTGAATCTCATTAACCATGTTATATATTGAGTTGTATATGTGATCTGCGTACTCGTTAACAGACAAAGCCTTGTGACAACACTGGAACAGCCGAGATGCTTTGGTCAATTATAACTGATGGACGATCTGGTTATCTCACCGCTCCTAATTGATAAAATGGTACGTCACAGGTAGAGTAACCCAGCAAAGCACACAATTGTTAAAAATAGAATTATCAATACAAAATAGTTTGCCTGCACCAGTGTGTTAGTAGCTGATCAACGCTAACACGTACACACTTCCAGTTGGGTGTTTCATTTTTTCTGAAAGGTTTTCGGAATATGGGTACATAGATATTTGTCTGAAACATTTTGAAATGTTGGTACTTTTAAAGTAATCTAAAAACCTCTTTTAATCATTTTGTTTGTGTTTTTATTACCAGATCTTTATTTTAAGTGTGTTTGGGGTCAATATATACATGTTTTCTGAATGTGGTAAATATTAGTTTACATCGTGTCAAGGGTACTGGGTACACAGGTTGCCATTATTGGCATAGCCGTCTTTAAGTTTCTTTTCCTCATAATTAAAGTTTTAAGATCTGTTTGCGAAAGTTTCAATTTTCAACAAAGATCATCACCACTTTGGCAATTCTGTACATCATTTAATCTCAAAGAAACAAGAAAAGCATGAAGAAGAAGAGGACCTTTGAAGCTGATGTATCTGAATCAGGGTAATTTAAAGAATAATACGATCACAAAAGCAACACAAAATACCCGTCCAAGAAACTATTAACAGTCAAGTTCAAGGTCTACTTAGTGCTAACAGGCACACCTCATCCTGGTCCAATTTATCATAACCCAAATTTCGATCTTCACCGTACAAATAGACTTGGTCAAGGTCTCCTCGTGGAACAGATGTATCTGGTCACAGGGACCTGATGCTACCATCCAGGTGCCACCACTATTTCCGAAACTGCATTGTGAAGGTACGATTGATACACCAGATGCTTACAGCCAGGAGACAAACAGTATGTAAATTATAATGAATAGTGTTCTCGATGCGATAAACCAATCCGATAAATGTGGTATCATGGTCCGATAAACGCTAAATGAGGTCACCAAGTAGGAACTACTTGTAGTAGGCTTTGTACATCGATTTGGTGTTTCCTTGCTCCAAAAATATCTTATAATGTTCCGTAAAACATTAATGATTGCTTTTCTGATTTGTGAGTGCTTTTTTAAACAAACACGCCTGCAAATCATATGGCAACTATATCATAAATCGGGCGGTTCACTCAGACTTTAAATATTTTTTTACGCAGTTTCCAAAGTTACTATAGTGAATAGCAATATGTCTTAAACTTCAATAAATTTTTGGCATGGCATTATATGACAAAAGATTATTTGCCTCGTGTGTTACCGTATCGTAAATATCATACAATAGGAGTAAAGGCTCGCAAAATATTATACACAATTTTTATTCCTAATGAACATGTATGAGGCTGCCAATCCCCTTTTGGTGCCTGGGATTCGGGGGTCTAATTAGATCTGGGACTCGTCTCGGTACGCGGGACGCAAATAAAATGGTATTTGGCACCCAGATTCAACATCATAAACAAACGAATGGTTTACTTAAAAGATTTCGCACCCTTTTCCCAATACTTTTGAGATTTGTGTTAAGTAGTATTCGGGATTCAGGGGTGAGCAGTGATACAAATACATAAATACTTTCATTTTAAGATGAATATGACATTATAATCTGAAATTGCTGACGGAGAATAATAATTCGCTAAACCATGGAATATCGCAGAAAAAGGAAAACCTGGACAATGGGATTCTTTGGTTGTGGAGGAGAAATCCACCAGGAAAAGTCAATATGACGGACTACATTGCATTTTTTCCCTCCCGGACGTCTGATGAAGTCTTCCGGACGTTACCGGACATTACCGGACGTTACCGGACGTTAGATAGTCGGGTTCATAATCTCCATGTGCCTTCACATTTCCCTTATAAAAAAAAAAAGTATTTCAAGGCCAGGAATTCTATTTGGAAGTGTATTTGTTACTGTATAGTTAGCAGTTCCAGAGAAAATTCAGCTAAAATTATATACTCCTCAAATATTTATACAACTGAACAAAAAATGGATACTTTTTTTTAAGTCCTCATACCAAATCATTTCAAATGTAAAAATAAGAGAAAAGGGATATTTTTCAAGATAAGTATTCACCCAAGTTAACGTGTTAACAATCAGTCAGATCACTGTCGTCTGTTTTACAATTAGTAGAACCAGAGACCATGAAATATTTGATGGTCTGACAGAACATGGACCGGATAACATGCAAAGTAACTAACTTGTTACCAGGAATAATAGATTATCTCATAATCTGTCGCCTTCAAAATTATTCCCCTATATAACATAGCTACGTGATAAATCGTCAAGAACAATGAAGAACGAAGCGTGGTTTATTTCACGATAAAACATTGTTTAATCATGGCGTCATATCTGGAGATTCGCACATGCGCTTGCAACTTGATGACGTCGTATATTGGACGACGTTATATTGAGAAGGAGGCGTCCAGTGAGTTGTTCCCTATAGATGTAGCTGGGCAACGTAGAAAAACGCAATGGCCGGACGATCGCTTCCGAATATGGGAGAGATGTGGCAATCGGTATTGGGAGAAAAGGTACAGTTAATCGACGTGAGGATTTTGAGAATATGCGGGATCAGGTCGTCAGGCTCGCTGACTTGTTTGTTCAAAGCATGTCATCGATCCCAATTGCGTGGATCGATGCTAATGATATCAATCACTGGATTGTCTGGTCTAGACTCGATTATTTACAGACCGCCGTCATATAGCTGGAATATTGCTGAGTACGGCGTGAAACAACAAACCAACAAACCAAATCTCTCTGCAGTGTTTTATTGTACCATGAACTACTCCCCCTCGTCGTGTATTTCTTAAATAAAGCCACGTGCATGCACGTACGTGTGTGTGTGTGTGTGCGTGCGGGTGTGTGTGCGTGCGGGTTTGTGTGTATGCTTGTACTCGTCCGGACAAATGACGGTTTTATTGTTTAAGCCCATCAAGATTAAATGTCCCAGTATAACAAATGGATACTGAGTGAAATTAATTTTGTAACTTTTCAACATTTAGTTAAGTTTTCTTATTACCGACTTTGGCAAACAGCGGGTTCATAAAAAAATCATCTGCCCTAGGGTCATATTATGTCACGAGACAACAGTGTATTGATGACGTCATCCGGACAGCATTGTTGACGTCATTCAATGTTATTGTGAGGTCGGAATGAAATCACACAAGAAACGACATCACAGCTGAATATTGTTCATGTCATTTGACAAATTGTGGTTCCGCTGCTGTTGCAACTTGCTGTCCTTAGAGGTAAAAATTAAATTCGTCTCTGAATGAAGACATCTTCGGAAATAAAAAAACCCATTATGTTTGTGTTCATGTCATACTGTGTTTAGGGTGTATGAGTGAGTGTGATGGGTTTAACGCTGCTTTTAACAGTATTCCAGTTATATCACGCCTGTCAGGTTAATGTGGGAGGAAAGCCTGAAGTGATGCAGGTCTCAGACGTTTACCACTTCGGTGAAACCCACGAGCACGAGCACGGGTCTAGGGCTGACAAACCTAGAAACATAATCGGGGCGAACCAGGATTCAAACCCACAATCATAGGTTTCTGGCGTGCCCAAGGGATTCAAGTCTGCACAGCGAATCATGGCGACGACTGGGCCACCCGTGCCCCTACTTTGTTTAGGACACTCGTGTCATAAACATAGTATGACATGAACACTCATATAATATCCTCTATATATTACCCATAGACTATTTTCGGGGAAAATATGTCAAAATGTGTGTTTCCTTATATCAGTTGGAGATATCGTCTTTATTTTCTTGTTGGGATGATGTTACATAAAAGTTTTGTGAAGTCATGAACAAAGGGTGATGACTTCTTCAATTGTTTTTTAACTGAATCCATATAATGTCATGCAATGTGTCACTTAACAAACAATAAAAGCAGTGAATCAATTGAAACAAGCGTATAGTTGACAAAGTCATCTATATCCCCCGCCCATTTTAACACGTTATGGTCCCAAACCAGGTAACAGACCCAACATTTCTCTTAGCCCATGTCAAAATAGCTGCAATGGAAATTCTAAAATAAACATTTCTGAAACTCCTTAATATCAAATGGCACTAGTTCAGTATGCGCTTTATATATAGACATGCAATGTTTGGCAAGGAAATATTTAACAGTTTATTTGTTATACTACTTAAGTAAACCAATCCTATATTAAAACTTAAATCCAACTTGTTGTCATGGAAACATAAACAATAAAAATTTCTAAAAGTGCTATATATCAAAAGGCACCAGTTCAGTATGTGCCTGGTAGACATGCAAAGTTTTGTAAGAAAGTATTTCACGTTTTTTGAGTTACACACTGGAAACGAACACCACCCCTGTAGAACCTAAGTCCAACTTATTGCCATGGAAACGTGAAAATTAAAAATTTCTAAAATTCCTAAATAGCAAGAGGCACCAGTCCAGTATGTGTCTGGTAAACATGCACAGTTTTTGTTGGAAAGTATTGAATGGGTTTTGAGTTATGCTCCGGAAACAAACTCTACCCTATAGAACCTAAGTCCAACTTGTTGCCATGGAAATGTAAAAAATAAAATTTTATAAAACTCCTTAATAGCAAAAGGCACCAGTTCAGTATGTGTCTGGTAAACATGCAATGTTTTGTAAGAAATTATTTAACATTTTTTTCCTAAATTCCTAAATAGCAAAAGGTGTTAACTCAAAACTCCTTGTGGCTTCAATAACATTTAATCCACACCATTCAACATGACAGTACACAGCCATGTGCGCTTGTCTCGTCCGCGAGGGAGACACACAGACAGACTCCCTACGTCACATACAAAGTTAGTTTCCACAACTTGTGATATCGGTAGTTGCGTATCTGAGGGATATTGACAAATTCCCCTTTTCTTTTAAAATGACGAGCAAGCGCACTAATTAAAATATGGTTATTTACACTGACATTGATTTAAAAATACTAAAATAAAGTCCACATTTTTTTTTCTTTTCCTTTTGTTGTTATTGTCACAAACATGATCAAAAATACAACTTTCACTAAATGTTCCATATTCACAAGTCTATGTTGTTGTGATCATGAGTTGTCCACTCTTGATGGTTTCAAGAAGCTTCATGTAAGGTGCGCCTTTCTTTGTTAGGCAATCTGACAACTGGTCACAGGATTGAACCCATACTACCTTAGAGATCTCACCTCTCTGTAGCATCTGTTTGATGCCTGCTATATCTATCCGGAGACGCTTCTCACTGACGGTCTTGGTGGAGTGCACATTTTCATAAATTGACTTATTGTCAATATAACAGTCTATTGGCACAACATTTTTCTTAGATCCATTGTGCAGGATTTCACTCAAGAGATGGCCTAAATAACAAACAGAATCCAGACCATCCACCATGGCCAGGGCCTCGGCAGCAAGAGTACTCCTTACTACTCTTCGTATCTTTGTGGCTTTCCATGCAAGAGGACAGCATTTTCTGTCTTTTCCAATCAGAAAAATGATATATCCACCTGCACTGGACACTCCATCACTAAGATTTCCATATGAGGCATCACTGAAAACGCCAAGTCTCAGATCACATGGCATACCCATGTTTTGGAAACGTATCTTGCAGTCATCAGACTTCAACTTTTTTACAATTTTGTTGGCTTTTATCAGGTCTTCTACTGTTGGTTCTTTGATGCTTGTGCTCAGCTCCAGGGAATCAAACATGATGTCAGGCCTGGTTTGGTTAGCGATCCAACTGATCTGGCCAATAATGCTTCGCATCTGTGTAATTTCCTTATCTGTCAGATGAGCACTTTTCTGAGAGGCTCGTGCTGTGCTTATAGGAATCTTTGTCAGATTCTCTACATAGGATAGCTGGTCCATGATAATGGTTCCTTCCTGTTGGTGAATCTCAAGTCCGATGTATCTAAATATTCCATGTGCTTGTTTGCTAATTTGAAACATCTGTCTCATTTCGTCAATCACTCTCTTCTCGAAGTATTCTGTTCCTGCCCAGATAAAGTCATCCACATGCATAAGAAATAGACCAGAAAGCTTGTCATTGTCATACCAGTAGAATAAGGCAAGGTCAATTTCTGATTGTCTGCAATTCAGTTTCTTTAATTCTTCACAAACTCTAAAATACCAAGTTCTTGAAGCATCACTCAGGCCATAAACACACTTTTCTAGTTTCCATAAGCACCCATCACCATCAGATTCTCTTGGAGGCTTCAGGAAGATTTCTCTGTCAATCTTTTTTCCTTGTAGGAAAGCAGCTTTAATGTCTATTGTTTTACACTGCCATGACATTAAGCATGCCATAGCCAAAACTGCCCTAAGTGTGTCTTTCCCAGCTGTTGGCGAATCACTCTGAATGTTTTGTTCTTCTTCAAACCCACGAGCTACCAGTCTTGCTTTCACTACTTTCTTGTTTCCATCCATCTTTTCTGTCACCACCCATCTAGTTGATATTGCTGACTGCCCTTGATCAGGTACTTCTTTATACACTTTGAACTGTTTCCAGTTTTCAAGCTCCAATGCCTTGGCGCGTGTGACATACTGATCATCATGTCGGGAGGATGCAATATTAACTTCTTCAATGTTGCTATCAGTTTCTGTTTCAAACTCCTGAACCTTTTGCCACTGACTGACATCTTTTTCAAAATTCACTGATTTCATATCTGATTCACCTCTTTCACAGACATTAAACCGCCCACGGTATTTTCCAGTTGCTTTTCCTCCTCTACTAATGACTTCCGCTTCCCTCCACATATGGTCTTCCTTGAGAAGATATTTCACCTTGTCTTTAGGCTTTGGTAGATTTGTTAAACCGTCACCTGTGTGATTTTCAACTACCTCAGGTGGGCTATTTCTCCTTGATGGACTCTGTTCATCCACTGATAGCATGTCACTTTCCACCATCGCAGAACTAGTCCGACTACTCTTAGTCTTTTCAGTTTGAAGTGGCAATGCATCTGCAGAACTGCTGGTCTCTTTGTCAACACTGTCTTGGCTATCGGACTGTTCAAATTCTTGACCAATTTTTAACAGACGACATGTGGGGACTCTAACATAGGTACTTCCATGACGAATAAACACAGTTTTCCCATCTTGACCCAGCACCTTCCCGGGACCTTTCCATTGCTTTTCCTTCATGAAGTAAACTTTATCACCAGTTTGATAGACCGACTCTGATGGCCTGATGTTATGTCGTAAGGCCCGTCTGATTCTTTCAGATGATTCAGCTTCAATGAAGGCTTTCCTTGCAGCATGTAGTGAGTTTAGGTGTTTTGCAAACATTTCACTTACAGTGGTACCTTCCAATGCAGGTGGTCTATCAACAAGAGTCGATGGCAGGTTTGGGTTAGCTCCAAATACAAGCTGGTAAGGACTCCATCCATGCACCATCTGTAATGAGTTCTTCGCATTAATCGCCCACACCAGTGCAGTTTCTAGATCAAGTCGTGGGTTGTCAGTCATAAGTTTTGAGACACAGTCATCAACCACAGCATGGTTTCTTTCACAGAGCCCATTTTGCCAAGGGCTAAAGCTAGCTGTATTCATTACTTCCACATTCAGGTTTTCCGCCATGTCCCTATATTCTTCATTAGCGAATTCTCCACCATTGTCAGCTAGAAATTTCCTGGGTGTGCCTAGTCCACTCCCGACCCATAATTTCAAAATTTGATCAATGACGACCTCTGGGGTTTTCTTCCTTATGACAGCAGCCAGACTAAATCTTGTGGCCATGTCTATGAGATGAAGGAAGTAGACACCGGTCTTCCAAAACTTCAGATCCATTGCCACCACTTCGTTAAACTTTGTCGCAAGAGGGAGAGAAACAACTGGTCTAGCTGGTGTCTTCTTGAATTTGAGACAAACATCACATTCCTGAGCTACCTCATCAACTAGTGCCTGATTAGTATCGTCCTTGATCCCAGCATCCTCCAGCAGCATCAAGAGTCGTCTACTTGATGGATGCGCAAACTGTCTATGCAATTTCAAAATCTTTTTTTTTTCTCTTGCCTTGACTGCATACTTTGGGAATAAAGGACCTCGAAGGTTTGATTCACGTGCATTGTAGAATGTAATATCGGGATACAATAGTGCCCTGACGACGTACATTGCAGGTTGATTTCCTTTCCAAAAATCGAGGCTCTGTCATTTTCTAAATCCAGTACAACTTTGGCCGCTTTCATGGCTGGTTTTCCAAGTAGAAGAGGAATATCACTTTGTACCACATCAGTAGTGATTGTACAGTTGACACCTGCTATCTCACATGGGAAAGTTACTTTTGCAATAGATTTGAGGAGTCTTCCTCCCCCAAACTTGAAGATAGAGTCACTTTTGGTTCTATTTACTTGTCTCACTTTGTCATCCTCAAGTGTGTCTATATAGCAGTTCATCCAAGCTTCACCTGCAACTGTAGAACTGCATGCACTGTCCAAGACTGCAGAGTTTAAAGATTCATTAACAAGAACCTGTAATTCCTCACCCTTATTACCAGTAAACAACACAAATTCTTCTTGTTTGTCTTGAAACTTTCTCTTTTCCATATTTTCATATGAGTCCGGGCAGTCCTTGATAAAGTTATAAACTGACTCACAAACCTTGCATCGAAGAGGACGTCCATCATGTCCAATTGGATTCTGTACTCGCTGGTTGTCATATGGTTCACTTCGGAATCTGCGTCCGTGATTGTTTCTTGCCTGTGATCTGCTGGAATGGTTGTTGTTTCCTCTGCCAAAAAAACCATATCCACGTCTACCTCTTCTACTTCGAGTAAAGTAGGCAGTTTCCTCTTCCTCAACATTGGTTGTGTTGGTTGCGACATAAGTTGGTTCTGTCTTTATCTTAATTGCACCACTAACCTCAGATGGCGGCATCGCTTGCTTGCCAAAGAATTTCTTTAAGGACATGGCTGTTTGTTTAAACAATGTTGTATGATTTTCATAGTTGACACCAGTGAGAACAAATTGTCTGTCCTTATATTCAAGGCAAGCGTTTTCAAGTAACTTGAAAGCAAGCACTGATTCTGGAAGGCTCATGTTAAATTTTTTTGTTTTAATGTATAGCTTTTCAAATTCAGTGACATATAAGTCCATAGACTGATCTCTTGATCTTTTGTACCTGTCAAACTCTGTGTACACATCATATGCTTCTGAAAGTTCATCTTTCTTGTAAATATCATCCATAAAAGATATCAGTGTATTGACACCTTCCTTTTTGTTCAACATTCCAACACCCAGTTCATTGAATACCTTGTCACGTATCGAAATGACACCTTCATTCTCCGGTAATGATAGCGCAATGGCTGGCCCTTGTTTATCTTCAGGCAAGTCTGTCACTGTCTGCCACACTCTGACTTCTTCAACCCACCTCCCGTACGGCTTAGATTCCGTAAACACGGGTGGCACTCTGTAATTGCCCGACGCCATTTTCTTTTGTTTGTTTACTCACGCTGTCGCTGTAATTCTTCAAGCTTCTCTGCTCACACTCTCTCGTAACCACGCTCTGCTACCATGTTAACTCAAAACTCCTTGTGGCTTCAATAACAAAAGGAACCAGTTCAGCATGAGTCTGATAGACATGCAAAGTTTCGTAGAGAAATATTTAATGGTTTCTGAGTTATGCTCCGGGACGCACACACACACGCACGCACGCACACACACACACACACGCACACACACACGCACACACACATGCACACACACACGGACGGAACCCATTTCTATATCCCCCGCCAATTTCGATGGGGCGGGGGATAACTAACTAGCCATCAGCATTAAGCACAAGTTATAATACCCAGTGAGAGTTACTACAAATAATTTCCTTGAATACTAATTCCCATACCCCTGGGTGGTTCTGATTAATCTACTTTGCCTACCTAACAGTCAACACCAGAACTAGTTAAATGAAACCAAAATAGTTTTATTTCCATAATACACATTTTTCAATACACTAGTATAGCAAACACACTTTAACATGAACATAACAAAGACACAAAGCTATTTTCAACTGAAATATTTGACTTGTTTTAATGATACTGTACAATAAATATCCTGAACAGAGGTATGAATCAACAACAAAATTGTAAAATATCACAGACAATTTCACTTAGAACTTGTGCAAATGTGCATACTTGTCGTTACTTCCCATTCCAGAGCAATAAAAAGATTCTATGACTTTATTCATCATTCATGTACATATGGCGTAAATCTACCCAGTTGGACAATCGCATATACCGCCAGAGCTCCAGATAAGCTGCTTATCTGTGTAAAATACGCATCAGAAATGCAGAAATACGCAGTAAAATATAATCCAAGCGTATCAAATACGTAACGAACATTACAGATACGCTACAAAGATAAAACTAGTGCGTATCATCAAAATATTGTGAAGTAACCCTGCTTATTCGATTAGCAAATCAAACTTATTTTGAAATTATATACGGACATTCCGTCAACCTTGCCAAACTCCACGATGACAGTTACATCATGATCATTTGCCATCACACTTTCTTGTGGAAGCATCGTAGTATTTTTGAGTCCTATAAAGCTCTCGAACACACACAACACCAGTTTGCAGGGACTAGATGAATAGTGTTTTTAAATATTTAACTTAAATACCCACATGTGTAAAAACTAGTGGGTAACAGAAATTTGAATACCCAGATAGAATTACTGATACCCAATGATTTTAAAATGCATGGGTAAAATACCCACAACACCAAAAGTTTATCTGGAGCTCTGTACCGCATTCGCTGTAATAACCGCCCTGCTCAGATAAGCATACCCTGACCAACCTCTAGACCAGTCTTAAAGTTATCTTTATGCTGGTTCGAAGATTTACATAACAGTCTAAATTTTCTTGTGTATATCAATTTTTTTACAGAAACGAGCGGCATGGAAGGAGTATATAAAATTGCCTTGTACCTATTATCGAAAAAGTTTTAGTTATGAATTAAGTTTGTTCACTACCGCTCAATCTCTGAAAACAGACTTGATTCTTTGGGTATGATGTTAAACAAGTGATCCCACCCTTGTCAATTTTATAAGTGCCATAGGCGCTTATTACTTCCAATACGGTAGCAAGGTTCTAAATCCCACTATAACCAGTGTATCACCTCTCCATGAGTAGATCACTCAATATTGATACTACAGACAAAGATTTACTCCATTAGTCATTGTATATTCAGTATTGATATTTGGTGGATAATGGTGAAAATGACCCATATATGATGACAGTCTTCATCTGAGATCAATGGACAGTGTCACCTCTATCACCATCATCAAACATGCCCACATGGCAGCTGCCTTGTCGTCCTGGCTCTTCTGACTTCTGCCCTCACTTGTCCTGAACTTGTGTAACCTCACACACAGCATACAATAGTGACCCAGTTTTACTTCTTTGAGCAGATGATGCTCTGGATGTTGGTGGTGCATCAGATCTAATCATCATCATTGACTTCAGTTGTCACATGAGAAACAGACGTTTGCTGTCGACTCATGCCTCGATCTGAAATATTACACCAGTTGGTAGTTACTGTGAGGTGAGGTGTAATGGGGTTTATCATTCAAAACCCAAGCAATATCTCCCTGAGCCACAGGAGATATCGCTTGTGTGAGAATAAGCAATATCTACATTGTAGATATTGCTGTAATGAAATTGCATTACAATGCTTTTCAGACCATTGTGGCATCATTGTTACCATGACTTCTACTGAAGCTGTTAGCAGTACTTTTTACACTTAAGACACTGCTTATTACTGTCTACAAACTGAAAAAGTTGGAAAAATGATGTTGGATGATAAATAAAATCTCATCCTCGTGTCTTTTGATATCAAATATATCAACACTCGTTGATATATTTGATATCAAAAGTCACTCAGGTGAGATTCTGTATCTATAATTGCATTCCAGATTATTGCATCTATATAGCGACATGTCCGTCTGTCCATCTGTCTGTGGCTGCTTGTACTAGTCCAGACTAACACCGCTTTTATAGTGCTAGCACACTGAGACACCATGCCGCAGTTTAACATGAATACGCACTCAGACACAGTATACTGACTCCCAGCTGACCAGCCCTTGTTTTATGAACTTAATGCCGAGCACCATCTTTCCGTTCTCCGGGCAGACACTCTATCCACTAAGCCACTTAGGTCATCTCTCAATCTCATTAAAATCAGATCTTAGTTCTCGCTACCGCTAAACAAAGATCTGAGGACATCCCATTACGGGTCACGTCAGACCGACCTTGCGCGAACTTTGACCGACCAATGGAATGACCAATCAGAAGGCAGCTTTCTCGTGCTTTATGGCACTAGTTTCAAATTGCCGACTACGCTTCGAAACGTATTTTGACAAATTCTCGATTACAAATTTGAAACCTGAACAAAAGAACATACTGGAATGACTAATAGATGGTCTAGATTGTATGGATACAGTCGTTAAACCCGTAACTATCGTTCAGAGTTAAAGTTTTCGAGGCTGCATGATCAGAAATCACATTCCGACTGTCACTTTCATAATCTGGTAAGTTATGCTCTGATTAGTCAGATGAAAGGTCATTCTGACGTGACCCGTAATGGGATGTCCTCAGATCTTTGTTTAGCAGTAGCGAGAACTGAGGTCTGATTTTAATTAGATTGGTCGTCTCTCTGTCTATGTATGTTTGTCAATCCCTGTGTGTCTCTACCTATCTATCAATGTGTATGTCACTGTCTGTGTGTATATCTGTCTACCATCATGGAACTGACCTGCAGTCTGGCTCTTGTCTGCATTGGCATCTTCAGACATTCTGTAAAAAAATCAAAAAGACATAAGATGTAGAATGATATTATTTGCAAAAGTATCTTTCACAGTTACATTTTTTTTATTTGATTTTGGTCTGTTGTTTAACGCCGCACTCAGCAATATTCCAGCTATAAGACAGTGGTCTGTAAATAATCGAGTCTGGACCAGACAATCCAATGATTGATATCATGAGCATCGATCCACGCAATTGGGATCGTTGACATGCATCAACCAAGTCAGCGAGCCTGACCACCCGATCCCGTTAGTCGCCTTTTACGACAAGCATAGTCACCTTTTACGGCAAGCATTGGTTGCTGAAGACCTATTCTACCCCGGAATCTTCACGGGTCCTTTCACAGTAACAACAGTGCTTTATTTACATTATAATATTAGAAATATTTATCGCAGACATCCAAGTGAGTTTATCCTGAGTGTGCTGCAATAATCAATCCACATACTCCTTCTGTTGTCCGTCTCCCCCTTCCCCCTCCTCTTCCTCGTTCTCAGTACCCAGAGGCATCAGCGTCACCTTGTTGAATCCACTGGAAGCTTCCCCAATGATTCCAATTCTGAAATTTTACCACAAACAATACCAACAACCATATTTGAAATACATTAAAATGGAATACGTTTGAGAACCTAAATATTAAACACCATTTGTAACCATTTTTAACAAAGATAGCTTTACATACTATCGCTAGGAAATATATCATCTTGTTGCCAATCAGTGACAATCACCAAATTGAAACATTAATCAATGAATGAAGAAACACTTTAAATTCTAATATGTCATTTTACGAGGGCTGCACATTCTCACCTGGATACCCTAATAAGCTTTTCAAACAATACGTATTACAATATTTTTTCTGTGTTCCGGTATATTGGGTTAAAAAAGTTTCAGTAATTTTTGTATCTTTTAAATCTACACATACATTCATTCGCAATTGATGTTTCCCTTCTAAATTGATTGACATAAAAACTTAAACATGGAAGTCATTTTTTCTCACATTATCTCCCCTGTATCCATGACTACAAATGACTTTACTATAGAAAATAGGCTCTGCATGTACAATCAGTGTTAGTCACTGTCGAACACTTTAGCTCAAAATATATCGCAATAAGTATCAGAAAACAGATACTTATATATCTGTACATCTATATAGAATACATTGCAATACAAAATATTTTCCCCAATACACAGCCCTACATTTTACCACACTAAAAGTTTCAAAGAACCAGTTGCAGCAATATTTTAATCCCATAACATCAAATTCTGTAGTCAGATTTAAACTCTGTTAAAATCCTGGTTCTGGTTAAAATACAAGTCTGTGTTGTTCAGCTGTACTGTGAATGTTATATTCCTACACCACCTTCTATAAACACTGCCCACAGGCAACAGAATCAATGAGCATCCAACAGATTGGTGAAAGAACCTACTTCAACTTGACTGTGTTGATGGTCAGAGACCGTATCATTTCTTGCTCTTCCTCCTCCTCCTCTTCATCATGGTCCCTCCGCCCAAGTGAGCTGGAAATATACATCCATGTGGTATTGTGGACGTATTTGTTCGTTCAATATTGTTTAACGTTGCTCTCAACAATATTCCTGCTATATGACGGCGGTCTGTAAATAATTTAGTCTGGACCAGACAATTCAGTGATGGACATCATGGGCATTGATCCACACAATTGGGATATGATGACATGCTTCAACCAAGTCAGCAATCCTGACCATCATATCCCGTTAGTCGCCTCTTACGACAAGCATAGTCGCCTTTCACGGCAAGCATGGGTTACTGAAGACCTATTCTACACCGGATCTTCACGGGTTGGTAATATTGTGATGGGTTTCTACGGGATCTACTTTTTGTTGTTTATATTACATGTAGCAAGCATGTCAAGGTTCTTTCTACCCTGTGACAGACATATCGCAATACTGAATACACTATGACTGAAAAATCTATGAAAGCCAGAAGTCTGTGGCTTAAGGAGAATATATAAAATATACATACAAACTGTTGTCATGTTGGTTGGAGGTTTAGTTTCATTATAAAAAGGAACTTAAAAATTTTAACAAAAATTCAAATTAATAAAAGTTTGTTTTCACATTTTTTATACTGGTAAAACACAAGGAAATACATTTGTCTGTCCTTAAAAAAACTGTTAAATCTAGTGTTGAAGGCAAAGGACAACATTGCAAAGAGATCATTGACCTTTGATGGTCAGTGTCATGGGTCAGTACTGCCACAACATTGTTTTCAAGGATTACTTATTTTGTTTGTCGCAAATAATTGTCAACAAAATACATATAAATATGAGCCATCCTTAGATAGATCTTTGATGCATATTCAACTTAAAAAGTGTGCTATAAATTCAGCCAACTAAAGTTTAAATAATAGTCAACCCAGTATGGAAGTACATCTCAATGAGCCATCCTTAAATACTACTTTGATGGATAGTAAGCTTATGTCCCTACTTGGGAGAGACAGGCCTTGCTCTCTTAAACAGCCAGTGGGATTGCTCCTTGGGAGATGGTAGTATAGATATCACAGCAGGGGACCGTTGACTGAAAGGTAATCACATGACCATCAATAGTGCAACTGATATAAACTCTGTAGACATTGTTCTCGGCATATATAATAATATTTACAGATGTCTAAGTGCAAACCAGATGGCACATTCAAATACATCTCCATACCAAGCATTATGCAGAGGGGAATGTCCGAGTAACTCTCCATTCCTTAAAAATAATGGAGCAGAGGCCCCGCAGGGGCTGAGGCCCGTTATTTTTAGGGAATGGAGAGTTACAAGGATACTCCCCTACATATCTCTACTCTTACACTTTGACAAACATTCTACAGAGCCACAAAGATCAGCTCGTGACGGAGCACATGGAACAGCAGCAGAGAACACAATCAAATCTCCATTCCCTAAAAATAATGAAGCTCAAACAATGTAATGACGTCCCAGACATGTTTTAAGTTGGTCTGTATCAATACTTCAAAGGATTTCAGACACAGGAACTGTTTTGATTTGCGCTTCATGTTACAACATACAACAAAACATGACACATACTTAATGATTGATTTGATGGCAGGTCTCCTCCTGAAACAAAACCAAACAGAATGAGACAAGGAAGTTGTATGATATTCAAGTAAGAAACCGAAACAATGTCATTACTGAAACAGTTACCATCTGTATGGATTTAAGTCATGCTTATGCAACAATCACAGTGAGTTACAAGTATAAAATCTTCTTTTGTGTTCAATGCTATTAGAGGAATTCAAATAGACATAAATAAATGTAGTTACAAGCTTTCAGCCTCCCGGCCTTCATCAGCCAGACTTTCAGTTCAGCACTATATTACTGGAGATGATTGTTCCACCATTGCTGTAACTGAATTAAGCTATAACGTCATTTTAGTTTATTGCTCAAATCATTTACAGCAATGGTGATGAAGGTAGGAGACTGAAAGCTTGGGATTATGTATATTTATATAAGTATTTGTCAAGTGGAGCAGGATTCAGCCAACTCACGGATGCAGGCGCCGATACTCTGCTGGGGTCAGCTTCTTCTCCTCTATCCTCTCCTGTATTTTGTCTTCGACCTTCACTTCCTTGTCTGGCTTCTGTTCTTCCTTTGACTCTGTTATGTGAGATGTAACGTTCAGTGACAAGCCACAGAATACACACAACTCCCTACACACAAGTGTCTAAACCAAAGTTCTTACTGAAGTCTTTGATTGGCATTTAGAAGTCAGAACAAAAACCTTTACACTACTAAAAGCAAAAAGTATAACAAAGCCCAAGATGTTGAAAATTAGAGAAAATGCACTTGTTAACAATGGCAAAAAGAGCTTGTATGAATTGAACTAGCCCTTTTTACTTTTCAATGCTTGCATATTTGCTGTAGGGGTTTTCATGATAGCTTGTTGTTACACACTCAGCTCAGCTGTGTATTCAAGCTGTGACTCAGACAAACCAGTGACTGATATCATGACCATCTATTTAATCGTCTGATGACAAGCGTAGGAAACTTGGGAACTTTATATTCTGACCCAGAATGTTCAAGACAGAATCTTTTCTTATATTTCAACATGAACAAATCTTTGACCAAAGTATATTTTTATAGGAGATGTGGGTCACAGATTTGCTAAAGTGTGCTCATTTTCTACTTTTAAATGAAAAACTATCCTTGTTCACCCATTTTAGCCATAAATCTGTTTTTGGTCATGTTAAAATTTCAATTTGGAGATAATATAAACTAAAAGGTTTCCATACATTTCCATTACAGGTTTCCATACATTTGAATTGTGAAATAACCATAGGCCAGAAAAGGCTGTTATCATGTATCGTCCTTTAGATTAAACATTTTGCCTGTTCTCTTCTCACTTCCGCAGATATGCAAATGACTATTTCCTCACCTTCTGGTGCATACTTCACTCGAATTGCTGGATTAAACGTGTCAGATCGCAACATTCTGAAATGAACATTATGGTGATTCTATTACAACAGATATCTTGTTGGGTGCTCTGGGATTTCTTTCCATTATCAAGTGTTTTAAAACCTGGTTTACCATTTCGACAAATATTAAATAAATAAATGAGTGAGTGAGTGAGTATGTTTGGTTTCACGCCGCAGTATTCCAGTTATCTGAAGTGATGCAGGTCTCAGACGTTTACCACTTCGGTGAAACCCACAAGCACGGGTATGGTGATGACAAACCCACAAACATAATTGAGGCATAACTGATTCGAAACCATAATCATAGGTTTCTGGCGTGCTAAAGGGATGCAACTCTGCACAGCGAATTTCGGCACCAAAGACGACTGGGCCACCATGCCCCCAATATATTCATGTATGTTTATGAATTAAGTACACAAGAACACCTGTCAACAGATTGCTGTTTATGTTTACAGTTACTGTGTGACGTTGTACAAGACAAAGCATTACCTTCCAATCTCTTTCTTGACAATGTCAAACTCTTTCCTCCGAAATGTGATCCAAACAATATATGTACAATATACATAAAATCTCTGAAAAAGATATAAAAACAACATTATAATGTTTTCAAAACAGTCAGTGTAAAAAGCATTCTATGCTTTTTAATTGTGGGCACTCAACACAATACTGATATTGATAGAAGTGAGGTTTCACAGTTGATTAACTCACCTCAAACATTGAGCGATCTTTATACGTGGAGGAAACTCTAGACCTTAAAAGAGAAAAATGATACAGTATTGATAGATTAATAACAGTGAGAGAATAATGTTTTATGCCACAGTTAGAAGTACATTAATTGAGTCCGGACCAGACAAACCAGTCATTGAATCCACACACCATCTGATTACATTCACACACAAACAGCCAGACCACACTGTCGATTTTGATCCTCATGTTAGCTCTAATCATAATTATGAGGTGACAATGATCTATTCTTCCCTAAAGTCTTCATGGGTGTCATAGAAAATTCATACTAGTCGTAGGGAATAGGGATATAAAGACATATTACTGATTGTGCGAGTTTGTTTCTTGACACTGTATTTTAGCTATATATAATTGTGTCTTGTTGTGTCAGCTTGATGTAGGAGGAAAGTCTTAACATTCACTGAAAATGAGTGAGTGAGTGAATATGTTTTCAAATTTTCTTAACACTGTTTCTGTTTTATAGATCTCATCGTGTCAGCTATATTTGGGAGAAATGTCAAAAGTGGTGCAGGTTTTAGAAGATTACCACCTCAGCAAAACCAATAAGCAGTGAGTGACTGAGTATGGTTTTACGCTGCGTTTAGCGATATTCCAGCAATATCACAGCAGGGAACACCAGAAATGGGCTTCACACATTGTACCAATGTGGGGTATCAAAGACGGGTTTTCGGCGCCCAACAAGCATGGAAATGGTGCTGACAAACCTTGAAACATAATCAGGGTTCACACCCATGATACATGTAATAGGTTTTTGGCACACCTAAGGGACATAACTCTGCACAGGGAATTGCAGCGCCTTAGACGACTGGGCCACCAACACCCTCTTACTGAAAATGACTTCACTTTAAAACTGTCTGATATTCTTTTACTTTTTCTTGTCATTGCTTCCATTAAAACTTCTGACATCAGAATGCTGTTTCTAAATATAGATTAGGCCAATAATATGAACACATGAGTTCTGATAACATAACAAGTCAATCTTTTCATTTGCAGCCATGACTATTTAATCAAATCTGTAAAAATCTTAAGACACCAGATCAAAAAGTATCAACAACAAAAATGAAATCATGTTTGAGCTACCTACTGGCTAAAACCTGTCAAAGTCAAATTGCTAAAACACAAGTATTTTGTTTGGTCTTCTGAATGCTATGATACTACTATGGGGACTACATACTGTCCACATCCCATGTGATGCTGATCCTCCAGGCCGAGCCCCAACACCAGCACACAGTAGGACTGTCCCAGCAGACGCTGGGCAACGTCTAGTCTCGCACAGGCATCCGCGTACGCCATCTTCTCGGATAGGCTAGGCTCTCTACAAGCAAATATTACTGTCAATAGCATCATACATAACATCTCTAAGCACAGATATATTTCTTTCGGCATATTCTAAGTGGACAGACTCAAAATAAGTCTATATCATCTGCTCAGGTGTTTTGTTTTCAAAAATCTTTACAATACTTAATTACAGTATCATCTATGTGTAGGATAAAGCAAGTCCGACGGTTTTTATGATATTTAAAACCCACATCTGCGGGATAAAACCAAGGAGCGTCAGCCCCAAGGTTTTATCCCAAGGATAAGGGTTCTATGATGAGCCGTATACCATGTATTGTAAATATAAGCTCGTGCCAGAGCTTGGTTCACGCAAAACAGCGGCAGAGACCGTATTCCTCATGCATCATGCAAGGGCGACTCATGCAGTATAAATACAGTCTACAAAAATTTATGATTTATTTTTTAAATATTTTTTCCACAACAAAATAATTTGTCAAAGCGTAAAAGTAGGGATGAGTTTTAAGTAGGAGAATATCCTCGTAACTCTCCATTCCTTTCCATTATTTTTCCCGAGGGGAAGTGATTTATCTAATATATAAACAAAAAAAACACTTTAAAATATCTGTTGCTGATTCACCTTTTACGACAAGCATGTGTTGCTGAAGACCTATTCTACCCGGATGTTCACGGGTTGCAGTATTAGTAGTAGTAGTAGTAGTTGCAGTAGTGTGGTAGTAGTGTAGCTGTAGCAGTAGCAGCAGTAAAGTTTAAGGGCAACCGTTTGCTGCATGGTAAATGGGGACGATTATCTCCCTTCATTCATACAGGAAATATTACCAAGAACTACTAAGTAAATATTTAGTAAGGAAGTAATCAGACATATTTGTACTTACATATACATGGGATTCTTTTTGTTTTCTTGGTTCATTTTCTCAAAGAAACAGTTGAAGTAGCTCAGGAGATACATGAGGAAAGTGTCGAACTGCTTGGTCCTGGAAACAATAACACTTTTTCATCTTCACATTACAAAAATTTACTAGGCTGCATCTAAAACCATGTTCAGGAAAAACATTTTTTCTATCAACACTGCATAAACTCAGACTAAATCTCAATCAAGATCAATAACACACCATATCAAAGGTCAGATTAGCAAGTGTTTTCTGTGGCCATTGTATTTTTTGCATAAATTCCACTAGAAAAATATAACATCTACACACTCAACTTCTATTAGAGAGGGGTGGTGGGATAGCCTGGTGGTTAAAATGTACACTCATTACACCGAAGACACCGATTTTATTTGCCACATGGGTACAATGTGTGAAGCCCATTTCTGGTGTTCCCCGCTTTGATATTGCTGGAATATTGCTAAAAGTGGTGTAAAACCCTACTCATGCACTCACGCAAATTCTGTTACATTATTTTAGGAATGCAAAGAATGTTAGATTAATTCGGGACACACCCAGCCTCATTTATTGATGTGTTCAATTGGTCATTAGTTTGTGTGTTCACAAATAGAAAATGAAATCTCCATAGTTATAACAGCCCATACTATGAAACCTTTTATCCCTATTGAAACAATAACTGACCCATAGGAAGTACTGCCATACAATCCCATCTATTAGACATTCCAGAATTTTCTTTTGCTCAGTTTTGAAATTTGGAATCGAGAACTTTGTCAAAACATTTTTCAAAGTGTAGTCTTGAATGGAAGTTGCCAGTTTGAAAATAGTGTTGTAAAGCTCGAGATAGCTGCTTTCTGATTGGTCTCTGTTACTTCTTGTTTGTCATTTTATTGGTCTGTAAATGTTCGAGGAAGGTCGTTCTGACATGACCCGCAGTGGTATGTACTCAGATCTTTGTTTAGCAGTAGCAAGAGCTAATGATCTGATTCTAATGAGACTGCCTGAGGACAAAAGTAATAACAAGTATGGATGGCAAATGTGCATGGTGGCCATATTCAAATCAGATTCAACCAGGTGAGCTAAAAGCTTGAATCTAGATATTGCTCCTTTATGCCCAATAATCAAATTAAACTTTATTCAGTACTTGTAGGCCACAGGCTTTTTTGTACAAGAGAAATACAATTCAGATCACTTCCTGGTATTATTACAAATAATAACAAATTGCTGAAAATCTCATAGATACAGTGTATCAGTGCTTACCCTCGTAGACTGTCGAATGACTCGGGAACAAGAGACTGATCTGCCTCCGTCATTCTCTCAAATGCCACAACTGAAAAACACAAAGTACAAATTTTATTTCAATAATAACAGAAACGTAATGGATGTAAAAATTGTGAAAATTAACAAGAACTGTTGGTAATCCAGAAGCATAAATAAAACTTTATCATTTCTTTAGAGTTCTAAAAACACACACATCGAGATTATGATACAAGTATGTGTGTCATAGTGGTTCTACAAAACAAGTATCAGAAGTCTGTTATTTCCCAAGCCAGGTGAGGGTAATACATGAATCCTTACACGATATTCGTAAAATCAGTATGACACACATGTGAGTAAAAAAATTTCTTTATTACTCATTATTCCTAATCCTTTTGAGCTCCCCTTTATATATAAAAAATGCACTGATCACCATCGCTGTCCTAGAAAACCACAATTTGTCGAATGACGTCGACAATCTTCAGCTATGACGTCTAGTGTGACGTCATTCCGTCCTTACGTCACAATGAGTTTCAACTGATGTCAACAATGCCGCCCAGATGATGGAAGCAATACACTGGTGTGCGAGAAGTGATATTTGCACTAGTGCACATACTATTATTACGAACTCAGTTATTTCCAACCTGGTGGGTAAAAAAGTATAGTTCAATTATTCCATGATACCTCCAACAAATTACTCATAATGAGGATGTTCCTGCCCCCCAGAAGGCTTCCACATCTAAAGGTGAGTATATATATCAATCAACATGATAGCTAATTAAAATTAACTTTCAAGTATATACATCAAATGGTTTCTTCCATAAAAAAGTGTGTATTGTCTTCTTATCTCATAACATTGTCAAGATCAATAACACATTAGTATCCAAAAGATGCATATCTGTAAGAACTTCAACACACAAAATGTGGCCAACACTCAAAAGGTAGACCCTTGTTCTACCATGACATTGGAAGAGGATTAAATTTGATTGGTTACTTTCACTGAACTTAGAGTGGTTTACGAGCGATGAGCAATTGTGAATGCATGTGAATGCACTGAATAAGGCGATTATTACAGGGGGCATTCAGACTTTTCTTGGGACTGTATGATATTTTGTCGAAATCTCACATGCAAACTGTTAATTTTCCCAAAAAAGCACTGAGTTGTGATAAATTTTGGCAACCCACATCTTTTCCAGTGTTATTTTGTTATGACCCCACTTAATTTCAGTGACCCTTCCCCTAATAAATGACCTGTCCCTAAGTGCTTAAGAGAAATGCATTTTAGTCATGGCAGAATGGAGCTTTTGTTTTAAATTTTAAAGTGGTTCTTTACAATGTATTTAAAACAGAAGGATTATCTCCAAAATAAGCCATGAAGCAGACATTGTCAATCATTGCAACCTATACAAAGACAATAACCTTTGACATTCTCCAGAGTGATGTACGGATTGTCCGTGGTGTCTTTCTTAGATGGATGTGGAGACTTGGTGGTGTTGGGGCGAGCCTGCCCCCTGCCCCGCCCCAGACCCTGTCCTCGAGCCACACTGGATGCCACTCTACAACACCCACCATGTACACAAATCAATAAACATGTCATAATGAGCACAACACAGCATCAGTATGACTGTATATATTTACTAGTACCAATCCCATCAAAATCAGATATTTCACTCTGATATGGTAGCTCTCCGCAAAAAAGATCTGCAATCAACCGATATCTGCATGACAGTTTACAAACCGATGTCAATTTGTTACACAATTTTGATTGGACTATGCAGGACTTGTTAGTCCAGCCAAAATATAACTCTGACATCCCAGCCTAGTTCGGTAAGGGTGGAAACTGGACTTGATAATCAACAGAACTTATATAGTCAGTTAACTCCCTTGTAGTTATATTTACCACTTTTCTACTTTTAGGGTTAGTGGTTCTGTAAAAGCTGACATAAAGCCTGGACTGACTTTGGTTGGTTGGTTGGTTGGTTGGTTGGTTGGTGGGTGGGTGGGTGGGTGGGTGGGTGGGTGGGTGGGTGGGTGGGTGGGTGGGTGGGTGAGTGAGTGAGTGAGTGAGTGAGTGAGTGAGTGAGTGAGTGAGTGAGTGAGTGAGTGAGTGAGTGAGTGAGTGAGTGAGTGAGTGAGTGAGTGAGTGAGTGAGTGAGTGAGTGAGTGAGTGAGTGAGTGAGTGAGTGAGTGAGTGAGTGAGTGAGTGAGTGAGTGAGTGAGTGAGTGAGTGAGTGAGTGAGTGAGTGAGTGAGTGAGTGAGTGAGTGAGTGAGTGAGTGAGTGAGTGAGTGAGTGAGTGAGTGAGTGAGTGAGTGAGTGAGTGAGTGAGTGAGTGAGTGAGTGAGTGAGTGAGTGAGTGAGTGAGTGAGTGAGTGAGTGAGGGAGGGAGGGAGGGAGGGAGGGAGGGAGGGAGGGAGGGAGGGAGGTTGGTTTAACACTGCTTTTAACATTATTCCAGTTATATCACGGCGTGTCAGCTTAATGTGGGAGGAAAGCCCGAAGTGATGCAGGTCTCAGATGTTTACCACATCGGTGAAACCTACGAGCCTGGTATGGTGCTGACAAACCTAGAAACATAATCGGGGCAAACCGGGATTCAAACCCACAATCATAAGTTTCTGGCATGCCCAAGAGATGCAACTCTGCATAGCGAATCATAGCGCCTTAGACGACTGTGCCACCCGTGCCCCCGACTTTGGTGTGTGATGTAATCCCTGTACTGTACATACCTGTCTCCTCTACCCCTGCCATGCTCTTTCGCTTTCCTTCTTTTGTCCTGTCTGTCTGCATTAGCATTGTTACTGGAAAACAATTGTTACAATATTTCAAGATGCAGAAATGTTTTCTATTGTGAAAACAGACAAAAACATGGTTGGTGCTTGTATCATATCTAAATCTTTGCAGATACTTTATGACCAGTTGGTATCCTGGTATTAACTTTGCTTCCTAAATATATATATGCTTGTAAAAAAAAGCTCAAAGACAAAATCATCTTAGCCCTGCCATCTATGGTGCATGACAATTTATATAAACCACAGAGAGCTCATATGATACTCTGGGTCCACTGGTTTCTGATTTGTTCATGGGTTTAATATGTGATATAGTAGGGGCAGCACATGAACAAATGAACATTAATAGTCACCTGACATAGCATTTCTCCTCACTTACCTGGATCCCTGATTTCATCCCTTTTCTTGACAGCAATATGCACTGAATTGTATGTATCTAACCAAGATGTACAGTATGTTGTTTCCGAGCACTATACAGCGTTAGAAATTGCCACTACCTAATAGTTAAGGTATCACAAGGACTAGTAGAAATTTGTCAATTTTAACGCTTTTAATATGATCTCATTATAAGGTCTAGTGGACTAAACTGTTAGTTTCTATCGCTGCTATGGCATCTACATACAAAAGAGAGTATATCGAAGAAATGTGTGTGTTCTGTATGATTTTTGTTTAGGTAAATCCAAATTTTTTAAATGAAGGTGGTAAAGAAATGAAGCTGAATTGATTTAGAAAGCTCAAATCTATCGACAAAATGATGTGAGTTTCATTAGGTTGAACAAGTAATATCTGAAGAAAGCAGACAACTTCCCATTTGTCATAACAAGCACCATAATAATGGTAGGCCTACTCATTTCAACATTGAATGTTTATATATTTTATGTTATGCATGTGTCCTTTATACATAGGGATAAAGATACTAGGTCTGGGACGGCTAACCCGGTCCTGAGTAGAACCCGGGTACCCACACGACCACCCGGACCCGTGATTAGTCATGTGATGTACAGTTTAATGACATTAACAATGAAACTCTATGGTTAGATAACATGTATAGCTAATGTTCACATTTCTTTCGGACTATGCAAGCATTCATTCCTACTTTTATATGTTCGAGTAAAGATAAAGCGTCTATCAATCTCATCATTAAAATCAGATCTTAGTTCTTGCTATGTTAAACAAAGATCTGAGGACATACCAATAAGGGTCACGTCAGAACGACCTTTCATCCAACCAATCAGAGCGTCGCTTACCAGATCATGAAAGTGAGACGGAATGTGTAAACTTACTAATCATGCAACCACGAAATATTTAACACGGGGTATTCCGAACGACAGTTACGGGTTTTATGATTTTATCCATACAATCTAGGCCATCTATAAGCCTTTCCAGAATTTTCTTCTTATCAGTTTAATTTTAATCGAGAATATCTCAAAATATGTTTCGAAAGCGTAGTCGCCAGTTTGAAACTAGTGTCGTAAAGCTCAAGAAAGCTGTCTTCTGATTGGCTAATGTCGATTTCTTGTCAGTCATTTCATTGGTCGGTCAAAATTCGCGAAAGGTTGTTCTGACGTGACCCGTAATGGGATGTCCTCAGATCTTTGTTAAGCGGCAGCGAAAACTAAGATCTGATTTTAATGAGATTGAGTGTCTATCAACTTCAGTGTATGCATGATCAGATTGTTTTATACGTGAATCTAAATAATTTTTGCCAGGATTGGTAAAACAATTCCCATTCGGGCATATTGTACCCAACTCTTAGGAGATACAGCGGACTTCCACCTTGCAGGCCTTGGACAGATACTGTCCTGGGAAGATACTCCAGTATAGGACTCTACATATAGAAATTAGACAAAGATATCTGAATAACGTTACCTGGTGTTGAATGAAGTAGTGATGTTGTTTCAATCATTTATAAAAAAAATCAAGTGGTGCCTAAAAAGAGAGGTTCTGGCGAGGTTCGAACTCGCGACCTTCTGCGTGTAAAGCAGACGTGATAACCACTACACCACAGAACCGATCTGCCATTCCCCTATATTTCGTGGAATAGTTTTCTCACCTAATGAATTCCAACGATGGTCGTCCTCCATCGCCATCCCGCCATACCCAACGACCACTCGTGGGTCCTGGTAAAGGTGGCTAAAAGTAAACACAATGAAACTTGTTTTGTTAACTGTTCAGTTATCGATCAGATTCCCTTTCAACAACAAGACAATCAGGTTCACAGGTCAACTGTATTTTATTGTTTACATTAATAACCACATGAAAGTTCCCAGAAACATAAAACATTCACTATTTGCATAGCTGTATTCTTACCAGTTCAAAAATCTCAGCCGCCACCTTTGCCATAGCGGATAATTACTGTTCTTCAAGCGAGGTAAGTATTTCCGATGGCGTTCTCCATAGCAACATTAATCAAGGGAGGTAAGTTGTATCCTGTAGTTAATTCCCTTGAATGGGGCGTTCATGCGCGTAGTTACAATATGTAAGAACAGCGTTTCAGTCATAAACAAGCTACCAAAATGACCGCAACTGTTCGTTTGTCTTTGTCACAATAGGTATGTCTTTCTCCTTTTAAAGCAATTATTGATTGTTATTATTGTTACTATATCTTATTATCAATCAAAATACTTTATTAATCATAAATACTTAAGCGCATATTAGCAGCTATAATATCATTTTGACAACATAACCTGTTATAAAGTGTCATTAGAATCGGAATGAAAGTAGTAGCTGAAGAAGATTAAACAATAACAGCAAAATTCACTCAAATTCTTAACATAATAACAGTTTTTTAACATTCAAAACATTTATACAAATTTTGGAAGTTTTATGTGTCTGGATATTGTGAGTTCAAATATTTAACGTCGCATCGGCATTCAGCTATTTATTATGGACCATAATGTAAACGTATTAAAAACCTATACCTATTTCATTTAGTGATATGTTTTAACAAAGCTATCATGGCTATCAAAAGAAAATTGCTTCGCGAGTAATTCGTATTCTTCCAGCTCTTGTATTTCAACTGATGGTCACAAAATGAACCCCTCCTTTTCCAATAAGCTGTATCCGCGTTTGTTGATGATAAACTTGACATCTTTCCGCAAAGCGATCTTATCCGTAAGTCAGCGCTGAAGTATGGGAGATCCAGTATTAAGATCGATTAAGGAACAGAACCCAGCGCTACTGATATCAACGCATTTCAACATAGGCACTAGCTCCCATGAGATTTCGGCGAGGCGAGTTTGGCCTGCTAAATTCAGTAAATCTTTACCACAATGACGTTTTTCGTAATCAACCATCAGATAAACCCACAGCATGTCACGGTCCACTTTTACGGAACTGGGATTTTATCGATTTGCCACCAGAAAATGCTTGAAAAATTAATTGTGTCTCTGACTTTTTGTAAAACAAAAAGACATATTGAGGCTCATAGATTTAACCTAAAAAATAGCCCATTTTTGCAGTTGTAACTGGGAAAATAGCTAGTCTCCATACAAAATCCTTGGCCCAAAAGGGTTGTTGCACATGAAACCTGTTGGGCTGGACAGAAAACACACATCTTCCGTCAAGAAAGTTACAGAGATTTATTGTAACTGTCAATAAATAGTACAACCGCATCGTTTGATGGTAAAATTACGGCTAAACATCGTACATTCTACATAGATCGATGCTCATGATGTCAACCACTGGATTGTCTGGTCCAGACCCGACTATTTACAGGCCGCCGTCATATATCTTGAATATTGCTGTGCGGCGTTAAACAACAAGCAAAGAACCATTCATACTACAATCAAGGAATCAAGGAGTCTATATAAGAATAATAAGGCACATATGCCCCTTGCTATATCGAACATCACGTGAAGGTGACAAGAGTCGGATTAAGATCATGTAATTTGCATTCTGAAACTTGACACAGAAGCGAGAAGCGCAGGATAATTATGTTGAGCCTCAGTCTTCAGACAATATCAGAATCTTTGAAGCACCCGTAAAATAACTTTAAAATAACCATTTATTTACCATATGATCGTTACAGTACTGTAGATGGCATCAACATACTTTTTTCCACTCAGACTGCGGATTCCACGGGCTGGGAAAGATCGGACCAAACCCCACTCCTACAGAAGTGTCACTTTCTGTTTCAGAAGTGAACTCTCTCGTCCAGCAACACACATTCGAACCATATTTAACTGCAGTCGCCAGCCATTACACAAATTCGCCCGAGTGCGGCGGTCGGGCCTTACCTGTGGAGATCAACTGAAAACGCCTACGCACAGTGGCTGTCCAATCATACTGAAAAAGGAGCACACAAATCAGTTTTAACCAGCCCCTTCATTCACCACCAACACCCCGACGCTACCAATAATGTTTTGTTTTTGACCATCGTCTTTGTCAATTCATATTAAAAACTACACACACCTATATACAATCACAAAATTTACACATGCAGTCGTCCATAGTGTACACACATATGGCAGTGTTTAACGCTTAGATCTACTTTGAATATTTATACCAAAAGATTTCACATCCAAGAATAAAGACGCTCACTAACCTTTACCAAAACTTCGTTCCTGTAGCACCAAAATCCTGATTTTGAAGTACACTTCGCAAGCAACACGTCCTCCGGCCGCGTACACTGACGATAGATTGATTCTCTATGACGTCAGCTGATTGTTGACGTATTCTGTTTATGATGTCAGCACTAATGAGGACACAATAAACAATGACGCAGCTCCATTGTTGACGTCACAGATTCCTGCTTGGCGACATCGCCATTGCGTTCCAGGCCGTTTGTGGAACCTGCATCTAAATGGCTGGCGTCGCTACTTATTGTCCGGGTCAGTCACACAAATTATGGTCCCTTTGGCAAACCCATTACGATGCTATCTATCATACAGTTACCACAGATAGCAAACAAAATACAGAAAAACACAACAAAGAACGCAGATTGAACACAAGCAACGGAAGGGCGTCTCCGGGAGAACACTGACGTTTTTAGAGAAATGTGTTTATCATTAGTTCAATGAAGCGTCTTAGAAGTGGGCCTTCACATTGCCAACCGAATACAGTTAAAAACAAAAGGATACAACTGCACATTATATGTTACCACAGATCCTTAAATATACACTGGCAAGCATCCTTCATACACTGTCTAACCAATCACACTGAAATAGGAGCACACAATAACGTTTTAACATGACCCTTCATTCACCACCAACATCCCGACGCTGCCAAAAACACTTTCATTTGGGCCATTAACGTTGTCAATTCATGTTTAAAATACAGCAATAGACAATCACAAAATCTACACATGCAGTCGTCCACAGTGATCACACACATATCAGTGTTTAAAGCCTAGGCTTTTTTTATTATTTAATGTAAAAGATTTCACATCCAAAAAAAAGGCACTCACTAACCTCTACCAAAACTCCGTTCCTGTAGCACCAAAATCCTGATTTTCTAGTACACTTCGCAAGCAACAGGTCCGCCGGCCGCGTACACTGACGATAGACTGATTCTCTATGACGTCAGCTGATTGTTGACGTATTCACACTAAACAATGACGAGACTCCATTGTTGACGTCACAGATTCCTGCTTGGCGACATCGCCATTGCGTTCCAGGCCGTTTGTGGAACCTGCATCTATGTGGCTAGCGTCGCTCCTTATTGTCCGGGTCAGTCACACATATTATAGTCCCTTTGGCAAACCCATTACGATGCTTTCTATCATACAGTTACCACAGATAGCAAACAAAATACAGAAAAACACAACAAAGAACGCAGATTGATCACAAGCAACGGAAGCGAGGCTCCGGGAGACCACTGACGTTTTTAGAGAAACGTGTTTATCAATAGTTCAATCAAGCGTCTTAGAAGTGGGCCTTCACATTGCCAACCGAATACATTTAAAAACAAAAGGATACAACTGCACATTAGATGTTACCACAAATGATTAAATATACACTGGCAAGCATCCGTCATAAGCTGTCTATCCAATCACACTGAAATAGGAGCACACAATAACGTTTTAACATGACCCTTCATTCACCACCAACATCCCGACGATGCCAAAAACACTTTCCTTTGGGCCATCATGTTCATATTGAAAATCAAGACAAAATACAATCACAAAATCTGCACATGCAGTCGTCCACAATGTACACACATATATCAGTGTTTAAAGCCTAGGCTTTTTTTTTATTATTTAATGTAAAAGATTTCACATCCTAGAATAAAGGCGCTCCCTAACCTCTACCAAAACTCCGTTCCTGTAGCACCAAAATCCTCATTTTGTAGTACACTTCGCAAGTAACAGGTCCGCCGGCCGCGTACACTGACGATAGACTGATTCTCTATGACGTCAGCTGATTGTTGACGTATTCTGTTTATGATGTCAGTACTTATGAGGACACACTAAACAATGACGCGGCTCCATTGTTGACGTCACAGATTCCTGCTTGGTGACATCGCCATTGCGTTCCAGGCCGTTTGTGGAACCTGCATCTAAATGGCTGGCGTCGCTCCTTATTGTCCGGGTCAGTCACACAGATATGGACCCTTTGGCAAACCCATTACGATGCTATCTATCATACAGTTATCACAGATAGCAAACAAAATACAGAAAACACAACAAAGAACGCTGATTCATCACAAGCAACGGAAGCGAGGCTCCGGGAGACCACTCACGTTTTAAGAGAATTATGTTTATCACTAGAAGTCAGCCTTCATACGACCAACCGAATACTGTTAAAAACACAACGAAACATCGTGACAACTGCACAGTACATTTTAGGACAAATCCTTAAATATACACCAGCAAACTTCATTCATACACTGTCTATCCAATCACACTGAAATAGGAGCACACACTAACGTTTTAACAAGACCCTTCATTCACCACCAACATCCCGACGATGCCAAAAACACTTTCCTCTCGACCATTAACGTTGTCAATTCATGTTTAAAATACAGCAACAGACAATCACAAAATCTGCACATGCAGTCGTCCACAATGTACACACATATATCAGTGTTTAAAGCCTAGGCTTTTTTGATTATTTAATGTAAAAGATTTCACATCCTAGAATAAAGGCGCTCACTAACCTCTACCAAAACTCCGTTCCTGTAGCACCAAAATCCTCATTTTGTAGTATACTTCGCAAGCAACACGTCCGCCGGCCGCGTACACTGACGATACAACTGATTCTCTATGACGTCAGCTGATTGTTGACGTATTCTGTTTATGATGTCAGTACTTATGAGGACACACTAAACAATGACGCGGCTCCATTGTTGACGTCACAGATTCCTGCTTGGCGACATCGCCATTGCGTTCCAGGCCGTTTGTGGAACCTGCATCCATGTGGCTGGCGTCGCTCCTTATTGTCCGGGTCAGTCACACAGATATGGACCCTTTGGCAAACCCATTACGATGCTATCTATCATACAGTTATCACAGATAGCAAACAAAATACAGAAAACACAACAAAGAACGCTGATTCATCACAAGCAGCGGAAGCGAGGCTCCGGGAGACCACTCACGTTTTAAGAGAAATATGTTTATCACTAGAAGTCAGCCTTCATACGACCAACCGAATACTGTTAAAAACACAACGAAACATCTTAACAACTGCACAGTACATTTTAGGACAAATATTCCAATATGCACCAGCAAACTTCCTTCATACACTGTCTATCCAATCACACTGAAATAGGAGCACACACTAACGTTTTAACAAGACCCTTCATTCACCACCAACATCCCGACGATGCCAAAAACACTTTCCTCTCAACCATTAACGTTGTCAATTCATGTTTAAAATACAGCAACAGACAATCACAAAATATGCACATGCAGTCGTCCACAATGTACACACATATATCAGTGTTTAAAGCCTAGGCTTTTTTGATTATTTAATGTAAAAGATTTCACATCCTAGAATAAAGGCGCTCACTAACCTCTACCAAAACTCCGTTCCTGTAGCACCAAAATCCTCATTTTGTAGTACACTTCGCAAGCAACACGTCCGCCGGCCGCGTACACTGACGATACAACTGATTCTCTATGACGTCAGCTGATTGTTGACGTATTCTGTTTATGATGTCAGTACTTATGAGGACACACTAAACAATGACGCGGCTCCATTGTTGACGTCACAGATTCCTGCTTGGCGACATCGCCATTGCGTTCCAGGCCGTTTGTGGAACCTGCATCCATGTGGCTGGCGTCGCTCCTTATTGTCCGGGTCAGTCACACAGATATGGACCCTTTGGCAAACCCATTACGATGCTATCTATCATACAGTTATCACAGATAGCAAACAAAATACAGAAAACACAACAAAGAACGCTGATTCATCACAAGCAACGGAAGCGAGGCTCCGGGAGACCACTCACGTTTTAAGAGAAATATGTTTATCACTAGAAGTCAGCCTTCATACTGCCAACCGAATACTGTTAAAGACACAACGAAACATCTTGACAACTGCACAGTACATTTTAGGACAAATATTCCAATATGCACCACCAAACTTCCTTCATACACTGTCTATCCAATCACATTGAAATAGGAGCACACAATAACGTTTTAACAAGACCCTTCATTCACCACAAACATCCCGACGCTGCCAAAAACACTTTCCTCTCAACCATTAACGTTGTCAATTCATGTTTAAAATACAGCAATAGACAATCACAAAATCTGCACATGCAGTTGTCCACAATGTACACACATATATCAGTGTTTAAAGCCTAGGCTTTTTTCAATATTTAATGTAAAAGATTTCACATCCTAGAATAAAGGCGCTCACTAACCTCTACCAAAACTCCGTTCCTGTAGCACCAAAATCCTCATTTTGTAGTACACTTCGCAAGCAACACGTCCGCCGGCCGCGTACACTGACGATAGACTGATTCTCTATGACGTCAGCTGATTGTTGACGTATTCTGTTTATGATGTCAGTACTTATGAGGACACACTAAACAATGACGCGGCTCCATTGTTGACGTCACAGATTCCTGCTTGGCGACATCGCCATTGCGTTCCAGGCCGTTTGTGGAACCTGCATCCATGTGGCTGGCGTCGCTCCTTATTGTCCGGGTCAGTCACACAGATATGGACCCTTTGGCAAACCCATTACGATGCTATCTATCATACAGTTATCACAGATAGCAAACAAAATACAGAAAACACAACAAAGAACGCTGATTCATCACAAGCAACGGAAGCAAGGCTCCGGGAGACCACTCACGTTTTAAGAGAAATATGTTTATCACTAGAAGTGAGACTTCTTACTACCAACCGAATACTGTTGAAAACATAGCGAAATATCTTGACAACTGCACAGTACATTGTATGACAAATCCTTAAATATACACCAGCAAACTTCCTTCATACACTGTCTATCCAATCACATTGAAATAGGAGCACACAATAACGTTTTAACAAGACCCTTCATTCACCACCAACATCCCGACGATGCCAAAAACACTTTCCTCTCGACCATTAACGTTGTCAATTCATGTTTAAAATACAGCAACAGACAATCACAAAATCTGCACATGCAGTCGTCCACAATGTACACACATATATCAGTGTTTAAAGCCTAGGCTTTTTTGATTATTTAATGTAAAAGATTTCACATCCTAGAATAAAGGCGCTCACTAACCTCTACCAAAACTCCGTTCCTGTAGCACCAAAATCCTCATTTTGTAGTATACTTCGCAAGCAACACGTCCGCCGGCCGCGTACACTGACGATACAACTGATTCTCTATGACGTCAGCTGATTGTTGACGTATTCTGTTTATGATGTCAGTACTTATGAGGACACACTAAACAATGACGCGGCTCCATTGTTGACGTCACAGATTCCTGCTTGGCGACATCGCCATTGCGTTCCAGGCCGTTTGTGGAACCTGCATCCATGTGGCTGGCGTCGCTCCTTATTGTCCGGGTCAGTCACACAGATATGGACCCTTTGGCAAACCCATTACGATGCTATCTATCATACAGTTATCACAGATAGCAAACAAAATACAGAAAACACAACAAAGAACGCTGATTCATCACAAGCAGCGGAAGCGAGGCTCCGGGAGACCACTCACGTTTTAAGAGAAATATGTTTATCACTAGAAGTCAGCCTTCATACGACCAACCGAATACTGTTAAAAACACAACGAAACATCTTGACAACTGCACAGTACATTTTAGGACAAATATTCCAATATGCACCAGCAAACTTCCTTCATACACTGTCTATCCAATCACACTGAAATAGGAGCACACACTAACGTTTTAACAAGACCCTTCATTCACCACCAACATCCCGACGATGCCAAAAACACTTTCCTCTCAACCATTAACGTTGTCAATTCATGTTTAAAATACAGCAACAGACAATCACAAAATATGCACATGCAGTCGTCCACAATGTACACACATATATCAGTGTTTAAAGCCTAGGCTTTTTTGATTATTTAATGTAAAAGATTTCACATCCTAGAATAAAGGCGCTCACTAACCTCTACCAAAACTCCGTTCCTGTAGCACCAAAATCCTCATTTTGTAGTACACTTCGCAAGCAACACGTCCGCCGGCCGCGTACACTGACGATACAACTGATTCTCTATGACGTCAGCTGATTGTTGACGTATTCTGTTTATGATGTCAGTACTTATGAGGACACACTAAACAATGACGCGGCTCCATTGTTGACGTCACAGATTCCTGCTTGGCGACATCGCCATTGCGTTCCAGGCCGTTTGTGGAACCTGCATCCATGTGGCTGGCGTCGCTCCTTATTGTCCGGGTCAGTCACACAGATATGGACCCTTTGGCAAACCCATTACGATGCTATCTATCATACAGTTATCACAGATAGCAAACAAAATACAGAAAACACAACAAAGAACGCTGATTCATCACAAGCAACGGAAGCGAGGCTCCGGGAGACCACTCACGTTTTAAGAGAAATATGTTTATCACTAGAAGTCAGCCTTCATACTGCCAACCGAATACTGTTAAAGACACAACGAAACATCTTGACAACTGCACAGTACATTTTAGGACAAATATTCCAATATGCACCACCAAACTTCCTTCATACACTGTCTATCCAATCACATTGAAATAGGAGCACACAATAACGTTTTAACAAGACCCTTCATTCACCACAAACATCCCGACGCAGCCAAAAACACTTTCCTCTCAACCATTAACGTTGTCAATTCATGTTTAAAATACAGCAATAGACAATCACAAAATCTGCACATGCAGTTGTCCACAATGTACACACATATATCAGTGTTTAAAGCCTAGGCTTTTTTCAATATTTAATGTAAAAGATTTCACATCCTAGAATAAAGGCGCTCACTAACCTCTACCAAAACTCCGTTCCTGTAGCACCAAAATCCTCATTTTGTAGTACACTTCGCAAGCAACACGTCCGCCGGCCGCGTACACTGACGATAGACTGATTCTCTATGACGTCAGCTGATTGTTGACGTATTCTGTTTATGATGTCAGTACTTATGAGGACACACTAAACAATGACGCGGCTCCATTGTTGACGTCACAGATTCCTGCTTGGCGACATCGCCATTGCGTTCCAGGCCGTTTGTGGAACCTGCATCCATGTGGCTGGCGTCGCTCCTTATTGTCCGGGTCAGTCACACAGATATGGACCCTTTGGCAAACCCATTACGATGCTATCTATCATACAGTTATCACAGATAGCAAACAAAATACAGAAAACACAACAAAGAACGCTGATTCATCACAAGCAACGGAAGCAAGGCTCCGGGAGACCACTCACGTTTTAAGAGAAATATGTTTATCACTAGAAGTGAGACTTCTTACTACCAACCGAATACTGTTGAAAACATAGCGAAATATCTTGACAACTGCACAGTACATTGTATGACAAATCCTTAAATATACACCAGCAAACTTCCTTCATACACTGTCTATCCAATCACATTGAAATAGGAGCACACAATAACGTTTTAACAAGACCCTTCATTCACCACCAACATCCCCACGCAGCCAAAAACACTTTCCTCTCGACCATCAACGTTGTCAATTCATGTTTAAAATACAGCAATAGACAATCACAAAATCTGCACATACAGTCGTCCACAATGTACACACATATATCAGTGTTTAAAGCCTAGGCTTTTTTTTATTATTTAATGTAAAAGATTTCACATCCACGAATAAAGGCGCTCACTAACCTCTACCAAAACTCCGTTCCTGTAGCACCAAAATCCTCATTTTGTAGTACACTTCGCAAGCAACACGTCCTCCGGCCGCGTACACTGACGATAGACTGATTCTCTATGACGTCAGCTGATTGTTGACGTACTCTGTTTATGATGTCAGTACTTATGAGGACACACTAAACAATGACGCGGCTCCATTGTTGACGTCACAGATTCCTGCTTGGCGACATCGCCATTGCGTTCCAGGCCGTTTGTGGAACCTGCATCTATGTGGCTAGCGTCGCTCCTTATTGTCCGGGTCAGTCACACAGATTATGGTCCCTTTGGCAAACCCATTACGATGCTTTCTATCATACAGTTACCACAGATAGCAAACAAAATACAGAAAAACACAACAAAGAACGCTGATTGATCACAAGCAACGGAAGCGAGGCTCCGGGAGACCACTGACGTTTTTAGAGAAACGTGTTTATCAATAGTTCAATCAAGCGTCTTAGAAGTGGGCCTTCACATTGCCAACCGATATACTGTTAAAAACACAACGATACAACTGCACATAACATGTTACCACAAATGATTAAATATACACTGGCAAGCATCCGTCATAAGCTGTCTATCCAATCACACTGAAATAGGAGCACACAATAACGTTTTAACATGACCCTTCATTCACCACCAACATCCCGACACTGCCAAAAACACTTTCCTTTGGGCCATCATGTTCATATTGAAAATCAAGACAAAATACAATCACAAAATCTGCACATGCAGTCGTCCACAATGTACACACATATATCAGTGTTTAAAGCCTAGGCTTTTTTTTATTATTTAATGTAAAAGATTTCACATCCTAGAATAAAGGCGCTCCCTAACCTTTACCAAAACTCCGTTCCTGTAGCACCAAAATCCTCATTTTGTAGTACACTTCGCAAGCAACAGGTCCGCCGGCCGCGTACACTGACGATACAACTGATTCTCTATGACGTCAGCTGATTGTTGACGTATTCTGTTTATGATGTCAGTACTTATGAGGACACACTAAACAATGACGCGGCTCCATTGTTGACGTCACAGATTCCTGCTTGGCGACATCGCCATTGCGTTCCAGGCCGTTTGTGGAACCTGCATCCATGTGGCTGGCGTCGCTCCTTATTGTCCGGGTCAGTCACACAGATATGGACCCTTTGGCAAACCCATTACGATGCTATCTATCATACAGTTATCACAGATAGCAAACAAAATACAGAAAACACAACAAAGAACGCTGATTCATCACAAGCAACGGAAGCGAGGCTCCGGGAGACCACTCACGTTTTAAGAGAAATATGTTTATCACTAGAAGTCAGCCTTCATACTGCCAACCGAATACTGTTAAAAACACAACGAAACATCTTGACAACTGCACAGTACATTTTAGGACAAATATTCCAATATGCACCAGCAAACTTCATTCATACACTGTCTATCCAATCACACTGAAATAGGAGCACACAATAACGTTTTAACAAGACCCTTCATTCACCACAAACATCCCGACGCTGCCAAAAACACTTTCCTCTCAACCATTAACGTTGTCAATTCATGTTTAAAATACAGCAATAGACAATCACAAAATCTGCACATGCAGTTGTCCACAATGTACACACATATATCAGTGTTTAAAGCCTAGGCTTTTTTCAATATTTAATGTAAAAGATTTCACATCCTAGAATAATGGCGCTCACTAACCTCTACCAAAACTCCGTTCCTGTAGCACCAAAATCCTCATTTTGTAGTACACTTCGCAAGCAACACGTCCGCCGGCCGCGTACACTGACGATAGACTGATTCTCTATGACGTCAGCTGATTGTTGACGTATTCTGTTTATGATGTCAGTACTTATGAGGACACACTAAACAATGACGCGGCTCCATTGTTGACGTCACAGATTCCTGCTTGGCGACATCGCCATTGCGTTCCAGGCCGTTTGTGGAACCTGCATCCATGTGGCTGGCGTCGCTCCTTATTGTCCGGGTCAGTCACACAGATATGGACCCTTTGGCAAACCCATTACGATGCTATCTATCATACAGTTATCACAGATAGCAAACAAAATACAGAAAACACAACAAAGAACGCTGATTCATCACAAGCAACGGAAGCAAGGCTCCGGGAGACCACTCACGTTTTAAGAGAAATATGTTTATCACTAGAAGTGAGACTTCTTACTACCAACCGAATACTGTTGAAAACATAGCGAAATATCTTGACAACTGCACAGTACATTGTATGACAAATCCTTAAATATACACCAGCAAACTTCCTTCATACACTGTCTATCCAATCACATTGAAATAGGAGCACACAATAACGTTTTAACAAGACCCTTCATTCACCACCAACATCCCCACGCAGCCAAAAACACTTTCCTCTCGACCATCAACGTTGTCAATTCATGTTTAAAATACAGCAATAGACAATCACAAAATCTGCACATACAGTCGTCCACAATGTACACACATATATCAGTGTTTAAAGCCTAGGCTTTTTTTTATTATTTAATGTGAAAGATTTCACATCCTAGAATAAAGGCGCTCACTAACCTCTACCAAAACTTCGTTCCTGTAGCACCAAAATCCTCATTTTGTAGTACACTTCGCAAGCAACACGTCCTCCGGCCGCGTACACTGACGATAGACTGATTCTCTATGACGTCAGCTGATTGTTGACGTATTCTGTTTATGATGTCAGTACTTATGAGGACACACTAAACAATGACGCGGCTCCATTGTTGACGTCACAGATTCCTGCTTGGCGACATCGCCATTGCGTTCCAGGCCGTTTGTGGAACCTGCATCCATGTGGCTGGCGTCGCTCCTTATTGTCCGGGTCAGTCACACAGATTATGGTCCCTTTGGCAAACCCATTACGATGCTTTCTATCATACAGTTACCACAGATAGCAAACAAAATACAGAAAAACACAACAAAGAACGCTGATTGATCACAAGCAACGGAAGCGAGGCTCCGGGAGACCACTGACGTTTTTAGAGAAACGTGTTTATCAATAGTTCAATCAAGCGTCTTAGAAGTGGGCCTTCACATTGCCAACCGATATACTGTTAAAAACACAACGATACAACTGCACATAACATGTTACCACAAATGATTAAATATACACTGGCAAGCATCCGTCATAAGCTGTCTATCCAATCACACTGAAATAGGAGCACACAATAACGTTTTAACATGACCCTTCATTCACCACCAACATCCCGACACTGCCAAAAACACTTTCCTTTGGGCCATCATGTTCATATTGAAAATCAAGACAAAATACAATCACAAAATCTGCACATGCAGTCGTCCACAATGTACACACATATATCAGTGTTTAAAGCCTAGGCTTTTTTTTATTATTTAATGTAAAAGATTTCACATCCTAGAATAAAGGCGCTCCCTAACCTTTACCAAAACTCCGTTCCTGTAGCACCAAAATCCTCATTTTGTAGTACACTTCGCAAGCAACAGGTCCGCCGGCCGCGTACACTGACGATACAACTGATTCTCTATGACGTCAGCTGATTGTTGACGTATTCTGTTTATGATGTCAGTACTTATGAGGACACACTAAACAATGACGCGGCTCCATTGTTGACGTCACAGATTCCTGCTTGGCGACATCGCCATTGCGTTCCAGGCCGTTTGTGGAACCTGCATCCATGTGGCTGGCGTCGCTCCTTATTGTCCGGGTCAGTCACACAGATATGGACCCTTTGGCAAACCCATTACGATGCTATCTATCATACAGTTATCACAGATAGCAAACAAAATACAAAAACACAACAAAGGACGCTGATTCATCACAAGCAACGGAAGCGAGGCTCCGGGAGACCACTCACGTTTTAAGAGAAATATGTTTATCACTAGAAGTCAGCCTTCATACTGCCAACCGAATACTGTTAAAAACACAACGAAATATAGTGACAACTGCACAGTACATTTTAGGACAAATCCTTAAATATACACCAGCAAACTTCCTTCATACACTGTCTATGCAATCACACTGAAATAGGAGCAAACAATAACGTTTTAACAAGATCCTTCATTCACAACCAACATCCCGACGCAGTCAAAAACAGTTTCCTTTGAACCATCATATTCATATTGAAAATCAAGACAAAATACAATCACAAAATCTTCACATGCAGTCGTCCACAGTGTACACACATATATCAGTGTTTAAAGCCTAGGCTTTTTTATATCATTAAATGAAAATGATTTCACATCCACGAATAAAGGCGCTCACTAACCTCTACCAAAACTCCGTTCCTGTAGCACCAAAATCCTCATTTTGTAGTACACTTCGCAAGCAACACGTCCGCCGGCCGCGTACACTGACGATACAACTGATTCTCTATGACGTCAGCTGATTGTTGACGTATTCTGTTTATGATGTCAGTACTTATGAGGACACACTAAACAATGACGCGGCTCCATTGTTGACGTCACAGATTCCTGCTTGGCGACATCGCCATTGCGTTCCAGGCCGTTTGTGGAACCTGCATCCATGTGGCTGGCGTCGCTCCTTATTGTCCGGGTCAGTCACACAGATATGGACCCTTTGGCAAACCCATTTCGATGCTATCTATCATACAGTTATCACAGATAGCAAACAAAATACAGAAAACACAACAAAGAACGCTGATTCATCACAAGCAACGGAAGCGAGGCTCCGGGAGACCACTCACGTTTTAAGAGAAATATGTTTATCACTAGAAGTCAGCCTTCATACTACCAACCGAATACTGTTAAAAACACAACGAAACATCTTGACAACTGCACAGTACATTTTAGGACAAATATTCCAATATGCACCAGCAAACTTTCTTCATACACTGTCTATCCAATCACACTGAAATAGGAGCACACAATAACGTTTTAACAAGACCCTTCATTCACCACAAACATCCCGACGCTGCCAAAAACACTTTCCTCTCAACCATTAACGTTGTCAATTCATGTTTAAAATACAGCAATAGACAATCACAAAATCTGCACATGCAGTTGTCCACAATGTACACACATATATCAGTGTTTAAAGCCTAGGCTTTTTTCAATATTTAATGTAAAAGATTTCACATCCTAGAATAAAGGCGCTCACTAACCTCTACCAAAACTCCGTTCCTGTAGCACCAAAATCCTCATTTTGTAGTACACTTCGCAAGCAACACGTCCGCCGGCCGCGTACACTGACGATAGACTGATTCTCTATGACGTCAGCTGATTGTTGACGTATTCTGTTTATGATGTCAGTACTTATGAGGACACACTAAACAATGACGCGGCTCCATTGTTGACGTCACAGATTCCTGCTTGGCGACATCGCCATTGCGTTCCAGGCCGTTTGTGGAACCTGCATCCATGTGGCTGGCGTCGCTCCTTATTGTCCGGGTCAGTCACACAGATATGGACCCTTTGGCAAACCCATTACGATGCTATCTATCATACAGTTATCACAGATAGCAAACAAAATACAGAAAACACAACAAAGAACGCTGATTCATCACAAGCAACGGAAGCAAGGCTCCGGGAGACCACTCACGTTTTAAGAGAAATATGTTTATCACTAGAAGTGGGACTTCTTACTACCAACCGAATACTGTTGAAAACATAGCGAAATATCTTGACAACTGCACAGTACATTGTATGACAAATCCTTAAATATACACCAGCAAACTTCCTTCATACACTTTCTATCCAATCACACTGAAATAGGAGCACACAATAACGTTTTAACAAGACCCTTCATTCACCACCAACATCCCGACGCAGACAAAAACACTTTCCTCTCGACCATTAACGTTGTCAATTCATGTTTAAAATACAGCAATAGACAATCACAAAATCTGCACATGCAGTCGTCCACAATGTACACACATATATCAGTGTTTAAAGCCTAGGCTTTTTTCAATATTTAATGTAAAAGATTTCACATCCTAGAATAAAGGCGCTCACTAACCTCTACCAAAACTCCGTTCCTGTAGCACCAAAATCCTCATTTTGTAGTACACTTCGCAAGCAACACGTCCGCCGGCCGCGTACACTGACGATAGACTGATTCTCTATGACGTCAGCTGATTGTTAACGTATTCTGTTTATGATGTCAGTACTTATGAGGACACACTAAACAATGACGCGGCTCCATTGTTGACGTCACAGATTCCTGCTTGGCGACATCGCCATTGCGTTCCAGGCCGTTTGTGGAACCTGCATCCATGTGGCTGGCGTCGCTCCTTATTGTCCGGGTCAGTCACACAGATATGGACCCTTTGGCAAACCCATTACGATGCTATCTATCATACAGTTATCACAGATAGCAAACAAAATACAGAAAACACAACAAAGAACGCTGATTCATCACAAGCAACGGAAGCGAGGCTCCGGGAGACCACTCACGTTTTAAGAGAAATATGTTTATCACTAGAAGTGGGACTTCTTACTACCAACCGAATACTGTTGAAAACATAGCGAAATATCTTGACAACTGTACAGTACATTGTATGACAAATCCTTAAATATACACCAGCAAACTTCCTTCATACACTGTCTATCCAATCACATTGAAATAGGAGCACACAATAACGTTTTAACAAGACCCTTCATTCACCACCAACATCCCCACGCAGCCAAAAACACTTTCCTCTCGACCATCAACGTTGTCAATTCATGTTTAAAATACAGCAATAGACAATCACAAAATCTGCACATACAGTCGTCCACAATGTACACACATATATCAGTGTTTAAAGCCTAGGCTTTTTTTTATTATTTAATGTAAAAGATTTCACATCCTAGAATAAAGGCGCTCACTAACCTCTACCAAAACTCCGTTCCTGTAGCACCAAAATCCTCATTTTGTAGTACACTTCGCAAGCAACACGTCCGCCGGCCGCGTACACTGACGATAGACTGATTCTCTATGACGTCAGCTGATTGTTGACGTATTCTGTTTATGATGTCAGTACTTATGAGGACACACTAAACAATGACGCGGCTCCATTGTTGACGTCACAGATTCCTGCTTGGCGACATCGCCATTGCGTTCCAGGCCGTTTGTGGAACCTGCATCTATGTGGCTAGCGTCGCTCCTTATTGTCCGGGTCAGTCACACAGATTATGGTCCCTTTGGCAAACCCATTACGATGCTTTCTATCATACAGTTACCACAGATAGCAAACAAAATACAGAAAAACACAACAAAGAACGCTGATTGATCACAAGCAACGGAAGCGAGGCTCCGGGAGACCACTGACGTTTTTAGAGAAACGTGTTTATCAATAGTTCAATCAAGCGTCTTAGAAGTGGGCCTTCACATTGCCAACCGATATACTGTTAAAAACACAACGATACAACTGCACATAACATGTTACCACAAATGATTAAATATACACTGGCAAGCATCCGTCATAAGCTGTCTATCCAATCACACTGAAATAGGAGCACACAATAACGTTTTAACATGACCCTTCATTCACCACCAACATCCCGACACTGCCAAAAACACTTTCCTTTGGGCCATCATGTTCATATTGAAAATCAAGACAAAATACAATCACAAAATCTGCACATGCAGTCGTCCACAATGTACACACATATATCAGTGTTTAAAGCCTAGGCTTTTTTTTATTATTTAATGTAAAAGATTTCACATCCTAGAATAAAGGCGCTCCCTAACCTTTACCAATACTCCGTTCCTGTAGAACCAAAATCCTCATTTTGTAGTACACTTCGCAAGCAACAGGTCCGCCGGCCGCGTACACTGACGATACAACTGATTCTCTATGACGTCAGCTGATTGTTGACGTATTCTGTTTATGATGTCAGTACTTATGAGGACACACTAAACAATGACGCGGCTCCATTGTTGACGTCACAGATTCCTGCTTGGCGACATCGCCATTGCGTTCCAGGCCGTTTGTGGAACCTGCATCCATGTGGCTGGCGTCGCTCCTTATTGTCCGGGTCAGTCACACAGATATGGACCCTTTGGCAAACCCATTACGATGCTATCTATCATACAGTTATCACAGATAGCAAACAAAATACAAAAACACAACAAAGGACGCTGATTCATCACAAGCAACGGAAGCGAGGCTCCGGGAGACCACTCACGTTTTAAGAGAAATATGTTTATCACTAGAAGTCAGCCTTCATACTGCCAACCAAATACTGTTAAAAACACAACGAAATATAGTGACAACTGCACAGTACATTTTAGGACAAATCCTTAAATATACACCAGCAAACTTCCTTCATACACTGTCTATGCAATCACACTGAAATAGGAGCAAACAATAACGTTTTAACAAGACCCTTCATTCACAACCAACATCCCGACGCAGTCAAAAACAGTTTCCTTTGAACCATCATATTCATATTGAAAATCAAGACAAAATACAATCACAAAATCTTCACATGCAGTCGTCCACAGTGTACACACATATATCAGTGTTTAAAGCCTAGGCTTTTTTATATCATTAAATGAAAATGATTTCACATCCACGAATAAAGGCGCTCACTAACCTCTACCAAAACTCCGTTCCTGTAGCACCAAAATCCTCATTTTGTAGTACACTTCGCAAGCAACACGTCCGCCGGCCGCGTACACTGACGATACAACTGATTCTCTATGACGTCAGCTGATTGTTGACGTATTCTGTTTATGATGTCAGTACTTATGAGGACACACTAAACAATGACGCGGCTCCATTGTTGACGTCACAGATACCTGCTTGGCGACCATGTGGCTGGCGTCGCTCCTTATTGTCCGGGTCAGTCACACAGATATGGACCCTTTGGCAAACCCATTACGATGCTATCTATCATACAGTTATCACAGATAGCAAACAAAATACAGAAAACACAACAAAGAACGCTGATTCATCACAAGCAACGGAAGCGAGGCTCCGGGAGACCACTCACGTTTTAAGAGAATTATGTTTATCACTAGAAGTCAGCCTTCATACGACCAACCGAATACTGTTAAAAACACAACGAAACATCGTGACAACTGCACAGTACATTTTAGGACAAATCCTTAAATATACACCAGCAAACTTCATTCATACACTGTCTATCCAATCACACTGAAATAGGAGCACACACTAACGTTTTAACAAGACCCTTCATTCACCACCAACATCCCGACGATGCCAAAAACACTTTCCTCTCGACCATTAACGTTGTCAATTCATGTTTAAAATACAGCAACAGACAATCACAAAATATGCACATGCAGTCGTCCACAATGTACACACATATATCAGTGTTTAAAGCCTAGGCTTTTTTTAATATTTAATGTAAAAGATTTCACATCCTAGAATAAAGGCGCTCACTAACCTCTACCAAAACTCCGTTCCTGTAGCACCAAAATCCTCATTTTGTAGTACACTTCGCAAGCAACACGTCCGCCGGCCGCGTACACTGACGATAGACTGATTCTCTATGACGTCAGCTGATTGTTGACGTATTCTGTTTATGATGTCAGTACTTATGAGGACACACTAAACAATGACGCGGCTCCATTGTTGACGTCACAGATTCCTGCTTGGCGACATCGCCATTGCGTTCCAGGCCGTTTGTGGAACCTGCATCCATGTGGCTGGCGTCGCTCCTTATTGTCCGGGTCAGTCACACAGATATGGACCCTTTGGCAAACCCATTACGATGCTATCTATCATACAGTTATCACAGATAGCAAACAAAATACAGAAAACACAACAAAGAACGCTGATTCATCACAAGCAACGGAAGCGAGGCTCCGGGAGACCACTGACGTTTTAAGAGAAATATGTTTATCACTAGAAGTCAGCCTTCATACTGCCAACCGAATACTGTTAAAAACACAACGAAACATCTTGACAACTGCACAGTACATTTTAGGACAAATATTAAAATATGCACCAGCAAACTTCCTTCATACACTGTCTATCCAATCACACTGAAATAGAAGCACACAATAACGTTTTAACAAGACCCTTCATTCACCACCAACATCCTGACGCTGCCAAAAACACTTTCCTCTCAACCATTAACGTTGTCAATTCATGTTTAAAATACAGCAATAGACAATCACAAAATCTGCACATGCAGTTGTCCACAATGTACACACATATATCAGTGTTTAAAGCCTAGGCTTTTTTTAATATTTAATGTAAAAGATTTCACATCCTAGAATAAAGGCGCTCACTAACCTCTACCAAAACTCCGTTCCTGTAGCACCAAATCCTCATTTTGTAGTACACTTCGCAAGCAACACGTCCGCCGGCCGCGTACACTGACGATAGACTGATTCTCTATGACGTCAGCTGATTGTTGACGTACTCTGTTTATGATGTCAGTACTTATGAGGACACACTAAACAATGACGCGGCTCCATTGTTGACGTCACAGATTCCTGCTTGGCGACATCGCCATTGCGTTCCAGGCCGTTTGTGGAACCTGCATCCATGTGGCTGGCGTCGCTCCTTATTGTCCGGGTCAGTCACACAGATATGGACCCTTTGGCAAACCCATTACGATGCTGTCTATCATACAGATATCACAGATAGCAAACAAAATACAGAAAACACAACAAAGAACGCTGATTCATCACAAGCAACGGAAGCGAGGCTCCGGGAGACCACTCACGTTTTAAGAGAATTATGTTTATCACTAGAAGTGGGACTTCATACTACCAACCGAATACTGTTGAAAACACAACGAAATATAGTGACAACTGCACAGTACATTGTATGACAAATCCTTAAATATACACCAGCAAACTTCATTCATACACTGTCTATCCAATCACACTGAAATAGGAGCACACACTAACGTTTTAACAAGACCCTTCATTCACCACCAACATCCCGACGATGCCAAAAACACTTTCCTCTCAACCATCAACGTTGTCAATTCATGTTGAAAATACAGCAATAGACAATCACAAAATCTGCACATGCAGTCGTCCACAGTGTACACACATATACCAGTGTTTAAAGCCTAGGCTTTTTTTATTATTTACATCCAAGAATAAAGGCGCTCACTAACCTCTACCAAAACTCCGTTCCTGTAGCACCAAAATCCTCATTTTGTAGTACACTTCGCAAGCAACACGTCCGCCGGCCGCGTACACTGACGATAGACTGATTCTCTATGACGTCAGCTGATTGTTGACGTATTCTGTTTATGATGTCAGTACTTATGAGGACACACTAAACAATGACGCGGCTTCATTGTTGACGTCACAGATTCCTGCTTGGCGACATCGCCATTGCGTTCCAGGCCGTTTGTGGAACCTGCATCCATGTGGCTGGCGTCGCTCCTTATTGTCCGGGTCAGTCACACAGATATGGACCCTTTGGCAAACCCATTACGATGCTATCTATCATACAGTTATCACAGATAGCAAACAAAATACAGAAAACACAACAAAAAAAGCTGATTCATCACACGCAACGGAAGCGAGGCTCCGGGAGACCACTGACGTTTTAAGAGAAATATGTTTATCACTAGAAGTCAGCCTTCATACTACCAACCGAATACTGTTAAAAACACAACGAAACATCTTGACAACTGCACAGTACATTGTATGACAAATCCTTAAATATACACCAGCAAACTTCCTTCATACACTTTCTATCCAATCACACTGAAATAGGAGCACACAATAACGTTTTAACAAGACCCTTCATTCACCACCAACATCCCGACGCAGACAAAAACACTTTCCTCTCGACCATTAACGTTGTCAATTCATGTTGAAAATACAGCAATAGACAATCACAAAATCTGCACATGCAGTCGTCCACAATGTACACACATATATCAGTGTTAAAAGCCTAGGCTATTTTTATTATTTAATGTAAAAGATTTCACATCCTAGAATAAAGGCGCTCACTAACCTCTACCAAAATTCCGTTCCTGTAGCACCAAAATCCTCATTTTGTAGTACACTTCGCAAGCAACACGTCCGCCGGCCGCGTACACTGACGATAGACTGATTTTCTATGACGTCAGCTGATTGTTGACGTATTCTGTTTATGATGTCAGTACTAATGAGGACACACTAAACAATGACGCGGTTCCATTGTTGACGTCACAGATTCCTGCTTGGCGACATCGCCATTGCGTTCCAGGCCGTTTGTGGAACCTGCATCTATGCGGCTAGCGTCGCTCCTTATTGTCCGGGTCAGTCACACAGATATGGACCCTTTGGCAAACCCATTACGATGCTTTCTATCATACAGTTACCACAGATAGAAAACAAAATACAGAAAAACACAACAAAGAACGCAGATTGATCACAAGCAACGGAAGCGAGGCTCCGGGAGACCACTGACGTTTCCAGAGAAATGTGTTTATCATTAGTTCAATGAAGCGTCTTAGAAGTGGGCCTTCACACTGCCAACCGATATACTGTTAAAACACAACGATACAACTGCACATAACATGTTACCACAAATCCTGAAATATACAATGGCAAGCATCCGTCATACGCTGTCTATCCAATCACACTGAAAGAGGAACACACAATAACGTTTTCACAAGATCCTTCATTCACTTCCAATATCCCGGCGCTGCCAAAAACACTTTCCTTTGGACCATCATATTCATATTGAAAATCAAGACAAAATTACAATCACAAAATCAACACATGCAGTCGTCCACAGTGTCACACATATACCAGTGTTTAAAGCCGAGGCTATTTTGTTATTAAAAGTAAACGATTTGACATCCAAGAATAAAGGCGCTCACTAACCTCTACCAAAACTCCGTTCCTGTAGCACCAAAATCCTGATTCTGTAGTACTCCGTAAGCAACATGTCCGCCGGCCGCGTACACTGACGATAGACTGATTCTTTATGACGTCAGCTGATTGTTGACATATTCTGTTTATGATGTCAGTACTTATGAGGACACACTAAACAATGACGCGGCTCCATTGTTGACGTCACAGATTCCTGCTTGGCGACATCGCCATTGCGTTCAGAAACGAGCCAACTGCTGGTGCATAGTGTCTTATTTTAGCCAACCCCCTTACGTAATACGTACGTTCCAAACCATGTAAAGGCATTTTAGCAGACAGACAATGTACGCTTTATATTTGAATAACGACAAAGACGTCTTTTTAATACGTTTTTGTGTACTTTTTACACTACAGAGTGATAAAAATACGACATGTACATAGTTTCGTTTTTTGCAGTTATTATATATTAGAGTCTATCATAAGTCTGGGAATAGTCGCATGTACTTATTTACACTTATGTTCTTTATTATGTATTCTAGTGTATACATACAAGGCGAATAAAAAAAGTAACCTGTCTTCTTTTACAAAATGTCTGTTGATATTGGTAGCGGCGAAATGGTGTATTGTCCTTATTGAACGACACCCTCTTACAGGGAGAGATTACCAGTTGGGAAGCCTATAAACAAAGGACATTAGATATCTTAAATCAGCTTTTTGCAACTTACAACTGAACAGATAGATATATTCATAGTGAATGGATATCGACTTTATTTTAGGTGCGTCGCATGTGAAAAGCTCAATTTATACATGAGCTAATTCGACTGCATGGACCGTTAACTACTAAACACTAAACAATTCTAGTTTTACTTCAACGTCATTTCAAGATGTTTAGTGTATTTAGGACCAAATATAAAATACGTGAGGTTACATTTCACCTCAAGTCGGAATACACATGTATAGCAAAAGTACAAATTGTTTCTAACTGTACAAATTTGGGACGGTAGGCTTTTTTAAACGTCATTTGGTTACACGAAAATCAGATATTGTTTAGTAGATATAACATAACTGCTTCCAATGTATAGCAATGTGATGAGGGTCACGTAACCACTGTTCTGGTGAATGCGATTAGATGTATTAATTGTGCATGTGTGTGTAAAGGGGGGTGGGGGTTGGGGGGGGGGGGGGGGTGGGGGTGGGTCTTCTCATGGGATTAGGGGGTACCGGTGGCTGAGAGACAATGTAACGCATATGATTAATTGCCCAGTTTGTGCGTGTTCCGTTAAGGCTGCAAGAAAATTAAACGTTTCTAAGGAACATTTTCCTCAAAAATGAGGAGTACATACTTACTTACATTGGGAATTTAACCTGCGCTTTCCAACATATGCGTATTTCGCGCACGGGTCCGCCAGGCCATTTGGTCGAAAAGGTGAGGCCACCAAGGGGGCTTTTAGGGTTGCTTAGTTTGTTTGGAGAACAAAATTTTGAATTTTGAAATTAGCATGCGAAAGGTGGAGGGGGGACTAAATAGAGTTAGTGTGTTTTTATAGTTTTAGAATTTTAGGGGTTATTGGCAGCTTGTTTGTTGTACATTTTTAGATACCCCCTAAGGTGAGTGAGTGAGTGAGTACGGTTTTATGCCGCTTTAGCAATATTCCAGCAACATCACGGCGGGGGACACCAGAAATAGGCTTCACACATTGTACCCAATCGGAAATCGAACCGGGTCTTCGGCGTGACGAGCCACTAGGCTACCCGACCGCCCCTCCCCCCTAGGGTAATGAGAGGGGGGTTGGAGTTTATTTATTCTTTATTGAAAACAAGGGTGATCACTAAACTTATGTTTTCCCCCATCATTATACAGAACTTGGCGGAGTGTCAGCTGTCCGGCATTTTATTTTGGTATAACACAGAATGCTTCGTGTGACGCGGGAAATTTGAAAAGAAAATTGGCTATACATGTGACCGACGGGCAGGAAAAAAGTGTTTCTTTAGCCTTACGTAACAATTCAATGGCCTCCGCTCATCACTGTCATGCGGCAAGAGCAGACCAATCTGAGAGAAGCGGTGGGCACCTGTGGTGCAGAGATGGGATTGCAGGCGGCTTGGGTATTGGAGGCGGCAAGTCAACGTCGGCTCTCTTTAAGTTGACTGTGTGTTGACAGATTGTTAGTTGGAGAATAAACACATCACAATGCCAGCGTTGATTGCCTTACTTCACCCTTACCCCTGCCCGTCTCAGGTTAACCTCTCGTGGCATCGCACGGCATACGCAATGGGGGTGGGGCAAGGTCTGTGAGGAGGGGTGGGGGAGATGGGGGGAGGGGGGCGATCCTTATGGGATTGCAGCGCTGGGGTGCACGGTATTTCAAATACATAAGTATACTGGGTAAGTAATCTTGAATAGTATTGAACAAAGACATACATATACGTCTGTGGAATCTTTTTAAATCTTTTTAATAAATATAGTTCTGAAGTTTTTGTTAGTCTGCATACGACAATGTGATTTTCAGTGTCAAGTTCACTTGGTTTACACATTGAGCTATGGACCGATTTATTGTGAACTATTTGCCAGATTTAGATTACGAAAACATAAAAAATATTTCATCAGCCTTTTTTCCCACATGGTAATAAAGCATTAAAATTCAAAACCGGTTAATTTAAGTCATTTCGTATGTCATTGGGAATTGTAGGAGCCGTCAAACAGACCGTTCTTCGACGCAATGGGAATGTGTAAACCCCGCCCCTTCAGTTCTAATCAATGATTGGCTACCAGACAAGTGTCAACATCCGATCACGTGGTCTCGGTTCCAGTTACTTGCGGGAACCTGTGGTGTGTACAAGACGGTGAACTTGCGTAAAAGTGGCAACAACTGCCATAAAGAGAAGAAAACGGATTTGAACTGAGCATGAATCCACGTGAGTGTATCTATGTTTACAAGTATTATTCTAAATTCGCATTGCCAATTTGACTGAAAGTGACTGGCGCCATAATTAACTCCACTCTGTTCACAGACGATAAATTATAGGTACCTTCAAGACGCACATGCGGTTGTTTTAACTATACCTGCATACATTTATACAAATTGTGACATTTTTGTTGGTAGGCTTTATCAAGTTCTAAACTTGAAACGTCCTGTCTTCAGAGTCGATGACTTGTTTCTTGAGAACTGGGAACAGCCATGCCGTGAGCAGTAAGGCAGGGTGCACGTTGTCTGTTGTCACCCCCTAACCCCTAACCCCCACCAACACCCCCACGGCTCGGATCGCACAACCCTGTTATCTTTCAATGACAAGTTAAGCCCAGTTAATGGTGGTCAAGTGAGAAAAGAAATTTTCGTATATCACAGTTTTGACTTTTGAATACACTGACAAATATTGTGTGCGTTTTCTAGTGTTAATTGCCAGGTTGTCAATTGAATAATGAAAAATGATCAATTATAATTCTTGTGAAAGACATCATGGGTTAACTCCCTTGTTACATGTATTCTCTTATAAACCAAAGCAAGATTATTTCATATAGTTTTTAACCAGGTTATGGTTTCAAGACTGGAAAATAATTGGTGAAGTTTGTCATTATCAACCCAGGTCAACATTGAACAAGGGATATAGTTCTATGGATAAAGAACTTCTTTATGACATTCCAACGGCCTGCCATGAGCTTATCATTAAACAATACAAATCTCATTTGCATATCCATTTGTCCATATCATTCACTGTATTTTGTTTTATCCACCATGCCTTGTTAATCCTATTTGTGTACATCGATAAGGCTTTGTGCTTTTCCCTTTTCTGTTTTACTTTTATAATCTTGGATGAACATCAATTATCTCCATGTTTTAACCTTCAATTTTCTGTTCATCACTTGGAGACAACGATGCTAGTATCTACAGCGAAACTTCACAGTACTTCCATAGAACTATATCCCTTGTTCATCATACCAGCTTCTGAATGCCACTTACAGAAGTCAAGGTCAACATTGTTTATTCCGTGACAATAGAGAACATGGAAATGGTTCAACAAATAAACAATGTTGACCTTGACTTCCATGACAATAGAGAACTTGGATGATGAATGTCATCATATCTCAATTGCGTGGATCTATGCTCATGATGTCAATCACTGGATTGTCTGGCCCAGACTCGATTATTTACAGACCACCGTCATATAGCTGGAATATTGCTGAGTGTAGCGTTAAACAACAAATAAACAAACAACAATTGAGAAATGAAGTATCCGACAGGCATGTGACTACCAAGACATTAATGCCACACCTTTCACACACTATTTTCTGTATGGTAATAACTAATTGTTGTTATTCTCAGGGCCGGACAGAGAGACAGTGCTTCAGTTCGAGGCTCTAGAGAACAGCCTTGACAACATCCACACTGTTCTGAGTGTATGCGAGATGGTGCAGAGAGAGGTAATCACACGACAGATGCTGGACCTGGTGCGGACAGTTAAAGGGATTACAGAGTCCAGCATTGAAGGTACACATCACATTGTTGGTAACTTGATTCATCATTGTGTAGGTTGTTCATGGACAAATGGTATTCTGATGGTTGAGATCATCTGCCAGAGGCAAGGGAGGTAACTGTCTATAAAAGTCAATTTTTCACCCTTGCTGATCTAGTTTGAATTTCGGAGTTATGTTTTGGCTGGAGTAACAAGTCCATGTATAGTCCAATCCAAACCGCTGAACTAAGTCAACATCTGATTTTTAAAGTGCCATGCAGATTTCGGTCCATTGCAGGTTTTTCAAAACATGTGTTCCATTAACTGGGTGTCGGCAGATATTTTCCTTATCTTTTTCAATGTCCTAAGAAGTCAGCACGCAGGGTTAGATCCCCTTTGTTGTTGCTATAATCCAGAATTTGTTTAAAAATCAGATCATTTTGACTGGGTTCAACATTTTGTTTTAAGCAAATGCAAGTAATACAATCTGAGTGGTCAACAGGGGGGACGTAGAAGGGACTTAACTCTTAATATACACTATTAGTGCTACAACCGAGGAACAAAATTCCAGCCTAAGTCGGCAAGGGTGGAAACTCAGTGAACTCCCCTGCCTCAGGAAGATGGGTCAGGGTTAGGTTATAATCAAATTATCAGTGATAAATTTTCCTTTCTTTTCCTGTCATATATATATGCTGTTACTACATATGGTACTTATGAATACATGATTATCAAGAAAAAAGTATGAGTCTTACCACTGTTAACTAAGAATTGAAATGAATTGTTCAATTACTGTTGCCTTAATATTTGTCCCCGAATAACAACGTTTAAGATACCTGACAGAAACAACATGAAATATTAAATAAGGTTTAATATTCAAGAGGTTATCTGTTACCTTGATCTAATTTTCATGTTTCCTCCATAATCTCAGACGCTGTCTCTGTCTTGTCATCACCATCAACAGACCTAATCATAGACACATCACAAGAACCAACTGTAGATGTGTCACTACCATCACCTGATCCTGCCACAGACACATCACTACCATCACCAGATCCTGTCACAGACTCATCACTACCATCACCAGATCCTGTCACAGACACGTCACTACCATCACCAGAATCTGCCACAGACACATCACTACCATCACCAGATCCTGTCAGAGACACGTCACTACCATCACCAGAATCTGTGACAGACTCATCACTACCGTCACCAGATCCTGTCACAGACACGTCACTAACATCACCAGATCCTGTCACGGACACATCACTACCATCACCAGATCCTGTCACAGACTCATCACTACCATCACCAGATCCTGTCACAGACACGTCACTACCATCACCAGATCCTGTCATAGACACGTCACTACCATCACCAGATCCTGTCACAGACATGTCACCACCATCTCAAGTACTGGTTTTTGACCTGGAGCCATCAGTCAGCTCACCCCCGTCATCATCAAGAGAAGACCTGGCCACACTTGTAAATACAGCCCCAATGACTCCGGCATCCAATGATCACCCCACAGTATCCGCTACAACTCCATCCTGCATGAAGGAAGGGCCCGTGACACCGACAACTGGGATCCTACCATTCTTCAAGCTTGCTGGACAGAAGATCGCCGGTCTGAACCAGATGTCCTCACCATGCAAGAACACATGTCCCTATCATGCTCAGAGACGAAAAGGCTTGAAGTTTCAACCTTCCCATGAGAATGAGACAGATGCCCTAACAGACAGGAATGATAAGCAGATACCCATGAACGAGCGGGTGACTCTTCCGCCAAGGCAGGCAACAGATGAGGTGACCACACAGCCATCAACTCCACCATCTTCTATCCTGACCTGCAAACCATTCCTATGTTCAAATAGCTTCACTCCAAACAATGCACTAGTGACAGAAGCTTCACAAGCAACATCTGTAAGGAAAGCAGGCACCACAGTCCCAAAATCAAGGCATCCCCCAAGTCCACTTGCAGCCTCAGCACGTCAATCACACACATTCCAAACATGGAAGGCATCCTTCATGAAGGCCCACACACCAAAGCAGAAGATGTTGAAAGTAAAACCCTTCCAGATGACACCAGACATGAGAACATTGAATAAGGATTCATGGAGGAAACCATTGATGCAGGATGTGATGGAGTCAATTGTACCACACGGGCATGAATCAACCAGACATCGAAGCAAGGCAACTGAAGACTCACCCAAGACGAGGAACATGTCTTCCCCACTGCCATGGAGGCTGGCAAGTAAATCCAAGTCACTGTTGCAACCCTTTGGAGCCTCCCCCCTGTCTCAGTCTTCACCAGCATTGTGTTCTGTGATATTGGCATCTGTGGTTGCACGGCCAGGGTCATGTAGGGACCCAGAGACCATACGAGAAAGAACGAGAAATGCTAATATTTTGATGATGAATGAATCCGAGGAAGGAGAGAACAGTTTTGGCAGCGGGTTTTGGGACCTCCGGACAACCATGCCTGAGTCACAGAACAAGGAGACTGTAACAGACAATGACATCCACGAAGGAAATACCAAGTCTGTTGCCTTTCCATCAACATTGCCACTGCCTCTGTCAGACAATTCAGTGCCCGATGCATCACCAACGTTTGAGAGTGCAAAAAGAAAGCTTTTCTACAATGAAAACAAAACTGTTCCTCTGAAGAAACGCTTCAACCCAAATTTCAGTGAGTTGGCAAGAGACCACACTCCACACATGTCCTCTGCATTCCAAGGGAAGCCATACACTCCACATGGGAAGTCTATTTCCCCCCAAAAGAAATCTGGCATTCATGGGAAGCCAAACACCCCCAAAAAGAAATCTGGTGTTCCTGGGAAGCCGGACACCCCCAAAAAATCTGGTGTTCATGAGAAGCCGAACACACCAAAGAAGAAAAGTGGAGTCTGTGGGAAGCAGGTCACTCCCCACAGGAAGTACCAGGAGAGGAAATCGTGCATCGAGGAGACTTCACGGACATCAAGAGCACGACTGCCAATACAGGTGTGTGAGACCATGCAATATAATTCATAGGCTAAAAGTAACATCTCTAAAATGTTCTTTTAATATTTTTTTATATTTATGATTTAAATAAGACTGAATGATAATGTTCAACATGGAACTCAAGAAATCTAGACTTGCCAAACTATTGTCGACTTTCTTAGGAGTTTTCAGATACTGCATTCAAGAGCATGTAATTCAGTTATCTGTTTTAAGGAATAGCGGGATTTATGTTATGCTTCGTAAGTGGTGATATTTCAGATGCTCACATCTACGTAGTCTGTAGGACTAATGTCAAGTATGTGCCTTACATTGGCTTGTGATTCCCCTGTTAACAGTTCCAGTCTTGAGGACAAAATATTCCCGAGGCAAGAGAGTTAACTGATTGTTTCCACTCTTGCCGATCTATTATGGAGTAACATTTTGGCTGGACTAACAAGTCTATGCATAGTCCAATCAAAATCATGCAACGAAATCGAAATCTGATTCATAAACTGTTGTGCAGATTTCGGTCGATTGCAGGATTTGTAAAGCCTGTGCATCGCCAACTCGTCAACAGATGTTTCCCAAACCTGTTCATGTTTTTAATGAAGGTGCTCGCATGATTTGATCTCTTCGCAATGTAAGACCCATTTTATTACAATATAGATCTTGATTATTGATCAGATCATCTTGACTGGGCACCGCCATTTTGTTTGAAACAAATCCAAGTGATGGAATCTGATTGGTCCATAGGAGAGACGTAGAAGGGAGAGACTCGTAATAACCACTGGTGGCACTACAATTGAGCCCAGGAATTCCAGCCTAGTTCGGCAAGGGTGGCAACTGGACTTAAGTCAGTTAAATCTCTTGCCCCAGGAAGATGGGAGGCCTATTGTCAAGTGTGTTTTGTGTTTACAGAGTGCCAGTCTAGAGGAGGAGTCGGTTCGGCAGCTGGAGGAGATGCTCACAGCCTTCATGACGGGGAGGAAGCAGGCAACGACAAAGATCCTGCCCCCTGCCAAGCAAAACCAGGTGGGTCCAAGAGGGTGCAATATAGGGGCCTATGCAACAACTGTAGTGCTAGCATCAAAACTACAAGAAATCAGGCTCCATACATAAGAGATGCAGCTCTCAGGTGTTTACCACTTTGACACCCCAAAACAAAGTATGGTACTGACAGACATAAAAACGGGGATTCAGAGATTTGGAACAACTATCATTGTTGCTTTCGGGCATGCCTAAGGGACGTAACTCTGCGAGGCGAATTGTGACATCTTATAGACAACTCTACCTGTACCATCTGATCTACTTGGTCAACTAGTCACAAGTGGGCATTCTAACATGTGGTCTTCAATTTCAGCTGATTGAGTTTGCCGGCCTGTGCTACATCTCGGCTACGAGGACTGCTGGAGGTGTACGACTCAGGAAAACAAGGTAATCCCACAGGCTGGCCCCTCTGGCAAAATACAGCACAGACAATACCTGGAATGTTTTATCCTTAAGCAGCATTTCAGAAGGTGTAATATCAATGAACAGATAATACTGGTGTTAGTATCTATATCAAGCATGTAATCAACAAGGTCTTCCAGGAGTGTTTAGCTATTATTAGCTGTCACAGTAATTATTTGACTGTCATTTGTCATGAACATCATTATGATGCAATAGAAGAGTGGCTCCTTCATTTCTCAAGGGGTGGTTGGGTAGCCTAGTGGTTGAAATGTTCGCTTGTCACGCCGCAGACCCGGGTTCGATTCATGACATTGGTACAATTTGTGAAGCCCATTTCGTGATATTGCTGGAATTTGCTGAAAGTGTCGTAAAGCCATACTCTCACTCATTTCTCAAACCTGCTTTAATACATCTTGTTTTATTTGTTTCAGTGCTAGTCGAGCCCCCATTCCCCTGGACAGAGAGTGGATGTTGTCCTAGCAACAGGTGACAACCGACAACATCATCTAGAGTTGCCCTAACAGCCAACAGCATCTACAGTGTTGTCCTATCTACCAGTGTAGACGTTTGCAATAACTTCAGAACCTTTGCCAGCAACACCAGACACTTGATGGTTATTTTCTACAAGTCTACCGCATTGGAATCAGTAGAATACCCACTAGTTTAGGAAGCATTCCCAGTGACTGATACAATTGTGTATCACACTAAGGCATATATACCATTCCAATACAGCCATGATATAAACACTATACTCATCATACTGATTGTTGATGAAAAATGTTACCTGTGCCTTTCCACGAAAAAGTACATACTAGCATCCTTAAGAACTGATATGTTATATTTATGAAAGGTTGCCTTGCCGACAGATGTGTTGACAATGCCATGGCCATAATATGTGAATTGATAGGTTGGTTACTGGTAAAACGAGTACCAGGTATATTGTTTGCTACAAATCAGTCCAAAGGCAACATGTGCAGCCGAACCCTCAAGGACACTGATCCCATTGGAAAGCTGATATTACCTCATGCTGATTTTACCAGGAACTTTCCTAGTCATGTGTTTCGTGTGTTGACGTAATGTACTTACTTAGCAGTTAGCAGGGCTTGTTTTTACAATAAAAGAATTGAACAAGATATGTTGCCTCTTTTATGTAGTCAGGATTTATTGTTGGTGAACTCAATCTCGTCTCATCTGACCTGGACATAGAAAAGTGGAATTGATGCTAATTGACCAGTCATGTCCTCGGCTGGCTGCTAGCACCATCAATACAGCAAGATAGAGGATATTTGGCATTTCTTGACAAATAACATTTCATGAAGTGACCTTGACTAACATTTTGTCCCAGAAAATATATCCACAAATGGAATTCAAATGGAGCCCAGAACACTGTTCTCTGCATGGGGAACTGCGACACCTGACTTGGCCACCAGTGCTCCCAGTGACTATAGGAGCTCATTTGGGCACATGGCATTATTGGCATTACATACTGCATCATCTATAATATCTAGACCAAAAGTAACTTTGATCATGTTCTTGTTGGTGTCTTATTGGGCAGGAGACGGGTCCAATAGGATTTCTAAAGATCTAAAATTGTCTTAAACTGAAATTGCAACAAAGTCCATTTCTGCAAGCTAATTATTGTTCTCTGCTTGTGTCAATTCACTTTAGACATGCACAGATATTCAGGGATGAGAATGGATATTTTCCTTTTCAGCTGAAACTTATTTTCAATGGTCCATCATTTGGGGGCATTTATGGGGGTTTCATCAGAATTTAACAAATTTGTGGTCACTAAAATTCACGGAAATTCACAGATCCACGGAAGATTGTCATCCCAGGATATTGGAAATAGGCAGAAAAAGTTTAGTGTGACTTTCCTTTTCACCTCATATGAGGAATGAGAATCATACGCCCATTTCGTTACATCAAGGGTCACTTTTGTGACCCTTACAATTACAATATTACAAATCATATAGCAGACTGATCGATCATGAAATCCATTTGTGGTCCATATCAACACAATTATAAATCAAATACTTTCTGTTTCATTTGTTTTTAAGAACATAATCGGAATATAAGATCTAAAAAAAGAAACAACACAAAAGATAATGCAATATCTTTTTAATGTTTCAGGAATTAAACATGACTATTTCCCAGTGGTGTTTGAGTACAAGTTCTGTTTATAACTGGCAATATATTATTGCCTACCCGTGAGTCCACTGGTACCTCAATACCTCATGTTCCATGCAGGATATATATATATATCAACAGTTACGAAATAATATCAACATAAAACAGCGTTACCAATAACCCTGCCATGGGGCACATTAGAATTTTGTTTGTTCATATAGCAGTGAATACAAACTATAAAAAAGCATAAAGCCTTAAGAAGAGATTGGCACTTGGGCTGCTTTGTGTCATCAGAAAAAATGATTATATGTGAAATTAATACACACAAAAGTCCCCTTCACTGGAAAAAATAACTGAGCCTTGATAGGTATCTCTTAGATAAGCTTACTTCAGTAGTTTCTGAGAAGTCTTGTCCCAATTGCAAGCACTATGCACCAAGTAAATTGACATAGATCAAGGGCCGCAACTCTACAAAATAACTTTCAGGACCAATTTTCGAACTCAGTCTTCGTGGCATGGGGGTTATATAAACACAACTACAAAGCTATGAAAACAAATAACAAGCTTCAAATAACAAATATAGCTGTACTGTATGAAGAAAACAAACATGCTAAATACCGGAATAAAATCATACCAGTCTAAAACATAAGTTTAAAACGAATAGAGCAAACATATTTCTGGCATCATCTGTTATGGAAATGTGCCAAGAATATTGTCTTACAAATGAGAACAATGTTGAATCCAAACAGCTATACTGATATGCATATTTAAAGTACCGGGTACAGTCGTCCAAGAGCCATTATATGAAATATAGAAATTTATGGTTTTTAATCATTTCTGGATATCAATAGCATTTAGTTATAAAAATGTACGAACTGCATAGGAAATCCCCAAGCTCTGTGTTAGCAGGTAAAAACCATGAACATTTTACTGCTGGAAGCAAAACAACTCTAAAACAATAAACAGAAGTGCAAATTGGCAGCTTGTTTTCAGCAGTAACGACAAATATATTTGCTAAAATCACACAAGATGAAGTATCTCCTCGCAAGGAATATTACTGAAACAGAAAGGAATTCAACATAATCTAAACATCACCATTCAACACTTATGGCACACTGTTTTAGGGACTGGTCATTTATTATAGGGGAGTGTTAGAGACTGTATCATATTTATGAAACATTTTTCACAACTCCACGCCCAACCACCCCTCCACACAAACTGTATCCACATTTATAAAAAAATTATCCTGAAAAATGGCAACCTCACTTCTTTCGCGGTGTCCTTTTTTCATGACACCACCTGTCCCCCTCCCCATAATAAATTATCAGTCCCAAATTTAAAAAGTCACATCAAATGTTACATATTAAACCTACAAATCTGCCTCCCATTTCCTGACAAATGTTTCCTACCCGAGGAATCTGCAGATGTAGGGTGTAGTGGACATGTAGACTTGTGTCAGATAATCACGGAAATCTACGCTGTGGGAAGCTAAATGTACTGTAATAGTAAAAATGGTTTCAACTCTCACCACTGATGCAGAAAGTTTGTCGTGATACTAAACTTTGTTCAGAAGGCGGAGCGCTCAAACCACATCCTCCTTCACGACAGTAGCCGACGACTACATACACAAAAACAAACCACTGGAAGGCTGACACATGATAAACCCGTTTTCATAACCTTTGGCAAGCTACTTGAAGTTAAACACAACAAATACATAACACTTTGGTGAGATTCTGGTAAAATACGCTCTTCAATAAAAACATTGACAACAACATAAAATAGCACTTGATGAAAACATTGTTGTAAAACAATTCCACAAATAACAAATAAATATCTACAAGATATCTCAACATCATTGTTACCCTTACATGGGATGGGAATCATTTGTAAACACAACAAACTTGATCTCGACACAGAGTAAAACAATACCTAACTACCTCTTGGAACAAGAACATAAGTTATATCATATACTTGTGTCAAATGCGCATTCACTCGGTATACATCAAGTTTAGAAAATACTTTTTATTCGAATTGGTTTACAGATTGGGTGAAATAGTGTGATTGGAAAAAGAAAAAAAGAAAAGATATAGTTGACAGCAAAGTGACATGTTTACTGAAACAGCTGTGCAAACGTTACACGGTATGACGCAAGCTTCATGAACACTTCATGAACACTTCATGAACACTGCACACACTGCATCATGTACAGAGAACTTTTTAAACATCACATTTTAAAAGGTTTTGTTTTTATAACCCACTATCAAACTGGATTTTTCACAAATTAATCTGTAAACCAAGACTTAATAAAAAAGACCTCAACATTTACAAACACACATAGTTACACATAATACCGGTTTGATGGACAATACACTGTATAAACTGTCATTTGGATAGGTTTTATTCCCCGATTATTACTGGCAAACAATACACAGTAATACCATGTTGCAACTCTGAGCACACACCCAAGTTGGAAGAAAGGTGCTTTATAAATGCATTATAACATTCCAGTGAAACCTCATGAAGTAAACCTCAACTGGTTACAATACAACTCACTGGTTTAATGTTGAAGAGTATTTCATTTATGGACATCTTGAGCCTTTTCCCAAACACCTGGTGTCGTAACCATTTTTTGATGATCGAGTTACATAATTTCATCGTTATTTTGCTTTTTGCACCCAATAGAATCTGTTTCGAGGGATAATTAAGACAGGATATTCTCTGGCATTGACGTTTTATATTTATACAAGTGTGACAACATCTTACTCCACCGATTATGTTTGTGACTACCATAATTATATCTCCCCAAATGGAAGATGGACTGTCAGAAGATGATGGAGATACGTGGAGTCCAAATCAAATTTGAGAATGGAGGCCGGTTTTCGGCTCCAATTCTACAGCCAATGTCAGTACAAATTCCCAAATTGGAATTCCAAATTTCCCGGTTTATGTAGTTATAGTTATAGCCAATGATAACCAGTGATTGGCCTTGTAGAGGTGACTCACTGATAACAGGACGGATATAGAGGACCGATAAAGTGGGCCCAAAAGGCTTAAGTGCTCAGTTTTACACTAAGGTAAATTAAAATACCTCCTAGTTTTAGAAAATAATAACTTATTTTTCCTGCCAAGGGCACTGAGGGACTTGAGGATGAGATGATTCCAAACTGAGTGCCCTTGGCAGGAAAACTGGGGAAAAGGAATCATTTTTTCAAAATTGGGATTTTGTTTATAAAAGATCTGATGTTAATTTACATTGGTATCGTTTCCGTTTAAAAAATATGATTTTATTGACATTGCTATTGTATCAGTCTAAAGGATCTGATTTTAATGACATTGGTATCGTATCAGTCTAAAAGATCTAACTTTAATGACATTGCTATCATATCAGTATAAAAAATCTGATCTTAATGACATTGGTTATCGCATCAGTCTAAAAGATCTGATGTTAATTACATTGGTATCGTTTCCGTTTAAAAAATCTGATTTTATTGACATTGCTATTATATCAGTATAAAAAATCTGACTTTATTGACATTGCTATTGTATCAGTATAAAAAATCTGATTTTAATGACATTGGTATCGTATCAGTCTAAAGGATCTGATTTTATTGACATTGCTATTGTATCAGTCTAAATGATCTGATTTTACTGACATTGCTATTGTATCAGTCTAAAGGATCTGATCTTAATGACATTGGTATCGTATCAGTATAAAAGATCATTTTAGAAAGCTGACAGGTGATTTGCTTGATAACCCACACAGCTTTCTTTAAGATTAGGGAGTCAAAGTTCGCACAGGGTTCACCTGACCTTTTAGGGAAGTATCCCTTGATCTTAATCAAGATAAAAGTTTTGATTTTAATGAGATTTAAGAAACATAAAATGCCGGCTCATATTGTCTCAGTAAATACACTATCTGGTCATCTATTGGAGGAAATATGGTATCCATTAGTGTCAGGTCTACTTTCTTCAGCTTGACATGGCAGTACAAATATAACCCCATGAAGATCAGGGTTAGAATTTGTCTTCAGAAACCCATGCTTGTTCCCTGTGAAGATTCAGGTTAGAATTGGTCTTCAGAAACCCATGCTTGTTCCCCCGTGAAGATTCAGGTTAGAATTGGTCTTCAGAAACCCATGCTTGTTCCCTGTGAAGATTCAGGTTAGAATTGGTCTTCAGAAACCCATGCTTGTTTCCCATGAAGATCAGGGTTAGAATTGGTCTTCAGAAACCCATGCTTGTTCCCTATGAAGATCAGGGTTAGAATTGGTCTTCAGAAACCCATGCTTGTTCCCTGTGAAGATCAGGGTTAGAATTGGTCTTCAGAAACCCATGCTTGTTCCCCCGTGAAGATTCAGGTTAGAATTGGTCTTCAGAAACCCATGCTTGTTCCCCATGAAGATTCAGGTTAGAATTGGTCTTGAGAAACCGACGCTTGTCCCACCGTGAAGATCAGGTTTTGAATTGATCTTCAGAAAACCACTTGGTTGATGCATGTCACTGCATCTCAATAGTAGTGTAGACCGATGCTCATGATGTCAATCACTGGATTGTCTGGTCCAGACTCAGGTTGTTACAGGCAGCCGTCATATAGCTGGAATATTGCTGAGTGAGGCATTAAACAACAAACAAACATAAAAACTACACAATACTGCATACATAACCTCACAGAAACTATTTGGTCACTTGCCCACACAACCAGAAACCATTCCTCCCCATGTTGGAGGGATCTAATTTTAACAAATTTGAGATCAATTATTTGAGAGGTAATGAGATAACTTAGTAATTTTCCTTGTGATGAGATCTACAATGATTTAAAACATTCTTTGTAAAGTGATCTGTGGCTGTAGAAAACTGTGAAGGTACAGCAAGCATTTCCAACAGGGAAGCGCAGCTTCTTCACAAACTAGTGTATGTTGTCTTGTAGATTACTTGTGTCTACAACCATATTAATAAACATTGGGTAGTGTTCAACAAATCACTGAGAGAAACTGAAACAGATCCTCATCCTCATCATCATCTGAGCCTAAACATATTTCATCATCATCATCATCATCTGAGCCTAAACATATTTCATCATCATCATCATCATCTGAGCCTAAACATATTTCATCATCATCATCATCATCTGAGCCTAAACATATTTCACCAACATCTCAGTTTAAACATGTTCACTATAGCTTCAATTTAAACACTAACCCCATAATCTCAACATTTTTCACCAACATATCAGATCTCAAGTTCGACATATCGTAAGTGACTGGCCACAAAACATTTTGTACAATTATGGACTTTTCTGTCTAGTTAAGAAGTAGACATGGTATTTGGAAGGGAAATGTGACCATTCACTGAATATACCCTATTTCCCTCCGTGGCATGTGTTCATTATATTCTATCTTCCGTGAATATTCTGAACCAGACAGACAGGATGATGTCATCAATTCTACATAAATTCACAATTTTCAAACAATGAAAGTAGTGCAAGCGCTCAAGTAAACATTCAATGTAACTTCCCATGCACTCAGAATGAAAGGAACTGTTACCAGCCAGTAATGTTCACAGAACATTGAGATCAACTTCAGGATGAACACTTCCTGGTTACTATGTTAGGATTAATCTCATCACAACAATGCCCAAGTGACACAGTTGTACATGGCTTACAATTGTATTTGATCTGATTGGCTGCTCGAATGTCACTCAATATGATTGACAGCAGACTCTTGGCCCATCATCTTCAAGATGTCATGGTAGCACAGCTTCTCTGCATGTGACATGGGTGTGTTACCAAATATATCCTGTATATCTGTGTTGGCGCCGTTGTCAAGGAGGTACTGCACAACGTCCGTGTTGTAGGTACACACAGCCTGAAACACATGTATTACCACATACACACAGCCTGAAACACATGTATTATCACATACACACAGCCTGAAACACATGTATTACCACATACACACAGCCTGAAACACATGTATTACCACATACACACAGCCTGAAACACATGTATTACCACATACACACAGCCTGAAACACATGTATTATCACATACACACAGCCTGAAACACATGTATTACCATATACACATAGCCTGAAACACATGTATTATCACATACACACAGCCTGAAACACATGTTTTACCACATACACATAGCCTGAAACACATGTATTATCATATACACATAGCCTGAAACACATGTATTATCACATACACACAGCCTGAAACACATGTATTACCACATACACACAGCCTGAAACACATGTATTACCACATACACACAGCCTGAAACACATGTATTACCACATACACACAGCCTGAAACACATGTATTACCACATACACACAGCCTGATACACATGTATTACCACTTACACACAGCCTGAAACACATGTATTACCACATACACACAGCCTGAAACACATGTATTACCACATACACACAGCCTGAAACACATGTATTACCACATACACACAGCCTGAAACACATGTATTACCACATACACACAGCCTGAAACGCATGTATTACCACATACACACAGCCTGAAACACATGTATTACCACATACACACAGCCTGAAACACATGTATTACCACATACACACAGCCTGAAACACATGTATTACCACATACACACAGCCTGAAACACATGTATTACCTCATACACACAGCCTGAAACACATGTATTATCACATACACACAGCCTGAAACAAATGTATTATCACATACACAAAGCCTGAAACACATGTATTACCACACACACACAGCCTGAAACACATGTATTATCACATACACACAGCCTGAAACACATGTATTATCACATACACACAGCCTGAAACACATGTATTACCACATACACACAGCCTGAAACACATGTATTATCACATACTCACAGCCTGAAACACATGTATTACCACATACTCACAGCCTGAAACACATGTATTACCACATACACACAGCCTGAAACACATGTATTACCACATACACACAGCCTGAAACACATGTATTACCACATACACACAACCTGAAACACATGTATTACCACATACACACAGCCTGAAACACATGTATTATCACATACACATAGCCTGAAACACATGTATTACCACATACACACAGCCTGAAACACATGTATTACCACATACACACAGCCTGAAACACATGTATTACCACATACACATAGCCTGAAACACATGTATTATCACATACACACAGCCTGGAACACATGTATTATCACATACACACAGCCTGAAACACATGTATTACCACACACACACAGCCTGAAACACATGTATTACCACATACACACAGCCTGAAACACATGTATTATCACATACACACAGCCTGAAACACATGTATTACCACACACACACAGCCTGAAACACATGTATTACCACATACACACAGCCTGGAACACATGTATTATCACATACACACAGCCTGAAACACATGTATTACCACATACACACAGCCTGAAACACATGTATTATCACATACACACAGCCTGAAACACATGTATTATCACATACACACAGCATAAAAGAAATCTGTGAAGATCCAGGTTAAGATACCCATGCTTGTAGTAGCATTAACTGCATTAACAGGATTGGGGTTGGGATCGGGATCGGGATCGGGATCGGGTGGTCAGGCTCGCTGACTTAGATGATGCATGTCATCGTATCCCAATTGCGTGGATGGATGCTCATGATGTCAATCACTGGATTGTCTGGTCCAAACTCGATTATTTACAGACCACTGTCATATAGCTGGAATATTGCTGGATGCGGAATCAAACAACAAACAAACAAAGCACAAAACATAAAATTCAAGTGCTCCTGGCAACCTGTGTCCTATATTTCTATGTTGTTTCTTGTATCAGTTATTAGCATCTCTTCCTACAGCCACCTCCTTGACAGCAAACATTACCCTCCCAATGGACAACTGCTCCTTCACTCAGCTCACCACATGAAGTGCAGCTCGGTAGTTGTAGTCACAGACGTTGAGGTCAGCTCCTGCCTCGTGCCATGCCCTAATTGTGTCAACATCATTCTGAGAGGCAGCACTGAAATATTGGTTACAATGTTAAAAATATCCAGACTGCAAACATGAGTTAACTTACAAAAGGAGAAGAGCAAAACTTCAGAGACCATATTCTAACTCATCGAAAGGGCAATGTTTAAAATCTCAAAAACTCATTATTATTGTCTGCTCATCCATTTGATTATATAAGCTAAATGAGACAAACATTTCATCCAATGAAAACATTTGTCACCACTGTGCCCATAGCTATAGGCCAAGGCCCAAAATAGGTCTGTTTAGGAAGTTTTGACTCTTGCAACAAAATCTCAATATCATCTTTTTCAGTCTACTTGGCCTTTAGTACTGTTATGAGCAGTATTTCCGTTATATCACCAAAGTCAAGTAGGTCTTAGATGTTCACAACTGGTGAAACCCATGAGCACAGATATAGAGCTCGCAAACCTAGAATCATTATCTGGTAGAAGCAGTATTCAAACCCATGCTCATAGGTTCCTGGCACACCTAAGGGACACAACTCTGCACAGGAAATTAAACTGCCTTATAAAGTGGTACCTGAACTTCTCAGGTCCGAGAACCAGTATGAAAAACAAACACAGATGCACTTGAAATATCAGATGAGATATTAATCAGACCTAACATCTTAAAACCGGGACAGACTTCCATATTGATGGATAGAAAGACAGGCCATGACAACAGGACTGTTCAACTGCCAGGTATAACCTACATCCTGTCACTCACCTACACAGCTCCACCGCCATCTTCTCGGGCTTCAGGGGAATGACAGCCCCAGTCTGGACCAGCAGCTTGATGATGGCCATGTGTTTCCCACTAATGGCATCAATCAGTGGGGTGTCGCCATGGTAATCCTTGATGTGGACCGATGCCCCATGGTGGAGCAGATACTGCACGGTGGAGAAATGACCACCCCGACAGGCCACATGTAGAGCCGTGCGACCGTCTTGGTTGGCAGCAGATATATTACCTCCCTAAAGAAGGAGAATACAGGAGTTGTAAGAACACACAATGCCATTTAGAAAGTGGTCAAATGTAACAAATGTCATACCAGTATTTGGGATAACACTTTCTCAGTAAAGTACAGATTCTCGTACTTCTTTGGGTTGAGTCCCGTCCGGGATTTGAACCCACACTGCCAGAGTGAGGTACCTAATCGCCAGCACACAAAGTCAGCAATCTAACCCACTCAGCCTACTCTATCCCAATATGACATTAGCTACATTTGACCAATGGCATTGTGTGTTCATAACTTTCGGCCATCAGAGCCGTGCCAATTTGCACTTGTCAGAGGGGTACACAAAGTACGTGGCATAATGGAAGTTAAGCTTACTTCCATATTGTTAGACAAATAAATATATATTTTCTGTCTTAAGATTCCCTCTTTTCATCAATTTCATACCCCTTTGTGTGAGATGATAAATTTTGAACACGAGATAAATTGTCATATTTGTGGTATTATTTTGCCATCCACGCCACTTTCCTAAAGTTAATGCCTGAGACACAACTGTCTGTAAGTCTTTTACATACTATATATTAGGGATGGGTATTGGATGTTTAACTTGTATCACAATATTTTACAATGCACAAGGCCGTACTGCGATATGTATCACGATATATTGTATAATTCAAAACTTTGCACTTAGAAGGAAACAATGCAGGAATTGAAGTTCATAAATGGAACAAAACAAGTGGCTGGAACAGTATATAATGTTTACTCATTCAAAAAATATGCAAGGATGCATGCTCCAGGACAGTGATGACTTGGTGTTACAAAATTGCCAGAGAAGAACTCCAGAATGCGAACTTGCATCTTGGAATTATGGAAACATTTTGAAGGTACGTGTATTTGGCAAGTGTATAACATTAAACACTTGATAAAATCAACTGATATACCGAGCATTAAAACATGATATTGTGATACGTATCATGATAAGAATGAACCTCAGTTTACCGATATACCGGTAATACTGTGCACTCTTACTATATATTCTTATAAAATTGTTATGAAAAATATTTAAAAAACAGACCACCCCATTGCATTCAGTTCAGATTCCACAAGGGTCTTGTCTGAGAACAAACAACCACCCAGCATGCATCAGTACCACAACCCAGCATGCCCCATTGCCACTACCCAACATGCACCAGTGCACTCACAGTCTGGCGTAGCTTTTCCAGCGCCTGCACATCCCCAGTGCAGGCTGCAGCACACATCAGGTTGGGGTACAGAGCGTCGCGCAGTTTCACAATCTCCTGGAAATAAGAGGTTGTGGCAGTGCATCAAGGCCAGGTGTGTAATGTTGTGTGCCAGACATTTATTACATTTACTTCAAGTTCATGACACATGTCTCATCGTATCGGGTATCAGTGAATGTACTGTAATGATCAATTGTCATGTTTTTTGTTAATAGTACAAAGATTTTAAACAAATATGTTCTTCATTTACAAGATACAAAACACAAACTTAATTGTTAATCCATTTAGTTTTCATTGTACTGTGAATAACTAGAAGCAGTTGAAGTGTGGTTTATTAATCAGCAGCTGCCTAAGTATATTGGTGACCTTTCCCAAGATCTGTTTTTGATTTGGCATGCGTCATCTACATCTAGAAGCCTTTCATTAAAAAATTAAAATTCTAACTGGAGATAAATGTTCCTTTAAAATTGTCTTGACTTTGACTTATAAGGGTATGTTTTATCTTAGTTTTAAGTCTTGGGACTATTAATTGAGTTTACATCTGGGCTACAAAAAGTGTTAGTTATAGAGAGAGTTTTCAGTGACTGGTGTGTGAGCTTGAGAACCCAGGGATTCTACACATCCAAGTTTGAGACAACAGGGTTTGACTGAATACAATTTTGTCCAGGTTTTAGTTGAATTATCCACACAATTGTATGGTATAATACTTACAAGATATGTGGTTCAGTAAAATTAAACTTGAATGAAAGAAAATTCTGTTTCGATGTGACTCATATACCACTCAACATTTGCTAAGGACCAAAACAGTCATCTTTAAAGGTGCGGTCCTTTGCATATTTGGACTTCTACCTGATCATTTAAAATATTTTCTATCAAAAATATGTGAGTGCCCTTAATGTTTTACACCCGAGTTAGCTTCATGCCAGCCATGGCAGTGGCAGCGGGCTTCACACATTGTGTACCATGTGAGGAATCAAACCCAGGTCTTCAGTGTGGCGAGCCAACACCATAACCACTAGGCTACCTCAATTACAGAGAGATGATTTTTGTTTTGGTTTGTTGTTTTACACCGCACTCAGTAACATTCCAGCTATATGACGGCGGTCTGTAAATAATCGAGTCTGGACCAGACAATCCAGTGATTGACATCATGAGCATCGATCCACGCAATTGGGATCAATGACATGCATCAACCAAGTCAGCGAGCCTGACCACCCGATCCCGTTAGTCACCTTTTACGACAAGCATAGTCGCCTTTTACGGCAAGCATGGGTTGCTGAAGACCTATTCTACCCCGGAATCTTCACGGGGTACAAAGAGATGAAGTATACAGAGTTTGTTTGATGGCATACATGGGAGGCTGTTAATATGTTACTGTAACCACTGATACACTGTTTAGTCATCGTTATGTATCAGGAAGTTATCAGGGCTGTAACAGCCAGTACAGAACCTGTACGTCTTGATGAAATAGCTGAAAGGAAATTCACAGGGTTAGCCAAATATATATTGCATTTTCTATCTTTTTCCTTTGAATGAAATAAGATAGTATTTCATCTAGGATATGCTTGAATAGCCACAACCCTGCTGACCAGTATAAGTCTTCACTCACCCACTCATATCTCATGCTTTTCCAGCTCAATGAAGTGAAGCGTAAATGACTTCAATGTTTACATGAATGCCTTTCCATCTTAATGGAGTAAAATGACTTCATGTCAAATGCGAATGCCTTTCCATCTTAATAGAGTATAGTGTAAATAACTTCATGTCAAATGTGAATGCCTTTCCATCTTAATAGAGTATAGTGTAAATAACTTCATGTCAAATGTGAATGCCTTTCCATCTTAATAGAGTATAGTGTAAATAACTTCATGTCAAATGTGAATGCCTTTCCATCTTAATAGAGTATAGTGTAAATGACTTCATGTCAAATGTGAATGCCTTTCCATCTTAATAGAGTATAGTGTAAATGACTTCAATGTTAAATGTGAATGCCTTTCCATCTCAAGTGTGAATGACATTCTGACTGTAAAGTGACTGTAACAAGTTCCCCTTCAACTACAGTGTACTAATTCCTGACACACCCACATCCTTGCTGCTGAGGCTGAGGGTCCTGGCTACACTCTCTATCAGCTCGTGGTCCATGATGGAGATCTCCTCCTGGATAGACGTGGTCATCTCGCCGCGCAGGTTGCGACTCATCATCTGCACAGATCAACGTGGAACAGTAAAGAAGTCTGCCACATGGTAAAACTCAAAACCCATGCAATAGTATGTGTCACTAGACATGCATCAACAGGGGAATAACATGACACTTGTAACAAAAAATTCAATCATGTAATTCAGGCAAGTTCAAGATTATTGCACTTATACAGCGATGTGCATGCACGTGCATGTGAGGCTACTTGTACTAGTTGGGACTTATGCCAGTTTTACAGTGCTAACCCATAGAAATGTTTATACCCACTCAGACACAGTATACTGACTCTGAGCCGACTTGTTTTAACCCCTTAGTGCCAAGCGCCAGGCAGGGTAGGAACAAGTACCATCTCTTAATGCCACTGACCTTCCAATTTTGGTACAGTTAGGAATGCACACATACACGCACACACACACACACACACACACTCACGAAGACACTCACAGGAAATTTACCCATTACCAACATTCATTGATCAAGAACTTTGTTTATCCTGACAATTTCACTCGGCATGAGAAGATAAGATTCCCTTCAGATCATGGAATGTACAACAATTACTAAGTAGATACAAGCAGCCCTCCAAGAGTCTGAGCCCTCACCTTTCGCTTCTTGTCCAGAGACCAGCTATCTTTGCCGAGAATGTATCCGAGTTTGGCGAGAGCAGCCTCTGGGGTCATATCGCCGCCAGGTATGACCCCGGTTTCTCGCAGGGCCTGGACACACCACAGTCAGAGATCACAGTCAGAAAACACAACGTCAACGTCATTTCAAGATGAAAGTGGGATATAAATGCTACCTGTTGTACCTGGAGGATTACAAATAACTTAAGCATGATGTGTCAGTTTGTTTGTTTGTTGTTTAATGCCACACACATTTCACAGACTATTTATATGTTACGACATCCCATGACCTTTCATCTGAACAGTCAGAGCATTACTTACCATATCAGGAAAGTGACAGTGACACAGTATCAACCAAGTCAACATATCTGACCACCCAATCCATCAGGTCACTCCTTACGAACAGTATGGGTTGCTAGGGACCTATACTTACCCGGCATCCTCAAAGATGTTGTATGTCTCCAAGGCTGTTTGTTTGTTTGTTTGTTTGTTTGTTTGTTTAACAACACAATTGGCAATATTCAAGCTATATGACTAAGTGATTCATACCATGAGCAACAATCCACACAATAGGCATACGATGACATGCATCAACCAAGTCAGCGAACCTGACCACCTGATGCCTCTTACAACAAGTATAGTCGCCTCTTACAGCAAGCATGGGTTGCTGATGATCTATTCTAACCTGGATCTTCACAGATGTCTGCAAGTGAGTGGATTGGTGTTAGTGATTTAATGCCACTTTGACCAGTGTGGTATTAGTTAAACCCTAAATGGGCCCCATCCTTAAATGGAGATAACTCTCACGAGCATGCTGCAGGGTGCAACCACATGGCACCAGCCACACTCTTGTACACAGCTACAATTAGTGATTAAACATAGTTAACAACGAAGACATCTTTGTCACATTGCCACAATCAGCATTTTAATCTTTTCACAGCATATCAGTTTTAAGAAAGTGATGCAGGTCTCAGACATTTACCATTTGAGCCCCCACAAACATGTACTGTACATCTATGGTGAGTCTATTCCTCCTACCTTCCCAGTAGCGTAGGATGTGGACACTCTGCCGTGAGTACACTGGGTGATGTTGATGATGATGATGCCCCAGTTGGTGGCTTCCCGGAACAGTTGCAGCAGGTCCTGTCGGTTGTCGGGGGCGTTACCAGCCCCGTATGTTTGAAGAACAACTCCCTGCATTGGCGGCTGCATAAACGCTCGCACCTACATGGAAGAACACAGACTCACATTACAATCCATTAGCTGGTGCTACAACAGTGTGTCTCCATTTCCACGAATACGGTCTGATTGTCCTGCACCATGATTGCGGAATACCTGTATTTAGCTGAATCAAAACCAATCTAGCTGGTAAAAGTAGACAAGTCTAGCGGGACCTAGATATGAACATTTAATAAAACATTTCACAGACTATGTATATGATCTGAGGACATACCGTTACAGGTCACGTCAGAACGACCTTTCAGGCTAACACGGGGTATTCTGTACGACACTTAAAGACTGTACAACTGATTCAGTCAAAATCATCGTCTGTTTCTCACTTCAAAGAAACATTTCAAACAGAAAAGACTTTCCACAGTGCATGGGAAGTTGTGACACATAAAACGATAAACTTTGAACATTCAATTGAAAACTTATTATCGGAAGTAGTAACATGCATAACATTTTTTTAATAATGACAACATTGTTGTATAACAATTACTTTATTGATAATTTATAACAATAATGGCTCTAATCGTGGCAACTTCCAAACTTTCGGGAAGTTGTAATCTATCGGACCGTCATTCAGGCGATATTTCTGACAGATCATGATCTGAAAAATACTATCATGAAAGTCTACCCCGTGGATAAGCTGACCCCTTTCTACAGAATCAATTTTCTGGTCCTCAAAATTCGGCTTATCTGCGGACATATCTGGTAATCCCGGCCATCTGTAAGACATTCCAGAATTTTCATTTGTTCAATATTCACATTTTTAATAGAGAACTTGTCCAAAAAGATTCAAAAGTATAGTCTGGAATGGAAGTCTCCAGTTTGAAACAAGTGCTTGAGAAAGCTGCTTTCTGTTTGGCAAAAGCTTATTTTTTTGTTATTAGTCATTTCATTGGTTGGTCAAAGGTCACGAAAGGTCGTTCTGACATGACCTGTAATGGGATGTCCTCCGATCTTTGACTAGTGGTAGTGAGCACTATGATCTGATTTTTAATGAGATTGATCAGTGTATGAAAATTCTCCAAACTTTTAATCAGACAACCGGACTTGCAACTATGCAAAGTTACCAGACCAGATAAAATGTTGCCAGTCCAGAATTTTCTCGACTAACGAACAAAAGTAACAAAAGGGCAAACATAAGACTAGTAATGTTAGTTTTCAGAAAATAACAATACACTGGTGGATTCTCAACTTAGTAACTTTAACTCCTGACCATTTGTCGTGCAACTTTCAAAACTGACCATCCGTCTGTCTCGGACGTGTATGCGGAGAGGTCTGTACTCACTGTTTGAGCAGTTATGCCTGGAAAGATCCTCAACAGACCCACATTGGGGCAGAAGTTGGTTGCCACACGGAACTTCTCCGTGGTGCCGCTGCGGAATACACCTGCCCAGTCCACTGCAGGGAAGATAATCAGTAGGTTGTAATATTGGAAGATTTGACCATGTTCAGTCAAGAATACTTTTGCATTTATAGAAACTGGTAGCGAATCAAAACCATGCAAGTGTGAACACCTGTATTTACACATATAACTCCATAAATGCAAAACCATATTGAAGTCAATACATCAATGGGCAATGTCTTCAATCTGTTTCTTTGTCAGACCAAATTTCACACATGAACTAAACTTTTAGGTACCATATCATTCACTACAAAGACAAACTTTCCTCAAATATCGTAAAATATAAAATGTATGAGACTTCAAGTTGGGTTCTTGATGACAATAACTTGATGTTTCACTGAGACTACAATACATGACAGTACCTGAAATATCAATCTCCAGCGTCACGATGGGAGCCATGTTGGGGGACTTGAAAGCACTGAAGCTTGTTGCATCATTCTTGATGGTGCGGTTACCTCGAAACACCTTTTCGTTGAAACACACAAGCACCTGGAACATTCACATACTGACTATCACTGGACCTGGCAAACAATAAAGCCAAATGCTGATTTGGAAAATACTAAAAGCAGCGGCCACTTGTTTGTAAATACGTTCTTGTTGAGACGTTTCCAGTATTTTTTAAAATTCCAACAAATTTACAGTTCACAAAGATAATAATATTAATGTGCATATTTATATTGCACCAAATCCACACCCTAAGGCACGTTCTAAGCTCTAACATTATTACCCCAGGTAATTGATCAGTGTGCACTTGATTTTCATTCCCAGCTCCTTGAGAGTGAGTGAGTTAAAATTTAACATCACATTGGCAATATTTCAGCCATATCCTGACGAGAGCATTAATAATATTTAAATTTAGATGAATAAATACCTGTCATCAACAAACAGTATGATAACTAGACTATCACAGTTTAGAAGTAAAACTGTGAGTGAGTGAGTTAATATTTAAAGTCACATCTGCAATATTTCAGCCATATCGTGACTAAAGCAATTAAAACATTAAGAAAACATTAATTTAGACAATAAAAAAACCTGTCAGCAAAGGACAGTAAAATTACTAGACTTATCACAGATATCAACTTTTAAAACTAGTATGTGACCATAAAAAGCTATTACTAAACAGAACAATACATTGTAAAAACGGGCTATAGATCGCCAGGCAGTTCACCATACTAGGGACCATGGGGACTTATAGTACCTTTGCTACCTACATGGACCCCAGCAGGATATACACCATCCCTTCAGTCGCTGGCGATTGTATGCAAAAGTTTAGCCATTGATTAAAACTAACAAATATACTACGATTAAAACCGATGTAAGAATAAATGTACTTTGAATGATGTGGTCTTACATATCCTCGCTCCTTGAGAAGTACACAACCCAACATCATTGTTATTGGACAGAATGTGCAGCAACTAACAAGTCTAACATCAATATATCATGACATTAATTTTATCATATTAGACCTGACAGCAGATAATACATGTCTTAATACTACAGTAAAATATCCTGTTTGTTTGTTGTGATGTTGATGTTTAGCAATATCCTAGCCACCCAAAAAGCCCATACCACCCCTACTCACCTCGGGGATGCAGTAGTTCCCAGCAATGATGAGTGACGAGAGGAAGTTGTCCCGGCCATCACTCCTCACTTCATAGATCGGGATCTGGAGACACAAGAACACAGGTAACAGTCGTAAACACAATCAGAAGTTCTCAGTCAACAAACATACACTTCTCAACAAAATAAACATACACTTCTCAACAATATAAACATACACTTCGCAACAAAATAAACATACACTTCGCAACAAAATAAACATACACTTCTCAACAAAATAAACATACACTTCTCAACCAAAAAAATGTACACTTCTCAACAAAATAAACATACACTTCTCATCAAAATAAACATGTTTGAAAGTTTCACAAACAAAATATGTGCAGCTTGTTTCCTTAAAATTTTCCTTACATTATCACAGATCTTGATCTTCAGACATTGATTTATAAGTGTCGTTTCATTCCTGTAGAAAGAATAATATTAATGCTTAATAATCATTGCAGGTACATTTCTCCACCTACCTGTGAGCCAGTGAGTATGATTGGCTTGCCCAGGTGTTCACACATGAAGGAGAGAGCAGATGCAGTGTATGCCATCGTGTCCGTGCCATGCAGAACCACAAATCCATCAAACTGGTCATAGTTGTCCTGAAGAAAACATAACACACCATCAGACCCGAGCCAGACAGAGAAACAGGGAGGGTAGCTGGCGTGACTCGGGTGTAAATACTGGATGATCAATGTATAGCAACAAATGTTATATTTGGGATAACACTTTCTTAGTAAAGTACAGATTCTCGTACTTTTGTTAGGTTGAGTCCCGTCCGGGACAATTTACACTTGTCAGAGGGGTACTCAAAGTATGTGATCTAGACAACCAGTTTTCGGACTTTCATTTTTGTGGAAGCCTCGGTGGCTGAGTGGGTTAGATCACTGACTTTGTGTGCTGGCGATTAGGTGCCTCACTCTGGCAAGTGTGGGCTCGAATCCCGGACGGGACTCAACCCCCAAAAAGTACAAGAATCTGTACTTTACTAAGAAAGTGTTATCCCAAATATAACACTTGTTACATGTCACCACTTTCTAAATGGCATGTCACATGTGGGTCTCCATTCAGGTGAGGGGAGGGGTAATGAGGGGTATGTCATGTTCAAGATTATTGCACAAATATGTGGTCTTAGCTAAACCCAAAATGGGCCCCAACCTTAAATGGGCCTCTGCCAAAGGCAGTATGAGGGAGATAACTAGCAAGATGCTGAGTGCAAGCTCATGGCACAAGCCACACCCTTGTGTACAGCTGCAATTATGTGATTACACTTAGTTAATGGACAATGACATCTTTGTTCTAATGCCACAATATATAGCGACATGCATGTATGTACAGTAACTGCTGTTGTTTTTACTTGTCAAGAAAAATGCCAACCTTGTTTTATCTCCCCAATGCCGAACACCAGACAAGGTAACAACAAATACCTTATGGCATGTTAACATCTTATGGTATGATGCGGCTGGGGTTTTAAACCATTCCACTCCATCCACTAGATAACAGAGGCAGTATGTATCTATTAAGAACATGTTCCAACCATTACACCACACAATCATGAGTTCTACTTACTTTACACCCTAACAACATCCTCAGCAATCTACTAACCTTTGGGCTGGACAAGTCCAAATTTACTACCCGGGTACCCACCCCCATATTACCCTACCCTACCCTACCTTTGTACCCAACCCCCTATTACCCGACCCTACCCAGGTACCCAACCCCCTATTACCCGACCCGACCCTACCCAGGTACCCAACCCCCTATTACCCGACCTTACCCGGGTACCCAACCCCCTATTACCCGACCCTACCCAGGTACCCAACCCCCTATTACCCGACCTTACCCGGGTACCCAACCCCCTATTACCCGACCCTACCCAGGTACCCAACCCCCTATTACCCGACCCGACCCTACTCAGGTACCCAACCCCCTATTACCCGACCTTACCCGGGTACCAAACCCCCTATTACCCGACCCTACCCAGGTACCCAACCCCCTATTACCCGACCTTACCCGGGTACCCAACCCCCTATTACCCGACCCTACCCAGGTACCCAACCCCCTATTACCCGACCCGACCCTACCCAGGTACCCAACCCCCTATTACCCGACCCTACCCAGGTACCCAACCCCCTATTACCCGACCCGACCCTACTCAGGTACCCAACACCGTATTACTCAACCCTACCCGGGTACCCAACCCCCTATTACACGACCTTACCCGGGTACCCAACACCGTATTACTCGACCCTACCCGGGTACCCAACCCCCTATTATCGACCCTACCCGGGTACCCAACCCCATATTACCCGACCCTACCCGGGTACCCAACCCCCTGTTATCGACCCTACCCGGGTACCCAACCCCATTTTATTCTACCCTACTCAGGTACCCAACCCCCTATTACCCGACCTTACCCGGGTACCCAACCCCGTATTACTCGACCCTACCCGGGTACCCAACCCCGTATTACTCGACCCTACCCGGGTACCCAACACCGTATTACTCGACCCTACCCGGGTACCCTACCCCGTATTACTCGACCCTACCCGGGTACCCAACACTGTATTACTCGACCCTACCCGGGTACCCAACACCGTATTACTCGACCCTACCCGGGTACCCAACACCGTATTACTCGACCCTACCCGGGTACCCAACCCCCTATTATCGACCCTACCCGGGTACCCAACCCCATATTACTCGACCCTACCCGGGTACCCAACACCGTATTACTCGACCCTACCCGGGTACCCAACCCCCTATTATCGACCCTACCCGGGTACCCAACCCCATATTACCCGACCCTACCCGGGTACCCAACCCTGTATTACCCTACCCTCCTCAGGTACCCAACCCCCTATTACCCGACCTTACCCGGGTACCCAACACCGTATTACTCGACCCTACCCGGGTACCCAACCCCGTATCACTCGACCCTACCCGGGTACCCAACCCCATATTACCCGACCCTACCCGGGTACCCAACCCTGTATTACCCTACCCTCCTCAGGTACCCAACCCCCTATTACCCGACCTTACCCAGGTACCCAACACCGTATTACTCGACCCTACCCGGGTACCCAACCCCGTATCACTCGACCCTACCCGGGTACCCAACCCCATATTACCCGACCCTACCCGGGTACCCAACCCTGTATTACCCTACCCTCCTCAGGTACCCAACCCCCTATTACCCGACCTTACCCGGGTACCCAACACCGTATTACTCGACCCTACCCGGGTACCCAACCCCGTATCACTCGACCCTACCCGGGGACCCAACACCGTATTAGTCGACCCTACCCGGGTACCCTACCCCGTATTACCTGACCCTACCCGGGTACCCGCCTATGGTCTCAAAAGATAAGTTCAAACTGTCCAATTGGGAATAGTTTGACTGCAGCCCTGGCATTTAAGTACATGTATAAAATGATCTGGTCATGCATACTCTGAAGTTTACTGAAGTTTTATCTTTATTCAAACATATGAACATCAGTAGTAATCCGTACATCGTGAGAAAGAGATGCAAACATTAGTGACTTGTTGTGGAACCATGGAGTCCTAGATAATTTTTGTTATTGAACAATATGTCACGTGACAAACCATGGGTCCGGGTAGTCCGGTGGGTATCCAAGTCCTCCTCAGTACCTACTTGACCCGAGTCCCAAGTACCCTAGTTGATGAGGCAAAATCTTTCATAGGGTTAACCAGAGCAAATACTTAGAGAATAACCAACGAGCTACAGGGAATTATGGATTATCTGACTCAAGTGAATGAATGGTGTTAATTCCAAGTCCGTGTTGAGGAACTTCTAGCAATCATTCACGAGGGACAGATAATCCCTAATGCTGCTTGTTGGTTATTCTATATTTTATTCATTGATATTTTAAGGGAGAAAATGTTTGTTTGTTTGTTTGTTTGTTGTTGTTGTTGTTTAACACCTCACTCAGCAATATTCCAGCTATATGACGGCGGTCAGTAAATAGTCAAGTCTGGACCAGATGATCTAGGTATTGACATCATGATCATCGATCCACGCAATTGGGATACGATGACATGCATCAACCAAATCAGCGAGCCTGACTATCTGATGACTCTTACAACAAGCCTATTCACCTCTTATTACAAGCACAGTCACCTTTTATGGCAAGCATGGGTTGCTGAAGACCTATTCTACCCTGGATCTTCACGGGTCAGGAAGAATAATAATAAGAAACTTATGAAATGTCATCCCTACAGAGAAACTTCACTGAAGGCAACCTATTGTTCAGGTGAACAATGGATGACGTCATACCATATTTTTCTCATCAATGAAGCACTGTGACATCACATGCCTTCAATTGACCAATCTGCATTGAGAACTGCTAAAATGCAAATATCATAAAGTTATTTCACAGGATCATTCAACCGTTATGGGTGAAACTTAACGTAACTGAACCCCTAAACTGGTTCACACAAGCTTTCATTCAAGACATCCAACTGATACAAGGGAGACAATCACGTTTACCTGTATCCTACTAGCAATGGTGGCCCAGTCCTGCATGTTCATGTTGGATGAGTCAAGGAGCGGCTCGAACTCCTCCACAGTGAATAACACACGGAATTCCTCCTTTGTGAGTCTGTCAGAAAAGAAAAACCTCTTGCAAACACTTACCTGTGACAAAAACACAGGGAGAAACAAAACCGGGGTCACAAAATGACATCCTGTTGGAAAACATGAGTGGACACAAAGCAATTTGCCAAACAGTGTTCGCTCCCAGATACCAATACTTCCTATGACATTCAATTAGTGAAATAAAAGTGTGCTGTTCTTTCACTATATCGCCAGTCTGGGGTACATGTGAAATTTCATGCAAATAAATGTTCCTCGGGCTTTAAAAAATTAGAATTAGTTCTCAGGCAATGACTTTTGAAAATATAGTGCAGGCGGGTGGTGTTTTTTTTGGGGGGGGGCTTGTTCAAACTAGTATGTAACGAAATAAACAGTTGTGTACAATCAACCTGGGAAAGGGCCTCTTTACATATAGAAGCATACAAACTCCTGTTGCCGCCATTACTATAACACAATATGCGCAGTAAATTGGTGCGGATGTAAAGGTAAATGCATGCTTTATTGGATCACATTGTTTTTAAGTATTAGGACTTGAATATATTTTTTTGAAAATGGAAATAAAAACAAAACGTGTGGCAGACTTTATGATGATGCGGGCGGGGCCTGAGAACCAAGACTATTTATTTTTGTAGCCTCATATCAATATATGTGTCACAATAATTGCTCCTGAGCCATACATATCTATGATCATGATAACAATACATATCAGAAATGTTCTTGCTAGAATCTGTACAAAGCATATCCATTTGTAACTGAAATATCAATCTCATTAAAATAAGATCGGTAGTGAGCACTAACATCCGATTTTAATGAGACTGCTGAAATATTAGTCCAGTTTACACAGCAGTATATGATTCAGGTTCTGGCCAGAGATATGTCAGTAGCTTGTTTACACGATAAGAACACTTGACACGTTATTTCATTTAACACTGATTACATTATGCCGCAGTCAGAATTTTGTAACTTCCTGGTAGGAGTGTCATTGATTGGAAATACTGAAGTTCACCTGAAATATGAACAACACTGATCCATTCAAAGCTTCAAATTGAATTATCTGCCATCCCATTGTCACTCTTAACCACTGTAATCTAAAAAAACGTGAATGTTTCTGTGGCAGTGAATTAATTAGCAACGATATTCAGTGAGTGAGTGAGTTTGGTTTTACGCCACTTTTAGCAATATTCCAGCAATATCACGGTGGGGGACACATGGGCTTTACACAATGTACCCTTGTTGGGATTCGAACCCGGGTCTTCGGCGTGACGAGCGAACGCTTTAACCACTAGGCTACCCGACCGCCCCAGTAATGATATTCATAAATTTGTATCTATACATCATCGACTTTAACATTTTTCCAACAGATCAATATCGCAATATACAATGACATCCCTGCCACCTCAGTGGCCCTTTATACTCCAGCTTGAACCAGGCATGATCAACTCTCCACACTGCATGGGCTCTTACGCCAAGTATCTACTCTGCCCCAGATTCTCCTGGCGCAAAATTCACCGGACATGTGATAGATATCAAAATACAGGTCATACTTTGTGGTCAGTGCCTGGATTGGTACAAATTTGTATTTAATCTTTTTTTTACAATCCAAATATGGCACATCAGTGCTGCATATCGGCATCCAGGTGTAGGGAGAGTCGAGATGTTCGTCAGGCTGATATTACAATAATGAAAAGACACCTGACAAGACAACTACAAGAACACAACATGGACATGACAAGCTGTGAAAAGCACTGAGCAAAGTCCATAACTCTGTAAAAAATGTACTTAAGACATCAATTTTCAAACTCATTTAAGATCAAGACCAGTAGTATCAATGTGTAAACTTTCATTTCTCTAACTTAAATACTTTTGGATAAAATTTGTAGTCTTTGAGTGAATGAGTGAGTAAGTGAGTGAGTATGGTTTTACGCCGCTTTTAGCAATATTCCAGCAATATCACGGCGGGGGACACCAAAAATGGGCTTCACACATTGTACCCATGTCGGGAATCGAACCCGGGTCTTCGGCGTGACGAGCGAAAGCTTTAACCACTAGGCTACCCAACCGCCCCTGTACCCTTTGAGAAGCAGATGGACGGACGTAAAGACAGATGGAAGAACAAACTCCATTCCTATATCCCCTAGCACACTTCATGGCAGGGAATAAAAAGTGTAATTTCATGTCAGTCTTCCTGTTCCAACTGGGTTATATGACATGCAGGGAGTTAGTAATTCCATACCAGCTCAGAGGCCGATATTCATGATATTCAGCCCCAAGCCTTCAGCTGATGTAACTAAAAATTCCCAAATTGGAATAAAAATGTTCCAAGTTCACAGTTATAGTTATAATTAATGTTATGGGTTTTAGCTGCGACTTGTATAACAGGACCAATATAGAGGGAGAGGATTTAACATGTTTGATGCTCAGTATTACATGGTTGCAATCACTGTATTTGACATAATAAGCACCACGGGCCCTTAAAAAACTTACAAGGGGGTGTACCGGTATATTGAAACCATACACAATGATTTCAGTTCCTTATCACTAAACAAGCTGTGTTCAAATGAAGCTAACATTTATTTGATAATACATATTTTTTCGATAGTTACTACTACTAAGCAATTATATACCACTTCTATAAAATATCTGTGATAAACACATGTAAATTTTCAATCTTAGAAGGGGCTGCTTACTAAAATTACTTACAATAGGCCTGGCAGTTAGCAGTGGTCAAGGGACACTGATTGCATGGAGCAAGGCGCTTAATGTGGCGAATATGGTAATGCTGTTTGAGAATACAATGTTAACATACTTCTGAATTTTGGAACATAAACATCTTAAATAACATGTTTTTCCCTAACTGGCTGCCAAGGGTACTTGGTTTGGAATCCTACTTAAACAAAACCCTACATGCAGATACCGCATTCGACGTAATAAACACCCAGGGCACTCTCAAAATTAGAAATAGGGGGCTAATCATTTGAATATAATTTTGGTGAAAGAGTTGTGGTTTATGCTGACTGACTGAAATGTTACAAAAAGTCTCTACAAGACAGATATATTTTTCCAGAATTTAAGGGTGCGTATAACACACGAGTGCGTATTATACACGAATAAATAAGTCTTGTGTACATTGATCAATCGGAAGGGTGCTAATCGGGATTGTTCACTAGCCAGAAAATTGGCAGATATCACCGTTGGCTCTTATAAGAGCGGGGCGCCTATTACGGCGAATAAGGTATATGTATTTGTGGAGTAAAAATATAAAATGCCCATGCATATAAAATGAAGCACAATTAAAAATATTACAGGAATAATTCCTCCTTTCACACCAACTTGGACACTGTACATTGACAACAAGTACAACATTCCATTAGCCATTCATGAAGAGTCTCCATTTAAACATAACATTCTCCACTGAAAGCTCTGTTCACCATGCTGACTAGGTGTGCACGTGTCCTGTCATTACGATGACATGGTTGGTGATATGGTGTGAAAGATTTTCTGTGCCATCATACTTCCCCTTATTTCAGTTACATTCACCTCCCATCCAACCTACAGAATTCTATATCAAATGTTATCATGGAACAATATAATTGAAAGCATCATTTGACAAACCCCTTGGGTCAAGGTCACAGATAACTTGAGTCTAGGAAAGAGGGGGAAAGAGGGGGAGAGGCGTTGGAGGGGAGAGGGGTTGGAAGGGGCAGGGGGCACGGGAAATATTCAGAAAGTTAGAAATACAAGTCCATCGCAAGAAAACATAACCATGGTCAGCAACGTTTTAAAAATGCCCCATAGTTTACGACATAGTACTGCTGTCCTGTGGGGAGAGGGTGGACAAACACAAAGATCACAGGAACTTGAAGCCACATATGATAATATCAACTTGTATTTGGGTCCATAAGTCATCTTCCAGACAGGAAAAAGTGAGTGATCATAGTTTTACATAATTTTTAGCAATAGTGCAGTAATATCACCGCATAGCCAGACACCAATGTAAGAAGACAGCAAGTGATGACGTTTTCATTCAAACTATGTCCATGCATGGCATTTCTGCAACCATATTGACAAATATATTTATACTTAACAGCCTGCAAATAACCAAGGTAACTTCACTCTCTTTTTATATGACCTGGATCTCAACTTGCTTCAAAACAGGTCTGATTCGGCATGAAGTTAACTTTTAGAATATTTAAATGTGACATTTCCGTTCAGCAATGGTACAGATACTAACATTTATGAAAAAAGTGCTTCACTGATACTACAGCTTCTAAAGGTTACACAAATGGTTACCATGGTTTCAGATGAGTCTTCCAAAAAAGGAATATTTACCATAAAAGTACTTGTGTCAAATGCAATAAAAAAACTTTCTGACACACTGTCAGTTTCCACACGTATACTGGATATATACCGGTAGATTGGTTGTACAGAGTGAATCAGTGACAACTCCTACAATGTAGCATGTATATGCTCTAGGTCTCATCTTGCTGGGCCATACAGCATCCATAGCACACAGCAACCTGACCCTCAGAATCACGTTCAGTTTCCTGGAATCCAGTTGCTGCTCAGCAAACTGAAAGTGAGTAGTGTATGAGCAATGGCGGAAGTAACTGTCGTCATGTCTGTAGTTGTTCCCCAAATCAAGATTTAAAAAAGACCCTCCCCTTATCCAGTGTACTATATCCGCATTTTCCGTATGAACCTATGGCGATGATTGGGCTCAGGGTAATAACTGTTATAGAAAGATATAAATGCTGGACAATCAAGGAGGACAGATCCGGTGAAGAATAGGTCTTCAGCAACCCATGCTTGCCGTAAAAGGTGACTCTGCTTGTCGTAAGAGGCACCTAATGGGATTGTGTGGTCAGGCATGCCGAATTGGTTGATGCATGTCATAGTATTCCACTTGCGTAGATCGATGCTCATCATGTCAATCACTGGACTGTCTGGTCCAGACTGGATTATTTACAGACTGCTGTCCAATAGCTGTAATAATGCTGACTGCAGCATTAAAACAACAAACAATCAAACAACGATGACAGATGATGGACCCAATTGGCTTTCTAAAGATTTTACAAAATATTATGCAAAATTCTAAACAAAAATCCACAATTCCAAATCTGTACAAAAACTATGGTCAAAAGCGTAGTTCATTCCCTATTACCGACGTTCATCAGTTTCAAAAAGATAAAGAGAGAAAATCTCAGATTGTTATGCGTGACCTCCTACTGAACCAAGTTAGCCTGAAGGATGTCCACTGATCTGAATTCAGATTACTGTATTTCCTCTAAAAGACACCGGGTCTCCGGTACATGCCACCCTCTAATTGACGCTGATCTGCACACTTGGCCCAAAAAATGGAAGCCAGTCCTTTATTGGAAGCCGGATAAGTGATATTTCTCTGGATGACACTTATTATCCCTATCACATCAACTTACAGCATGTAAAGACTACTGCCTTCAACTAATGAAGACAGGTTCCTGCAAATATACTCTTGTTTGACTTAGAATATGGGATTCGGTAAGGATGCCACTTTGCCAGCATTAAACATAAAAGATGTCGGCCTCTGATAAACGTCAACAGCTTGCGTGAAATTGTTGGCCATGATACAGTAACTATAGTCATATGAAAAAATTGGGTGTTCTTTAACTTCTTTTGAGTGGTATAAATACTATATGTCGCAAAGAACTCCTGATTCATGGCACTTCGGATTTTGCAGTAATCACAAGCTCAGCTCAGCAGACATCCTCAAAAAAAGAATCAAGCTACCCTCATCTGCCTTGCATGAGTAACTTTCTGTATACAGATTCATCTGGGCCACTTTACTGGGAACGATAATGTCTGCACAAAGAAGGCCTGACTGTGTTAACACTAGATAGGACCTGGACTTCGGATATGACAATATTCATCATGTTCATGACCACATTACATCTTAATCCACAACATTGAAACATTTGCTTCAGGACTAAAAAATGGACACATCAATACAAAGCAGTTCCAGATAAGGCCATTATTTTTTATTTGTTGGATCACGGCTCCATTTAACGTATTTTCTTAACAATTGTAAAAATATAATAATGAAAGTGAAACTTATTTTTGTATCATTTGGAGATAACTTATGATGCTCAATTTGACATTGATATTTTGCCAAATCATTCACGCGACTAGTGGTAGGAAAATTACTTACATAATAAATCTAGAGTTATGTCCCTTGTCCTTGTTACACAGATGTTGCCGAGATTATCCTCAATTGTCTTCCTTCCCGTAATATTTGCAAAAAACATTCTGCGATCAAGTCTTGTTAAAAAGAAGTCAATATCAGCTTCTTTTTAACATTTTCACTCCTTAGCCTTCTAAATCGGAAAAAAAATGTGATCCAACAAATAGAAAAATAATAATGGTAATCATGCTTCTGGATACAAAAAAGATGCAAAAAATGCTTCTCGGACCCTCTGATTTTTGCCTGTCTGATAGTTTTCATTATTCAGACAACTATTCATCACAATCGTCAGACCACCTCATTTTCTTGTTTAACAAATTTTATGGTCAATATGCACAGGGGATGAATAGAAATTTAATTCAGGTTTTGACACCAAAACAATCAAACACAGTATTGTTATTGATATTTGTTCCTTTGAAAACATAAAATGTAGACTTGAAAACATGCTAAAACAAGAAAAGAAAATGGTCAGGTCTAAATCAAAGATGTGTATGATTCAGAATTCTTGTTAATACTATCATGGCTACATGAGGCCATCTACATTATCTAAGACTCTGCTATCCATATACAAGTAGTAGTACAAGTTAATCAATTAGTTTTTCTACACCCTTCTACATGAGAGACCATGGTGAGATATTTTAACGATGGAGTTGTCTCCGTCGTTCGTGACATCAGTACACCAACATACAGCAGATACAACAACACGACAGTCAGTAAAATGAGTAAAGTGAGTCAGCAGGCAAGCAAAGTGATCGCTAGTGTTACCCATTTGGAGAAGGTTGGCCATCTGTTTTCAGCTTCGATTTGAGCAGCCTGTGTTATACACCATGTACTGATTACATACACATTTAATAGAATCCTACATGAAACACATCAAATCTGACACCATTCATACAGTGGTGGTTAGTGCAAACATAGAAACAAGGACTTTTTAATTACTTGCAACTTGGAAATTTAAACCAATTAATCTGTTTTTGTGAATATAGTACTACAAACACATGAAACAACCATGTCATGAGTGTATCTTCATCTTCCCTAGGCAAGGGCAATATCTGACCATAAAAGATCTATATTGTAATAAAACGGGTCTTACCCCACCACATGCATCAGATCACTTGAGCACCTTGTTTAAAAACATGAAAAGATTTGCAAAATATCTGTTGATGCCCATATGACAGTACACATGCTTTGCAAATCCTGCAGTTGATCGAAACCTGCACGTTTAATCCATGTTGCATTACACGATTTCGATTGAACCATGCATCGACTAGTTAGTCAAGCCAAAATGTAACTCTGGAATTCCAGCCTAGTTCGGCAAGGGTGGAAAGTGGACTTATATAGTCAGGTAACGCCCTTGCCTGGGGAAGATGGTGTTTCTTTGAATGGTAAGTCCAAGTTACTCAGTGGAAAGAAAAAGGACTTCTGGAACCTCAATTAAAATGTTCACAATTATGAGTGAATGTTCGATAAAATGGATCGGTAGATAAATAGAAAAAGTAACAATTCAATATCCGATCCTGTCCTCCTGTCTGACACACTTGAAGTCTTCCTATTCCATCATGTTTCTGACACAGACATTACCTTATTCCTACTTATGTTGTATAACATAATGTAATGGACATACTTACGGTAATGCTAGATGATTCGCCTCAGTTTCAGGGCAAAAATGAGCGTCTCCATATTCAGCATCATGGAAGATGGGAAGGGCTCTGAGTTTCTGTACCATACAGTCAGGCTCCGGCTCATACACTGCACCACAGGAGTTAATGAAGAATTTCAGATCAAGAGCAGACATTAACAGTTTGTAGATTAATGAACAGTAGGTGTTGGCACAATACAATCTTATAGAACTGAAGGAAAGTCAAACAGAATTACAAGGGAAAATTAACGTCACTTTCTTAAAATCATTACATTTTAAGCATTTATCATGTTAATTTCTATAAGCTTTGAGAAACTGTCAGTTACAAACCAAAGTAGAGAAGTGTTTGTATCACATGCAAAAAAATAACTTTCAGTCTTTTTCTATAACAAAACAAATGTGACTGATGCACTATTTTATTTGGAATGTATGACTCCATGTTTACACTGACAGCCATACAACAACCAGATGTATCAGGAAATAAAATAGTTCCTCAAAACAGGAGGTGACATGAGAGCAACATCTTTTGCAGTTTGGTTACAACAAATAGATTCAAAGAATATCATCATTACATGAGAAAGGTCTGTTAAGAATAACCTTGTTAATCCAGCCACAGTCACAGTGTATCATAATACAGTGTTATCCCAAATATAACATTAGTTACATTTGACCACTTTCTAAATGGCATTGTGTATTTATATCATAATACACTTACATCAAGTACAATACAACAAAATGGCTGACACAATCAATGTGACTGGAGAGATTTCCAAAGCTGTTAATTAACCTGTTGCGATTACAAGTGTTACTTAGTGGGACGATCATTAAGAGATTAGCATAAAGATGTGTCAAATAGATAAATTCATAGATTGCTGTAGGCTGTCACTGTAAGTCTAGGCATACTTTGGGTTTCATTTCTTATTTTTGTTCACAAGGAAAGTCGTAGCAAGGATAATCATGCATGGGCATGCAGTCAAACTCCCTGACTTTTCCCAATGCAAGCCAAAATGATGAGTTTAATATTCAAGGGTTTAAATTATCAGAAACAATGCTCCTGTATCTATTCGTCCCAGGGAAGTCCCAGGGAAGTCCCAGGGCTTTCCCTAGACATGTGGAAGTATTACATCAGTGCTTACATCATTTCAAGAATACACTCTCGTGAAAAAAATATGAACGTCAAAATGTGTCGTTCATACACTTATGAACATTACTTTCACTGTCACATGACCACCTCTCATCCAATAATAAAGCCATATATGATATAAACTTACGTTATAAGATATTATACATTGTATTCAGATGTTGATAAGTCCTACAATGCTTGGCATTATGGGTATAAATGCCATATGACCATCACAAAATGTCAAAATATTTGCCTTCACAGGTAAACTAAACTTATACTTGGGTCAGTCAAATCTTACCATGGTGACCTGTTCCAAGTTTCATAGACCTACAGCATGGACACTTGATACATTAAGTGTTAATGCCTAAGATATGTCTGCTGTTTGGCTCCTATCTTCTTAATTACGCCTTTAAATGGACATTACCTTGAGCATGGAGTTGATGTACAACTCCACTAGACCATGAAGGGGAAATGAGAAACAAGAGTAACTGGCCTAAGAGTCCTTCCGTCGGAGTTGAGTTTCAAAAACTGAATGGCTGTCAAACTCCAGGAAAACATCTTGGTTATGATTAAACACTACTTCGACACATAAATGGTATTTGATTTGATAGAAATTGTATAAAAAAATAGCACAACCTCCATTTTTTGTAACCATTCCAATCGTTCCCCCTGTGTACAGCACAAGGATTTTCGTCAGCGGTTCTGCATCGTGTACAGCTCGGGTCTTCAATTCTAGTTCCGCGACTTTCTCATCCACTGATTTCGATCTAGTTAGTTCGGTTTCAGATTGATCAGCATTGTCTGCCATTGAATTAAGTCACACTTTCTTTGTTGTTTAGTAAAAATGTAAAACGTCAGAAATGTCAAGCAATATTGCCAAACCGGAAAAGGGTACTTTATGTTCCTCTTTCTGTTGAAGATTTCCTTTATTATCTCCCTTTGGTAATCAAAGTTGCTCCAAGGCGCAATTATTTGTTCTTCATAAATGACTCAACACAGTCATCCTCATCAATAAAGAGTATTTCGTGATATGTGCTTTCACTGAAACACTTGTTGACTGTGATGTGAAATGCCAACTGAGCATCCTTTACCCTTACTTTGAACGAATACAGCATAAACACACTTGTATCGTCAGAGACCAAATGCCATATATGATTATCGGTATATGGTCTCTAGCTGGTTTTGTCAAAAGACATGAATTATATATGATCATTACAAGTTATGTCATGAATGAGAACAAGATAGAAGGTACTGTGCCGACCGTGTGGAGAATGCCAACCACGGGAATCAATGCACGGCCAAACCCGACCCTGATATATATATAGAAGATGTGATACGTCTGACGGAAATGGAATTCAACACCATTCTTCTCAGAGGGCCTGTGCTAACTGATCTTTCTTATAAGGGCGACCTGGTCGTACTCTAATTTGACGGCCAATGTGAAAGAGTTCTGTAGGTGATAATTAAGTCTGGTGATTGTGCTGGCCAAGGCAAGATGTTGTATGGGTATCTTGTTGAAACAGGATCTGCCCTGTGCTGTTGGAAGAACGGTGGTACAAAAGGGGAAAAGATTGGTCAATGTAATGCTGTCCAATGAAGTTTCCTTCCCAAATCACCAGATCTGTTTGACTTGGCTATCGATACTGCATTGCAGGACTAATGATGCGGCATTGACTCGGCTACAGGTGCCGCCTTGATAGGGCTAATAGTGCCACATTGACAGGGCTACAGATGCTGACACCTCCAAACGGTTTAACATCTTGAATGCAACAATATTCTCTTTGTCGGAGGTTGACACAAATTCTTACATCTGCTTACATGGAAGAGCTTGAATCTGCTCTCCTGTGAACATCACTCTTTAGTCTTTACCAGTTTCTGTTCTACCAGCGTTGTAGTGTCAGCGTTACGCCTCATAGTAGTCTGCAAGCTCTGATATTGCACCGAAAGAGTCTTCTTGAAATTGTCCAGCGACTGACTGTCTCAGCTGATGACGTCACAGTATCAATATTCCTCAGGTGGAGGAGACGCATGTAAAGTCTCCTGGCTGATGATGGCAGGACTGACACTCCTAGGTCTGTCTCTCTTCCGCTCAGTCTGCCTGAATCAGGCCATGTGCCCGGTGACCATCATTCGTCTACAACCAAAACTCCCAACAACGTGATCATGCGTTGCTCCTTGGTGTATGATACCAACGACTTGTTCTTTCTGTTGTAGGGTTAATCTTATCATATGTCCAATGGTTTGGGTGTGAATGAATGCAGTAAGAGCAGCCAAAGTTTCACTTCAAATTCAAGTTCCATTGATCTGGGTACTGTAGCATGCTCATTACTCAGCAAATGTTTTGGTTGTGTTTGGGCGATTGATTCTCAACCGTTTTGTAACACTATTCGGGGTGTGGACCCAACGTGTCCAAATTTCAGTTTGTGAAGTTTTTTCGTCAGTTTACTTCAAAAGTTATGCTATGTGTGTCCATCATCCACAATCTTAGTACAGTAATTGAAAAGTACATTCATCGAGCAGTTGTGAGTACAAACATTTCAAGTTGACCAGTTGACCTCTCTGAAGAAAAGTGCATTCTGGGCCTTTGCTCCACTAGGTGTTGTGAAAAATGGTCTTTTATCATAGAAAATGCTTTATTTTACTGATATTTTACCCCTACACCCCTCTCCCCTAAAAATTAAATGGTCGGCCCCTTCTGAGTTATGTACAACAACAGTGTCTTACTTGGGCGTAGCTGAGTCACTTTACTAGTTTTGGCAACTTTGGAGACATAAATTGCGAAACATTAGAAAGGACTCTAGCCTAGCGGGATCAGTTTCTGTGCTTGTAGATCTTTGCGGTTTGGGTCCCTTTCCCCAATTAAAACAGCTGCATTGTTGCCTTGTTTCATTTTGTTGCTATGTGTACATCTCTGCACTTCGTAACGTTTTAACAGGACAGACAAATTCTAAACAAACGCGAGTAGCTACTACTCTAGTTACTCTAGCGGTCGGACCGATGGACTGCCGCGAAAGGCAAGTAGAAACATTATGTGTAGACACTTCCTATTTTGCATTTAAGTAGTTACGCCACTGTCTAAGAAACAGGTTTCCGTTGGGACTTTATTGACTGTTGTCACTGTCCGACACTGTCTCAAAGAGTAAGGTTAGATTAGCTTTCCTTTGATAAAGGACAGTTACTAAAGACGGTGGACCGATGGACTGCCGCGAAAGGCAACAGTATGTGGAGACCATTCGTATTTACCTATAAGGAGTTTTGCCACTGACCAAGAAACAGGTTTCAGTTTCCACTGTATTGACTGTTGTCACTGGCCAACTGACAAATCACTGACGTAATATATATTAATGTGTGCATTCCAGGACAACTTGCAATGTAATAAATCATTCTTCATTTCTACTTCTCTACTGTATTTATTTTGTCTACGAGATCACCGCGGATTTTGTCTACGATTTGCGAGTGGCTACGAATTGCTTTGGTTACAAATTCACCTGCAGCCGACATGAAATACAGCATCCTCGATTATCTAGCGAAGGCTTTCATATATCCATTCCATTATATAATACGTTGGGTAATCAAGGATGTAAATGCACGTCAAATGACACAATTTTCCTGTGGAAATTATATACATGTACGACCTGCCTATTACAGCTCGTCCTTATGGCGTATGTCAATTCGTAACCCAAACGAATTTGAACCGTTAGAAATAAGAAATTTCGTACCCTAAGTCGAAAGTAATTTCGTAACCCAATGCAGTAAGCAATAAATGTCGCTGTATAAACTATTAACTTATACGTAGATCTCAACAACATATAACGTAAATGCATTCATGAACAACATGAGGGGTTTATGTGTTGACCGAAGCTATTATTTAAGAAAACACTGTTTCAGATGGCTCCTTGATCCCAGTAGCAGTTGACATGAAGATTGTAGATATATATTTCAGAAATAAACGAGTGGGAGTTGTTTATCGAACAATAAAACACTTCAGGGGCGTTTATTTCTTATATGAGATAACAACATTATGTACAGCCTCTTGGCATCAGCCTCAAGGATGTTCATAAGATGTGCAAGCTTAAACAATAGTTACCTCAAGTTTAATAATGATGACTCCCTCTTTGGAATCGGATGTCGGCAATGTCGGACAAGTCCATTTTATGAATAGGTGGGAAACGTTTGGTATTTCCTGCATATTCTCACAATCTGTTCGGGAAGTTTATTTACTTACGTATGCGACTTCTTGCGACTTGTACGGAACAAAATCAGAATAAAAACAAAAACTTTGAGACAATGTATTGGTGTGTTTGGTTTTACCCCAGAGTATTTCAGTTATAACACAGCATGTGATGTAATCGTGGGAGGAAATCATTAAAGATGAAGATCTCAACCTCAACAATTGTGGTGAAACCCACAAGCATGACTGTAATGCTGACAAACGTAGACACAATCTTGCTGTAGCTGGTATTCGAACCCACGATCATATGTTTATGTCCCGCCAATGGGGCGCAACTCTGCACAGTGAATTGCAACATGTTGTACGAAGCATGGTCGCAGGAATGCCAAAATATTTAGGAACATTTTGACAGGCCATATCAGTTGCACATAGGGGATTTAATCCCATATAGGGAGCAACTCTGCACAATGTATGGTGTGTTGTACATCCCCCCCCCCAAAAACATTTCCCTAACTGGACCATCCAGATTCCAGGCAATGTCTAAAAAACTACTGTCGCAGATTCAAGTCAATCATATTTCAGAACCTTTCAGTCATACTTGCTTGAGACAGAAGCTGGAAAGATTATCTCTGGTACACAGCTACATGCACTGCAAAACTGACTAATGCATTTTGAAGTAATCCCTTACCTCTGTTATTTGCCCTAATAATATGCAGACATTCTCCCTTCAGACACATGATGCCCTCAATCTCATTGAAATCATATCTTTCTTCTCGCTACTGCTTTGGTCATCTGATTTTAAAGAGATTGACGATCCCCTTCATCTCTTGTCCAACATTTAATCGGATGTCTGTCTTCAGTGAATCTCACTGAACTGTGCCCAGCCCTCATAATAACATACCTGTTTATTACAAATACCCAAATGCATTTTCAGTAGTAATACCTTTTAAAAATTTAGAGTACCCCCGAATTAAGCCTCCACCAGCTCTGACCAACTTCTAGACCAATCTGTTATAATCTTTAAAACCAATCCTACTACTAGTATATTTTCTGGTGCATATCATATATTATAAAAAACACACACAACAGCTGCACAGACGGGTACTTTTAATTGTTTTGTAACTTATCAACAAAGAGTCTTCAGAAGATAACAAATCCCCCCGGCCCCAAAAATAGCAAAAGGCACCACTTCAGCCCATGGTTAATACATGTAGCAAGTTCGGACGAAAAATCTTTCAGTTTTCAAGTGATGCTCTGGAAACAAAAGTTAAGCCTGAGAAGCCAAACATGCTGGGTTAACTTGAACAAAGCATCTTAGGGATACAACAATAGTAACTCCCAGACTTTCACATAGACTTACAATAGTCGTAGTGTTAACATCACTTTGGTCAAGTGGGCCCAGGTGTATTGACATTCATGGGCATCTTGTAGTGTCCAAACACCCTTTGAGGTAGATCAACATGCACCTGATATTGCCCTGATGGTGTGGATTGTGTGATGAAGTTCTCTCTCTTGGCACCCTGTTCCAAGCACAGGCGTACCTCAACATTGTGGTGATCTTCCCCACACTTGTCTGCCAAGTTCTGCTGATATCCATGATATCGGGATTCTTCAGAAGTAAATCCAAACTTGCTTCACCAATTGTACTGGTGTTTAGGCTGAAGACAGGACCTCAGATATTTCTTTAGATTTTTAATTCATGAAAATAAAACTGAAACAAAAAATTCAGCCTTGCAGTATTTGAATTCTTTATACAGGTAATTATTTTGATTCCATATTAGAGATTACAAAATCTTGTTTGAAAGCAAATGAAAACTTCACTCAAACACACTAAAATGTCAACAATTGTCTTGATACCATTGATATCTAAATACCCTATGCCATCACAATTATTCTTCCTAGTGTTCAGTTAACAATAAGAGTATCTGATGAGTGACTTTTGTTTTTGAGTGTACACAGAATAGGATGTTGGTGAGTTGATGTTTTGAGAATGGACCAAGCAAACCTGGTTGGTAGCAATGATCGATGCCATCAGGGGAACCATGACACACAATCACCCAGGTCACAAAGTGCAAGCACTCAATCCTCATTTTCGCTTTCTTTGGATAATTATGGCTTGGTATTTTCACCTGGAATCGCCACAGAAGCAACAGTTATCTCCGTATGTTGGCACTGATAGTTGACAGTATTCTCCATTTTCTCTCCAGAGGAATCGGACATACAGCAACAAGAATTTTCCATCCTTCTGGTCCAGTCTACCAAATTTTACACTTGGTTCAACGTGTGAAATAATAGGGTTCATAGAAACACAATGCCTTTTAGAAAGTGGTCAAATGTTACAGAGGAGCGTGTTTGCTAAATTTAGATGTGGTGTAGCCCCCATAAGAATAGAGACTTGACGCTATGAGAATATTCCGGCAGATCACAGATACTGTTTATTGTGTGAATGGTGTAGAAGATGAGGCTCATATGTTGTTAAGCTGTCCTTTGTATATGGTTTTGTGAAGATATCTTACAGAAGTGTTATAACATATGGCCTGGTTTGAATGTGTTCTCGAGTCAACAGCTTGCCCTACTTTTATCAAATGACGACATGATATTTTCTGTAGCCAAAACCTGTTGCAATATCTTAGAACATAGATTTTAATGTACAGATAAATTGTGTTTTGGGGTATATCCTAACACTCTATAATTGACTGTGTTCATCTCATACCGTATTTGACGTAATAAGCGCCCAGGGAGCTCTCAAAATTACAAAAAAGGGGCTCTTATTAGAATATTATTTTGGTGGAAAAAACAGTTGAAAGATAAATTTTGTGGTTTATGCTGACAGCCTGAAATGTTTATGTAGGACAGATATATTATTCCAAAATTAAATTGCCCATAATTAAGGGTGCATATAACACACGAGTGCGTATTATAGGCGAATAAATAAGTCTTGTGTACATTGATCAATTGGAAGTGGTGCTAATTGGGAATGTTCACTTACTAATATGTTAGCAATTATCGCCATGGGCGCTTATTAGAGCGGGGCGCATATAACGTCGAATACGGTATGTATTATTTTATGACTGAGTGGTTTTATCATCTCCCATAAATCGTGTGGCAATTGGTCGCAATTTAGTTTTACTGAATAATAAGTATAATAGTTATGTTCTATGTAATTGCGAGTGAGATGTAAATAAAATATTCTGTCTGTCTGTCTGCAACAAAGGTTATATTTAAGATTACACGTATAGTACAAATTCTAGTACTTTTTTTTAGGTTGAGACCCACAACACCAACTTGAGGCTTAGACAGCGATCTAACCCACTCAGACACAAGCTGACGAATTGCATCACTCTGAAAGTGTGTATTCGAATCCAAGGTGGGACTCCACCCTATGAAGTACAAGAATTTGTAATTCACCAAGAAGGTGTAATCCCAAGTAGACATTTCACAAAATTCAAGGGCAACAAACTCACAAAAGAAGCTTTTACAGAAATTTTATTCACAGTCAAGTTCAAATGCATTGACAATCCAGTAATTAAGATAAAAGTTGGAGAAATGTCTGTAATTATAGGTGAAATCAACCCATTAGATAGCGTGCTGGGTTATTTATTGACTTGAATATAAATATGTTAGCTCTACATGCAACATGTCAAACATACCACACTAAATTTTGAGCAAGAATTCCGAACTGAAACGCTACATCTTCATATTACACCTGCATGTAGGAAATATATCTGGGGGAAGGGGGAAATGTATGCCATCTACAATGAAAACAAAGTTGAGAAACTAGTGGTTCAAAATATGACTGTACAACACTACATCTATCGGTTAAACCACGTAACATGGATGACAAGAATGTACGTATGTACGACAACTAAGTCTCCATAGTAACAGCATGTGACTACGATGATGACAATGCCTTCATTGTCCACCCTGACACTCAACACACTACACTACACAAGCATCATTTACAAGTGATATAAATATTGCAATTGTTTACAAGTACAATACAAACGGGGATAATTATCTTCTCTGTTTTGTTGTTCACATCCAAATGTCCACAAGAACATCACAGACGTGGCGAGGCCAAGTGCAATGCAATGTGAGAACATGATTACTTTCATAAAATAAATCAACTGAGATCTGCATACTCGGATAAACAGCTGTTGCATACACTGGCGTCTAAGAAAACAAATGTAAGAAACTCCCGACTACAGCGAAATGGTTGGACAAAAGTCACAGAGAGGTTGGCCTCCACTGTGCTCCACAGCAACTATGTTTACAATGCACGAAGTAGCCACATTCTTTATATCTTGCTTGCATACAGAAAGTCCACAAAAAACTCTTTTTTCTTGAAATAATGCAAATAAGGCAGCACTTGACACCAACCCATTTCCGCCGAAGTGTTGACGGACAACCAACGAACACACAGATGGACAGACATATCAGACGTATGAAGCTTCACCAAGATATCAGTGACACTATTCTGTACCTGCTGCTCAATCAGGTGGTTTTTCCTTCACTGTGCCTTCTCTTTTTTCTTCAGGAAGGGAACTTTAGCCTGGACCCTGGAACAAGCACAACTCAGCATGGTAATGGTCATAGAAACTCAATGAGGCATATATTAGTGTTAATGCCCCTACAAACAGATTTCAGTTCCATCACAGCTATATGTCAGCTTGATGTGTGAGGAAAGCCCAAAGTGATGCAGACCTTTGATGTTTACCACTTTGGTAAATACCACTAACACTGGTACTGACAAACCAAGAACTATTTTCAGTGTGAATTTGGGATTCTAAACAAAAATCACATGGTCCCAAAGGGAGAGACAACTCTGCACAACTAATTACAGCACTTAAGATGATCAGTCTCCACACCCACTTCACTTCACTTCACTTCACTTCCTTTAACGAGTGACTGAGTTGGCTTTAACGACGTTTTTGATTAGTATTCCAGTAATATCACAGCTTGTTACCTTACTGTGGGAGGATAGCCCAAATTGATGCATGTCTCACTTCATTAAGGTTAATGCTATGGTTGTGAGAAGGTCTTACAGCATATTCAGTCTAATTACACCTCGATAGAAGATCAGGTGCTTTTAGATCAAACCAGGCCAACCAGGAGTCAATCAAGTAAACAAAGATGATACAGAATATCAAGGTCACCATCGACCAGTCACAGCAGGAGTTATACACATCTACTGCGACCAATTTATCAAAATGTTTGCCTCCAGTGGTCCTAAACAATGGACTTCCCCCAAGTGCCTCCAATGTAATGCTATAGTGCATATTTTCAACCAGGTAACATGAACTCACTGTGCAATAATGTTGTTGAGCTGACTTTGTGCCATGTTGACGTAGTTGTCGATCTGAACCTGTGAATATTGACAACCAACTTGAAACACATCAATGACAAAACATCGGAAATTATGAGCGGGTTAAACTATGATAAGTACAGCACATAGATTATCAAGACCTGTCAACTAAGGACAGTTAAGACCAGAAATGCATCACATATTGACCTAAATTTATTTTGAAACAAGCAGGGAAAATCCAATGAAGATATTAACAATGTTCAACCAAAAAATTGTAGGAAATGACAGGCAATATGAAACAATTGTACTCACCTTGTATGTCTCGTACACCTTGGGTAATGTGAAAATTGCCACAACAGCTGAAACAAAAGAATGCATTTGGTTTAACAGGGGGTCTACTTTTGGGAAACATTATGCGCCATTGATCTAAAATTTGCAATTATGCTTTGTGGAAGACATTGAATGAATGCTGTTTTACACCTACTCTTTCACAGCGACTGGGAATAGAACAAGTACAGGCAAACAATCATTCATTCTGCCACAGAATTCCTGCACAAGACCACAGTGGCCATGTTGAAAAATCAGATCATTTTCTGTGAGCACTCTTTAGAGACACCATAGCTGGGATCATTAACACAAAGTAACAAAGTAACAAGCTCCAACAGTAACATCAGAAAAATGGTGGCTACTGAAGATAAAAGGTTGTACACCTTGATGACAAATCGGAATATAACAAAGTCCATAATGATAAATGAAGAAATGGCTGAGTAATGGTAATATCAATATGGCCACCAAGTTTACAAATCAGACAGCAATCCTGTGAGCACTTTTTAGAGACACCACAGCTGGATCATTCATACAAAGTTTTATAATCATAAACATGATAACGGTTACTTTGAAAACAGTGGACATATGAAAGTTGACTTACCAAGGATAATAAGTGTCATTCCATTGAACCACGAACCAACATATGTGAGAACCCAAAGAAGCAGGCCGAACTGCAAGAGACAGACACAGGTATTCATAAAGGAGTCAATGTAACTTACCGATGTTACTGTCACTAATTCATTAGAAACCATTCAGTGAGTCAATGGGTGAGTCAATGGGTGAGTGAGTGAGTGAGTGAGTGAGTGAGTAAGTGAGTGGTTTTACGCCGCTTTTAGCAATATTCCAGCAATATCATGGCGGGGGACACCGGAAAAGGGCTTCACACATTGAACACATGTCGGGAATCGACCCGGGTCTTCGGCGTGCCGAGCGAATGCTTTAACCACTAGGCTTCCCGACCGCCCTAGAAACCATTCAAGGCATTATCTATGACAGTGAGTGAATGATGTTTTAGGCCTCATTCAGCAACATTCTGCACACATGAACAGCAGCCTGTCCTGGCTAGACATACCAAAGGATGACATTTTGGGCAAAGTGTCTGAGTACAAAGACTCTACCACGTCTACAAGCCTCACAACCTCATCCATTTGTCATCCAATTTCACAAGCATTGGTGGCTTGGGACAAATCTAACATGAAATCTCATTTTCCATTACAATGAAGTTATACGAGTGAAACAGCCAAAGGAAATACACTGGAAATATTTACGTTAAGTTATCATTGTGACCTTAGACATTATCATTGTGACCTTAGACGTTATCATTGTTACCTCACAGGTTATCATTGTTACCTCACAGGTTATCATTGTTACCTCACAGGTTATCATTGCTACCTCACAGGTTATCATATACTCTAACCAAAAGTTAAGCACCACCTGCATTTTTAATGATGAACACAACCTAAGTCTTCCAGGAGTTGTAACTAAAACAAAATCTGACAGCGTTAAAAACTGAAAACTCCATTTATTGAGGAAAATAAACGTTGGAAAGCAGATGGGTTTAGGCTAAAATCTGTCTTTTACAGACAAGTTACAAATGCATACATTTTGTACAAAAAACAAACATCAAAAAGGTTTGTCCATCAGTCAGATTCCACCTCTCATATCACTTGCATTTGCTTCAAACAAAATGGCGATACCCAGTCAAGACCATCTGATCGATGATCACGATCCTTATTGTGATAAAATGCGAAGTGCATCAAATCATGTGAACACCTTGCTTAAAAACAAGAAAAGTTTTTGAAAACATCTGTCTACGCCCAGTTGACATATCCTTTGCAAATACTGCAGTCAACTGAAATCTGCATGATGAAATCCATGTTGTTTACAAACCAAATGTCGATTTCATTATGCAATTTTGAACATTGTACAGTTGAATTTTTAATGTGCCTCACCTTGATCACCACATGCATGGTGCAGCACGCACTACACGCTCCAGCTGTTGGATGATATCTATTGTAGACTGTTTTTGTCATACTTTGACATTTTCAGTGTCACTACTTAGATGGCATTATTTGAAACTCTGAAGTAGGTGGTGCTTACCTTTTTGTTTTGAATGTAGTTATCTCAAAGGTTATCCATTCCATGAGAAAACACTGAAGATGTTTTGAACATTTGAGAGTGAGTGAGTTGGGTGTGACGCCACTTTCAACAGTATTCCAGTTATATCACAGCGTGTCAGCTTAATGTGGGAGGAAAGCCCGAAGTGATGCAGGACTCAGACGTTTACCACTTCGGTGAAACCCACGAGCACGGGTATGGTGCTAACAAACATAGAAACATAATCGGGGCGAACCAGGATTCGAACCCACAATCATAGGTTTCTGGCGTGCCCAAGGGACGCAACTCTGCACAGCCAATCACGGCGCCTTAGACTGGGCCACCCGTGCCCCCTGAACATTTGAGAGGGGTTGTTGAAGTATTTACTTAATAACTAACTTGAAGCAACTGACAAAATTTAAATGATTATTCTTTAGGTTTAAGTCATGCATGACCATGTAACCAATGTTGACTTTGACCTCAGCTGTTGACCAAAACAAAAATTCCTTTCGAGACTATATAATATATCCTAATTAAAAATACTGCCATAAAACCTAAAGTTGTTTTGGGCACAACTTCCTCTGACCTCTAAATGCTGCTCACAGTATGCCTGAACATTTCCGAACAGGACATACATGTATCAAAAATGAAATCTGTGTAGTTGTAGATGGGGAAAAAACAAGCATAATATCATGGTAGGCAATCTCAAAAAGACACATGATGCAGTCCCTGATGTATTGTCACAAAAATCATCATTTTTAGGATTTTCTTCAATAAAATGGAATCCGACAGTTATCTCCCTTGTACTGACCTTGATTGAGTCGACAAGATCTTCGATGAGGAAGAGTCTGCGAACTTCCTTTGCTGTGCAATTGATGTGCTTCAGAATGGTCTCCACTACTGGCTGAACTTTGTCTTGTTTAAGGTCAAGGTCCATTTCCAGATATTGCCTGAAAGGTCAAGGTCATAAAGAGTTATACATGTTGGAAATGCGTTAATTATAAAATACATGTTTGCATAACACAGTGATTGGGAAAGTCCTTCGCCATGCACAATTCACAAATAATTTGAGAAAATGGTGCATCAGAAAATACAGTAAGGGGCCTGCATGTGCTGTTGTCTTACCAGCGCCACCAAGTTTAAGTTGACTGACAAATCATAATTAAATATTATCAACCACTGACTCGCCGATCAGCCACCATCTATCTTTCCGTGGCAAGCATGTCCACTAGTCTATATCAAAGTCTACTTTGTACCCTTGCCACATCAAGGCCACTTTGCTTGACCCGACCCTGGTGCCACCTCACGTAGATCATGAGTTGTGTTCCTTGTAATGGAAACACAATAGCCAATCAAATCACTGTTCTATTCTCGTATAGCTTCACAAAGATGGCGACTACAAGAGGTGATGACCCAGTCGATCAGATAACGAAAACCTTCGTGATTTCATCCCAGACACAAAAACATAGGAAATCGTAGGGGGGTTTAAAAGATGAAAATGATGTGTCAACAAAGACAGGCAGCGGTAAATCACTTTCATACGAATGTGTACCAGTCGTGGATGTTGATTTTGTGAAACGTTACTGATTGGACTATCGATATGTGAAGTAGTCCAATCATATTTAGCACAGGGCTTGCTGTGGCAAGGGTGGAAACAAGACTTTGATAAAGAGGCTGGTGAACGCTCTTGACTTGGGAAGATGATCACCATCTTGTTTACACAACAGTACTAATTCATTGAAACTTGAACGTTTTTTTGTAAAACATGATTTGAACTGGTTACATGTGGCTTGGACATGTTATTGTTTGAAGTTTAACATTACAATCACAAAGAATAAAGTATTTTATTCAGCTGCAATCATTAAAAACTTATGTTGAATTTGTGGCCCACTGCAAATATCAATGGTTCATAGAGTAAAATATAAGCCAATATTTGCCAAAAGGTTTGTTAACATAGGGCCAGAGGCCCATTTCCTTCCCAATCAAACCATTACATCCTCCATACTATTAGTTATATAAATAAATACCCAAGGATGACAGGGGTTAATTTACACAAGATGTTCCACATTTAGATATTTCTTACTTGAAGGGGTGTCCTTCGCCAGTCTTTTGAACGGCGGCCATGACGTTTTTATAGACTCTAAAGCTGAGGGTGACGGTGAGCATGGCAAGAGACAGGTACGCCACCACGCTGAGCACTGAGAAGAACGCCAAAGAGAGCAGCACGAACATCATGCTCCCAAACACCACACCCGTCTTCCGAACATCGCGCCAGTACATCAGCTCCAAAACTGAGACAAACAAATATTGAATGTAGCCGTTAAGTATATGAATCATGTCAAATTCTATTCCATGTTATGTTTCCTCCGAAAACAAAGGCAATAAAAAACAAAAAAAACATCTACTGAAGTTTCTTAAATGAAACAAAACAAGCACTTAAGTACCAATAAAACATGTTAAATATTTATCGTTTTGCCAGATGTAAATTAAGTATACCAAGGTTCACACAGATATAGAACACTAAAATTACAGGCCTCTTCAAGGCTTTTCGAGGCTTTTTAGTTGGTTTATTAGCCAAATTTTCCAACAAGATGTATTTTCATAACCAACAAATGAAGTGAATTCAAAAAGTCTGTCATGAATTATAATACTTTTATTAACAAGTATATGTCATTTTGAAACAAATTCAAGGCTTTTCAAGCTATTTTGGTGATGTTCAAGGCTTTTCAAGGGTGACACTAAAACTCAAGAGTGACCTTAACATTCAAGGCATTTTCAAGCCTGCATGAACCTTGTAAAAGCAAATGACATCATTCCTTGACAAGAGTTTCTCATTTCTACTTTATTTTAAGCGTCATCCTTTATTCATAACAACTGGCTGAAACTTCGTGGCCAGTACCAGTAATGTCACACTGACCTGACTCAAGGTCAATGTCATTGATCGAAGAAGATGAGGGCTGAGAATAGGTGTACATGAAGTCAAATATAGAGATCATACAACAATCCACAGAGTCATGGTAACACTGACTGCTTAACCTGCCCCAACACACGCCGAGCTGACTGGATAGCAACAGGAAATCTCGGGGAAGATCTTCATCTCTGGCTTATGTCATGAAAAAAGCAAACATGATCTCGGCCAACCTGACAGGGGACACAATGTCATTACATCAGGTCATTCCACATAAACAGCTGCAATCATCATAATTTGCCTCATCTGAATTCTTATATTCCGATACAGATATATGATTAGCATAAATGAATAATATCATTCAGCACTGCAAAATCTGCATTTGCTGGGTCACTGCCTAATGGAAAACCGTCAGAGTAATGGGCCTCTCACAACAGAAAGCTTATTCATAACAAGGCTAATGCATAATGGGCTGCCATGGCAACAATTGATGCTGCACAGGGCGCCTACAGCTAGCCTTGACACTAGTTGCAATAGCTGGAATGTATCAAGTGGGACTGGGGGCAACATTCAATATTCAATAGTAAGACTACTGGGGGATCCGGCACTTCAATCAGGCTGTGTAACAGCGGACGTGACAGGTACAGTTGCAGTCATGGCTGTTTACCTCCTGTCACAGATCCACAATATTGGATTCATATCCCAGTTGGTAGATAATCAACAAGTCATTGCAACACCCACACTTTACAAAGCTAAACAGTCAGGGTATTTACAACAAGGATCCTTGAACACTATATATCATATGTGTTATTAATAATATCTAATGTCAACCAAGTCAACATGCATTTTCAATAAAATGTTCCATTGAACAGATATGCATCACAATTACAGGAGACGCCAATACTCATTAAACATTAATAAAAAAAGGTCAACAACAAAAGGGTTCAAAAGTCCAAACATCCAATCACATTTCTATACATAATGTGGACACTACAACAATAACAGATCTGCACGACACGCCATGCATGAATGGATCACACCCTGACAATTGCGCATGTCTTCACACTTCATATCACCAACATATGTTATACTGATACCACAGTTAAGTGAAGCTATTAATACACAGCCAACAGGTTTGAGAACCAGATATTGCTTTGAAGTATGAGTTTACTAAGAGGAAGTTAGGGACACATACTGAGCTTCTCAGTAGTGATGCGTGGTGCTTCCACTGAGTTCACCTGCACACACTCCTGCTCCCTTCTGATGAGATGGCCGTCCAGGGGACCAGTGAAGTACTGGACATTATCAGGTTCTCAATTTCATACTTCGATATTTACAAAAATGTAGTTTGAAGCATAGGGCCATAACAGATTATTTGTTAGATTTTCATCCCTGTCATCCTTAAAATCAATCACTGCCTCACATTGTTTTTATACTGCCGAAGTACCTACCGATGAAGAGATTGGTTATGTATTTACATTGTTTCTTTACTATTTTTTAAAATTTTCTTTTTATGTTGTTTAACATGTTTAACACTGCACTCAGCAATATTCCAGCTATATGACAGTGTGTCTGTAAATAATCGAGTCTGGACCAGAGAATCCAGTGACTGACATCATGAGAATCGTTCCATGCAAATGGAATACGATGACAATTATCACCCGACCACCCGATCCTGATAGTCGCCTCGCCTCTTACAACAAGCATAGTCACCTTTTACGGCAAGCATGGGTTGCTGAAGACCTATTCTACCCCGGATCTTCACGGGTCTTCCTTACTTAATTACATTTACTGTTACCCCATAGCAAACATCCATACTTCATAAGAATCACATCTGTCGACATTGAACTGAAATGCCTTGAACTTTTTGCTAAAAAATATAAGATGATAATTATAATAAATGCTTTCCTTTCCACCCACATTTATTTTTAGAATTTGAATAAAATTCTTATAATCTATATTGTAGCCATACAGAGCTGAAAGTCTCATTGATATTTGTAGATTGTGTTTAATAGCCGACAGTGTGTAGAAGCAATCACACACCTGGCAATAAAAATCCAAGAGGGAACATTAAGATGTCAAACAGATTTCAGATTTATTTATGCATGATTAAAGGAGAAGAGATCTTTAATTCAAATTCTAACAGAACCCTGACCAGGAAAATAAAACCCCCTTCATGAGACTCCCATCACATAAATGACCTTCCTGCTGTGTCCCGCCTTTCATGGTCCTTATGGTGATGTAGACTGCTTAATGTGAGAACCACAGAAATATTACCGATACTAAAATAATAGGATGTCAAATGTAAAAACCCCAACACTAACCACAAACAAAGTATTTAGTGACCATCTCCTTTCTGACTGGCCATCCATCCATCCCCATAATAAATGACTGGCTCTAATGCTAAACATGATCTCATTCCTTGAAGGGAGTGCTAAATAGATATTTACAATATCTTAATGTGATTTTTTTTCCCCATTGCTTTATTTTCAAATCACTACAAATGGTGGAACAAGGGTATATATAAAAATAACATGATCGCAATGGTGGTTACGTTTACTTTAGTTCCAATCGTACAATATACAATTGCAATAAATCTAGACAGATTAGGCCATTCATAATAATTAGATGGAATATATTTACATCTAGTGTTTAAAAAAGTGTTACATTTAAATGGACAGTAAGTGAGTTTCATGCCGCTTTCAGCAATATTCCAGCAACATCACGGTGGGCAACACCAGAAATGGGCTTCGCACATTGTACCCATGTGGGGAATTGAACCCAGGCTAAAGGCGTGACAAGCGAACGCTTTAACCACAAAGCTACCCCACTGCCCCACAGAGAGAAGTCCTTTCTTCACGTCAGAGCAGGACACGCCCAAGTCTTACATCTTCCATTGTCATAACAAACAAACTATCACAAGACTTTCAGTCTTTCACCAATATTTACTCCAGTCTCTAATTAATACAGCATATGAAAAGCCTTCTTACTGTTACTGGTCCTGTAATCTGATCAACTGATTGTTTCTATGCAGCAGCAATAACAAGGGACTGATGTTGTGTTTGGGGGTTGTATAAAGGTTAAGCCTTCTGTGTCCACAGTTCAGTCATCAAATAGCCTCTCTGTATCTACAGAACACATCAGGTAGCACACTTATACCGATCAGGTTACTTGCAATATGGCCCCCCGATTGCACCCACCTCTCTGTTCAATACCTCATAATTTAGGAATGTCTTAGCTGCTTTAAATTATAAAACATACTCATGATACTTGTACCATTTATCGTGAAATTAATCAGGATCATAATTAACTTCAGAGCTTGATAATTGTATCTTTTGTCACAGCTGTGCTCACAAAACTGTATCACAATAGTAATGCAGGCTGTTACAAGTTAACACAACTGTCCTCTGTATTTCTCCAGATAGGTGTCTCTTGATATGATGAAAAACCTACAGCAGTAATAATTCATCTTTCTCATAATCCATCACAACAAAAATCATCGTGTGTCACTGCCTTCTGCTCTGAACATATTTAACAAAACATATGGAACAAAATCATAAAAGTATTTTTCTTTTCATACAGAATTAATCTGACAAGGAAAACATAGTTATGACTGAAAAAGTCAAAAAAGAGTATTGATTACCACCATATGCTAGTGCATCATAAGCACCTGTCTGCCCACATGGTCTTCAGGTAGACAACTATCAACAGATCCTGCCTCAATTACACCATAAATCTGTTTTTCATTACCCTGCCAGATCACCACATTCCCCAAAGTGATAGATTTCCCAATGCCATACCAGCTTCCATAGTTGTCTCAAGTGTAGTGTTTGTTACTGAAGCGTATGGCCAGAAAAAGAGATCCCTGTACTCCGAGTCAGCCCTCGATCCAAGTAGCCACGTTGGGGGCAGCACACCTCTGTCAAGTCAGCACACAGGCCGTAAACCTAAGTCTTGCCTGCTGTGGGCTATCCAGCCGGCCTACCTACATACATGTGTAACCTGTACGCTAACAATTCACTTGGGAGATACCATGCTGATAGATTTATTCTGACCACCTGCATATTCCCATCTCATGACATGGGTCAAATACGTGTGTGTGTTTTTACAGGATTACTGGATATATTATGTATGACTGTTATTACTAAAAGGTATACAGATTTACTTATTTTAAATTTTCCATCATAACAAAATGTCCTGGCTGACCTATATAACATCAAACAAGGCTGTTGTGGACCTTCCCACCCAGCATTTATTCCATGTATTTTAATCACAAGAAACATGACTGGACTGGACTCCACTGTAATTAGAGTACTGAAACATGACATACAGATTGTCATTTAACCTCCCTGAAACAAAACTATTCTGAAATTAAACAAAGTGATCATCAAAAATTATAAACGAGAGCAAATTAAATTAAAAAAAGTTACAACAACAAGCGTACTGTTTTGTGTATTAATTAGACAGGAAGAAGTGTTTTAACTGACAGGAAAGAATGACTAATAAGCGCACATCTATTTTGCTTTGCAGATCCAACCTGTATGGCCCTTAGTCCTAAAGCAAAGAGTACAAGGTTTTACGTAATTTTAACATTATTCCAGCAATGGCAGTGTCCATTCACAATAAGCTTCACAGATTGTATCCACGTGGTGAAATGAACCTGGGGGACAGCTGTAAGGATTAGACTTCCCTGCCAACCAGGCCTTAAAGGAGGTGTTACAAATTGGGAAGCATATTGGAAAGGAAATTATCTCATTACACGTTATAGTGAATGAGGATCTATCTAGGATTCCAAATTGACAAACTGTCCTTTGACAGCTAAATTTGGGGAATTATTTTTCAAAAACTGGATTTTTTTAAATGTTCATATTTTAGTAAATCTGGGGGAATTGGGAAATCTTTACTTCAAAATTTGAAATATTTACAGCCATTTGTTGCAGGCAGGCTGCCTCTGTGTATATCTACATAAATCCCCGGAGAACCACTGGAGAGACAGCTCATGTCTGTTTTGAAGCACTTACTCTACTGAAAATCTTTTTTTAAATTAAAGTAATATTTACCATGTTTACTTGCATGAAATTTAACCTTAACTTTGGATTGATACACTTCAGGCAGGTAGCTCTTTCTTTTCCTTTTGAAGTAAACAAAATATAATTCATTTTACACCTGGTTCTGTCTTATTGCTACAGAGACTCCCTTTCAAAAATATGTCAGGTATGTCTAGCTGTGTGGAATTCATGTTGTTTCTTACCACAAATCTTCAGCTGTTTGCCTCACATGTGAACAAAAAAACATTCTTATGTTTTCTAAATGTTTTGCTGTCTGCAGTTGCCATGACAAACGGCTTGTGCCGAATCAGTATGGTACTACAGAACTATATATATCTCCCCTCCCTGCACAGGTCAATCAGTGCATGAAGGCCTCGCCTCAAAATAGCAGGCCATCACATTAACACTTACTGCAAAGATAAGGAATTAGACCCAAAATAAGCTTGGCAAACAAAGGAAAATGACAGCAAATTAGATATGAAATTGATGATGAAGAAGACAACTAAAAGTAAAGAGAACAAGATGAATTGATGTGATGACAACACGAACACAACCTTGCAACCCAAGAGTCTAAGCATTCCACTACATCGAGTGTACCCCATTTAAAGCAACATGCGAGGGGGCGAGACTGACTAACAATGATTAAACCACTTACAGGAAGATAAGTCAGGCTCAGTAGAACTCTCTGTTAAAATGAAGAGAAAATAATATTAGAACACAAAACAGAAAAAAATGTCATATACCACCAAAATGTACCACCAAAATAAACCACTAGATGAAAAGACTGCTGAATATTTTCTGATCAACCCAAAATGTTCTTAGCTTTCTATTTAAATTATCCCAACTTGTGAGTATCCGCTCTCAATTCTGAATAATTTTCTAATTCTGATCTTTGATCATTTTTACTTTCTTTTATTCATTTTCTTTGTGTTTAATTTTGTATGTGTTCACAAACAATTTTGAGAAACAAAATTCAAGCACTTTCTCAGTAAATTTCAAGTTCAATTTTTCGTATATTGCAAGGGACCTATAAGACTTACAAATCTGACATCACACATCAACAGAAATGACTATCAATGGTAGAATAATAAACAATTCGACAATAGCAAACTTCTGTTGCTGATAATATTCAGTTGATTTTAACACTGATTTGTCTTTTCTGAGATGTGCTCTAAAGAGACTGTCACTGGATTCTGAACACTTTAAGATGCCAAACACAAAAATATGTCTGTACAAGTCTCTGCAAACTTTGCTGAATCAATACAATAAATTTTGAAAAAATCTCTTCATAGACCAATATAATACTCGAACTCCTTGCACAAGAGCAGTTCCAATATTCTGTTACACAATACAAGTACCGGTATTCACATCCGAGTTGATCATACTTTCAGCAATCAATTCAAAAAACAAAACTTCTTCACTGTCACTGAAACAAGAAATTAACATAACCAAACCAATCTAACCATTATTAAGATGAATCAGGATTCAATCATGCCATGCATGCAAGACTATACACGTGAACTGTCCATGCTATGTGGTGTGGGTGATTAAGTACTGAATGCATTTTAGAGGTAACCACTAGTCCTCCAGCAGCACAACAACCTCGGCATGCTTCAAGCTGAACACATGCCAAGTCTGGGCAATAGTTTCCGTCTCAATCAATACATCGCACAATATACCCTGACCTGCTACCTGCCGGGAACAAAGAATCCTTTCCACAGATGAATTCATGTTAGTCTACACAGCAAGTACAAGTGGCAGTTGCTCTGGAAATATCTTCTTCAGTTAGTATCAGGGTAGACACAATGTCTTGCATCTACAGATTCATGACCAAAATAACTTCAAATGATCCTTTCCATTTGACAAAATAACATGATTTCACAAAAATAAGAATTTTTGGTTTCATCTTTCATGATGGCATCGGCATGTGTGGGTTTTGTTATATATATGACCAGAATATTTGAGTTTGAGTTTGTTGTTTAATGCCGCACTCAGCAATATTCCAGCCATACGACGGCGGTCTGTAAATAATCGAGTCTGGACCAGACAATCCAGTGATTGACATCATGAACATTGATCCACACAATTGGAATACAATGACATGCATCCACCAAGTCAGCGAGTCTGACCACCCTATCCTGTTAGTCGCCTTTTACGACAATATTTAATGATCCTGTTACATGCCTATGTATATATTATGCTACTTGCAGTGTACAAACAACTCAGGTTACAAGAGAGTGGTTTGTGTGACAGTCATCTCATTAGCTCACACCTTGAAGGTCAGAAACTAGGTGTACAAGTCCAACTGGGCGAGTCAACACTCACCGATGTGACACTCCATCAGTCATGTTACATGTGACGCCCACATGACACTATCTCCAGTATGAGTGAGTAAATGCAAATCTATTTGGACAAAAAACATATTTTTGAACAAGCCATCAGGCTACAACAAGAAAACACCTTTGTTTCAGGCTGCCGGCATTACATTTTTTGGGTACATACCCTTTAGTATTGTGTCTAAGGCTTGGCTACAAGCAGTAGTCAACCCATTATTTTTGCTGGTTTAAAGTACACCCACCCCAATTTACACAAATAGATCCGTAATCAACGAGACGTGAGCAAGACCCACCTAGCCAAGTCAACAGCGAAGCTAGCCTTTCAAACAAGTTGAAAGTTGCCATTGAAAAAACACTTAGCATCTCATTAGTTTGTTTCTTTTGTTTGCATACTGCCAAATACAATCAGTAGTAATTCAACATACCCAGGTTATGTATTTAAACACAAGGTTTCAGGTTGTGGTAAACAATATGTCTCAATGTGAGACTTAACTTCAATTCATACTTAATATCATATTTGTAATCATCTTGTTTCAGCTCTGTTCATAAACTGTAGCAACTGTAGAAGTATTTTGTTAATATGGTATCATGTCATTCTGTTGAACTGCGATCACAGATGTGCCGACAGAACGCAAGTCTTTCTCTTATTTTAGCCCCAAAAGGTTCAAAGGCATGGATGGTACCAGAAGAAAGGTTTACCCAAAAAGGAAAGTGTTATGATCACAAAGCTGATAAACGTGAGAGGCAGACATCGGGATGCACTCTCGGTTAACGACACTATTTACCTTACACTTTGACAAGTGCTGGGACATGTTTCTGTATCTTGTATCAGTTTTTCAACAGGCCTTGTGTTGCCTCCATTACTGTTCTCAGAAATGATAGAGCTGTTTGACTAATTAATGTAACGACATGATGACACATACAGAATCAAGTAGTCTTGGTAGAATTATGCATATGGTGTTTTTTCACCACATGAGACATAAACATATACCTCTCATATGCCCATATCATGAGGCACTACAGGTGTGTACAATTCCCCAATCAACACATCTGTCAGTGGTCACATAATTGTGTTAATGGGAAAAAGGCATTCCTGAAACAGATATTTTAATGATGGCCTTATAAGGCCTATCTCAATATTCAGTTTGCAGCACCATTTATCATTATGCACATCCACCCATGACGGTACATCATATTGAGTAAAACAACTTAGGCAATCCTCACATTTATAGCAATTGTATACATGTTATGTAAATATGCTTACATGACATAACATCAAAGGAAGCCTGTTACTCAAGCATGAGAAGCTATGTAGATTAAGCATACATCATTACATAACACACATCTCTGAGGTAACAGCTTGACTGACAACATCACCACTACAAGCATGTGGGTCTTAGTGGAGACAGGTATTACTCAACCAAGACTCCGTAATATCAGCAAATTGCTGACAAAGTGACTGGCAACATCCCAATATGAATAGTTTCCACTCTGAACTGTCAGCATCAGAAAGAGCTACAAAGTGACATGTGCTTGCTGCTGTAGCATAATTCAACATGCTTAATTAAGGTATCCACTGTGTCAGGCAAATAACGAAACTGTGCAAGTTTCTCCCATATACATACATAACAAGAACTTGAAAATAAGATCAGTTAGCCCCCACTGTTGATTAGCAAGATATCCTTTATTAATGTCCTCCTGTACTTCAACAGAATCAGAAACTAGCACCATTCCAAAACCACAAAATGATCAATGATTAAAGTATTCATTGAACTTGGGAAATTAAAAATGGACTGTTTTCCTGTAGACATCATAAAGACTTGTAACCAAAAGAAGTTAGATGCTACCACCGATTTGCAATATCCCTTCTATGAGTGGCTTCCAGCCTGTATTTGCCACCCACCAACTCCAAGCCTAACACTACCTGCAGTGGATGACCTCATGTAATTATCAGTGGGAATCTGATAATGGCATTCACATTAGATAAAGCTGTGTTCGAAATTAAGGATGAAAGGCAGGGGATCCATGTTATTCAGGATTAGAAATCAATTTCTATTTTCATTACTCTGCAAAAACGATCTGTTACAGAGTTGCCATCAACCTAACGATAAAAGTGGTAGTCTACAAGGAAATGTCACTCGTCCTTTCTGAACTGTGCTAGTCTAAGACATGCAGACTAATGTTAATTTCGATCCCTGGAGTCCTACCTCTCTAATGTCAAAAGTCATACACTAAGGGATCCCTATGTTCACATATTGGAGTAGGAGAGTAGGAACCCATAATATATATTCTTAACTCCTAGGGGTGAAATGATTCATTGGTGCACCAGTGCATGGTGAGTTTTCATGCGACGATTAATACATTTTTTACTGTATCGATACAAGACGATACACTTGGAAAAGTAAAATATTTACTGCTCATTTAATTATCCACAAACTTTTTTGTCAGTCAATATTTGTGTAAGAAAAAAACCAATAAAAACATACTTACTCGACAGAAGACAAACATATAGTCTATGATTTTATTTATAATCTAGATTGTTTGTGGTATCATATATTCCAGTCATGGTGGTGGATTACCTCAACACCTGACTGGACAAATGACTCATGCTGTGTAATATTTTCTTGCAAAACAGTTACTGACAAACCAATTGGAAGCATAAGGTTTGACAAGCACCATCTGACCAGCTGATCAATACATTCTGTGACTTCCCTTCTCCAAGAACACTCCTTTGTAACCCCAAAGACGATATATTATGTTAATTTGGTGTCTATTTCTATCAGGTCAAAGAAGAGTTCTAGAGCCAAATTCAACCAATGACAGCTGATAAATATTAAAATCAATGTGGAGTAGGTCAGGATACACTGCAGTCGTTCTGGCAGTAAATAATTGATGTTCCTAACCACTACCAAATAGTCATATTGATCTGGAGCTGGCATCCCCCGACCTCATTGCTGATGGCTTTCTGGGTTAAGTGAAACTACATTCAGCTGACTGGTCACTAGGCTAACTGCACAATAACTCAACACCTGGACCATATTTATGGAACATCATCTCTTTCCAGAAATACAGAAATCCATATGCTGATTGAGCTATTGGTTGCAAGACTGAATGGACGTATCCCATACATGACTTTAGCACTTCACGTTGATGGAGAGAGGAACTATATATATACAGCACTCCCTGCCACCAGTCCATCCCCTGGGGACCATAATCATGCTAGAGTCTGCATCCAATTGAGTTGGGGTCTTTTCCTAAATCCCAGCCGGTATAATAGCAGTGCTACTAAGCAACAGTCGATAGCCATCAGTGCCCTGTTAACATGTTCAAGGTGAAGGCATTGCTCAGGTGTCTCTGTCTGGTCTGAACATATACTGGGTACAGGTTAACGTTCCCATCATTTTGATATTCCTGATACCAATTCCAACCATTGTCCTATTGGGTGTTTGTCTAGCAATGTCTACATAACTGATTTCTGTCTTCCTCACTTCTCTGGAATCTTAAAAAGCCAAAATAAATTTCATTACGATCATTTCATGGAACAATAAGACATGCTACAATTCATGGATGACGTCATAAGTTGCTATGACAACTGAACCACTCCATCGACTGAATGCAGTGAAGAACATAAGTAAATCCAAGTTTCTCGAATAAATTTTAATCCAACACAATATTTATAGAATGTGATTCTTCATTGAATCTACAGATATAATTGCATTAATTGATATGTTTATGTCTGTTTCTGGTGTCCCCTGCCATGATATTGCTGGAATCACTAAAAGTGGTATAGAGTCCTACCAACTCATACCACTTTTTATACTTATTTGATACTCTTGTTTGCCTTCTTTCTAATTTATTTTTATACATAATGCTACTGAAAGAATTTTTCTCGGTCATGCTAGCATCCCTCTATGTAAGGCATAAAGAGTGTCACATCACTCCTACATTCAAACTAAACCATCCAATCAAGATAAATCCAAGCTGAGAAAGTTAAGCTGCTATAAGAGCATCTCGCTGGCCCAAGTGAAAGGGGTTTGTGAGCAAGTGATAGACAAGGTGCTATGGGCCCCACAGGATGAAAACAGCTCGGTGACAATTGATTTTTGTTGGGATCAACCATGCTGCCTGCAGCATATGTTTGGCGAACATCAGTGTGAAAGGAAAGTGAGAGTCTGCTTGTTATTGATCTACACACAAGCTTAGATACCACTTGCTGCACCGTGCATTACATGCGCTGTAGTTGTGCGTGGCAAGGGCACCTGCAGTCACCATGATGTCTCACTGTGCACTCAGCCAACGCAGATCGATCTGGTAATGAGTTTGTAGGTAGGAAAATGCCTTAACGGTAGACAGCAGCAACAGTAAAAGATAATCTTTTTACTTAACAGGGTATAAATAATAAACAACACCTGAATAATTTATAGGGTTCGCATGGGAATGGTTATATAGAGGAAAATGTCAGTAACAGCTGATTGACAGTAGAAAATACTCCACTCAACAAACAATGGAAATCACATATAAGAATAATCACATTTTTTGTTTACTACACACTTCGGTCAAACCCCTTTCACTTGGGCCAGCGAGATTGCATGTAATTAAGATCTTGTCAGGTGATGATGGAAGAAATCGACTAAACCTAACCCAGGTCGTATATGCTAAGACAGACCAAGATCTGTAATCATGGTGTATCAGAATGGCCTGGACAAAGAAGCTGCTATTTTCGTAAAGTACACATAAAATAAACTGAAATATGCAGACAAACCAAATCCTAGCATATCAAATACAAAACTAAAACTATAAATACGCTATTGAAATATAATTAATGTGTATATTATAACTATCAGATAAAATGATTGTGTATATTACAACTGTTAGATGACATGATTGTGTATCAAACATACTGATAGATGACAATTGAAAAGCACATCGTGCCTAGTAATGTTGAATCTTAATTAGTTGCTGATTGAAATTAACAAATTAATCAAAAATGGCATACCGGTGGATTAGTTGCACACATACGGATACACTACAATTCACATAGTTTTAAATGTTTTACAGGGATTGTTACGAAACAGGTTTTAAGTTAAATACCCAAATGTCAAGAAACAGGTGGGTAAAAAAAAATGAATACCATCTTAAACTTGTGGATACTCAATCAAAATCAAACCCCTGGGTAAAATACTAAAATAACCTAAAGCTTATTTATAGCTCTGACATGAACTGCGGATCCTGGCACAGTAAAGGGACACAACTCTGCACACTGAATTGCCGGATCTTAGACCACAGAGCCACTGTACCTCATTTCCATTCGGAATGACTTTTACAATTAATGTACCTACTTTCCATTCAGAATTACTTTTTATAATTTATGTACCCGCTTTCTTTTCAAAATGGTCTCTCATAATTAATATCATTATTGACAACTGACACTAGAGCTCTAACTACCAATGTTGCAGGACCATCACAATGGCTGGGATATATTGCTCCCATATGCACATTCTCGAAATACAGAGAAGTATGTATGTGTGCAACAGCTGAGGTTATTTCCATGACAATAAAAACAACTGTCATCATGTGGCCACACTGGTTGTCACAACACTGTGATGTATACTGCCAGGAAGAAGGTCATGCTCTTTCAGCCTCGGCAATGGCATACATGCAGTCAAACACCTCCATAAAGAGGTACTGAACAAAGATACTCATCACACCTCTGATGCGAAATGCAAGCAAAAATAAATATCGAAACTAAACATCAATTGCATTATTTTCCATAATGGCGACCATTGCTGTAGTTTACATTACTATTCTGCCTGGCCTGGCATCAGTGGTCATGCATGGCGAGCATGACAGCAGCCCGGACTAGTCAATCAAGCATGACAGCAGCCTGGGCTAGTCAATCAAGCATGACCTGTGCTGAGTGGGAACTGGCTTGATGAAATATGACACTTAGGGCATTGTGATGAAGATCTTAATGGTTTAAGATGCAGAGACACTGATATTTAGCTGTGGTCATAAATAAAAAATCAGAAACCAGAGAAGTAGTTTTAAAACACAATAGTGTGTTATCAGTGTTGTAAATAACAATTGAGAGATATTGGTATCCTATCTATAGCATGATCAGCCACTGGGACATATCAGTTGGCTGACAATAAAACACAAAATCATAGACAATTGGAGATGAATTCTGATAGCAGCTGTGTTTTACTACACAATCATGTTAAAAATGAAGTGAACTTCCATCCACTAATACAAGTGACATACACAGTGCACCTTAGTCGGGGTCCTTCTCATGAACCTTACATATAAACTCTTGAACTAGTAGTGGGACAATACACCTTTGCATCAGTGGATCTTGATTATTCACTTCTCGATTCAAATATCGATCATAATCGCACACTAAGTAAAAAATATTGATTCTTACCTTAAATGTATTCTTTAATAAATCTTACACCAAACACTACTTACTAGTGAAAATATAAATATTTTCATCCACTGCACCATACTTGACACTGCCAACAATAAATCATCAGTGTGCCAGGTATTTGGCCATCCTGTCAATGAAAAAGATGGCTTATGCACCACAGACAGGGGCACATGCAAGTATCGTGATACGTATCAGATTGCAAAGTTGGTGAAATGTCCTAGACCTATCGAAAACCATCCCCACTCTCCTTAATTTTGAACATTGTACACACAATCTACCTGCACAATTTCAGCAAAACTTATTATATTATGTATATAAGATGAGCTTACTTGACTAAAAGAAATGTTATCACACCTTGGTTTTGAACTTGTGGCTAAAGTTGCTGACTAGATCATGATATTAACTAGAACATTCTTCTCTAGATACTGCCATGTAAACCCAACATCGTTTGTCTGAATTATATTTCCATGTGGAGATACTGTGAGTAATTACCATTTCTACAGGTAATCCATCCTGCTATACAACTATTACAACCTGTGCCCAAACATCAAAGTTGACTGGCCTTACCATGGCTTCCACCATGGTTTGACATTTACTAGGGAGCGATAAAAAGCTAAGTTTAGTTTTAGCATTATTTTTTTATCTTGATCTACTAACATCTGAAAGCCACAGACTGCTTGTACATAATCAATATTACCTGGCTAGAAGATCTTCAAGTTAATGTCTGTCCTATCAATCCTATCACACAAAGCCTATGCAAATCGTGACGAGCAGTAATACCAACACATAGATGGCTGCATACACCTACTCTAGTCTACAACATATATCCATTCCCAAAGTGCCCCAAATTACCCCCTCTCTTGACCATGCCCGTCCTAACCCTGGATGACAGATCAATAACCTGTTCCACTACAAGCAGGATGAGCAGGTGACCTGTAGCAAACCAAAACCACAGGAAAATTCAATTTTCAAGTGGGCAGACCATTAGTTATATATGTCGGCTGCTGGTGGAAAACTGATAATGTGTGTTGACATATCATATGATGCTGCTGACAAGGTTGTGAGTCAGCATCTGACATCGGACACTGAATACATGCATGTGATGTGAGCTGAGATCGTGCTGAGTGGCAGAACACGAACATATCACTGTTGTAAGGAGAGTCTAACATCAGAAAATTTCCCAACACAATGCATGATACAATGCAATTTCAAATTCTGAACAAAACAATCGTGCATACTGCAGTCTGGGTCCACTAGTCCCCAAATCCCAAAGCATAAAGATGATAAATAACAGTCTGCATCTTCAGCCACTTGTGTGAAGTCTGAGTCTAGTAAAACTCTGTTTGGTCAAGTAACCTCAGCTGAGGGACAGACAACTTGATATTCTGGGCATGGGGATCTGGGATTTGGTATCGAGACTTGATATTTTATCAGCTACAGCTACAAAACCAGATATATAGTTTTTATCTAACTATCAAAGGGTCGGTCCCTAATGATAGTCCAAATAATAGCACTAAAAATCTCATGAAAAAGATGCTATTTTTAAGTACTCATTTAGGGCACAAACTGAAATAAATAAACAAAATTTATTTGGTTAAAAACATTCATGGAAAAATAATCCCAAACACAGAGACTAAAATCTACAGGTCAAAGACAGAGTATGGAATCAAATGTCAAATTCATTAATATTTAACCCCAAGGTAAAACAGTCTTGTTCTGGTGAGAGGGAGAAAACCTGATTAAGAGTCCACTCTCCTGTATGGCATAACAACATCATCTGCTTGACATTTACTTCAAAAGATGTATCATGTGTGTGTGACTAATATATTCAACACAATTACTTTCTACATACATTATTTCCCTAAAATAGGCCTCAACAACAACTTCCGAAACTATGAGCACAAAAAGGGAATGGTAATTATATTCCATCCATCATGAAGTAGCAAATATCTGATACTTTCATATAAATTTTACAAGTTTTGAGCAAGAGCCAAACATTTCCATTGAAATCATGAGTCCGATGGTCAGAAATGCTCAAAAATACTTCTTTTGTATGAAAAAAACCTAGATGAATACCAACATATCTATCCAATCATTTCTACTGAACCAAAGTTGACCATATGGACATCAATGTCCTGCAAGCTGAACAGATGGCAGGTGTCCCTGCTCTACTGCCCATGGCATCATGCAAGGTTCGAGGCTCAAGCGGAGGCAGTGGTATTTCCAACTACATCATTTATGGAAGGTGGTGATTACTCTACCATTCTAAATAAACCCTCTGACTCATCCCTGAATCACTACACACGCTCCAGGTACGTGCAACAGAAGCTAAGCTCTTTCAACTTCACTGGCTCATTACCATAACCTTGACCAAAATACAAGCAAAACAGAAAAACATTCCTGCTTTCAAACTTAGTGTCTAATTCACACTGGAGCAATGGAGGCACATGCATTCCTGCCTATACTCAAATCAACCTCTGTTTATGGGACAAGTTAAGGTGATCTGCACTGGCTTGGCTCTGTGCTGAATTCACAATGCTTCAGTTTACACGTTGATCTGTTTCTAAACATAGCAGCCAAATCGTGCACAGAAAAGCAACCACCACACACTGGAGCAAACTATTTCTAACCCATACCCACATCAAATGGTTAACAGAGTAATTAACTCAACAACGCTGGCAAGGTAAATGTCAGCGATATATAAGTAGCAAGATTTAATTAACTGGTGTTAGTTGTAAATAATGATGGCCCTTTCCCCTGCTGTATGAAGAGATGTTTCACTAATTGGGTCACACACTGCCAGATCCATTCCCAACATTTTTGTCATGTCAGCACAAGCTTCAGTTATTGAATGCTTCATATTAACAATCAGGATACATCTAACTGAGCCTAGCAGCAGTATTTGAACATAATGAACAGCTTCGTTATCAACATGCCACAGAAGTCAATACTAGCATCCCTACATTAACTTTGTAACTAATCAATCAAATCTGAAATAACAGGTTTCGAATGCACTACATATCAGCATTAAAAAAGTCATCCCAGTCATGAATGTTCCTTTAGACGGCCGTTATTAATTAAAGCTTTAGGAGGTATTTAATTACAATATGTTGCAGTAATCTCAAGTGCAACAGGACCACTCCTAATTTGTATCACTATGTGGTGGAGTGGTACTAATCAATCTTCATTACTGTCCGTAATCTGCCCATATTTTCAGGGAGTCACAAATTCAGCTTTTTGTCTGAAGCCTGTTCAGAAGAAAAAGGCTGTCTCTTAATCTCTGCTATATTATGCTTAAAGTCTTCTGAAAATGATGCTAAACAAATCTGGTTAGAGACTCACAGTCACATGACAAACTGATCATTCCCAAGCCACATTACCAAAATTTGGGAACATTTTGGGTCCCTTTTGATTAATATGTTCTCTAGCATTATCATCACACACAAATTTGCAATACAACTGGCATTTCTGTAATTGTAGACATAACTGGGCGTGTGCTTGGCGGGGAGCCACATAGAATGAGCAACACTAATAGATTCCTTGTGCTGTATGAGCACTAAACAGCAGCAAGTGAATACTGTTTAATGCTGTATCGCCAATTAATCACATATTCATGGAAGAGGTATCATGACCTGAGATGTGGCACTGGTCATAATAGGATAGCTTATCTTCTACAAGAGTTTTGAAAATACTTCAAATGAGATAAGCCATTTAACTATTCTAAATATAACAAAGTCAAAGTGAAAAAAACACAATGTCAAGTAAATGTTTCTTATACTGTGTCATATACTTCTTAAGCATGTGACCTATGTTTGGCCAGTATGTGTACTCAGATAAATGTCAGATTGTCTTTATTACGGAATACATTACATGACAAGTCTAGCCTTGCTTCAAGGTTGCACTGAATGATAGGTCCATGGATGTTTAGTAAATTTATCCTTATAATAGGATGCCAGTCTTTTATAGAGTCAACTTCTTGTTAAATATATATTCTAGAAATTATGACTTATACTTTTAACTATTGCCTTAGAGACTTGTGCAAGTCTGTTGCAAGTCAAACTTTAGCTTATAATGGTCTACATCATGACAATAAAATCTTCAGAAAATGATGTCAAGCACCAAAATCAGATTGGTAAACTCAAAAGCTTTTGGCACAGACAGTATTAAATGCCCAGGCTGCAAAATCGAAAACTATTCAAGGGGACATGGCATCTACATGATGCCAACACACACACTTCATGTATGTGATGTGACAATTTCATGGATGCCACAAAATAGACAAAGTTACCGAGTTCCCATAAGTAATGCACAGAATCATCACAGTAAGTATCATACCATCAGAATTTGGTGTTAATAAAGCGATGACCAAAGATGACAGAGTATGACTGCAGGCGAGAAGTGTTTCAGCGAAGTACACTGCATGGAGATGGTTAGCAAGCTTGGCACAACACTTGACCATGTCAGAGAGTATGGCATGCCAAATCCCCGGAGTTACTCGACTAGTGTGTGGACGAACGGACACATGCGGGTCAACCATCCACACAATACCTACATGGAGACCTTTTTCATCTGTAGGTGCCAAGGTCCACACTTGCAATACAAGCACTATCATACTTACTGGACATAAAGTACTGTGTAATACTGCATTCAACACAATCCACAGAATTCCTATGATAATACTCCACTGGGGCTCTAAATCCAACAATCAACAAGTTTACCATTTCCTAGCAGATCCAAAGGAAAACATCCCAATGAACCTGCAACCATTGATGTTTTGAAGACAAACTTTCACTACGGGTCAAATGATCAAGTATATTTCTCTGCCGCTCTTAGCAATATTTCAGGCATGCAATGGCTGGTGACACCAAACATATGCCTCACTAATATCTGGCATAACAAGGGACACTTTATTAACCAGAATTCCCCCATACAACTGAAACTGTATGCCAAAAGTTATTCCTCAAATTGGTTCTTCACCAAAAATTGAAACCAAGTTGAAATGTCTTTCAACAAAATATGTGTACTATTTTCTAGAACCAAAAACATGTTTAAAGAACAGGAGGTGGAAGAAAATGACTTACCTCTGGGGTCCACATTCTTCATCCATGCTTGTGCAGATGGCTGTTCCCCTGCAATGAACACACTTGTTGTCAATGTACCTCCACAACACCTCATGTGATGAAAGTTCTACTTCATCAAATAGTTCACTTACTTATTCTGACCCAACATAAATCAATACACTATAACCTTTGGCAGTTTTAAATGATCAGTTATACATTCTTCCTTCTCTTAGATGTCAAACAATCTTAGGCTAATTATCTGATTATAAACCCTATTGCAATTAATACATTACAAAAAGGAATTAAAGTAGGCATCACACTAAACTGCACTCTGAGGAAGTAAGTGTGCATTTTACATCATGGTACTTTGTGAACAAGCAATTCCCGACCAGCCCAAACCAGGGGTTGAAATCAAGTAGGAGTCAGTGTCAGGGTTCAACGACACATAAAAAGCCAGAATACACAGCATACCACCCCATGTCCATTCAAATGACTTGTTACAAGCATGGGGTATTTGGCAACCATACTGCATTGCCTGTATCAATCAGTCTAATCAACCAAAACCTAATTTGTTTAACAACCCTCATTTGGCACTCCAGTTGACTACATTGAATGCAGCAATATTTAACACGAAAACAATCTAGTATGGACCAGACATACCAGTGACTGATACTCAGAAACATCCCATGCCATCTGGGTGCGATGATGTGTCATCAACAAAGTCACTGAGTCTGCCCATCCAATCCAAAGAACTCGTCTCTTACAACAAGAAATCAAGTGCAGGCAACCTCGTCTAACCAAGGTACCCACAGTGTTCTACGCAGCCTGTATACAAGGTAATTCGTACCCAAAAATACATAACAACTGAAATCATCCCGAAACTATTTGAGAAAATGCAAAAATATCTCTAAACTAAAAGTCATGAGGTTAACATGGTCATAAATTTAACCTTTCTTAGCTGGTAATCTGATATTTAATTGTCAAATGATATTCTGATAACCACATTTGGCACTCCTCAACAATGATCTGTGACAACATGTGTCAGATGGTCTACAAATTTATCAGGTTACATTCAAAAGGTTTCAATTTTTAATCCAAATCAATGTACGAGCCGACACAGTGGCTCTACATGGTACTTCCCTCAACAATCCCTCAACATTTTCAGTTATCTAATGTCATGTTGTTTTGTAGTCAACTAGCATTATAACAATATCAATAGCTGTATGCAGTATAAAGGCCATAGGCTATTTGTGCACAAATTCAGCACGTTTCTTTTCACAGTAAGATGGAAACGTTATTTCAATTTCACATTTGGACATTTCTTAATACAAGAGCTTCTCTCACAAACTTTGTACAGTCATAACATTAAACCAATTGAAACAACAGGGGTAGAAATCCATCCAACTCATCCATATCTCAAACTGGACTAGTGATTTGTGATACAGAGTGTAATTTGGGGAGATAACAAATTGTCAGTCTGGATTTCAACAAGTCTCAGTTGGCATTGAACTACAACATCCATTTTGTTATTCGCTTATCTAGGTGGTAGGTCGGGTTCTGACAACAGTCTACTTTTAAGGGTGCTCACACTTCAAGTCCACAATTAACAGCTTAATTGTAATATTTCTTCTCTTAAAATAACCAAAATCAACAATTCACCATTGTAGGTCAAAGGGTAATATGAAATACAAGAATGATTGTGCCTGTTCAAAACACCTTTCTAAACATGTAGGGTCTGCTGTGATGTTTAAACATAATGTATTGGTACCTTGAATTATGTGCTTTTTTTTTCTTTCTGAACAAGTCAACATTTTCACACATTTTGGGGATGCTGGGGTACCTCTCAAAACATAAGGATTTATTTTTATCCAACATCAAACTTTCGACCTGTTTACACAGGAACCATCAATGGGTTTCTGAGGACTTGAATTACTGTAAAACAAAAGCCTATGGTACAAAATTCTATAAAGACAAAAATCACCCACCTCCTAAGAAAACCCAACAACATCCCTTTAGATAAATCAACAAATTCTAGAGAGTTAAATTTACTGATACAGATAAAATTTGAGTCCTAATATGGGAAAGAGTAGACAATTAACATGATTATCATCCACTTAAATTGTTTTCCTTGTGGCCTTGATTATGAATCAGCTAAATCCACAGTAACTGTATCCAGATATTGTTTTTATATCAGGACTTGGTACATTGGACTTAATTTAAGCAAGTCACTGGTGTGTTTTTATGAGTCAGCAACTTAAGACTTTCCAATTTTTAACCCCTGAACTTGGAAACAAATTGACATTGCCAAAACAAACCTAGCCTCTCCTTAATATCAGACCAGTGAAGATTAAGAGTAGAATAGGTTTTCAGCAACCCTTGCTTGCCGTAAAACAATTGCGTGGATCAATGCTCATGATATCAATCACTGGATTGTCTGGTCCAGACTTGATTATTTACAGACCGCCGTCATATAGCTGGAATATTGCTGAGTGTGGCATAAAAAACAAAACAATCCTCAATATCAGTGTCATGTAATGGCTATGGGCTTCTGCTCAGTTCACATATTGCAAGACCAATACCAAGTCCCTTTAACCATTCTACAAAAGTATAATTGTTTCATCAAATTACTTTTTAGTAACAATAACCATTTCTGAAAAGAGAGATATCAGGTTGAATAGCATAATATTGTATCAATATTTAATGATCAGGACTTGATTTAGCTGCAACCTATTATTGAAAGATGCAACTTAACATTAATGTCTACATGCACAAAGTGCATTGTAAAAAATATTTTTGTCTGACTAACTGCTACCTGTCCACACAAAATCCATCTTTGAACACATTCAATTTAATTCTTGTTTTAAGTGCCTTGTTCCTGTAAGTGCCCCTTGAACAACTTCTAGACCAATCCGTAGCTACCCTTTCAAAAAGCACCACCGTTATATGACCAACATTAACATAACAGTCTATGTTCTTTTGTCCACTGTGGCACATTCTCAGACAACAAATTTAATCTTGGCGTTTATGGTTTTAATAAGCACCCCCATCTATAAAATTTATCGAAATTCCTGAGGCTCTTTTTACGATGAATAAGGGAATTGATTATTTCTTCTGCTGTTAATATTCTTATACTGATACTATGTATCTTTTAACAAAATTATTGACTGGTAACTTTGTTTATCACAACTGTGTGCAACAATCAGTCATACTTAAGATTGTTTGTCACAAGAAATGGTGGGCAGAGCAAATGATGTCTTCTTTTTTCATTCATTGCATAATGCTTTAGCCACACAACATAAGGTGTTTGTGTACAAACTAAACAATGTTTTTTAAATAAAAATTAGACAAGTCTGCTTCTGCTCTTTTGCTTAAAATTTCAGTTCAAAATTGCACAATCTGTACATGTATTTTATCCAGAAATCACATCTGGAACGAATGACAAAACGTGTGTGTATTCATTCGTGTAGACACAACTGGGGGTGACATTTGGAACATGGGACTGAGCCTCTGGGAGAAGTGTGGGACCGTGAACCAACATCTGAAGGTAGCATTAATAACCAACAACAACTTGTTACCATGGTTACAAAACAGACACCACCACAAGGAAAGGGAGTTTAGAATGGGACAACAACAGATCACCTCACACCAGTCACCACAACAGTCTCAGTTTAAGAAAGTATATCTAATACAAGGTGTCAGTTAAACGTTGTATACATGCATCTTAATACAACTTCAACTTGCTGATTGAAATAATTGAGGAAGAATTGTTAATACAAAAGATGTGAAAGAGATTTTCACCACGTGTTAATAGAGTAAAGAATTATTCCACACTTACAGCATCACAACATGAAACAAGAATTCATCAATATGCCGGGACACTACTGGATCTCGTTATTTACTGAGAGTATGGTTTTATGCTGCTTTAAGCAATATTCCAGCATTGGCTTCACACATTGTACCCATGGGGAGATTTGAACCTGGGTTTTAAGCGTGACGATCGAACACTTTAACCACTAGGCCACCCCACAGCCCTTGTTATTTAGAACATGTAGCATGTGTAGTATATAAAGATACTGAAGCATACTGAAAGCATATCAGAAACAATGCATGTGAATGAGTAAGTCTGATAATTCATCCTTATTTTATCATGTTACTGGTAACCATGTTGATCTGTCTCCCAGGAGTCTCAACTCAAGTCTAGAATGATTAGGCAAGTCTAGACTGCCTCTTATGGATTGTTCTTGGCTCCGTTTGGACTTTATTTGTTATATTTTGTAGATATATATTCTTAAGTACGGTAACTTTATTTCTGAGACTAAATGTCAGTCAACACAGATATAGGTAAAATAATGTACTTGAACACTTAATTCAAAATAGTAAGAGAATTAAAATCATTAAGTGATGGGCCAAAGTGTGTGCATTGTGTCATGAGAATATTTATAGAAGTAATATCACATATGTCTTTGAGAGTTCTGTTCCAAAATTGTAACCCATACATCCAATAAGCATTTATCTATTGTTCCCAAAACATATTTCAGATATGCTGATTTGCATTTTATTTGTCAGTTTCTTTGAGAACCTGGCAATTTTGAATAGCCATGTAGAACCTACTTTCAGCTTATGTGTCTCATAATTCTGGAATGTCTAGCTATTTGATATGGCAGATCTGAAAATTACTTGTAACTACATAAATTAATTTATGCTAAACACAATTCAATAGTACTCTTAAAATACAGTATGGCACCTGTTAGAATTTGAATGAGTGAGTGAGTGAGTGAGTATGGTTTTACGCCACTTTTAGCAATATTCCAGCAATATCACGGCGGGGGACACCAGAAATGGGCTTCACAGATTGTACCCATGTCGGGAATCGAACCCGGGTCTTCGGTAGAATTTGAATGAAGGGACCACCATAAATCTTCAAATTTAATTTTAACAAGGATCCACCCATGAACTTTTATGCTTTATTCAAACACCAATTCTGAATACTTTACTGACCAACTTTACATAAAATATAGTTACTTTCTACAAGTTGTGTTTTAACACGATTAAGTTGCCTTTTACGACCAGCATAGGTGGCTGGGGACCTACACTAACCTGGAATACACACAGGGTATACACACAAACTCAGAGAAAATGTTCAGTATCACTGCTCATGTCTTACATTATAAATTCTTATTTTACAATTGACATCTATTTTCAGTAACTGAAACAGCAAAACAACACTGTGATACATAAGACTTTCTACAGAAATACATATATTGTGTTTCTATACCAGTATTCCCGAATCTGTAAGCAAAACAAGTAATAGATTAAAAGAATATTTAACCACTTCAGGCATATTCAAATAAAGAAAATAGAAACATACAGCAATTAAATAATGCCTTTTGAGAGCCCTGAAAGTTCCAAAAGGTTTATATCTTTCTAACATTGGGACAAGAAACCCCAATTGGAAATCAATAATGGAGGTTTATGTATAGCATAAATTGTCTGGAAAACTTTCAGGGAATCTCTCAAGAAACAAGTACACCATGATTACAATAGAGAAAGCTAAAAGAACCATGCTGCGAGTTGTCGGAGGTGAACATAATTAGCATGACCAGAACGAGGGGAAATTGGGAGGTAAATTGATGCATACTCTGTTAATCAGTATCAATAATAAAATAAAATGAGCCCCGTCCCCCACAATACCAAACTACAAAACAGACATCTTCACTTCTACTTCTCTATAAGACACTCAGCTAGATGTTCATGCTCATACATCTACTTTTAAATTCAGGTATCCTACTTTGCACAGACCTATGCTATGATGCTTATCATAGAACAGCCTTTAGGATACAAATATTAACTCATTAAATTAAAACAACACAGGAGAACATTGAATAGATAAAAGTGAAAAACATAATGTGTCCTGAAAACCAATAGTACGCCATAAAAGAACCATTATTTCAAAAAGGCAAACCTTATAAATATGCACCATGTCATCTCATAATTATGGCCATTCAAGTCAAAAACTCACAATCAAACAAATTTCTTGATGTAAAAACCATTACGACATCCACACCATGGACATACAGATAAAAATGGGGGGGAATACCTAACATGTAGCTTCATACTACAATCGAATATACATCTGTCATCTCCATACTATACTGCTACTACTAAAGATAAACTGAACATGATAATTCTAACCTTTGTACCATTTAATAGGTTTTAATCAGTATGCGTTCCACACACTAGAAACAAACTTGATTGATACTGTAAAACTTAATCCAACCAATTTCCCTAGCTGTTGAGCATACCAACCTAGGTATCACATCTTTTATATTGTCTTGATTATTTGTATATTAGATACACAGTTTGAACATTGAACTTATTCACACTGATTACAACCAGTCTGCAACTTCAACCACAAATAATAAGACCCGAGTCTAGTAAGCTCAGCTGATAACTGTCCATATATTCACACTAAAATCGACTCAAAATAATGATTTTTGCCATGTTCGGGCTAGAAGACTCAAATGGTTTTAGCACAGACTGCAAAAGCTGAATTTTCTGACCTTTACACTGACTTAACACATTTCTGATCAGGACGGTTTAGTGATAAAATTCACACACAAAACAATCACATGACAGTTGGCGAGCTATAGCCAAGATGGAAAACTGGTGCTACACGTCAACCACTTTCATACCAAATTGACATGGTGCATATTGCAATAATCCCCTGCTAACAACTTTGACATTGAAAACGGAATTCATAATGACATGCAACAATACACACAAATCAACGTAATAAGCATACTGTAAGCAACGTGCTAAGGAGACCTGAGATGTGCAATATACAAGTACTGCTGACTGCAAGCCTCACTTCTCCAATTACCTTCAGATTTAGGCTCCTCGCTAGACTCCACAATAGTTTTAGGAGGCTCTGTTTTAACATAGTCCGATGGCTCTGGGGTAGGGGGCGGGGTTGGCTCTAGAGTAGATGATGAGGGTGGGGATGCAGACGAGTGGTCGGGAATTGATGGGACAAGAACAGGGGCGAAGTCAGGTTCTGGGACAGATTCTGTGGGCTGTTGGGAAGGCTCGTCTCCGAACGAGATCAATTGATCTGTCAAGAGTTGTTCAGCCTCCGACGCACCAGCAGCATATCGGTCCTCTTCTGCCTGTTCCTCACCCGGAATGGAGGTTGATGTCACTTCCTCGTCTTGGGGGAGATAGTCATCCATTTCGGCACCAGCTGCATCGTATTTGTCCACTCGCTCGAAATCGTCGGTTGTAAAATTGTTGCTTTCTGGTTGACTATCCATTGGGTTTGGATCTGAGAAATCTGCCATAATGCAAGAGTCTTTATCACAAGTAGGGTAGAATGTTCGCGAGACCTGTTGTGCAGAATAGCTCAAGAGGCTAATGTCTCACTATGCAGTCAGATCGTTCACTGCATTAACATGGCCGTCGTCTGACGTAATCAGCGCATGCGCCCCCTAAGTTGGTTATAAGATCGCTGTACGCATCCGAAATAAACATTTGCGCATTGTAAGAGACGGAGCCCAGCTAAAGGCAAGGCGGCAGTCGGTACTTGACTCGTTTATCCATACTCATTGAATGCGTCAACACGAAGTGTATTTGGGCGCCTCATCGAAATAATATACGTGAACATTGAAATAGAAGATTACTGAAAACACATTACTTTTGAGGTGTTATTTCGTGTTGGTCTCTTGTATCCATGTTAAGTATATAAAATTTAACCCCTTTTACAAATGGCAGGAAAAAAACAAATGAATCACATGTTCATCAGTCATAGTTTAAAAATAGAATGACTAATACATTATTCATTATAAACAGGATTAATATTTTCAATGGACATGATGGATTATTGGGCTAATAGACTGACATTTAATCCCAGAAATATGTATCTTCAAAATGTAAAAAATATTATCCAAATGGAGCCCAGAACAATCATAAATTTCAGTCCTGGCGCTGAGGCAACCTAGACTTGAGTTGGACTCCTTTTTTTATTTATTCTCTACGGCCTAGGAGAGAGTGAGTGAGTATAGCAGAGGACACCAGAAATGGGCTTCACACATTGTGCCCATGTCGGGAATCGAACCCGGGTCTTCGGCGTGACGAGCTAACGCTTTAACCACTAGGCTACCCGACCGTCCCGCCTAGGAGAGAGCCTACATGGCGAAGTCTAGACGTTGTAATAAGAGCCTTCAATTCAAATGAGACATTGCAGTATTTAATTAAGGTACTCATTATCTGATAGATCACTATACATTATAACGCTTGAGTTGTGGCCACACACTGGTGTTTGAACGACTTGAAGCAATCTTGCTGGGACTGCTATAGCCTGTCTCACAGTCCATGAATCATATTGTTCTCCCATCCGCCCATGCCTTACTGCAATGCGTCAGCCCTAAATGAAGAAAGTCTAGAATTTCCTATCTGAATCTCCCATCCCACTGGGGTTCCCATTGAGTTTGAATGTAGTTGTTTGTTTCTATCAAAATTACATATTTTCAGAGAGACTAAGTGTTATACTATGAATAGCAGTTTACCCGAGGAGGTGAAATGAGGTTTAACGTCGCGATCAAGATTATTGCATTTTTATAGCGGCGCAAACGTGCGTGCGTGCGTGCGTGCGTGTGTGTGTGTGTGTGTGTGTGTGTGTGTTTGTATTGGCTCGGTATAATGCCGAGTTTATAGTGCTAGCCCACTGAGATGCCATGCCGCAGTTTAACATGAATACCCTACTCAGACACACTATAACGACTCCGAACTGACCAGTCCTAGTTTTAGCCCCTTAATGCCGAGCGATAGGCAGGGTAACAACAAGTACCATTTTTAAACGCCTTTGGTGTGACGCGGCCGGAGTTCGTACCTACCACGGAGGCGGTCATTTTCCCTTTAAATACGAAAATACGATACAGTCACGAGTGAAACCTGGTTTGTTCGGACTACGTTATTCTGGAAACCTTACCTTCTGGGGGATCACTCCTGAGGACGCTTACATGTATACAAAGTTAAATCACTCCTCAACGAAGACTCGTTAATCCGGAAAGTTTGATTATCCGGATTAACGGGGTTTCATTAATATGAATCCTTATTATTCAACGTTTCCACAAATATTACTCAGACATGGTATATGTCATCTTCCCAAGGCAAGGGAGTAAACTGACTGAAAACTTTTAAAATAGAGTCAGTTAACTCCCTTGCCTCGGGAAGATGGGTAAATATATATTTTTAACAATTTGTCAGTTAAAGACAACACGTGCATCTCTAGGAATTCATCACGACAGCACTTCGCGCCGGCGACACGGTATCACGGCCGGGTGTATATCATATACACCCACTGTACTTCGACCTACATAGTCTCTGTCACTTCCCCCGTTATCTGCCCCGTATTCTCACACGCCTCTCGGGTCGGTTAACCACCACTGTCCTAGAAACGAAATATCCTAGAAATGCAAGCATATGATCTTGTTGGGATGTTGACCACGTGGCTCAAGTCGTACCTGCCTACCCGGCGTCTGGTAAGTTCAGAGTGAGAGGAAGTTCTTGTTTACAGTACATGTACACCCGCTTGAACACCCTGTCGACATTCACAGGAAGTACAATTTTGAGAGGGTGATAGGTGAGGTGAGGTGAAATGGGGTTTAACGTCGCGTCCAAGATTACTGCACTTATATAGCGACGTGCATGTACGTGTGTGTTTGTGTGGCTACTTGTACTAGTCCAGACTGATGCCGATTTATAGTGCTAGCTCACTGAGATACCATGCCGCAGTTTAACATGAATACCCCACTCAGACACGGTATACTGACTCCGAGCCGACCAGTCCTTGTTTTAGCCCCTTAATGCCGAGCGCCAGACAGGGTAACAACAAGTACCATCTTTTAACGTCTTTTGGTATGACGTCAGGGATCGAACCCCGGACCTTCCGCTCTCCGGGCGGACGCTCTACCATGTTGTTTAAACACCCATTATGAAATTCAATTGAGCGTAAAATGCACGAGGTAGGTTGGGTCAGTATTTACAGGACGTCATTTAAAGTTTTGAATATATATTTACCCAAACTAACTACAAGTAGTATCATAAACACGTGAAAGAATCTCATTTAAGATGTAATGGACTGCAGCATGCCACAGCTACACTCATCCGTGACATCAACGTCACAGCATAAAAAACAATAACCGGATATTTAGCAATGTGGTGAGGTGAAATGGGGTTTAACGTCGCGTCCAAGATTATTGCACTTATATAGCGACGTGCGTGTACGTGTGTGTTTGTGTGGCTACTTGTACTAGTCCAGACTGATGCCGATTTATAGTGCTAGCTCACTGAGATACCATGCCGCAGTTTAACATGAATACCCCACTCAGACACGGTATACTGACTCCGAGCCGACCAGTCCTTGTTTTAGCCCCTTAATGCCGAGCGCCAGACAGGGTAACAACAAGTACCATCTTTTAACGTCTTTTGGTATGACGTCAGGGATCGAACCCCGGACTTTCCGCTCTCCGGGCGGACGCTCTACCATGTTGTTTAAACACCCATTATGAAATTCAATTGAGCGTAAAATGCACGAGGTAGGTTGGGTCAGTATTTACAGGACGTCATTTAAAGTTTTGAATATATATTTACCCAAACTAACTACAAGTAGTATCATAAACACGTGAAAGAATCTCATTTAAGATGTAATGGACTGCAGCATGCCACAGCTACACTCATCCGTGACATCAACGTCACAGCATAAAAAACAATAACCGGATATTTAGCAATGTGGTGAGGTGAAATGGGGTTTAACGTCGCGTCCAAGATTATTGCACTTATATAGCGACGTGCATGTACGTGTGTGTGTTTGTGTGGCTGCTTGTACTAGTCCGGACTGATGCCGATTTATAGTGCTAGCACACTGAGATACCATGCCGCAGTTTAACATGAATACCCCACTCAGACACAGTATACTGACTCCGAGCCGACCAGCCCTTGTTTTAGCCCCTTAATGCCGAGCGCCAGACTATTTAGCAATGGATACTCGTAGGTTGAAGCCGGAAAATCTCAAATGTGAAAGAACATTTCTTGAGCTTGTCACTACCTGATTCAGTCTGAGTCAGTTTGATCCATCTTGGAATAAATCCGGGTTGATATAGATATATATCATCCTTTCACGAACAAAAGCTACTTGAAATAACTGAACATATACAAGAGATAGTAAGGGCAGCCCTTTCGTGTCTTTGACCCATTGATAACACTAACCCACGTGGGTGTGTTGACATACCCCGGACTCCGGGTAGGTGTATTTAAACAGAGGTCAAAGGTCAAAGGTCAAAGGTCCTGTGTACACGCACACCCTCTTTCATATATCAAAACGATATACACTGCCGGGCTAAAGAAAGTTAACACCCATGTTTGATGGTGGCTAAAAATGAAACAAGGAAGGGTAATTATACGATGGTGATGCATTTGATACGGGTATCATAGTTGTGTTTTGGACCTGGAGTGTACAGTGTTTAGGCGACAAAGGGTAACGTGTATGAACAAGAACTGTACATTTGGGCCTCTTAATAGTTTCATTTAAATATATTCACATTGCATAGTTTTGTCATTTTATCATACTATTTTATCAGATTATGAAGAACACTTAAAAATATTAATTCTTTTCTTTTACAACATCACTCTTCCCGAGAGAGAGAGAGAGAGAGAGAGAGAGAGAGAGAGAGAGAGAGTGGGTTCCGTTTATGATTGCGGAAAATACGATAAATTTGTATTTTTTAATGTAATTATTAAGAAAAACATCGCCCATTTGTTTTATTTTATATCGAGTGACCCAAATTCTTGCAGGTAGATAGAAATTATAGCTTCGACATACATACGGTCACAGCTATGAATCTGTTGCTATATGAGTGCTGTATATATTATATACACACCTTATTACTGTTTGCGGCAATCGGCACAACACTTACGGCTATTACTGATCAACACGTTACATGTATTGTGCGATTAACAACGAAACTTACCATTATTGCTTAGCTGGCTGCTTAATTATGTGGAAAGCAGCCTGCCGCGAACCCTTTTGACCCAGGCCGCGTATAACATCAATTATGTAAACAGCATACACGGTCCGTGCACACACAATAACAATCTGGACAATGCCCTCTTATGCAACTTAGAGGATGCAATCGAGCGATACACAAAGGCTTGAAGTAACACGTGGCATATGCATAGATATAATTATGTCACATGGAATTGCCGTTCTGAGCATCACACGAGTGTTATAACAGGGAGTTTAGTTTGCATGTCATTGGTCCCAAAATGCGTGGATCGGTGCTCATGATGTCAATCACTGCATGGCATGGTCCAGACTATATTAATATATTTACAGACTACCGTCATATAGCTAGAATATTGTTATGCGGAGTGCGCCGCACTAAAGACCACAACAGCTGTATTAAATCTGTATTAATTTGAAATGAACATGAACGTTCATTTGGGATATCAGTACTGTTCGTTTGACGACATCGACATGCAATCAGCTACATAAAGACAAGCTATCAAAGGTCATTATCCTAATCAAATGTTGAGTAGTATTAAGTATTGTGTTGAGATCCCGGGTTCACGTTAACAATGCCTCAGCCTGTCTAGCCTGTCTACTGTCCATACAGATTTGACAATCACACGTCAAGCTTTTGACTGATAACACTTGTCTTTATAATCGCGAACCTGATATTCCCATATGATTTCCGGGTTCGTTTGGGATAGTTATTCATTGTGTTGTCTTTAGAACGTGTTTACAAATATTCTTTGTAGTATCTGTTAGTCAGTTGCAAAATAAGATAATTTGTAAACACGTTTTAAAGACAACGTGATAAATAACAATTGCAAAATAAGATAATTTGTAAGCACGTTTTAAAGACAACGTGATAAATAACAGTTGAAAAATAAGACAATTTGTAAGCACGTTTTAAAGACAACGTGATAAATAACAGTTGAAAAATAAGACAATTTATAAGCACGTTTTAAAGACAACGTGATAAATAACAGTTGAAAAATAAGATAATTTGTAAGCACGTTTTAAAGACAACGTGATAAATAACAGTTGCAAAAAAGGTAATTGGTAAGCACGTTTTGAAGACAATATGATAAATAAATCCTCTAATGAATAGTTTTGTTCAGCTCTGTACGTAGCTACAGCCAAAACACGATGCAGTTCGCCATTCGCGGTTAAAGGTATTTTATGGCTACTTCAAAGGAATCTCTTGCACGCTTGTCGTGGGGTTTCCAAGTCAGTACGTGTTTTAGTGCTATTTCGGAGCAGTTCCTTGTATATTGGGATGTGAATAGACGTAATACATTGAGAATGGTGCGTGATAAAACGTCTTTTTCAGAACTCCTGGGCACCGTTCCTCAAAGCGATTGTAGAGCTACGACTGTCGTAAGCCTAAGCTTAATAATGAGAGTTACGATCATCTTAGCGCTACGATCGCTTTGTGGAACGGGTCCCTGAACTTCAAAGACACTATTCTCAAGGGAGATCGGGAAAGAAATGTTACAACAAATACACTTCAGAAATACATGTTTAACTTGATAACATATTCAAGTCGTTTATAAATTTGTGTGTGCAGATTTGCGCTACTTGACCATGCCAGGATTCGCTGATTCAGGGTTAAAATCCCAGATTCGTCTGATTATATCCCATAGTTTATCTGCACAATACCTTCGCCTTTTTTAACATGGTGGTAAACGTAGGCGACCTGTGCCACTTAGGGTCTCCTCCCCCACAAGCTGACACGGGGTGACATTACAAGCTACGTAATGGAAACGTGAGGGAAACTCACACACTCTATGATTGTAATATACGGGTAATCATATTTCATACACACACAAAATGGAATTACCAGATAACCAAATTTGTCATTCCCAAATGTCTGGAACGACAGAGGTTCCAGTTGTAGCAGGTAGTGCAAATAAGACCATTTTCTTCAGACTGCCACGTTTGCAGCTAACTTAATAATAGACAGAAGAATCACAGGGTGGATTACATATACCCCGGATGTGCATTGAGTGCACCCGGAATTCTTAATATTTTACTTATCTATGAGAATCACGATATCCGTTTTGTTAATAATTAGAACACATGATCCGGGAATGAGTGAGTAAGTTGAGTTTACCGCCCTTGACCTGTATTCCAGTTATATGAGCGGAGATAAGCCGATCCCAAAGTTTACCAGAGGTATTAACTTCATACTTGAAATATGAACAGAAATGTTATGTCCGGTACAGAAGCCGGACCACCAACCTACCTACATCTTCACGTCATGATCCGTCAGCAGAAATAGAATACCACCACATCCGTATTGCAATACGCCCGTTAACCCTGTTCTTACACTATGTGGTAATAAAGACTGTTCATTGTATTTGGACTTATGTTTGTAATCTAGTTTTATTAATTTTATTCAAAATTTAATAATGTCAAGAATAATCTCGGCGCAAGTTTGTACCTCCAATATTTACAACTTATATATGAGGGCTTGTCATTACCCCTGTGATGCTGGAATTAAGTGTATCAACGATTTGTATTTTCTTTGAATAAGGGTCAATAAAATCTAATGACAGTGTTATATGACTATGTAATGTCAACCCTGTTAGCTGGGGGTATACCTTCTCCCTGACAGTGATGCTAAGTTGCATGTGGGTTTTGTAGAAGAGGAAGTAGTTGAACAAGTCAGCAGTCATTAAGTTGACTGATTGGCTTTATTGAGTATATACACCGTGAGGAGGGATCTGAACTTGATAAACAAACAACCAACCAAAATACACCGTGTAGAGTTCAACTCCCTCTATATACACTGTATTGAGTTCAACCCCCAAAACATACAGTGTGTAGAGTTGAACCACCTCTATATACACTGTGTAGAGTTCAGCCCCCTTTATATACACTGTGTAGAGTTCAGCCCCCATTATATACACTGTGTAGAGTTCAGCCCCCTCTATAGACACTGTGTGGAGTTCAGTCCCCATTATATACACTGTGTAGAGTTCAGCTCCCACTATATACACTGTGTAGAGTTCAGCCCCCATCTATCGATACTCTGTAGAGTTCAGTCCCCCTCTATCGACATTGTGTAGAGTTCAGACCCCATTATATACACTGTGTAGAGTTCAGCCCCATTATATACACTGTGTAGAGTTCAGCCCCATTTTGTAACTTATAGATTTCAGCCCCCTCTATAGACACTGTGTGGAGTTCAGTCCCCATTATATACACTGTGTAGAGTTCTGCTCCCACTATACACACTGTGTAGAGTTCACCTCTCTCTATAGACACTGTGTAGAGTTCACCTCCCTCTATAGACACTGTGTGGAGTTAAGTCCCTATTATATACACTGGTGTAGAGTTCAGCTCCCACTATAGACACTGTGTAGATAGATAGATCATCTTTATTTGTTGATGAAGTTGATCCAGTTGATGAAGATACATTGATATGAGATATAAATGTATATATATAACAGCTGATATATTGTATGTACAGACAGTTTCACATCGTTATCAAATAATGTTTCTTAGTAGGTTTTTCCACATTTTAACAGTTTTACATACACGAAGCATTATATTCGCCCATAGATTGTATTCAATTGCCATAGTACTTTCTGTTGGCAAACCGCCAAGTAAAAAGGACAAAAAGGTATCGTCATCATCGTTCCAGATACTAGAAAAAGTTGTCACATCTAGTAAATCAATAATAGACTCAACAAGAATATTTCTTTGTTGTTGAGTCTTTTTACAATACATAAACACATGTTTGATAATATCAAAAGTAAATGTGCCGCATAAACATTCATCAGATTGTATACTGTAGGTGCTAAGGCATAATAAATATGCTAAATCATAGAAGTGTCCCGGCCTTTCAATTGTTAGTAACCAAAGTCTGTGTACCTTAGGTGATCGTATAAGAGAGTATCGTTTTAGGTTTTCTCTTGAATGAATCTCTGCATGAATTATGTTATGGTCACATACGCTTATTTGTTCTTTAACTCGACTCGCCCATGCATGTTTTGAGGGGAAATGAGAATAAATGGTATTTGTGTTTATGTCATTGTTGAGTTCATACTTGTTTACAAGTGAAAGCATGTGGTATACGGGTGACATTTTACATTTATCATCTTTTTCTTTAATTGTATCTAGTTCATACTGAACAAGTCTGTGCTGAAATAGTCTTTTAAATGCAAAGTTAATGTCACTATTACATAGTCTTCACAGAAATAAGAGACCTCGTTGATCAATGTACGCCTGGAGAGAAATTAAACCCAGACAATCTCTGGTGACGACGGAAGGAGTGCGTCTAGACAGTCCTTGAATCTTTTTACAAAAATAACGTTGAATAATTTCAAGCATTTCGTATTCCTTCGGTGACAGTTTACCCCATACACTACAAGCAAATAGTCCACATGGTAAAATTACCCTTTCCCATATACCAACAGCTGGGATAGGATTTAAGCCACCAAAGTATAGTCCATGATTATGATTTATATCGATTAACATTCTGAGTTTTTCACATATTAGATGGGTACGTTCTAAGGTTTTCTTTGATGTACTTAGAAGCAATCCAGCATAAGTTACATTTTCCTTTTTAGGAAGTACTTGTGAACCAATGTAGACACATTTACAGACAGATTTGCGAATATTCCCAAACAGTAGAAATGCACTATTACTGGCATTATATTTCAAATGCCATCTATTAGCATAGGTGTATATATTATTCAGTAGACATTGCAGTCCGTCAGGGGAGCTGCTCAACAGCGTAGTATCGTCTGCTAATAGGATGCCGGGTGTATTACCCCATGGAAGACACAAGCCACGCTCAAATCATCAAGTGAATACAACAAGTCGTTAATATATAGAGTAAAAAACCATGCCGATAAAACGCGACCTTGACCAACACCTTGCTTAACATGAAACACATTTGATGTACACACTGGTGTAGAGTTCAACCCCCTCTTTATACACTATTTAGAGTCCACCTCCCTCTATCGACAATGTGTAGAGTTCAGCCCCCTCTTTATACACCATTTAGAGTTCACCTCCCTCTATCGACACTGTGTAGAGTTCAGCCCCCTCTTTATACACCATTTAGAGTTCACCTCCCTCTATCGACACTGTGTAGAGTTCAGCCCCCTCTTTATACACTATTTAGAGTTCACCTCCCTCTATCGACACTGTGTAGAGTTCAGCCCCCTCTTTATACACTATTTAGAGTTCACCTCCCTCTATCGACACTGTGTAGAGTTCAGTCCCCATTATAAACACTATTTAGAGTTCAGCCCCCTCTTTATACACTATTTAGAGTTCACCTCCCTCTATCGACACTGTGTAGAGTTCAGTCCCCATTATATACACTGTGTAGGGTTCAGCCCCCTCTTTATACACTATTAAGAGTTCACCTCCCTCTATCGACACTGTGTAGAGTTCAGCCCCCTCTTTATACACTATTTATAGTTCACCTCCCTCTATCGACACTGTGTAGAGTTCAGCCCCATCTGTATACACTATTTAGAGTTCACCTCCCTCTATCGACAATGTGTAGAGTTCAGCCCCCTCTTTATACACTATTTAGAGTTCACCTCCCTCTATCGACACTGTGTAGAGTTCAGCCCCCTCTTTATACACTATTTAGAGTTCACCTCCCTCTATCGACACTGTGTAGAGTTCAGCTCCCACTATATACACTGTGTAGAGTTCACCTCCCTCTATCGACACTGTGTAGAGTTCAGCCCCCATTATATACACTGTGTAGAGTTCAGCCCCCTCTTTATACACTATTTAGAGTTCACCTCCCTCTATCGACACTGTGTAGAGTTCAGTCCCCATTATATACACTGGTTTAGAGTTCAGCCCCCTCTTTATACACTATTTAGAGTCCACCTCCCTCTATCGACACTGTCTAGAGTTCAGTCCCCATTACATACACTATTTAGAGTTCAGCCCCCTCTTTATACACTATTTAGAGTTCACCTCCCTCTATCGACACTGTGTAGAGTTCAGTCCCCATTATATACACTGTGTAGAGTTCAGCCCCCTCTTTATACACTATTAAGAGTTCACCTCCCTCTATCGACACTGTGTAGAGTTCAGCCCCCTCTTTATACACTATTTAGAGTTCACCTCCCTCTATCGACACTGTGTAGAGTTCAGCTCCCACTATATACACTGTGTAGAGTTCACCTCCCTCTATCGACACTGTGTAGAGTTCAGCCCCCATTATATACACTGTGTAGAGTTCAGCCCCCTCTTTATACACTATTTAGAGTTCACCTCCCTCTATCGACACTGTGTAGAGTTCAGTCCCCATTATATACACTGGTTTAGAGTTCAGCCCCCTCTTTATACACTATTTAGAGTCCACCTCCCTCTATCGACACTGTCTAGAGTTCAGTCCCCATTATATACACTATTTAGAGTTCAGCCCCCTCTTTATACACTATTTAGAGTTCACCTCCCTCTATCGACACTGTGTAGAGTTCAGTCCCCATTATATACACTGTGTAGAGTTCAGCCCCCTCTTTATACACTATTAAGAGTTCACCTCCCTCTATCGACACTGTGTAGAGTTCAGCCCCCTCTTTATACACTATTTAGAGTTCACCTCCCTCTATCGACACTGTGTAGAATTCAGTCCCCATTATATACACTGTGTAGAGTTCAGTCCCCATGATATACACTGTGTAGAGTTCAGTCCCCATTATATACACTGTGTAGAGTTCAGCCCCCTCTTTATACACTATTTAGAGTTCACCTCCCTCTATCGACAATGTGTAGAGTTCAGTCCCCATTATATACACTGGTGTAGAGTTCAGCCCCCTCTTTATACACTATTTAGAGTCCACCTCCCTCTATATACACTGTCTAGAGTTCAGCCCCCTCTTTATACACTATTAAGAGTTCACCTCCCTCTATCGACACTGTGTAGAGTTCAGCCCCCTCTTTATACACTATTTAGAGTTCACCTCCCTCTATCGACAATGTGTAGAGTTCAGCCCCCTCTTTATACACTATTTAGAGTTCACCTCCCTCTATCGACACTGTGTAGAGTTCAGTCCCCATTATATACACTGGTGTAGAGTTCAGCCCCCTCTTTATACACTATTTAGAGTCCACCTCCCTCTATCGACACTGTGTAGAGTTCAGTCCCCATTATATACACTGGTTTAGAGTTCAGCCCCCTCTTTATACACTATTTAGAGTTCACCTCCCTCTATCGACACTGTGTAGAGTTCAGTCCCCATTATATACACTGGTGTAGAGTTCAGCCCCCTCTTTATACACTATTTAGAGTTCACCTCCCTCTATCGACACTGTGTAGAGTTCAGCCCCCATTATATACACTATTTAGAGTTCACCTCCTTCTTTATACACTATTTAGAGTTCACCCCCCTCTATCGACACTGTGTAGAGTTCAGCCCCCTCTTTATACACTATTTAGAGTTCACCTCCCTCTATCGACACTGTGTAGAGTTCAGTCCCCATTATATACACTGTGTAGGGTTCAGCCCCCTCTTTATACACTATTAAGAGTTCACCCCCCTCTATCGACACTGTGTAGAGTTCAGCCCCCTCTTTATACACTATTTAGAGTTCACCTCCCTCTATCGACACTGTGTAGAGTTCAGTCCCCATTATATACACTGGTTTAGAGTTCAGCCCCCTCTTTATACACTGTGTACAGTTCAATCCCCACTATAGACACAATATATCGAGTTCAGATCCCAGCATATACACTATAATCGAGTGGCGCCCCCTCTATCAATATTTTATTGAGTTTAGTCCCCTCGACGTACATGTCGTGTTCATCACTCTCACAAAAAAACTATGTTGAGTTTCTTGGGCACTTTTCTCCAAAAAGTAAGGAGGGCATTAGGGCTTTTTTCGGATTACTGAAAACAAAAGTGATACATGAGCACTTTTTTGTCCCCCACCAAGAATACCAAGAATAAAATAGTCTCTTTTTAAAAAAAAAGAAAAAAAAAGAGAGAAAAGAATGCCAACAAACACAACTGGGCAGACATTGAACTCAGCTGATACAATATGATTGTCAAGCATATCATTTTATGAATGAGCCGTGACAATGGAAACTTGAAAAAAATATCCATGGCCAAAATAACAACTACACACGATAGACAGGGGCACGCCAATGATCCTTCTTTTCAGCTATACTTTATGGCATCACTAATTCAGCATGAATGAACTCCGGTGGAAATTGTAAAAGTTCTAAGTTTTTAATTAATTAACTATTGTTGGATAATTAAAACCAGTTGTCAAACTGCAGGTGCACTTTCATCCAAGGTGATTGCTGTCGACGGTGACACTTCAAAGGACTTAATTAGTGAACTAAGCACGTAGTAAATATTATGTTTCTATACCTCATTAGCTGATACGCACTGGTGATATACGGTGATAATTGTTTATTTGTCTTAAGAGGGCATATACATATAAAAACATACAAGACATAAACGTGACAACTTCCAGCCTTCTTGAGCTTATAAGACATGAACATTAAAATACAAATCGTAAGACAAAAAAAAATATATAAAATATGATAATGATAATAATAATATACACAACACAATACATACTAAAAAGACACACACACGCACACACACTCACACCAACACACACCCGCCCGCACAAAGAGCATACACAGGCACATACCAAATTCACAAACAGGTGTGCGTAGTAAAATGTATACATACACATGTATGTTTCAACGCCGGAGCTCTCTGATGTGTTGATTTTATTAATAATATTTGTTTGTTTTAATCACAGGATATATATATTTTTTTTTTTCTTAATAATGTTCAATATTGAATGGGTACAAAAGTTTATGTAAATCGTACTGCTCCTTAAATACTATTATGTATCGTAACTACTTTTATGTAAGGTATAGTCTGTATCACAGTCCCTGAACCATATTATTTTCCCTTTCACCAAGACCTTTATCTATTGCAAATAGCCCTAAATGAAGCAAGTCTAGATTTTCCTCTGAATCTCCATCAAACGTATATAGTTGCAGAGACTAAGCGTTGGTCTATGTATGGTAATATAGGGTTACTTCTGTCATGTATCAACGTGATTAATTCTATCCAGAGGCCATATAATAGATTATATGGTCTCTGGTATATCATTACAATCTTAAAGCTAACTACATGTATTTTTGTGACAATTAACTTAAACTGGTTAAAACTGTTCTGTAATATTACATTTTTTATTTTTAAAATGTTGATAAAGCATGTATGTGATTTAAGAGTGTTATATATTTTGTATGTTTTTTACATTGATCATGTTTTAACCTGATGGGTGTTTTTTACATAATTTTTATTATGTTTAGCTGGAGAACAACACTAACGACATTATCCTATTCCTATATACAGTGATACCGTTATTATGACAAAGTTCAAAATTGCTTGTTTGCCAATCCCTCCACTTTAAGGAAATAAATATGTTTATATCAAGTTCAAAATTTACCGCCAAATGGCATGAGCCAGTTACATAACAATGTTGTTCTGTCGCATGGATACGACGATGCAAACACTGAGTCGTCCTGCATAATTCAACATTTATTACACGTGTTTTCAATCAAACTTTCTTTTGAAGTATATCGTTGAGATATATCCACAGGTAAATAATGTATTACCTGCAATTTACTCAGCATATTTCACAATCTAAATCACATGGAGAGTTTTAGAAATATTGCGAAATCGCTGTTCTATTGATAAACGTGTTACGAATGTTGATTGGTCCGTCCTTTCGGCTACTATCCAATCAGAAAGACGAATGCTTCTGCAGGTCTGTATGGGTGATTGGCAGGAATGCACATGTTTATATCGGGAGGGGTAGACTTACTGTTGTTGATTAGTGGGCTTACGTCTAGCTTGAACGCATGAAGATGGGAGAAAATGGTATAATTCAACACAAGAATGGGCGTATAAACGGAGTAAACGGAAAACGTAATGGAAAACACTCAGAGGTAAAGTTTAATTTGTTAAGTCCAAGTTGAGATATTACTTCCCAAATGGACAAGACACCGGTGACATATTTTGTGGGTCAAGTGCCCGACTGTAGGGATTGTTGTTGTTGGCTACCGTACCTTGTGTGTGGATGTATCATGCTGTATTTATTTTTGACATCTTGTTTACTATTACAATAAACATTTTTGATTGAATGCGGTCTTATTTTTCATAAAATTGATAAATGATTAGCAGTGGTCTAGGCCTAGCGCCTCCGTTGTGAAAGTATGTCTCCGTAGTGAACGACTGGTCAGAAAATGCGTGTGACACCGTGACAGTCACAACCGACATTGACCAGCTGGGGTTGTGTTGACCGCCTACGGTTTATACAGGTTTTGGAGTTACAAATAACTCCATCATCTATGCACTGGGTGTAGGCCTGCTCGTATATATGTAAAATAATATGTGATTTTAGTCAGTGAATATATTTGGCCCTACGTTTCCCGATCTGACTCGTCGCTAACAGAAGTTGGCAAGATTTTCAAATGCTAAATTGATTTAAGTAAATGTATGCTACCTTCCAAACTTTAGCTTGGTGTAGGGCAGAGATCTGTTCACCTTGCACACACCCCTGTGTTTTGCTTAGTGATATAGCAGTCATGCTTCATTGATCATGAATAGATCTACATATGACTATTTATACTCAACCAGTTTTTCATGTCTCTTATAAAAAATATCAATATTGAATTGGTAGATCTATATACTACATATGCTATAAGTAGGCATACTATATATACTATATATTTAATTTTCAATCTCCAGTAAGCAGATTCCCGGCAGTGGCGGAACCCTTCGTTTGGGGCTTGATTTCGACCGCATTTTTTATCCTTCAGCCTTACAGAATATCCATAGACAACAAATATTACTGGTTTTCAGAGACTGAGTGGTGCTGAAAAAAACCTAGTTGAAATGTTGATGAAATTAGAATCTTTTGATTATGGTTACTTGGCAATTTTGTACCCCTTCCTTACTGGTGTTTTGTGTAAAAAATCTGTAATACGCATAGCCGAATATGGACAGTCATGTAAAATACAGGGAATATAGTTTTTGGATGTTGCAGTGACGTTTACAAACTCTAAAATCTTTCAATATCTACTTCATGTTATTGGTCCTAATGTACCATCCAAAGGTGAGATATTCTGGTTAAAAAGAAAAAAATATATATGTTACATCTATAGCAATAAACTTGCCTTGAACTTTATCAAAATGTACAGAAATTCACAGATAAAGGGGGGGGGGGGGGACGGGTGGCCCAGTCGTCTAAGGCGCTGCGATTCTCTGTGCAGAGTTGAGTCCCTTGGCCATGCCAGAAACCTATGATTGTGGGTTCGAATCCTGGTTTGAATACTGTTAAAACGAATACTGTTAAAAGCGGCTTAAACCCAACTCACTCGCTCACTGATAAAGGCAATGATATTAATCAGGTGACCTTTGTTTAAACACCTGATTTTTACAGCCAGGATATTTGTATGGATGACAGGGTCATATTATAGTAACTTAATAATTACAAATATTGTAAATTCATTCTGGGACAGTGGTTGATTGTCCCAAAGAGTCTTGGCAAAACTGGTAATGATATGCACAGTGATATTTGGATGTCTTATTATTTGATCATACAAATGTAATGGAATATCCTATTGTAATGTGTCTCCAGCAGAGTCACTGTCACTGGGACATGCATTCATGATGTTTGCACACAGAATAACAATGATCCAAAGTATTTGCTCAACCATGTTGAATATGACATACTTTATTATAGGTATGTCAAATATGGGAAAGTATTTTTTCAACTCATGGTTAAATGTGCATGATCAGAATTATTTTTTTCTGTCGTATGTTTTTTGTGAAAATAAACTGCTAAACAATATTTCATTTTGCCACTCAAATTGTATAGCATTTTTATCTTCAAAGTATATTTGATTTATGCTCAAAACCATGAATTTGATATTTGGAGATTTTGTTTACCCATAACAGTTTTTTATGAGCGTGACCCAGACACAAGAAGTTTATACCTTCAAAGTATATTTGCTTTACTGAACATACCATGAATAAAGTTTTGGAACATCCTTCCCCATCTCCAGATCTCACCCAGTTCACCCCACCCCATCCTTCTACAGATCTCACCCAGTACACCCTACCCCATCCTTCTCCAGATCTCACCCAGTACACCCTACCCCATCCTTCTCCAGATCTCACCCAGTACACCCCACCCTATCCATCTACAGTTCTCACCCACTACACCCTACCCCATCCTTCTACAGATCTCACCCAGTACACCCTACCGCATCCTTCTACAGATCTCACAAGTACACCCTACCCCGTCCTTCTACAGATCTCACCCAGTACACCCTACCCCATCCTTCTACAGATCTCACCCAGTACATCCTTCCCCATCCCCAGATCTCACCCAGTACACCCTACCCCCATCCTTCTACAGATCTCAACCAGTACACCCCACCCTATCCATCTACAGATCTCACCCAGTACACCCTACCCAATCCTTCTACAGATCTCACCCAGTACGTCCTTCCCCATCTCCTGATCTCACCCAGTACACCCTACCCCATCCATCTACAGATCTCACCCAGTACACCCTACCCCATCTGTCTACAGATCTCACCCAGTACACCCTACCCCATCCGTCTACAGATCTCACCCAGTACATCCTTCCCCATCTCCAGATCTCACCCAGTACATCCTTCCCCGTCTCAAGATCTCACAAAGTACACCCTACCCTATCCGTCTACAGATCTCACCCCGTACACCCTACCCCATCCGTCTACAGATCTCACCCAGTACACCCTACCCCATCTGTCTACAGATCTCACCCAGTACACCCTACCCCATTTGTCTACAGATCTCACCCAGTACATCCTTCCCCATCTCCAGATCTCACCCAGTTTTCCCTACCCCATCTCCAGATCTCACCCAGTACACCCTACTCCATCTACCAATCTCACACGGTACACCCTACCCCTTACTTCTACAAATATCCCCTGCCATGTATGCATATGAATAACCTCAATGGTAAACAAATTTTTTAATTTTTTGGGAGATGTCAAAATTATGTTATCTATTCACGATTTCATTTGTTTGTAAAGTGCTTTTTTATGTATATGTCATCGCTCAATGGTGAACATCAGATACACTTGCTAGAGTATGTGATGAATTTACATGTGAAAGGTAAAAAATGTTACACAGACCCCTTGTCACACACAAATCATGTCGGTTGTGATTTAAGTTAATGTTTATTTGTATGTGACATGGCGAGCAAATATACAGGACATAGCTGACATTTTGCCAAACACATAATCTGTTAGTGTACATATTCAGTGCTTTTGAGCAGTTTTGAATAAAACTGTAAACCTTTTCAACTGGCCCTTTTGAGTGTAGCAGTACACAATATCTTTAGCATGTCTAAAACTCTGCAAGACTGATAGATCCGGTTGTTAAGTGACCTGTGATTTGTGTCATGTCCTGTCACAGGGTTTTAAAACCAGTCTAGTCACGGCCTTGTGACCACACTTGAAATCTTAGAATGTTTACTCATTTTGGGGAAACCCTAATAGAGTAATGAATAGATGGGTGAAAAAATACTGGTGACCCAATGGAAAATGTAACAACCCAATTGCTCAAAAGGTTATCTGGAGCTCTGATATGTTTTATACATTGTTCATGTATTGAAAATGTTTTTGTGACATTGGTTTTCACACATTAGCAGGATTATCTAGTACTTGTAGATATTTCTCATTATTGTAATTAGTGCCACCTCAATAATTGTACACTTACCTCATCCATATTGGGGGCCGTCAAAGTAGCCTAGTGGTTAAAGCGTTTGCTCATCACGCTGATGACCAGGGTTCGATTCCCGACATGGGTACAATGTGTGAAGCCCATTTCTGGTGTCCCCAGCCGTGATATTGCTGGATTATTGCTAAAAGCGGCGTAAAATCAAACCTTTCGGTCCTCTAGGACGTCAGGGCACATGGATTAAAACCCACGTCCCCTCCAGGCTCCCCACGGCTGAACAGGGCAGGTTGTCCCCTAGGACGTCTGGGCACATGGATTAAAACCCACGTCCCCTCCAGGCTCCCCACGGCTGAACAGGGCAGGTTGTCCCCTAGGACGTCTGTGCACATGGATTAAAACCCACATCCCCTCCAGGCTCCCCACGGCTGAACAGGGCAGGTTGTCCTCTAGGACGTCTGGGCACATGGATTAAAACCCACGTCCCCTCCAGGCTCCCCATGGCTGAACAGGGCAGGTTGTCCCCTAGGACGTCTGTGCACATGGATTAAAACCCACATCCCCTCCAGGCTTTGACAAGACCGTTAATGGGTCATCTTGCTACTGGGTGGTCATTCAAAACTCAGGTTTCGTTTGTAAGAGATTACAGGGCAGCGTTAATCTAGTACTGACATACTCTGGTTGTATTAAGCTAAACTTACTAGCTAGGGTTTTCATACTCCGTTTTCCTTGTAATAAAAAATAACCAACTTTCCTGTGATTGTCTAGTTGAGGTCAACACATGGTCAAGTACCTATTTACTATTGGGAATCAAGTTACCCTTTTGGTCAAGTACCTTTTTTTTAGAGTCTAGAGAATCCGCAGTTCAAGTACTTTATATCTTTGGGAAATTTAGAATTGCCATGCTCGGTCAAATGACAAGTCTTTAGTCTATAAGACTAGTTTGAAAGTCAGCTGTTTTTTTGTCTATTTTATTGCCCAAGAGACTTATTTGAGGGATAGGCCCCCTGCGTTTATTTCCCCCTATTTAATCCAGTCGAGGTTTTTCACTCATTGGAGTGTTGAGTTAATTAACTCTTAGTAGTTAATTGGTCACAGCCAACTTTATTGACTGTCTAGGTATCTTGTCAAAGTGTTGTTTGAGCTACTCTCATTTTATTACTTCCATACAGTTGATTAACTAATCAACTTGTGTATTTACTCTTATTTAATTAATCAATGATCATTGTCATTAAAAATCCCCAAATTGGACTTTAAAAATGACCAATTCATGTTTATATAAAAAGTGATAACTGCTCTTATGGCTTGTAGAGATAACCTGTATTTCACTGATACCAAGACCAATAAATTGGGGGAGGTTTTAATGCTTAGTTTCACATTATTGCCTTGGATGCAATATAAAAATAAAATGTAGAAACATCTCTGAATTCAGGAAAATAAGACCTTAAAATAAATAACAAATTTGAACATCATAATGATTTTGTCCCAATTTGCCTGCCAGGGGCCTTTGTTTAGATTCCTGTATAAGTCCGTGAGTGAGGATTCCGGGTCAGAATAGGTCCCCAGCAACGCTCTCCAGCAGTATGGGCTGACCAAAAGGATTGTGTGGACAGGCTCAGTGACTTGATGGCCTTAAAATCGAACAGACAAGAGAGTACTTATCATAAAGTACACGTTAGAGATGAGATTGTTTGTTTCCTGTATACCATTATACGTTGGATCTTTTGAAAGTCACACTTAGTCATGCTGATCATGTTATAGACAGGATTATTAGTTTTCATGTGAAGTCCATGACACTTCTGACGATACATTTGACCCACTTTCAGGTTAGTCATGGGGCACTCACAAGGATGTTGATGTAGGTTTTGTCACTTTGGAATTGAAATTTGCTAACACAGAAAATATATTTGATCAGTCATTGAACTCACTGAATGTCACTTCACAATGGGCTAGATAGATAATGGCAGCTGTAATTTACCACTACCTTTTCAATGTGATTCATAATACACCTTTCAGTTTGTGAATCAATCCCCTTGTTTTTTGCTCACCTGGCCTAAAAGGTTTAGGGTTGTTGCAATCTTCACAAGTTGTCTTTAACTTGTTTCAACTTTCTACGCTTTTTACTTTTTCTCCAAAATGGCTCATAGGATTCAGCTAAAAATGTGAATGGATGCTTGCAACTATAAAAGAGTTTTAATGGATAGTCTTTTGCACTTTGACTCTGTCCCAAAATTCTCTTTCTCCCCCCCCCCCCCTCCAGTTTGTTCAAGAGGTTCAAATCTGATTTCCAATATGACCACCACAGTAGCCATAATGAGAAGCTACTTATGGCCATGACCAATGGTAGGCTCTCTCTATCACAGATAGACTTGGGACCAATGCTTCAAATTCACTAGTAAGTAAAACATTAAAACCATAAACTCATTTACTGTTGCTATCAATATTGATAAATAATTCAAAATATTATAATTAATGTCTGTTGAAAATTTGTCTTAAAAAATCCTGCCCTCATTATTTTCCCAAGCTACTAAAATTTTGAGGAACTTTCAGACACTTTGAGGAAATAAGTAATACTGAATTGTTAGAAGTTGGCAGATGACAAAGTAGAGACAATTCATGGATAACAACTTCTTTATTGACTGTATTGATCCTTATTGTTATATAGTTGTTGTCCATAAATTGTCTCTACTTTGTGAAAAAAAATACTGAACTGAATTTTTTAGCCCAAACTTCCTTCAAAACCCCGAAATTCTGCACTGGGGATATATTTGTGAAATAATCTATATCTATCGGCATATGATTATGTTTTTGTTCTTGTGTATGCACATGAACATGCTCCAGTTTAGATCCTCATCTGTGTTGTACAGTCATCAAGTAGTCGCCACATGGAGGTGTGATCAGTATGGCTGTTACGATTCACTCGCGTATTCGGTGAATCGAACCGTTATTCATGGCCACTAGAATTGAATATTTATGAATATGCTGTCATGTATATTTACATACCCTGTACCTAAAAATATCCATAACAACATATTATATGCATAGATTTCTTTCAATGACAACACTCTAATAATATTTAATTTGATAGTATTGTTTTCAGTGGTCATTGTCGCATTTGAGCAGATACTAGTACCTGGATAAGTGCAGTGTATAAATGTATAATTTTTTAACTTATCCTGCATTACTCCGTATTGCATTTACTGCTGTCTTTGACAGAGAGACGACCTGTGTGAGATCCAGCTGCTGAAGAAAGTTGTCCCAACCAGCTCAGGAGGCAGCGCCCTCTCCCAGTCGGCACGTGACCCGGAAGTCATGAGGTCACACCAAAACACATAACTGCTATGTCACCTCCACGGACGGACATACTTTGTTTGTTTTTTATATTTTGCGTGTTTCTACATTCATTATATGCTGCTACATTGTTTCATGTTATGGGCCGTGACCTTAGGGTCTTCCCATTCGTAAATTGTAACGTTTATCGCTCGTTTGTGGCTCACGTCACAGTAATTTACGGGCGCAATGTTGTTCCCGCCATTTTGTTTTCTTTCCCGCCATTTTGGCCATTCACCACGTGGCCACGTAATTTCGTGTTCTGCGTTTTGAATTCTCTCTTTGGCTTGGGTAATACATTACGAATATGTATGTTGTTTTGGTGTGCTTAAAGCCTTGCCTTTTCGCTACCTTTCAGCGTAATTGTTTCCTCTCATAAACTTCAATATAATACGAAGTTTTTGAGTTACATTATGTCTCCCGTACTCACATGGTTACGTGTTTGCTTAAGGCTATGCCTTTTTGCTACCTTTTAGCGTAATTGTTTGATCTCATAAACTTCAATAAAATATAATGTTTTTGAGTTACTTTATGCTTCCAATACTATGTGATTTGGCCACATGGGTATGTGTTTGCTTAAAGCTATGCTTTTTTCGCTACCTTTAAGCGTCATTGTTTGATCTCATAAACTTCATTGAAATACAAAGTTTATGAATCACATTATGCTTCCCGCACTTTGTGGTTTTGCCACATAGTTATGTTTTGCTTAAATTCCAGATTTTCTGCCTCGCTGCACTTGTTGCCGCGGGAACAAATCTGGACGGGGCCGCCCCTTTCTGCCGTGATTGTACGACGCCCTGTACTTTCACAAGGCAGTGACGATGTTGCAGTCATTCGTCGCTGTGTTCCTTTAGCTCACGCGAGTATCCAGGACACACCTCGCTCAACGTGCTCGTCGACCCCCTTCTACGCGTACGTTTTTCCGACTCCGGTTCTCCCTCCCACGGTTCTTCAGAGATCCAGGCCACTCGACCCCTGCCATTGATATCGTCTGCACGCCTGACACAACTGCAGAAAGCCAAGGGCTATTCGGCTAGAGCGACCAAGGCTATTACTTCAGCCCACCGTCCATCTACAGGGGGACTGTATGCTGATAAATGATGCTCGTTCCAGGCACTTTGTTCTGACAAACACCAGGATCCGATGACAGCGTCACCGCAGATCCTGGATCAGTTCCTTCTGTACTTGCGCAGCACCCGTCGGTTGCAGGGCTTTACCACCCCCACATACCTGGTCGCCATCTACTCGGTTCTGGCCATCCCGGACGATCGGAGAAAGACGAAAATTCCCGACCTACGGGCCTGGCTGCGCTCGGTCAGTCTTGAAGACCTGAAGACCAAGTTCAGACCGCCTGCGTTGGATCTGAATGTGGTCTTCAACGCCCTTTGAACCACTCCCCTCGTCTTCCTTCTACGACCTAAATAAGAAGACGGGTGTTTCTACTGGTTTTGGCTACTGCCGCTCGAGTCCATGTACAGCACGCCCTCGACGTCTCCCGTGCCCGGTTCGAATGCGGTACCCAGGGCGCCGTTCATCATGGACCGTACTGGGACGTCAGCATAAAGACTCAACTCCCAGGACAGCCTGATAGATCATTCCTTGTCCCCTCCCCCCTCGTCCATTGTGGGTGCTGAGGATGAGGAAGAGCGTCATTATGCCCAGTAAGGGCACTGAAGGTTATTCTACGACGATCTAAAGCCTGCCGCAAGTCTAGGAAACACCTTTTTCTGCCGGTCTCCCCTTCGTCGCAGTCGTTGGTCAGCCGGAATACTTTTCCCTGTGGCTCCGGGCGGTCATCCTTAAAGTTTATGAAGCCGCCGGATTGGACCATACCCCCAAAGGCTATCACCTGACATGAGATCAGGGCGATCGTATTTACACTGGTTCTTCACGGTATACTGTTCCATCCAGTCGTTCAGGGAAGCCTGTTCTTGGCGATCGGACGCCGCCTTCACCAACCACTACTTCCGTGATGTAGCCTTGAAAGTTGTCGCCGGCGTTCACAGTTTTGGTCCCTGGTTGTAGCCCAACAGGTCATCTATCACCGACGCCACTGATTCTCCGATACCCTGAGCGGGGCCCGTTGACCTCTCTGGTGTTTATCACCCCAGAGAGGCGGCTCTCTTGCGTTCCGCATTCGCTCTTAGGTCAGTTTTAGTTTTGGGTTACCCCGACTCATTCTAATTCTGTCACCTGTCCGGGTTTTACTTTTTGCATCAACTCTCGTTTCCTGACGACAGGACTTGTAGTAGATGTGGACACCGGCGCCGACACCAACGCCGCTGCTTCTCCGATACCTGAGCGGTGCCCGTCGACCTCACCGGTGTTCCTTGCCTCCAGCCTAGAGGGCTCTCCTGCGTTTCGCATTCGCTCTTGGGATTGGTCGTAGATTTTGCCGCCGACGCCGCTGATTCTTCGATTCCCCGAGCGGGGCCCGTCGAACTCTCTGGTGTTTATCACCTCAGATTAGAGGGCTCTACTGTGTTTAGCTTTCGCTCTTTGGTAAGTTCTATATCTTGGCTACACGCCTCATTGTATTTCGGTTACCTATTCGGGCGTTTCGTTTTTGCATCGACTCTTGTTTCCTGAAGACAGGAATGGTCGTAGATGTTCCGGTCATCACTTGTATGCGGTGCGGATTCATCGGACCTTGACGAGGGTTTATTATGGTTCACATCTGCAGGTATGCCCACCGGCCATGCCGTCTGATAAAGATGCAATACGGAGTAATGCAGGATAAGTTAAAAAATTTAGTAAAATCTAAATATTTTTTACATTTGTATACTTATCCTGCATTACGAAGTCTTAGTGCCCTCCCTTTCGCTACGCTACCTCCCCACGAAGTTTCAGATGTTATGTTTAAAGCAGTTATGTGTTTTGGTGTGACGTCATGACTTCCGGGTCACGTGCCGACTGGGAGAGGGCGCTGCCTCCTGAGCTGGTTGGGACAACTTTCTTCAACAGCTGGATCTCACACATTTCGTCTCTCAGTCAAAGACAGCAGTAAATGCAATACGGAGTAATGTAGGATAAGTATACAAATGTAAAAAATATTTAGATTTTACTAAATTTATCAATAATTAACAAACCATGTCAAATAAATTATGATTTTATTGGTTCACTGAATATGATAAATAAAACATAAACTACTGACTTGTTATTGTAATTGTTAATTAACATTCGTATTCGTTACCCTATATTCGTGATATGAATCGTATTCGCCTCATAGTGTATTCATTGCAGCCCTAGTGATCCCTCATGTTTTACTTCACGTTACTTTTGTTTGCAGCTAAGTAGTTGGAGAGAAGACTTTTATGAGTCATTTGAAGAAACCCCTCTGATCATAGCTATCATCACATACATCGGCTATGGCGTCCTCGTCGTTGTCGGACATATCCGGGACTTCCTGCGGTCACAAGGATTTGAAAAGACAAAGGCAATTACAGAAATTAAACTTCCCGTAAGTTCCCAAATAGATTACATTTTGACTGTTCTCTCTCGATTGTTCCAGCAAAGACCTGAAGCAAAACCATAACAATGATGACAGTTTTGTTTTGTTTTTTAAAATATGTACTCCAGCAAGAAAATATGGTAATACTCAAATGCGGAATGCAGTAATATATTTTGTCATTGTTTTGTCATATATTTTTTTAAGATCAAATTTCAGGAATTTCGACTAAATATGTGTAATATAAGTAATGTAATCAACTTGGTCTGAACAAAATATTAGTAAATGGCCCTCTCTTATATTCACTTTGACCATGAATAGCTTTATTACAATTCCAAAATATAAGCTCCATTTAGCCCCTGATTTGGAAGAATATGTTGCTTAGTGCATCAATTGCATTTAGAGCAATGCCCCCAAAATAACATCTTTCTTCTGATATAGTATATTTTGAATTTCAAAATAAGTGATCTAAAACAGTATTCACCTACTCACTTGAAGTACCTTTTTTACCTTTGTGATATTGGTTAAGGCTGCCATGTCAAATGAGGTTAAATTTATCTCCTGCCAGGAAGTGGAAGGGGGATATAGGAATGGGTGCCGTCCTTCCATCCTCCCGTCCTTCCGTCCGTCCATCTGTTACATTTCGTTTCCAGAGCAGATGTTGAAAATCATACCATATTTCTTCACCAAACTTGGCACAAAGATAAGTCTAGTGGTGAGCTGGTGCCTTTTGATAGTTTGGGATTTAAATTTTTTTATTTTTTTGAGTTTCCATGGCAACGACTTTGACTTAGACTGAAAATGGCGGTAGTCCTCCTTTCCGGAGCAGATCTGAAAACCGTACCATATTTCTTCACCAAACTTGGCACATAATGTCATCTCGCAGTATTGAATACATTTCCTTTCTTGTTGGTAAGTTCTGCATTGCTTGTGTGTCTGTTCCTCCAAAAGTGTTATGGACACGGTTTTTGCATTCACCGACTAACTCCATGCAGAAACACAACTCATTACAAATACAACAGTGTAACTGATCTTAAACCTACTCAACTGTATAAACACTGCCTCCTATCCTGTATATATTCTTGTCAACCATACTCTGTACTTCACTTACTTGATAATGGTGTTAGAACCTACACAGAAACCATCACTCCTAATTGTAATAAAGAAGTTGTTCGTCCTTATGTCTCATCCTTACTCATTACAAATTCAGTAACATATTCTATCATAAACTGCAGATGGCAAAATAAGACCAGTAATAACTTTTTTTAGTGCTGCAATTAGGCCATTTGACAAAAGGCCCAGTGTACATAGTTCACAGGAGCTAATGCCTTGCACACGACCGGACATGTCATATTGGCGGGGGATATGAGTATTTCATGCTTGTTTTTCTTGTCATAGGGGTTTGTGCCACTCTATGCCAGTTGGGAGAGCTTCTACACACGGAATCTTTACCGCCGTGTGCGGGACTGCTGGAACCGGCCTATTTGCAGTGTGGCTGGAGCACATATGGACACACTGGAACGGGTCACTCCTGACCATGGGTGGAACTTCGAGTATGTATTCACAAGGCCAGTTGGCGGATTTCTCAATTAGCTATCTTTAACACTATGATGCGAACTACCCTCAGTTAGCAGCCATGAGTTATCTCCCCTACACCGTGTATACATCAAGCTCCTTCCCAGCCTGTGACTCCTTGGTTTTACTCCTGGTTTTATCACAACACTATGATGCGAATTACCCACAGTAAACAGCCATGAGTTATCTCCCCTACACCATGTATTCATCAAGCTACTTCCCAGCCTGTGATTCCTTGGTTTTACTCCTGGTTTTATCACAACACTATGATGCGAATTACCCACAGTAAACAGCCATGAGTTATCTCCCCTACACCATGTATACATCAAGCTCCTTCCCAGCCTGTGACTCCTTGGTTTTACTCCTGGTTTAATCACAACACTATGATGCAAATTACCCACAGTAAACAGCCATGAGTTATCTCCCCTACACCGTGTATACATCAAGCTCCTTCCCAGCCTGTGACTCCTTGGTTTTACTCCTGGTTTTATCACAACACTATGATGCAAATTACCCACAGTAAACAGCCATGAGTTATCTCCCCTACACCGTGTATACATCAAGCTCCTTCCCAGCCTGTGACTCCTTGGTTTTACTCCCGGTTTTATCACAACACTATCATACGAATTACCCACAGTAAGCAGCCATGAGTTTTCTCCCCTATTCTGTATAGACAAGGGGGCGGTCGGGTAGCCTAGTGGTTAAAGCGTTCGCTCGTCATGCCGTACACAAGGATTTTGATTCCCGACATTGATACAAAGTGTGAAGCCCATTTCTGGTGTCCACCACTGTGAAATTGCTGGAATATTGCTAAAAGTGGTGTATAACCATACTCACTCACTCACTCACTGTATACACAAGTTCCACACAGAAATAACCCGTTTACGAAGCTCTCTATTCTATTGCTGCCGCCAGTCAAAGCTGGTGATACTTGCAACCGACTAACCATTAAGTTTCCAAACAAGTGATGACAGTCGAGACGTCGAACACTCTTTCCCCATCTGTTATTTTCTTTGTTTGTCAATTTGAGTTTCTGTTTCATGTCAACTATCAAGTAGTTGGTATAGTAAGAATGTAAGGGGGTAGTTGGGTGATTTTCCGTTAGTCTGCAACCTTGAACCAATCTGACACAAACAAAAATTTAAGCGTGACTACATTTGGGCTTCGAGGGCAAATTTATAGATTCTTAGCTGCTGGGGTTAGATGGCAAATTTATAGATTCTTGGCTGCTGGGGTTAGAGGGCAAATTTATAGATTCTTGGATGCCACACTGAGTGTATCAAAGGTGTCACGCACTGGGAAAGAGTTTGTGTGTAATAGAGTAAGGGAGATAACTCATGGCTGCTTATTGTTGGTAATTTGAATCATGGTACAGTAGTGGAAGATGTTTTTTTGGTGAGCAATATTATTTTTTTCTTTGTCTGTTGTTTAAAGCCGCACTGAGCAATAGGGAGAGAAATAAAGTAACCAGGTGCTAAAGAGGCCAGTAGCATGTTAAGGTCGGGATGTAGCAGTAATTAAATAGAGATTGTTTGTTTTGTTTGTTTGTTGTTTAACACCGCGCTCAACAATATTCCAGTCTTGATCAGACTATCCAGTGATTGACATGGTGAGCATTGATCTGCGCAATTGGAATATGATGACATGCATCAACCATGTCAGCGAGCCTGACCTGGCGATCCAATTGGTTGCCTCTTGTGACAAGCATGGTATGCTAATGTGGATATTGAAGGGGGTAATAACTGCCTTTTTTTGGGTCAACTTTGTGCACTATTGATTGAGTTGCATAGAGAAAGGACTGGGTGTATTGGTAGAAGTTTGAAAATGTGTTGACAAACATATCATTTTACATTCAAACACAACTCATGTGAATGTAAATTCAGTGTAAACGTGAAGAAAAGATATATGCCTTCAATATCCTTTAAAAAAAAAATATGGATTTTATTTCTCATGTCAACAAATTGTTATTGAAGGTTGACAGGCAAGAAGAAAACTGTTATGAACTTTGGGTCGTACAACTACCTCGGTTTTGCTGAAAACACAGGGCCATGTGCTGAAGCTGTGGAGGTCACCACCTCGGAGGAGGGGGTGGGCGTGTGTGCCAGTAGACAGGAACTGGGTGAGTTGTTGTATGGAGGAGGGGGTGGGTGAGTTGTATGGAGGAGGGGGTGGGCGTGTGTGCCAGTAGACAGGAACTGGGTGAGTCGTATGGAGGAGGGGGTGGGCGTGTGTGCCAGTAGACAGGAATTGGGGGAGTTGTATGGAGGAAGGGGTGGGTGTGCCAGTAGACAGGAACTGGGTGAGTTGTATGGAGGAAGGGGTGGGCGTGTGTGCCAGTAGACAGGAACTGGGTGAGTTGTATGGAGGAGGGGGTGGGCGTGTGTGCCAGTAGACAGGAACTGGGTGAGTTGTATGGAGGAGGGGGTGGGTGTGTGTGCCAGTAGACAGGAACTGGGTGAGTTGTATGGAAGAGGGGGTGGGTGAGTTGTATGGAGGAGGGGGTGGGTGTGTGTGTTAGTAGACAGGAACTGGGTGAGTTGTATGTAGGAGGGGGTGGGTGTGAGTGCCAGTAGACAGGAACTGGGTGAGTTGTATGGAGGAGGGGGTGGGTGTGAGTGCCAGTAGACAGGAACTGGGTGAGTTGTATGGAGGAGGGGGTGGGCGTGTGTGCCAGTAGACAGGAACTGGGTGAGTTGTTGTATGGAGGAGGGGGTGGGTGTGTGTGCCAGTAGACAGGAACTGGGTGAGTTGTATGGAAGAGGGGGTGGGTGAGTTGTATGGAGGAGGGGGTGGGTGTGTGTGTTAGTAGACAGGAACTGGGTGAGTTGTATGTAGGAGGGGGTGGGTGTGAGTGCCAGTAGACAGGAACTGGGTGAGTTGTATGGAGGAGGGGGTGGGTGTGAGTGCCAGTAGACAGGAACTGGGTGAGTTGTTATATGGAGGAGGGGGTGGGTGTGAGTGCCAGTAGACAGGAATTGGGGGAGTTGTATGGAGGAAGGGGTGGGCGTGTGTGCCAGTAGACAGGAACTGGGTGAGTTGTATGGAGGAGGGGGTGGGTGTGCCAGTAGACAGGAACTGGGTGAGTTGTATGGAAGATGGGGTGGGTGTGCCAGTAGACAGGAACTGGGTGAGTTGTATGGAGGAGGGGGTGTGTTTGTGTGCCAGTAGACAGGAACTGGGTGAGTTGTACGGAAGAGGGGGTGGGTGAGTTGTATGGAGGAGGGGGTGGGCGTGTGTGCCAGTAGACAGGAACTGGGTGAGTCGTATGGAGGAGGGGGTGGGCGTGTGTGCCAGTAGACAGGAATTGGGGGAGTTGTATGGAGGAAGGGGTGGGCGTGTGTGCCAGTAGACAGGAACTGGGTGAGTTGTATGGAGGAAGGGGTGGGCGTGTGTGCCAGTAGACAGGAACTGGGTGAGTTGTATGGAAGAGGGGGTGGGTGAGTTGTATGGAGGAAGGGGTGGGCGTGTGTGCCAGTAGACAGGAACTGGGTGAGTTGAATGGAAGAGGGGGTGGGTGAGTTGTATGGAGGAAGGGGTGGGCGTGTGTGCCAGTAGACAGGAACTGGGTGAGTTGTATGGAGGAAGGGGTGGGTGTGCCAGTAGACAGGAACTGGGTGAGTTGTATGGAAGAGGGGGTGGGTGTGAATGCCAGTAGACAGGAACTGGGTGAGTTGTATGGAGGAAGGGGTGGGCGTGTGTGCCAGTAGACAGGAACTGGGTGAGTCGTATGGAGGAGGGGGTGGGCGTGTGTGCCAGTAGACAGGAATTGGGGGAGTTGTATGGAGGAAGGGGTGGGTGTGCCAGTAGACAGGAACTGGGTGAGTTGTATGGAGGAAGGGGTGGGTGTGCCAGTAGACAGGAACTGGGTGAGTTGTATGGAGGAGGGGGTGGGTGTGAATGCCAGTAGACAGGAACTGGGTGAGTTGTATGTAGGAGGGGGTGGGTGTGAGTGCCAGTAGACAGGAACTGGGTGAGTTGTATGGAGGAGGGGGTGGGTGTGAGTGCCAGTAGACAGGAACTGGGTGAGTTGTTATATGGAGGAGGGGGTGGGTGTGAGTGCCAGTAGACAGGAATTGGGGGAGTTGTATGGAGGAAGGGGTGGGCGTGTGTGCCAGTAGACAGGAACTGGGTGAGTTGTATGGAGGAGGGGGTGGGTGTGCCAGTAGACAGGAACTGGGTGAGTTGTATGGAAGATGGGGTGGGTGTGCCAGTAGACAGGAACTGGGTGAGTTGTATGGAGGAGGGGGTGTGTTTGTGTGCCAGTAGACAGGAACTGGGTGAGTTGTACGGAAGAGGGGGTGGGTGAGTTGTATGGAGGAGGGGGTGGGCGTGTGTGCCAGTAGACAGGAACTGGGTGAGTCGTATGGAGGAGGGGGTGGGCGTGTGTGCCAGTAGACAGGAATTGGGGGAGTTGTATGGAGGAAGGGGTGGGCGTGTGTGCCAGTAGACAGGAACTGGGTGAGTTGTATGGAGGAAGGGGTGGGCGTGTGTGCCAGTAGACAGGAACTGGGTGAGTTGTATGGAAGAGGGGGTGGGTGAGTTGTATGGAGGAAGGGGTGGGCGTGTGTGCCAGTAGACAGGAACTGGGTGAGTTGTATGGAAGAGGGGGTGGGTGAGTTGTATGGAGGAAGGGGTGGGCGTGTGTGCCAGTAGACAGGAACTGGGTGAGTTGTATGGAAGAAGGGGTGGGTGTGCCAGTAGACAGGAACTGGGTGAGTTGTATGGAAGAGGGGGTGGGTGTGCCAGTAGACAGGAACTGGGTGAGTTGTATGGAGGAGGGGGTGGGTGAGTTGTATGGAGGAGGGGGTGGGCGTGTGTGCCAGTAGACAGGAACTGGGTGAGTCGTATGGAGGAGGGGGTGGGCGTGTGTGCCAGTAGACAGGAATTGGGGGAGTTGTATGGAGGAAGGGGTGGGTGTGCCAGTAGACAGGAACTGGGTGAGTTGTATGGAGGAAGGGGTGGGTGTGCCAGTAGACAGGAACTGGGTGAGTTGTATGGAGGAGGGGGTGGGTGTGAATGCCAGTAGACAGGAACTGGGTGAGTTGTATGGAGGAAGGGGTGGGCGTGTGTGCCAGTAGACAGGAACTGGGTGAGTTGTATGGAGAAAGAACAGCTGAAATATATCACCTGGTATGTCCTTTCTTCTTGAAACTATAAACCAATTAAATGGGTTATTGCTCTTCTGCTGCCAGGTTATTTGGAAATTCACAAGGAGCTGGATGAGTTGATGGCTGAATTCCTGGGAGTCGAGGCGGCTGTCACCTTCCCAATGGGCTTCGCCACCAACTCCATGAATATGCCTGCCCTCGTGAAGAAGGTTAGTGGGATGATGGTCAAAAGGAAAGTTCAGCTACTGGGCTCTGGATTGATGGGGAATTCCTCATCTATGTGATATGAGAATTTGTATCACAGAATGTTGGTACAATAGCATTACAAAGAAACTTTTCATGCATAAATAATGTTTTTGAGTAACACTGACATTTGATATTAACAAGAAGGATCTGTGAAATTTGGAATGTATTTGACTTGCAAGTTTCACTTGTCCCAGAAACAAGTGCCATGAGATACATTGTATGCTGACTTATGTCCATCAACCTGGTACTGATACCTGGATGTCCGCCATGTGTCATGAGATACATTGTATGCTGACTTATGTCCATCAACCTGGTACTGATACCTGGATGTCCGCCATGTGTCATGAGATACATTGTATGCTGACTTATGTCCATCAACCTGGTACTGATACCTGGATGTCCGCCATGTGTCATGAGATACATTGTATGCTGACTTATGTCCATCAACCTGGTACTGATACCTGGATGTCCGCCATGTGTCATGAGATACATTGTATGCTGACTTATGTCCATCAACCTGGTACTGATACCTGGATGTCCGCCATGTGTCATGATCCATGTTTCGCTGTTTCCAGGGCTGCCTCATCCTGAGTGATGAACTGAACCACGCCTCCCTTGTCCTGGGAGCTCGCCTTAGTGGAGCTACAATCAGAATATTCAAGCATAATAGTAAGTAGGGGTTGGACGATACACCAACTGTCCTATTCCGATACGTATCACGATACCTTGCTCACGATCCGATACATGTCACAATACTTGCATGTGCTCTTATCTGTGATGCGCCATTTTTTTTATAGACATGATGGCCAAATACCTGGCACACTAATGAACACTAAAAATAATGCAAAGGGACAATATTGGGCTCATAGATTCAAAGATATCTTCCCGAGGCAAGAGAGTTCACTGACTTTAAAAGTCCAGTTTCCACCCTTCCCAAACTAGGCAGGTATTATGGAGTAACATTTTGGCTGGACTAACAAGTCTAACTAGTCATGCAATGAAATCGAAATCCGGTTGATTAACTGTCGTGCAGATTTTGGTTGATTGCAGGATTTGAAAAGCATGTGCACCGCCAACTCGTTGTCGTGTTTTTAATCAAATGTGTATGAGAGGTGGAATCTGATTGGTCCATTAGAGAGACTTAGAAGGGACATAACTCGTAATAGCAACTGGTGGCGCTACGATCGTGAGCAGGAATTCCAGCCTATTTCGGCAAGGGTAGAAACTGGACTTTTATAGTCAGTTAACTCTCTTGCTTCAGGAAGATGATTCAAAGACTAATGGAATGTTGCCCAAAAAACATCTTCTCAGAAACTGCTGTATCATGTGTCGTGAAATTTTACATTAATAATTACTGCCATAAGAGTGTTCTTTTAGGTCAAGTCTTTCTATGTCCTTCCACAACAAGCAGATCATCTTACATAGTAAATAGTTATAACAAAAATTATATCTCCAGTGCAGCTATACTTTCTAAGGGAGGACATGGGACGAGGCCAGTTGGCAGTCCAGACAAGTTTCATATATTTAAGAATGTCACAGTTTCCACATGGCATGAATTACACCAAATGTACATAGACAGGACCTGGGTACCATGCAACAAGGCCCCATTTGATGGCTGAAAATATTTATTTAACTTTTAACTAATTACAGGTGGCCCAGTCGTCTAAGGCTAAGTGGGCAGAGTTGCGTCCCTTGGGCACGCCAGACACCTATGATTGTGGGTTCGAATCCTGGTTCGCCCCAATCATGTTTCTAGTTTGTCAGCACCATACCCGTGCTCGTGGGTTTCACCGAAGTGACAGGCCGCGATATAACTGGAATACTGTTAAGAGCGGCCTTAAACCCAACTCATTCACTCACTCACTCTAACTCATTAACAATATGTGAACTTGAAAGATTACATAAAAGAAGTGTATAAAAAACAGTTGGCTGGTGTTTCAACAGTATATTGTGGTATTGAATAAATGGAGACTTTCTTCTCTTACTGGTGACCTGCCTTGATTTTCTAGAATGACTGGATGCAAGATACAGTTTTTCATGAAATCTTCCCATTTTCAGATATGAAGGATTTAGAAAAGAAACTCTGTGACGCTGTGGTCCATGGGCAGCCTCGAACTCACCGGCCATGGAAGAAAATACTCATTGTTGTAGAGGGGGTGTTCAGGTAGGAGAGATATATTATGAGGGGGTACAGGTAGGGAAGACTTGTTATAAGTGAGTGAGTGAGTGAGTTGGCTTTAACGCCGCTTTTAACATTATTCCAGTTATATCCCGGTGTGTCAGCTTAATGTGGGAAGAAAGCCCAAAGTGATGCATGTCTCAGACATTGACCACTACAATGAAACCCACGAGCACGGGTATGGTACTGACAAACCTAGAAACATAATTGGGGTGAACTGGGATTAGAACCCACAATCATAGGTTTCTGGCGTGCTCAAGGGACACAACTCTGCACAGTGAATCACGACGCCTTAGACGACTGGGCCACCCATGCCCCCTACTTGTTATAAGGGGGTACAGGTATGAGAGCCTTATAATAAGGGGGTAAAGGTAGGGGGCGGGACTTATTATGAGGGGGTACAGGAAGGGGAGACATATTAAAAGTGTGTTCAGGTAGGGTAGACTTGTATAAGTAGGTACGTGTGAGGGAGACGTATGAGGGGGTACTGTGCCATAGTTTCATTGAGCATATCCAGTTCAAATGTCAAAAGTTGGTTTTTCAATTACCGACATCCCAACTTTGACATATGAAAAGAATAGCTTCAATGGTGCTACAGATTGTTTTTTCAACTGTTTTCAAATGCTTCTGAATATTCTCTTAAAGCATGGAAGGGTCAATAGTGCGACTCCCTGACATCATCGCCCTCAAGAAGAAGTACAAGGCATACGTATACCTGGATGAGGCCCACAGTATCGGAGCCATGGGGCCCCACGGCCGCGGTGTCGTAGACTACTTTAATGTTGACCCACGAGACGTGGATGTGTTAATGGGTACATTCACCAAGAGCTTTGGTGCAGCTGGAGGATACATTGGAGGAACAAAGGTAACTGTAAACTCCTCGGAGGAACTTTGTATTTTGTGTTTGTTGTGTGAGAGGTGACAAGGGAAGACAACTGGGGATTTTGTGTCCAAAACAGTTCCTGTCGGCCCTTGCTGCTGGTAGAGATCCTTGAACTGTCGGCCCATGCTGCTGGTAGAGATCCTTGATCTGTCGACCCATGCTGCTGGTAGAGATCCTTGGTCTGTCGACCCATGCTGCTGTTAGAGATCCTTGATCTGTCGACCCATGCTGCTGGTAGAGATCCTTGAACTGTCGGCCCATGCAGCAGGTAGAGATCCTTGATCTGTCGACCCATGCTGCTGGTAGAGATCCTTGGTCTGTCGGCCCATGCTGCTGTTACAGATCCTTGATCTGTCGACCCATGCTGCTGGTAGAGATCCTTGATCTGGTTGAGATCCTTGGTCTGTCGGCCCATGCTGCTGGTAGAGATACTTGAACTGTCAGCCCATGCTGCTGGTAGAGATCCTTGATCTGTCGGCCCATGCTGCTGGTAGAGATCCTTGGTCTGTCGGCCCATGCAGCAGGTAGAGATCCTTGATCTGTCGACCCATGCTGCTGGTAGAGATCCTTGGTCTGTCGGTCCATGCTGCTGTTAGAGATCCTTGATCTGTCGGCCCATGCAGCAGGTAGAGATCCTTGATCTGTCGACCCATGCTGCTGGTAGAGATCCTTGAACTGTCAGCCCATGCTGCTGTTAGAGATCCTTGGTCTGTCGGCCCATGCTGCTGGTAGAGATCCTTGAACTGTCGGCCCATGCAGCAGGTAGAGATCCTTGATCTGTCGGCCCATGCAGCAGGTAGAGATCCTTGATCTGTCGACCCATGCTGCTGGTAGAGATCCTTGGTCTGTCGGCCCATGCTGCTGTTAGAGATCCTTGATCTGTCGACCCATGCTGCTGGTAGAGATCCTTGAACTGTCGACCCATGCAGCAGGTAGAGATCCTTGATCTGTCGACCCATGCTGCTGGTAGAGATCCTTGGTCTGTCGGCCCATGCTGCTGTTAGAGATCCTTGATCTGTCGACCCATGCTGCTGGTAGAGATCCTTGATCTGTCGACCCATGCTGCTGGTAGAGATCCTTGATCTGGTTGAGATCCTTGGTCTGTCGGCCCATGCTGCTGGTAGAGATACTTGAACTGTCAGCCCATGCTGCTGGTAGAGATCCTTGATCTGTCGGCCCATGTTGCTGGTAGAGATCCTTGGTCTGTCGGCCCATGCAGCAGGTAGAGATCCTTGATCTGTCGACCCATGCTGCTGGTAGAGATCCTTGGTCTGTCGGTCCATGCTGCTGTTAGAGATCCTTGATCTGTCGGCCCATGCAGCAGGTAGAGATCCTTGATCTGTCGACCCATGCTGCTGGTAGAGATCCTTGAACTGTCAGCCCATGCTGCTGTTAGAGATCCTTGGTCTGTCGGCCCATGCTGCTGGTAGAGATCCTTGAACTGTCGGCCCATGCAGCAGGTAGAGATCCTTGATCTGTCGGCCCATGCAGCAGGTAGAGATCCTTGATCTGTCGACCCATGCTGCTGGTAGAGATCCTTGATCTGTCGGCCCATGCTGCTGTTAGAGATCCTTGATCTGTCGACCCATGCTGCTGGTAGAGATCCTTGAACTGTCGGCCCATGCAGCAGGTAGAGATCCTTGATCTGTCGACCCATGCTGCTGGTAGAGATCCTTGGTCTGTCGGCCCATGCTGCTGTTAGAGATCCTTGATCTGTCGACCCATGCTGCTGGTAGAGATCCTTGATCTGGTTGAGATCCTTGGTCTGTCGGCCCATGCTGCTGGTAGAGATACTTGAACTGTCAGCCCATGCTGCTGGTAGAGATCCTTGATCTGTTGGCCCATGCTGCTGGTAGAGATCCTTGGTCTGTCGGCTCATGCTGCTGGTAGACATCCTTGATCTGTCGGCTCATGCTGCTGGTAGAGATCCTTGATCTGTCAGCCCATGCTGCTGGTAGAGATCCTTGATCTGTCAGCCCATGCTGCTGGTAGAGATCCTTGGTCTGTCGGCCCATGCTGCTGGTAGAGATCCTTGGTCTGTCGGCCCATGCTGCTGGTAGAGATCCTTGGTCTGTCAGCCCATGCTGCCGGTAGAGATCCTTGGTCTGTTGGCCCATGCTGCTGGTAGAGATCCTTGATCTGTCGGCCCATGCTGCTGGTAGAGATCCTTGATCTGTCGGCCCATGCTGCTGGTAGAGATCCTTGATCTGTCGGCCCATGGTGCTGGTAGAGATCCTTGGTCTGTCGGCCCATGCTGCTGGTAGAGATCCTTGATCTGTCGGCCCATGCTGCTGGTAGAGATCCTTGATCTGTCGGCCCATGCTGTTGGTAGAGATCCTTGATCTGTCGGCCCATGCTGCTGGTAGAGATCTTTGAACTGTCAGCCCATGCTGCTGTTAGAGATCCTTGGTCTGTCGGCCCATGCTGCTGGTTTCCTTGTGAGTCTGTCTGTCATGCTGTGATATAACTCAAATACTAATGTAGAAAAATGTGGCATTCTGCCCAACACACTTCTAACTGTATGTGTTGATTCCAGCGCCTCATCAATCACTTGAAAGTGAATTCACACAGCGCCATCTATGCTTGTGCCATCTCCCCTCCCGTCGCCAGGCAGGTCATCCACTCCATGAAGATCATCATGGGCAAAGATGGAACTAACATAGGTGGGTTTCAGGAAAAGTGGACTTATGGACTTCAACTGCTATATTCTTTCAAGCTTCTAAAATTCCACTTCAAAATTTCAGCATACTGTCTTTTCAATGTAGAGCTGGCTACCCGTAGATGTAACCGCGCTGTATTGAATCTGGAACAGAATGAGCAGCATGAGGTTTCAAATGTTAAACTTAGTATGGTTAAATCTACAGGTAACCTCGCTCTACATTGAAAACACAGTATGTTTATCTCCATTCTACCATGACTAAATAAAACGCAAACTCTTTGGTGTTAGCAAATATTTTGAGTGAAGCAGTATGGGCAAGTCCAGTGTTTTGAGTGGGTTGTTGATCTGAATTACGGAAACACTGACAACAGCCTGTAAACAAAATATGGCGCTGTATGCACAGTTTGTTTACACTGTAATTCTTTACTTGAACATATGGCAGGCATTGAAAGCACATAAGCACGCCAACCTCATGAGCTAACATGAGGTGGGCACCCTGAAGAAAACTAATCAAGCCTTGCAAGGCTTTTGTTCTTCACTGCAAGTCACCATTAGGACATCATATCGCTCATTGTGACACAAAAGATATGACATCACATTTGTCCCCAGAATTAAAATACATTCTCTTTTTATATTTCTGTTGTGATAAAGTAGAGATCATTTATGGATAACAGCTTCTTTATTTACTGCAAAGGCGACATTTCAGTATAGATCCTTGTACCGTTGTCATGCAAGGCTGAATAATGAGCACTGTACAGAATAGTGTTTTCTGATGCCTAAGACAGGATGATTAGGAAAGAATATTATATGTGGCTAGCATAATGCCTAACTCCACTCACTCACTCACTCACTCACTCACTCACTCACTCACTCACTCACTCACTCACTCACTCACTCACTTGTGTATATTAATGTATATGGTCCAGGGCCCCGTTCCAGAAAGCGAACGTAGCGCTACGACTGTCATAAGCTAATGTTAAAGTATGGGTGTTACGATCACCTTAGCGCTACGATCGCTTTGTTGAACGGGGCCCAGTCTGGATTATGTACAGACTGCCTGCATGACAGAGTACAGCATTAAAACACAAACAAACATTTCGCTCAAACAGTCGTACACATGAACCAGTCAAGTTCCATGAATTTGGCCTCATTTTTGGATAGGGATCAAAGTTAGTTTAATTTATCATCAAGTAAATGGTTAATTTCCACTGGTCCTGGTAAACCGTTTCAGAATTGTATGCCTCAGTTGTATGTTGCACAGGTCAGAGACGCATTCAGCAGCTGGCCTGGAATACCTCCTACTTCCGCAGAGAGCTTCAGAAAAAAGGCTTCATCGTCTACGGCAACAAGGACTCGCCTGTGGTGCCCTTGCTCTTGTACATGCCTGCCAAGACAACGTACGTGATGGATGATGTTGTGTTACATGTCATTGAGTCTAGGACAGTGTCATTTAAATCTGATCTGTTAGTCTGGTACGCTGCCTTCCTGCGTGAAGATCAAACAAGCCCTCCCTAGGTTCTCGTGGCAAAAACCGCCTCCGTGGTCTAGTGGTAGACCGTCCACCCGGAGAGCGGAAGGTCCGGGGTTCGATCCCCGGCCGCGTCATACCAAAAGACGTTAAAAGATGGTACTTGTTGTTACCCTGTCTGGTGCTCGGCATTAAGGGGCTAAAACAAGGACTGGTCGGCTCGGAGTCAGTATACTGTGTCTGAGTGGGGTATTCATGTTAAACTGCGGAATGGTATCTCAGTGGGCTAGCACTATAAATCGGCATCAGTCCGGACTAGTACAAGCAGCCACACACACACACACACATGCATGCACGTCGCTATATAAGTGCAATAATCTTGGATGCGACGTTCAACCCAATTTCACCTCACCTCACCTTGTGGCAAATGAATTTTCTAATCAGCCAATCAGCATTGGGTCTTCTCTAGATCACTGTGGTGAGGTATCATAATGAGATGAGAGATCAGATTTCAGAGAGATCCGAGATTGAGATTGGTGCAAACAGCACTGTGCTGCTTGAACTCGCTTCTATCCAGGGTGAAGTTGTACAAGACGCTCTTAGCACTACGACTGTCGAAAGTCTATGCTAAGGTATGGGCGTTACGATCAGCTTAGCGCTAAGATCGTTTTGTACAACATCACCCAGGGCTGACCACAGGGCATCACACATTTATTATTCAATTCATTCTTTTGATCTTTGATTCATTTTGATAATATTTTAGGGAAAACTTGTTTGTCTTTGTCTTTAACTGTTTGTAATTTCTCTTCCAGGGCATTTAGTCGTTTATGTTTGGAGCGAGGTCTCGGTATTGTGGTTGTTGGATTTCCAGCTACTCCTATCATTGAATCTCGAGCCAGGTTCTGTCTGTCTGGTGCTCATACCAAAGAGATGCTGGACAAAGTAAGTTGTGGGGAATGTAGCATTCAAAATAATGGTTTCTTCATAGTGAGTGCACACAGAATAAAGATCGTTTTGTACACATAATAAATGGATGAACAAAATTAATTGTGCCAGGAGCTGAATTGTTTCGTACAATGGATACTTTTAACAACAAAGGTGTGTTTCAGATTTATTACTGTAGTCATGCAAGGTATTGAAACCAATGGTGGTGTTATTGCAGTAAGAACTTGGGCGAACTAGGGCAGAATATTATACAGTCGTGCTGAGACAGATGTCACCCCATCCCCAACCCCCCCCCCCCCCCATAATAAATGACCGATCCCTTACAATGTGTGGGTAAAAATGTATAAATGTCAGAAAGTATGAAGTGTATGACGTGTACTTGATGACTTCTTTGCCAAGGTAAAGGTAACTGAGATCAATAGGATTGAAGATTGTATCTGTCATTTTTCAGGCCCTGATGATTATTGAAGATGTGGGGAACAAGTTGCATCTGAAGTACTCACGTCTGCCAGTTCCAACATACACGCGTAAGGATGACCCAGAGCCCCATCTTCAGGTAACCTTGACCTTTTATTGCAGCCTTGACCTAAATCACAATGTTGCCATGCTGTTAGGCGTTGTCATTAAATACATCTACTCAATAGGGTATGGCTTTGTAATTGCTGGCACGTTCTTCTGGTGCAGTGCGTAATAAAGAATGGCAGAATTGATCTTTAAAAACTCTAAAAATGATTTTCAGCACCTCGTAAATAAAATAAGTAGATAAATGTTCTTAAACATCAGGTCAGAACATGAGAATCTGTCACAGAAGTGGCGACAAAACACAAGAATTCCACATTTTCATATTAATGAATACATATGTTTACAAACTTTCAAAACCAAGTCTCGAGAAGTCATATTTTACAGAGTTATGTTCTTTGTCATGTGTGTTTGGACAAGGTGCACAGTACCTCAAACTTGGACATATTTTAGCGGAAGCCATTATGAATACAGTGATACATTTTCCATACATTATGGGAAAATATGTTGATTGAGTTCAAAAACCATCATTGAATATTATGGCACGTGATTGATGATTTGGCCAATGAAGGATCAGATGGTTCAGACATGGTGCTCATCCGGACAAGTTTTCTCGGAAACATCAATATGACAATTTGAATACAGCACTACGTGATGAATATGTTATGACCATCTAGAATTAATATCTTACAAAACCAAGGCCCCTTTTTTATATCTATCCCTTGTCCAGTCATAGTCTCTTTTCAGTTGTAGTCAAAGAAGAATGGGGGGCATGGGTGGCCCAGTCGTCTAAGGCGCCGCGATTCGCTGTGCAGAGTTGCGTCCCTTGGGCACGCCAGAAACCTATGATTGTGGGTTCGAATCCCGGTTCACCCCGATTATGTTTCTAGGTTTGTCACCACCATACCCATGCTCGTGGGTTTCACCGAAGTGGTAAACGTCTGAGACCTGCATCACTTCGGGCTTTCCTCCCACATTAAGCTGACACGCCGTGATATAACTGGAATAATGTTAAACCCAACTCACTCACTCAAAGAAGAATGGCAGGGGATATGGATGACTTTGGTTTTGGGTGATGTTAAACAACCTTCTTCCAAATGCTTTCTATGCTCTGAAACTCCAATGTTTCCCTGTTGTTTTGAAAACTGATATTTCACCTGTGACTTTTATGTTTTCAGTGAAATAGTCCAAGCACGTCCCGAAAATCAGGAACAAAGTGTATGTTACGAATATGCACCTCTCCATGGCGATGTCGGCCATTTTGAATGTCTTCGTCACTTTGTGGACCAAATCCATCATCTCAAGTGTTTACCGTTTGTTGGCATGGTTACCTGCATGAAATCTCACAATGATCTTGCCAACCAAGTATGAAGACTATACGCTCAACATCATAACATAGACTTGTTCACCAACACAAAGCCAATGCAATCAGAAGTGTGAAGTTCAACAGAAATCCAAGGATGCGTGAAATGCAGAACTTTCTACCTGGGTGTTTTACTGATCTACATGACACAAAGAATATTTGTGTATGTTTGCTTTAGGGCTGGGACGAATCCAAATTAACTACCCGGGTACCCATTCCCCTATTACCTGACCCTACCTGGGTACCCACTGTAGGTCTCAAGAGATCGGTACAAATTGTCCAATTTGGAACAATTTGACTGTAGCCCTGGCAAAATGTATTTAGATACACATACTGTTTAAGAGGATCTGGTTATGCATACACTGATGTTGACTGAAGTTTTATCTTTATTCAGATATATAAATGTCAGAAAGAATTGGTGCATAGTCAGAAAGAAATGTGAACACTAGTGACTTGTAGTGTTCTAGATAGGTTTTGCCATTAAACAATATATCATGTGACTAATCACGGGTCCGGGTAGTCCTGTGGTTACCCGGGTCCTACTTAGGACCCAACCAACCCGAATACCCGAGTTACCCGTCCCAGCCCTAGGTTGCGTATCTTTAACTGCTCAGTTTAGGAAATGATTACCATGGTTTAGACATGAAAGAAAGATGTCCCCAGGACTATCAAGTTCCATATTGGTATTTTGAAAACATCACAATATATCAGAAGTCAATTATTGGCACTGTAGAAAGTATGGAAGATGCTGAATAGAAGGTGTATGAATGACGAGTAAAAGATTTCAGTTTATCAAATTTATTAAAGTATGTCATTTCAAAGATTTTCTATAATTACTGTTTTTAATAAATACAGAATACTTACATAAGGTTAAATATTTTCAAGGAGCAATAATTTGATTTGTATTAATGTCCCCATTTTGTGTATCAATGTACACGTTGTAACAACCTACAATACTACAGTAGTGTCGTCATGAGATGAGTCACCAGTCAGTCACTCATTGATAGATGTAATGTTTTAGGTATTTTGATGAGTTCAAAGTTGTATATATCTGTAGTATAACTGAAGGTTGACCATGAAGTTTCTGTGAACATACGCTAAATATGTTTTTCATGAAAGCTCATCTGACATGAGGTAGTGTTTTGCAGCTACATTTGTTATTATTTATTGCTTGTTGGGTGTTATCTATTTATTTGAATAAGTCCTTTTCAAAACCTTGTTTATCATGACCTTCACCTTGTTTCATTATGCACAGCATACAGATAGGGATTAAAAATAGGGATAATCGTAGAACTAATTTCATAACTTCTGATACGTCGAGTACGTGGAAATAAAACCTCGTTCTCTCCATCTGTACTTCCAAGGTAGTAGAGTGCCAATATAATTCTGTTAGTCATGGGGGCCACAAGTAATTATTAGATTTTCTATCTTTAATTTCAAATGTGGGATGAAGACATAATCTGTTATTTTTTTAAGAACAAAATCAGAAACATATGTTTACTTTAACTTTCAATGAATTTGATTCACAGGAACTATGGACAATGTATATCATGACGTTATGAAAGTAAGGAATGCATACAAAGATGTTTTGTCGTATGTAAGTACTTGCAAACAATCAAATTATGTATATTTGGTAGTGAGGTAGGCAGGGATGAAAATCTAATAAATTTGTTGTGGCCTTAACATTCTCCCAGCCCTATAAAGTAAACCGTTTCTGTTGACGAGGTTTCACGGTACATCTTATCTGACTTGTCCAAACCTGTGTTACACAGCGTCAAATAATGAGAAGTATCGTGAATCTGAGAACCATGAGTTAACACTGTCTATATGTAGCAGGGCATGGAGTCATCCCACAGATGACATCCTTACCTTGTCAGCTTGCTGACGGGGTTACCTCTTTGGTCATGTGGATAAGGCATTCAACCTCTGATCAGAAGGTCTGTGGTTCGAATCCCATCACGGGACTCAGAAATTTTATGGCCGCTACATTGGCTCCCAACACGGGGCTGAGCGTGTTCATATTAACTTTGAGCAAAATAAGCCTCAGTACCCTACCATGCCGCCCGGGACGTGCCTTCTGTTGACAGGGGAGTAATACCACTGCTGCTACCATACTCAGCAGGCTGACAAGGTAAGGATGTCATCTGTGGGATGAGGATGTCATCTGTGGGATGAGGATGTCATCTGAGGGATGACAACACGCCCTGCTACATACTGTAAACAGCTTTATTTCTGTGCCGTTAAAATATTGCGAATACCACACCAAAGACAATTTAATTTGAGTTGGCCGGAAAGTTGACCGGCTGATTAGCACGTGACACACTCAGCCAATCACAGAGGAAACCATGCTTGAGTATGTGGACAGTGCGATTCTCGCAAGATGGCTTGAATATATCAAATTGAATACATGTGAAAGATAATGGCAAGTGCCCCCCCCACCCCCCACCCCCCCAAAATATAGCTCTCATTTCAAAAATTTGATATCCCAAAGACCTTAATGTTTCATAGTTTTGTGAATTCCATTGTTTAGCATACAGTTTTTCTATTTCCATTTGTCAAAGATTCATTTGCATATCAAAACTTTGAATTCTTTTTGCAATTTGTTTTCTCCCTGCTGCACAATTATCACAATAATAGCAATAGTACAATGCAAGATTAACAGGCAGGGAAAAGGTTTTGAGATTTTGAAAGCTTCATGAATTCGGAGTCTTTTCCAGGGGTGATAATTGTAATGCGAACTCGGGAACACTTCTTTACGCTGACTCCATGGAGTATGCAATTACAGTTCTGAGGAGTTGATGTCAGAAGAGTCTCTGCTGGTTTCCCAGGAGAATAAGGTAGTGCTTCTCTGATTTCTTTACTAATAAACACTAAAAGCCTGCGCCTTAACAGATTTACCTTGCGTACAATATTAGGACACACGCTATGTAGAATACAGTAGAATCACATTGCAAAATTGTCCTTACTAGCTTTTTTAAAATCAATTTATTTGGGGAAAAGTTTGTTTTAATTAACTAATGTATTGATGTATTTTTTTATATAGTGAGTTCATTTATCAATACAAAAACAGTTTGTATATTTAGGACTTTATTTTTAATGGTTTGTCTACAGTAAAGCTAATAAAAACCCTACTCCCTCACTCACTGTATCTGCAGGTGTAATGTAAGGGAACTGTGAAAGTGATGTCTATGTTTGACGAGACTAAAAACAGCAACTGTTTGACCGCCGTCATATACGTGTAGCTGGAATATTGCGAACAAACAAACAAACAAACAAAAACTTTCTATAGACATCATCTGACAAGTACTCATCTCCTATCTGATCATGAAGTTTTTGTCCGACATGATGTGAATAATTATGCATCTACAAGTACATGCATAAGTAACAATACTGTGAATGTGATTTTAGAATATTTTTATATGCCTATTTATCAAACAGTTTACTGAATAGAAACATTATTTATGACATGTTGATCTGGATTGTGATGGACCTCGCCAGAAATCACTCCAGTCTTGATAATATTGGGGTATTGCTTGCTGATTTACAAAGATCAGCTGTAGTGTGTTTAGTTTTCAGTCACTGTATTTTGTATACATTTTAACATTTTTGAAGTCATGTTTTAGTTAACATAAGACTACCATGGTATTCACATGATTTGGTTAACATAAGATTACTATGGTATTCTAATGATTTGGTTAGCATAGGATTACTATAGTATTCACATGATTTGGTTAACATAAGATTACTGTGGTATAAATATGATTTGGTCATTAACATAAGATTACTATGATATAAATATGATTTGGTTAACATAAGATTACTATGATATAAATATGATTTAGTTAACACAAGATTACTGTGGTATAAATATGATTTGGTTAACACAAGATTACTATGATATAAATATGATTTGGTTAACATAAGATTACTATGATATAAATATGATTTGGTTAACATTACATATAGTCTCCGGGGTGTCAACTTGTTGGTTAATGCATTTAAACCTTTACTTGAGACATTACCAGATGCCAGAAATGAGACAGCACCGTGCGTAAGGGTCCAGTCAGTTTTGTAACGGGGAGAGGGGGCAGGGCAGGACCACTGAAAAACAGGTTGAGGAGAGATTTTTTTTTAATTAAATGCAATTTTTTGTAGGGTCTAAAGAAAAGGGTGTCAAGAATTTTATATTTAAATAATATTTGATTGGTATGCTTTTTAGGATAAACATCTATGGCAAGTGTCCTTAGGACAGCCATGAAAACCTTTTACAAGTTAGGGATGGGTCACCATGGAAACTGAATTCATCTGTTGTATATATGTGGGTAACGAGCATCTCTGCCACAGACCCCTCTGAAAAAATTATTTGTCTCTTAAGTTCAGCACATCTTACACTGAATGTAACCATTGTACCATCACATAGTGAGATTTTTATGAAGTGTGTTAGAATTCTCTAGATGTACATATACCGGTATATGTTTACCTCCAACACTGCTGATGCCTTTTCAACAGTTGCACTGGCTGATATTTTTTATGCAGTTTTTTGGCCAGGTAGTTTTTTTTCTCTGGCATTTTTCTAGCTGTTGAGAAGGTAGAGTTTCATAATACCACCATTTATGTGATAAACTGTAAGTGTGATGTTGGCATCCAAGGGACTGGACATATTGCCAGTAAGAGAGTGATCAAACAGGACGTTATTCACATGCACTTTTTATGAGAAGTACCCTTTTCTGGTTATGGTGCTTGACAATTTTAATTTGAGCCATTTTGGAAACTGAATGATTACCAAGTGTATTATAAGGCGTATGTGATATCTTGGAATGTGACCAAGAGCAGTTGTATTTGTGTTTTGGAGTTTACATGTCTTTATGAGGATTTATGGGGAGACATATCTCAGTTTTCATGCCAGACTAACTTCCTAACTTTGGATTACAAGACCATTTCCTGGTTTATGGATTGTTTTGGTCAGTATGAAGAGGGTAACGTTATAAAAATATGGCAGCATAATCATTAAAACAAAAACTGGTCTGGCTAAGAAACTGACCAATAAGCAGGCAGGTTACAGTCTGTCTGGCTGAGAAATTGACCAATGAGCAGACAGGTTACAGCCTGCTCAGACAAGTCCCTGTGTTAAGGGGGATATTGATGTATTTATATCCTTATTTACATCCTATATTGTATGCATGTTCAAGTGTGCGATCTGGACATTGCCCGAACATGTGATTTTATTGGTTCATAAGAAATATTTTACATCTGCATTTCAGGCCTGATATTAAATTAATGGTTCATTATCAATGTTTGGAAATTTCTGCTACCATGTATATGATAATGTTTCCTTGAAATGCCCGTCTTTTGGAATTGTCATTGCCAGTACTTCACAGGTGTGTTGCTTCCACATCAGGCAGTTCACAAAAGGGACATGTAATAAGAAGGCCTGATTTGACTTCTGTGATGTATGCATGAACTCATTTGGTTGGCTGACTAAATAAGACACCCATTGCCATAGGTGGTGGGGGTATTTTTATCTTTAAATATTTATCACATGTGATGAAGGAAAATTGTGTTAATGAGCCTTTGAAGTATTGACAATAACTATAGTTTGAGGAAGCAAGAAAACTTTAGTAGGATTTTTTCATTTTCATGATTATTCATAAATTTGGAACTTTTATTTCCACTGTTTCCTGCTGTGTGGTTGTAGTGTGTGTAAAATTCAAATATGAAATTGTCCATATTTTGATTTGTTTTACCAGTATGTAAATAATTGATAGGCTATACTGTTGATTATGAAATCACCTGTTTCTTGAGATATATATTATTTTACGATTGTTATAGAGATATATTGCCTTTTGTTATTTCTACACATATTCTGCATATTACGGGGAAACATTCACATTTGCCTTACACTGAAATCCAATGCACATTTCCACGACCCCTCTGTGATTCATATCAAAAGCACATTCTGAGTTATTATTGTCATTAATTGTTGTGAAGTCAGATTAATATGTTATATTTGAGTATCTTGAAAAATATGTTTGTACATGCAGATGACACTGACTAGGGGCACCAAATTGAATGTGTAAGATCAGATTTACAATTTTGGGGGTTCCATTCTGACTAATAAAATATGGCTTTTGTCACTCCTAGTGCAAATATATCAAAAGAACAGAGGTGAAATTCTGATATGTCTGTTGGCAAAGTATAGATTCATGAGAATTGATTGCGACAATAATTTGTCACATCTTGTAAAGGTGATGCAACAGGAACACAGCCTTGAACCAGTCTCTGTGAGATGGGTTTCATTGCAACATGGGCAGGTTGGGGGAGCGTTCAGGTACACAAACATAAATATTATCTCAAAACACTCATGTAGATGCAGGTTGGTGTGTTAAGCATTCAGTTGAGATGCTTGGTGGGTGTGATTAAACTATTACCCAGTCTGTAAAGATTGGATCTGGTGTAATGTCTTCTGACTAATGAGCTTGCCAACTAAAAGCCAAACATTGAAATCTTCTCGCACTTCTGGGCACATATTTTCCAAACATTTAGGCACAGACTGTTACACACAACAACATAGGTGAAAAAAACAAGTTTGAATCTGATCTTGCTACAGTCATTATCTGTATTTTGCTACAGTCAGTGTCTGTATTTTGCTACTGTCAGTGTCTGTATTTTGCTACTGTCAGTGTCTTTATTTTGCTACAGTCAGTGTCTGTATTTTGCTACAGTCAGTGTCTGTATTTTGCTACTGTCAGTGTCTGTATTTTGCTACAGTCAGTGTCTGTATTTTGCTACTGTCAGTGTCTGTATTTTGCTACTGTCAGTGTCTGTATTTTGCTACTGTCAGTGTCTGTATTTTGCTACTGTCAGTGTCTTTATTTTGCTACAGTCAGTGTCTGTATTTTGCTACAGTCAGTGTCTGTATTTTGCTACAGTCAGTGTCTGTATTTTGCTACAGTCAGTGTCTGTATTTTGCTACTGTCAGTGTCTTTATTTTGCTACAGTCAGTGTCTGTATTTTGCTACAGTCAGTGTCTGTATTTTGCTACAGTCAGTGTCTGTATTTTGCTACAGTCAGTGTCTGTATTTTGCTACTGTCAGTGTCTGTATTTTGCTACTGTCAGTGTCTGTATTTTGCTACTGTCAGTGTCTGTATTTTGCTACTGTCAGTGTCTGTATTTTGCTACTGTCAGTGTCTCTTCTTTTACGGAATATCAGTTTGTGTATTTTCCATGAATATAGTTTTACAAACAGACATAGCTCTGCCTGGATCCATGGGTAATGGGTTTTTATAAATCCCAGGTTTGCCCCGATTATCATCCTTGGTCTGTCAGCACCATACACACGTGCATGGGTTCCACCGAAGTGGAGAATGTCCACGTCCCGTCACACTTTGGGTGTTTGTCCCACATTAAGCCAACAGGCGTATTATAATGGATGAACTGTTGAAAGTGTTGTTAAACTCGCTCAATACAAACCACTCTGCCTTCTGTCCCAGTCAGCATGTACAGTGTACAGGGACAAGTAAAGAGGCAGTGTCGATCAATGCTTCTCCATCAAACTTCATTTACAGACCACCAGAAATTATATCAAGTAAAACAATTAAAGTCGAACACAAAGGCAGGAAATGGGTAACTTGACATTTTGTATACAATTTTCTAACACCTCACTGCAAAGTTCACTTCAAAAAGAAATTACTTTGACCTGCTTGTTGGCCAGAATTTATTGAACTGCGGTATTAAAATGTTCAACTTTCAGAAATTGATAGCTATTGATATATGTTGTTTTTTTACCTCCTGGGTAGTAGCCCAATAGTTTGACTTTGATTATAGGCTCAAACATGAAACATAGCATTCCAGTGGGTACACCATGAGGTCGGGCACTTGCTGGGTTTTGACTTCTTCCTGTCGACAGCATGCTTGCCACCCTGTCCACCCATATGCCAGTACCAGCACCTTTTGCTGAAGTTTGTTGATCAAGTTTACAGTCAGTGTTATTCAGATGGTGCAGCAGCCCCGATGATATTTACAAATTGCTGCCTGTTACACATTTGTAATTTTGAGTCTTGCTCAGGTTGTGAAGTAAACATATTCTGAGCGAAAGACAATATATGTATTAATCCTGCGTACACCATTATGCTGTGAGGCTGTGTATATAGTATTAAAGTCAACATGTATTGCGCCTCCTATACTGAAGTCCATGTTATTGTTAATTATTTTCAGCATGAATTCCTACATTATACAGTTTATGGTTTATGCTGAGTGGACATATATTTTGCATTTGCACAAATTGTTTAATGTCCATGAATGAGGAAAGCCAGTGGTTGTAGACATTATTGCTAAAATGGATAGAATTATCATTAAACCGCCCACATTTCATCAGAAATGACCTGGCCACTGTAACTTGATAATGCCCTCATATTGCTTGACGACGCGCCAATATCATGCCCATTGTTAGGTGACGTCATATGATAGGGATAGGTGACGTCACGTTCAGTAGTGACGTCATCTGGTTTGTAAAAGTGGGTCAGTGACGTTCGTGTTGAGAGCAGTAAATGTTTCAAATCGTTATTGTTGTTTCTTTAATTTGATAACAAATTCCATCCATTTTAGCTTTAATAACGGAAACGCTATTTTTCAGGACTTTATCATTTACAGAAGCCCTCAGTCTTTTCAAACTGCCCTCCTTCGTCGGGCAGTTAATGGAAGTCCTCAGACTTCTGCAAATGATAATACCTTGAAAAATAGCGTAACCTCTTTTGTCGGGCAGTTATGGAAGACCTAAGGCTTCTGCAAATGATAATGCACTGACAAATAGCGTTACCCTTATAGTAACAACAGCACAAGTAATGGCACAGTAACTCCATTTTCTCTGACTACTCTTGTGGCACGTCCAGTGCTAAGAGAAAGGTAGTGTGGTCGTCACCTTTTCACATAGTTTCAACACATAATATGAATTAAGGCTACATATTGAAAATGAAATCCAGACCACTTTTTACACCACAATGATACTTATCTTCAGATATGCAACTTCAACTGAAAATGTTCTTGCCTGAAAAGTGATGACATACAAGCCCATAACCAAAAGGCTACATTGAAGAAACTTATTCGGGCTAGTGCCAGTTGCATCCCAATCTGCTTTTCGTCAGAAAACAAATATGGTGGAGTGGTGGAACTGGTGATGAGGTGCTTATGACGATATATAGCGACCAGTTTACTTCCAACAAGACACAGGCGGGTAGCTTAGTGGTTAAGGTGTTCGCTCGTCACACTGAAGACCCGGGTTTAATTCCTGACATGGGTACAATGTGGGAAGCCCATTTCTGGTGTCCCCTGCCATGATATTGCTGGAATATTGCGAAAAGAGGCGTAAAAAACACACTCACTCATTCCAAGGAGGCACTTAGGACTATGTAGCTACCAGTTTACCTCCAACAAAGCACTTAGGACTATATAGCTACCAGTTTACCTCCAACGAGGCACTTAGGACTATATAGCTACCAGTTTACCTCCAACGAGGCACTTAGGACTATATAGCTACCAGTTTACATCCAACAATTAAAGAAATCTGAAAAATATTTCAGGAAAACTTGTAAGGTCTGCTCAAGGTTATTGTTCCTGAAATCTTGTCAGCACAAGATGCGGAGATGAATGTGTTGTTGTTTCGTTTTTGTCAGGAGGCAGTTTTTGTCAAAAAAATATGTTTGTCATTAATGTATATATGAAACCAGTTTGATGATTCCATTTAGTGTGTTGCTGTCATGTGCATCAACACTGGAGATTCTTGACATGGAGGTAGAAACCAACGAGTCTGTAGTCTTTGTCTTACTCCTGTCACTATTATATGTACATGTTGTAAAAGATGCATAAATATTAACTGTTTGTTAAATCACTGAGAGCATGTCACCGCTTTGTAGCTTGCCCATCACAGTACTTGACTCATTGCTTGTTTTACTGCTGCTATGTTTTACTTGCTTTGTGTATTCATATTTTTATACTGTTTGACTGCAAGATATGTTATCAATTACACTTCCTACAAAATTCAGGAAAGTAATAAAATTTTCATTATGCCTTTTATAAGCTCCTTATGTTTTTGCTCATTTGACATGTCAATGTGAGCTTGTGCCATCGTCCGTCCATCTGTCCTGTGACACTGCACACAACTCCTCTCTAAAGCTATAAGGCTTTTGACTCGTCACGATATGGCTGAAATACTGCCGTTGTGCGTTAAATCTTAACACTCACTATATATAAGGCTTTTGACTCGTCACGATATGGCTGAAATACTGCCGTTATGACGTTAAATCTTAACACTCACTATAAGGCTTTTGACTCGTCACGATATGGCTGAAATACTGCCGTTGTGACGTTAAATCTTAACACTCACTATAAGGCTTTTGACTCGTCACGATATGGCTGAAATACTGCCGTTGTGACGTTAAATCTTAACACTCACTATAAGGCTTTTAATCAGACCAAGCATAACACATTCTCATATCCCTGGCACCAACCAACATAGGCTTTCGTTTGGAAAAGTTTGAAATGGCTGCCATTGTGTAGCTAGAGTGAGTTTTCTGGTATTCTATCTGTAGTGGAATACCATAGTGTACATTGCCATCTATGCACGGTTATAACAGCAAACATCTACCTACCTGGCAGGTGGGATGACGAGACTCCAGCGACTGACACAATGCAAGACCTACCAGCTGATGCTCATCAAGTGATAAACATATGTCCATGTCCAAAAGTCTTCTGATAAACCATCGCAGAATATTGTGATATTGTGTGATAAACTATCCTAGAATGTTGTGATGTCCTGTGATAAACCTTCGTAGGATGTTCTAATGTCGTGTGATAAACCATCCCAGCATGTTGTGATGTCCTGTGATAAACCTTCCCAGCATGTTCTGATGTCCTGTGATAAACCTTCCCGGGCTGTTCTGATGTCCTGTGATAAGCCTTCCCAGCATGTTCTGATGTCCTGTGATAAACCTTCCCGGGATGTTCTGATGTCCTGTGGTAAGCTTTCCCAGCATGTTGTGATGTCCTGTGATAAACCATCCAGGGATGTTCTGATGTCCTGTGATAAACCTTCCAGAGATGTTAAGGATGTTTTGATGTCCTGTGATAAGCCTTCCCAGCATGTTGTAATGTCCTTTGATAAATCTTCCCAGCATGTTGTGATGTCCTGTGATAAGCCTTCCCAGGATGTTGTGATGTCCTTTGATAAGCCTTCCCAGGATGTTGTGATGTCCTTTGATAAGCCTTCCCAGCATGTTGTAATGTCCTTTGATAAGCCTTCCCAGCATGTTGTAATGTCCTTTGATAAACCTTCCCAGGATGTTCTGATATCCTGTGATAACCTTCCCAGCATGTTGTAATGTCCTTTGATAAATCTTCCCAGCATGTTGTGATGTCCTTTGATAAGCCTTCCCAGCATGTTGTAATGTCCTTTGATAAGCCTTCCCAGCATGTTGTAATGTCCTTTGATAAACCTTCCCAGGATGTTCTGATATCCTGTGATAACCTTCCCAGCATGTTGTAATGTCCTTTGATAAACCTTCCCAGCATGTTGTAATGTCCTTTGATAAACCTTCCCAGGATGTTCTGATATCCTGTGATAACCTTCCCAGCATGTTGTAATGTCCTTTGATAAACCTTCCCAGCATGTTGTAATGTCCTTTGATAAACCTTCCCAGGATGTTCTGATATCCTGTGATAACCTTCCCAGCATGTTGTAATGTCCTTTGATAAACCTTCCCAGCATGTTGTAATGTCCTTTGATAAATCTTCCCAGCATGTTGTAATGTCCTTTGATAAACCTTCCCAGCATGTTGTAATGTCCTTTGATAAACCTTCCCAGGATGTTGTGGTGTCCTGTGATAAACCTTCCCAGGATGTTCTGATATCCTGTGATAACCTTCCCAGGATGTTGTGATGTCCTTTGATAAACCTTCCCAGCATGTTGTGATGTCCTGTGATAAACCATCCCAGGATGTTCTGATGTCCTGTGATAAACTTTCCCAGGATGTTCTGATGTCTTGTAATAAAACTTCCCAGGATGTTGTGGTGTCCTGTGATAACCTTCCCGGGATGTTGTGATGTCCTTTGATAAACCTTCCCAGCATGTTGTGATGTCTTGTGATAAACCTTCCCAGCATGTTGTGATGTCCTGTGATAAACTTTCCCAGGATGTTCTGATGTCCTGTGATAAACCTTCCAAGGATGTTCTGATATCCTGTGATAACCTTCCCAGGATGTTGTGATGTCTTGTGATAAACCTTCCCAGCATGTTGTGATGTCATGTGATAAACCTTCCCAGGATGTTCTGATGTCTTGTGATAAACTATCCCTCGATGTTCTGATGTCTTGTGATAAACCTTCCAGAGATGTTAAGGATGTTTTGATGTCCTGTGATAAACCATCCCTGGATGTTCTGATGTCCTGTGATAACCTTCCCAGATTGTTGTGATCTCTTATGACAAACCTTTCCAGTGTGTTGTGATGTCGTGTGATAAACAATCCCTGGATGTTCTGATGTCCTGTGATAACCTTCCCAGAATGTTGTGATGTCTTGTGACAAGCCTTTCCAGAGTGTTGTGATGTCTTGTGATAAACCATCCCAGATTGTCCTGATGTTTACTTTTAGATAAGCCATTCTAGGATGTTGTGATGTCCTGTGTTGTGCAACTGGGTGTGCCAGTACTCTTCATTCTTGATAGGTCCATGTTGTGTGGCACCCTACATTGCTGTCGGCTCACACTGGTCCGAATCCAGATACATGAAAACAAGGACTCATGTGCATTTGTTGAGGGGTCCTGAACAGCAACAAATCGATAGTGACTAAGTGAAAACACTGGCCCGATTTTAAGGCCTAACTTCCCAAGCTCGGGAAACATGTACACTTGTATATCTGTACAGATAATGGAGAGATATTATCAAGACATAACATGTTTAGAATGAATGTTCCTAGTCATGGACAGTTAAGGAAGATGTCACGGATAGTGTTTCGAAGTACTTACGGCAAATGCTTTGTCTTTGATTGTCAACTGACTGTGCTACCTACAAGATAGCCGTTCTAATGGTGTCCCAATCAATGTCACTCACTCTATGTGATCATAAATCCCGGAATACGATTTGAAAAATAAATGTGCGGTTGAAAGTGATATTGTCGACCTCGTACTTTCACCATATATATCGAGGAACAACGTCAATAACATCTTAATCGGATGTAATATTGTAATACGGTGTTATACCTGTACGGACGTGTGTTCATAGCTGACAACGCCAGGTACCTACACTCGTGATTTCTGTCCCAAGCCGAGAAACATAAAGTGTCCCGAAGTTGATAAATGTTAACGTATCCAAAGCAAAAGCTTTATCTCAAAAGTTGTATGAAGGGACATGTCCTTCGGTGTTGGCAGGTTAATCAGAACGGCGTTGATCAGTTGGGGGTATCCCAGTTCACCGTATCGAGGTTGCGTCTGCGAGTGTATGGGTCAGGTAGATCCAGACATGCACTTTGGTGAAACTTGGGTTTGATGCTGACAAACGTATATCCTAACGTATCCTAATCGAGAGAATATTTTGGATTTGAACCCACTTATTCTGATGTTGAGGGCATACTTTAGTAATTGATCGTAACTGCATTGTACTGATCTAATAACCTGCACTACGGCGAACGTGACGACATATTCAGGACTGAAGATATTAAACAAGTATAGGATTTCAATAATTTAATCAACTGGAACTTATGTGCATACCATTTTGTATTTGAATGAAACACAGCTGAGTTCAGCTGTCATCCGATGGGTTTTATTTCAAACAGCTACAATTCCTGAAAATGTTCGCCCAATTGTATCATTCGTTCGGCAGAACTTCAGTATGGGAGTATCTGTATACGTTGATCACAAATGTTAGAAGTTCTACTTACTGAAGATAATAACAAATATTTTGTTCTTTTTGGTACGAGCTGGAACACTCCTGTAATAATCAAAACGTAAAGCCACTTAATACTTAAACTGATACAAACTTGTTTTAATGTCAATTAATTCATTGGTAATTAATACACGTGTGTGCGCGCACGCGTGCCTGCGTTAATGTTGGTTATGCAGTCGTCAAATGCTATTCTAGCCATATATTACGGCGACCTGTAAATAATCCGAGTCTTGGTCAGAGAACCTGCAGTGGACATCATGAGTGCTCATTTTCTGCCGTCTGAACACGTTGAACAACCAGCCACGTCACACCTATAAACACTGTAACTGACCCACTCGGATCTACACACATCTTCCCCGGAACCACTGAAAAGACGACTATCGACTCTCCCTAAAATATACGTTTTTTTACCCCAAACCAGAACTTTGTATTTTGGTGAATGGTTCTCCTCCGATTCTTTCTGAGCACCCAGGATCTTTAAAAAATATACCTGTTCTTTATACCCATGAAATCGTTGGCCACACAGAAAAAATGAACAGCGGTTGATTATTGGGTGATATATTGGTGTTCTGTGAAATATTGTGGATGATTTTTTATCAATGTGGCAACTGCGTTATTGACAGCGGACAAGACAATTATATTTCGAAATTGTGTCAATGTTAGCAGGCGACTCTACAAAACAATTAACAAACTCCATTAATGTAGAATAACCAGCAATTCGACACGATACATGACATGTACCTGTTGGAATTATTCACCTTATTCATCACGTGTCGCGCATAGACTTACCTAAGTTATATTCATTTATCAATGTTCGAAGAAAATTACTTCCTATTATAATTGTTTGAGCTCTTGCGACGAGAATTCCGATATGGGAGTTTGAGGAGGGTGATATTTATTGTTTTTGTGTTATTATCCTTTAGATCTGGCAAAGTATTTATGTATATATATCCTGATACAAAGGAGCTATGGCAAGGCTACCACGGTGAATATTTTAATCTCTGGTGCGCTTTGATGGTGCAATTGTTATCTCAACAGTGATTGGCTACAATCGTAGGCCCTACCCAATGGCTAACAAGGTAACGTTTATGACAAGGCCATCAGATGGTTGAGCGGCAGGGAGGGGCAGCATCCACAATATTTTCACCATCATGGGGGGAAATGGGTTGATTAAGCAGAAGAATGGTCATGTTAACGGATTAAACGGGAAACTAAATGGGAAACATGCGAAGGTGAGCAAAATGCATTTGTAGTAGATTGCAGACGATAGATATTCAAGCAAGACATTGCCTAAGCCTTGCTCAGGTGAATGCATGTGGATATATATTGTATCTGTTGATCTTCTTGTTTTTCCGAAAATAATGATTGAACATTGTCTTCTCATAGCTGTTACTAGAAAGTGTTCCGTAGATTCTGTGTAACCCTATTCTCTGCCTCATTTATTACATATTAAAGAACGGCCACAACAGTAAGAACTAGAAATGAATAGCCTATTGTTAAATACTTCAGTAAACAACAGGTAGGCTCTGTATATTAGATCCGGTTGGTGTCGTGTACCCACGAGATCAGATGAGACTGAGCTTACTTGTTGAAAGTCTGGTGGTAAATTTCCTTTACATATTTTGATCTGTACCAGTAAGTAAAAGGACTACGAGATACTGATCATATTTGATACAGATCTATTTGGATGACTCATGACTCATGACTCTGTGGTGACCTACTGTCCATTAACCAGTTGTCATCATTTGTTTCGTTTCATTTCGAATATGTCCTACAATCTACTTTTTATGTACATGCTTACTTTAGTTTTTATGAAATTGTGAGCAAATGTTTTTATTTACTAATTTTGAGTGTTAATGTTTTACTGGTTCAATTTCTGTTATTCTGTGAAACATTCTGTTGACTAGGCCTAACCATGCTAACTGTAATTGCCATCATATAAACGGCATGTGTTCAATTTTCAACATGGGTACAACTAGTGAAACCCTTTTCTGGTGCCCAGGCGATGATATTGATGGAATATTGCTAATACTAAAAGCAGTATAAAAGTCAGGCAGTCAGTCTAAAGTTATATTTGGGCATGATACTTTTCTAGCATATCTTATGAACGGCAAAGTGCAACTTGGGTACGGCATATGTTGTTAGTAAAGAAAATAAATCTTTTCTAAAAAAATTCATTACCAAAGTTTGCTACTTTTTATCATGTATGCTATGTAATGTGCATTTGTATACTTTCATCACTACTTATTTTAGACTCTCAACATTAATAGCACTGCAACAATATTTCAGTTGAAGGAAGACGAGTTCTATGGATGAACAACTTTTTTGTTACAATTAATGCGATCATCACTCCAACTTCTAAATGCCATTGAAAGAAGTATTTCAGTTATTTCTATAAACATGATAAATCTATCATGATCATAAAGAATTGTCAAAAATTTTACTTTGTCAATTTTATGATGGCCCCCTTTGCAGAAATGACATTTTGCAAATATAGATATCATTCATTGCTATTGTAGTGATAGAAACTAACAGTTTTAGTCCACTAGTCCTTATAATGATATATAGCAAAATCCTTAAAAAGGAAAATTTCAACTACTAGTCCTTATGACATCTTAACTATTGGGCTGTTTGGCAAGGACGATAAGACTGGTGCCACTTTCTGACACAGTACTGTGGCCATTAATGTAAGCCTAAAATATAAAACAAAGTTAATTTGTTCATACATAATTCACCCCAAACTCCAATGGGTTGGTCCTGGCATTGCTTATGCCAAATGTATAAGAGCCTATCGATGTGCCTCCTGTGATAACCTGATTGGATGAGATAAGCTGTAATATTACCAGCTCGTGTCCACATGCTGAATGTCTGTGTGACTAGTGTTTCAATAAATATGTGAAGGGAAAACTAATTAATGTAATTTGCAAAATTTCTAACAGCGGACATTATTTTTACGTCCCTTTTGAAGTGCATATATTATTGGTGTCTGTTCTCAATTATTATGTATATTGGAATCAATACAATGCATTTAGTAAAACCCTGGGTAATTATGATTCATCGGGAGTGTGGAAATGAAAACATTTTCACTTGTCTTCTCGCAAGTAATCTACTAAAACTAACTTGTCCTTACTTTTGTACTACGTATCATCTTCTCGAGGCAAGGGAGTTAACTGACTTTAAAAGTCCAGTTTCCACCCTTGCCAAACAAGACTGGAATTTCTGTGCTCAATCGTAGCGTCACCAGTGACCAACCAGATTCCATCTCTCATATCAATGCTTCAAACAAAATGGCGGCGTTCAGTGAAGACAATCTGATCAATAATTGAGATCTGTGTCGTAATAAAACCGTCGTAATAAAACCTCGCAAAGTGCATCGTATCAATTGAGCACCTTCATTAAAAACATGAAAAAAGATTGGGAATATTATCTGTCGACGCCCAGTTGGCGGTACACATGCTTTGCAAATCCTGCAGTTGACCAAAATCTGCTTGTTGTTTACGAACCAAATGTCTCGTTCATTACGCTATTTTGATTGGACTATGCATAGACTCGTTAGTCCAGCCAAAATGTAACTCCGGAATTCCAGCCTCGATCGGCAAAGGTGGAAACTGGACTTCTATTGTCATTTGACACCCTTGGCTCGGGAAGATGACTACGTCTATGTATATTTCACCTTGTATAATGCACTTTGTCAACATTGAGGTTAAACCTGGATTTGGAATGGAGGCAATAGTTGCTTTTGTAATTATGAAATATTCTATTTGCAATAATATAAATGATAAAGGGTTTAATGTGTTCCACTATCACAAGGAAAGCCAGTTTCTAACAAATCCAGGATAAAGTTGAAATGTAATGAGCAGTTAAATTCAGATGCATTTATTAAAAGACAAGTGTGTTGATATTCTTTACATTTGCTAGTGATACCAGTTGTTTGTGAATCAACTTAAATATGGGTTTATGTAAATATATACTTGTCAAACAGCTAACCACTCAGGCATGGTATTCCAACACCTCCAGCAGTAAAACTTTGGCTGTGGACAGTATTGAGGTTGTCACATGGCCTTGTTATTATATTGTATATATAGACCATTTTGTCAATGCTCTGATGCACACACGCCTTCAGGTGTAGCTGGCTTCAGCGTTATCCCTGTACATACTAAACATGACTGGAGCAGTACGTTTGAAATACTTTGAGCCTTCAAACACCTAACAGCTAATGGCTTGAAAGCTCTTGAGTTTGATGGCAACAATATGGCCATGACAGATTAAATATAGTCAGCTGAAAAATTCGAGTGTTCTTGAACTTTTTGTGAAATGTGCAGTTGTCACATTATAGTTGTCATGGATATTGCATCAACATTCTTTCAGTGCGATTGAAAATTGCATACATCTTTCAATAGTTTTATCTGCAGTGACACTCGAGAATCTTATTCGGTGATCTACAACACCAAGTCATTAAGCATATTTTTTGTCACTTAAATCCTAGCAGAAATGAAATCTTAGTGCTTTGATTGTCCTAAGCCTGTGTTAAAGTATGGGAGTTACGATCATCTTAGTGCGAAGATTGCTTTGTGGTATGGGGCCCTGGTTGGCTGTACTTGTACACTCAAGACACTGGTTATTACTGTGTACAAACTGAGAAAGTTGGCAGAAGGATGCAGAGTTTTACCCGATGCACAGATGTGCATCCAGTATGTGGTCCAGAGGGATGCACAATAATATTCATTGTACCAAATTCTCAGCAAGAAATATATAGATCCTGTAATTAAAGTAAATTTTAAATCTTACAGTACAGTCCACTACACCATTAATCACTTTACATGACCCTCATATTTCATATAAGGACCCTTGAAATTAGTAATTGGGGGGTCCTCTAGGCTCCTAGTTTTGTAAGGTTAAGCCGAGTGGATGATAAATAGAATCTCACCCTCATGTCTGCTAAGCACAAATATATCAAGACCCATTGATATTTTGATAAAATTAATAATATTATCTGCAGTCCTCGGATATTTGTAATTTTTATCAACTCTTCTTGATATGTTTAAACTTGCATGACACTTGGCATGATTCTCTATATGTTGTTAAAAGTAATGGTCACAAGATATGATGCAGTGGTTAAGATTGCTTCAGTCAAGTCGAGTATATTTATTGAGAGCATGTGATAAAATGAATCTGTGTCTACAGTATATTATCATGGTAACTTCAGCACAATGGTAAGTTGTAATTTGATGAATATATGGGGCATGTCAGCATGCCCTATTGTTGAAAATGATTCACATGTTAACATGCTTAAAGGCGATATTGTCCTCAGAATCAAAATAATGACTTGCGTTGAATAATAACTAAACCCATTTCTTGTTTGTAATTCCTATTAACTGAAGCAATAATTAACTTTAATTCCCTTTGTCTTTTGTTTTCTTTTTCAGGAAGAAAGCTGGAAAGATGATTTTTATGAGTCTTTTGAAGAGACGCCACTTTTGGTGGCCATTATCACCTATCTGGCTTATGGCATCCTGGTGGTGATTGGTCACATCAAGGAATATTACCGAGTGTACATAAAATGGGAGAAGAGAGCAGGCAATGAACCTGGACTTGAGGTATGCCACTCTGAACATTTAGAACATCACCAATTATTCAGGGCACCATTTGGTGCAGCATCATGTGGTTGGGTGGGATGGGAGATCGGGATGCCCAGTCATCTAAATTTCCGCAATTAGATGTGCAGAGTTCCGTCTCTTGGGCACCCCAGAGACCTATGATTATGGATTCGAGTCCAGGTTCACTTCAATTATGTTTCTAGGTTTATCAGCACCATACCTGTGCTTGTGGGTTTCACCAAGGTGATAAACGTCGGAGACCTTCCATCACTTTAGGATTTCCTTTCACATTAAGCTAACATACCATGATATAACTGGAATACTGTTCAAAGCAGGGTTAAAGCAAACTCAATCACTCATAAATCAGGGAACAAATTGGTCCTTCATATGCATACACACATATGCCACAGCATACACACAGCATGGCTGCCCCTCTCGTAAATCAGGACGAGTAGGTCCTTCGTATCTGCCTCATTTTGATACCTTGACTGATTGTCTTTGAAAATGTCCTAAAGATAATGTTAAGATTTGTTGAGGGTATAGAACAAATGCCTATGAAAATCTTGAAAATCTTTGTCTCTTGCAAACTCAATTGCAGCTCATGAAATAACTCAAAACTTGCCACATGGACCAGTAGTCAGGTAATCTGGTAATGCTTCAATAGTATTAATTAGCAGTCCTGTGAAAGAGGACTGCTTTAATGTTTTGTTTTGTGATTTTTCTAAAGTCTACTACAAAAACAATAATTGACATTAGAGATCATTCTTCCTCATGACCCTGGGGAATTCTCATGGCACATGTCTCATGTCACAAAAAGGTCAAGGTCGGGAGATTGAAAATACTTGCAAAACAAGTTTATGGTAACTTTCTCAAAATGTAATAATGCATTTATCATTAAACATGGTATAGGCTAGTACCTTCTCTAGGGTGGCACTTGGCTTTGAAAGTGTTTTGGACAAGATAAGTCAAAGGTCAAGGTCAGCGTTAAGGTTTTTGTAAAATATGGTTATTTTCAATTTCTGAGTCAAGGTCACCTCTGTGCATGAAATTTTATACCTGCATGTATCCCAACAAATCCTACTACATGAACTATTGTTGCCATGTCTATCAAAGGTCAAAGTTATCTTGGAGGTTATTCTGAAACATGGTGTTTCGTTCATAATCATGGTGTTTAGGTTTCCTATAATAATTAGATCCAAAAGAAGTGATATATTGCGGTGTTAAACAACAAACAAAACAAATGTATTAGGATACAGGGAAATTGCCGATATAAGATATTAGTTTCAGTTATAGTTTCTGGATAAAGACTTGCCTAAGGTAACACCAGCCTGAGGTGACAAGAACCCATCACCCAGACATACTTTTCAATAAGACAAAAGTTATGTCTACATAGTTTTATGGATTGTATATTTAAGTAAACCTGTCATCACCTATATTAGAATAACCGTAAGCTTAGGCTCCTTAAGATTTAGCCCCCATACAGGCTCGTCTATTGTGATATTGTAATCTCTTCCCAAGCATCCAGGATATGTGAACAAGATTAGTGCCATTCCAATTAAACAAGATAAGTTTTCCCCTATGTCCCCAACGAGGTGGCCTAGCTTTGGTTACTGATGGCCTATAGCCCGTGTTTTAAAACTGTATATATAATATTGGTATTTGAAAATCCATTTCCTATTACTGTTGCACTTTTACTCGTACAATCCTGAGACTTGGTAAATGTTGGACTTTAAAAAAGTTGTCTTGAATAAGGTCAAGGTCTGGAAATAATATTTTTGAACTCGAAGTAAAGGGGGGTATTTAAGACTTTAGATGCCTGGAGGAAATAGGGGTAACAAGGTAGCTTCTGTTGTTGCAAACACCTCTAATCTGTATCAGAGATCACAAACCAAAATTGATTAATATGGCTGATCAAGAGTGTCATGTCTTCTCTCTAAAATCTCCACTTTGACTAACACACATAAAAGGCGACTATGCTTGTCAAAAGAGGCAACTAACGGGATCGGGTGGTCAGGCTCGCTGACATGGTTGATGCATGTCATCGTATCCCATTGCATGGATCAATGTCATGATGTCTATCACTGGATTTTCTGGTCCAGACTCAACTACAGACTGCTGCCATATAGCTGTAATATTACTGAGTGTAGTGTTAAACAACAAACAAACAAAATCATAACTATAATGTATAGTACTCTAATTTCTTTAATATCTTAGGCAATGGGGTAGCCTAGTGGTTAAACTGTTTGCTCCTCACACTGAAGTCCCAGGTTTGATTCCCCACATGGGTACAATGGGAAAAGCTCATTTCTGGTGTCCCTTGCCTTGATAGTGCTGGAATATTGCTAAAAGCGGCATAAAACCATACTCTCTCACCCAAAACATTAGTTATAATTATTGTCTGTCTCACAGTCCCTGAACCATAATATTTTCCTTTCAGCCCTTTCTGTAAAAGCTCTGCATGAAGCAAGTCTAGATTTTCCTCAGGTTCAGAATCTCCCATCTCACTTGGGTATTTTAAGGTCCCTCTTGAAAAGCCTTGATCTTTAGTGTCAACCTTGAAAAACCTTTAAAATCACCCAAATAGCTTGAAAAGCCTTGAAGTTTTTTTACTAAATGACATATTCTTGTTAATCAAAGTATTGAAGCACAGAAAAATATGTACCAAAGGTGTTAAAGTGAGGTTTGCTACAGTGATACATTTGTGTGTCAAAGACCCTGAAGAATTCATGACAGACTTAATTTATTTTTTGGTTGGTTGAAAAATAAATCCTTTTGGAAAATGTGTGATGGTCATACGTCACACTGTGTTTTAGGTCCTATGACTAATATTTAGTATGCTGGATTTAATCAAATATTAACAGACTAAGGCTTATAACTCAACTTAAAAACCCTTGAAAATGACTGTTGGCAGTCTTAAAAAGCCTTGAAAAGGCCCTCATTTTAGTGTTCCAAGTGTGTATGAACCTTGTCTAAGCAGGTCCAGATAAATCCCTGATGTTATTCATATTCATACAGTTTTACCAACTGTTGCCATATATTACTCACAACACATAATACAAATAAATAATAATGCATTTTTTAAAAATACAATTCTATCCTACTTATCAATTATTGTATATATGAAACCCGGAAATTTCAACATTCGTCACCTCTGGCTAACACTATTGGTTCCCAAATGAAAATTCTAGGCATCAAATTGTGACTATCCCCTAATTGTAATAGCACAAACTCCAATACAACATTATTGATTAATGTTTGAGTGGGTTCTACAAGAACAAACATCTACACCATTTACACCGACAGCTCAATCAGACTTTATGGTTGTATTATCATGGTGTAAAAACACTCTCTCAACCCACATACTCTTATCTAGAAGGAAGCCTGTGCCAAAATTGTGTCAGCATTCCCACCCATAAACAATGATATACCGTATTCCCCCTATTAAGTATCCTATTTCACTAAGGACCCACTGACCCAATTTTAGACTAATCTTCAAGTGATGTTTATAAGCACCACATACTAAGCCTGACCATCTGTATTTTCTGTACAATACACATTTTTATCCACCCGGCATATAATACGAGGGAATACATTATCATCATCTGGTCTCTCTGTCCATCATATCTTTTTTCACTTGATTCCTGGAAGAACAGGGCTAGAAAAATCCACACGTCCACTCGTATTGACGAGTGCCATCATGTTAAGGGCGAGAAAGAATGGAAGAAACACTTGTTCTACCAGGCGAGTACATATATTTCAATTCATCTCCATTTGTTTAAAACAAACAGTTTTTAATAAAATATGCAAGAAAATTTTGAACCTAAAATATATTTTTATCTCTCGCCAGCTCTAAGTATTAACAACGAAATACATGTCGCTCATATCAAAAAAAGGCGACATACTTGGCAACTGACTGTTACAGAAATAAACAGGAAGTGTGTTTATGCAGCAGGTATCGAGACTAGATTTTAAAGAGAGATAATTATATATATTATTTTTGTTGTAAGCAACTCGATACTGATGCTCAAATTTCAAAGCGATGATGAACAGCTGATGATTGATTTTGTGAGGCAAATGGCTGACATATGGATAATTTTGATCATGGATGTGGGTTATTGACAAAAAATATGGTTTAATTAACAAACAAGCCAAAAAAGGAAAGTTTCTCCAAAACAGTACGACTGTAAAAAAAGAAAAAGAACTGTGCAAGACACATCGTTGAGCAAGTTTCAATGGTCAGGGAAGTATTTTGTACAGTCTGCCATATATTATAACTGAAAACATAAAGCTTGATGACATTTACCAGGGCAAGTGAAAATATTGCATGACAAGAACCAAATATAATTTACTTGCCCTGCAGGACAAGTTGTGTTTAAGAAACTTTTCCAGCCCCACAGAAATCCAAAATGTAAATGTATGTGCAGAGCTACAGATAAGCTGCATATTTGCGTAAATACTCCCCAAAAATATTCAAAACCCAAATACTTTCAATTATCTTGTGTACAGAAACGCATGCATTAAATGAAAATCTCAAATGTATAGAACAGCACGCGTAAATACCTAATGAAGCTTTTTAAGCATGCATACAACAGAGTTAATTTCCGAAACACACTTATGAGCTAATTTACTTTCTGAGTCAAGCCTTTATATTTAGAACTGTTATACATGTTAAATACATCTAAAACATTATTTCATTTTTTTTTTAATCTTAAAATGTTCATTTATTTTGGGGGAAAACAAATACAGAGATGAATGGATGAGTGAAAAAATATTGGTTACCCAGTGAAAAATGTGACCATGGTGACAACCCAATTAAAATAGAAACCCAAGAGTAAAAACTCAATTGCTCAAAAAGTTATCTGGAGCTCTGTATGTATACGTCTGTGCCGAAAACAAGAGTAGAAAAAGACAATTACGGGTAAAGTTTCTAAACACAAGCAAATTTCGATTTTGGAATGACAACAAAAGAAAAACTTAATGGATATACCTCAAATTCTTTCTCTATAAAAATAATCACATTTCACAGATGATAGTATTTTAGATTAAATTTCCCTAGCCTTTAGAAGAGACAACACAAACGTAATCTCGTACAAGAAAGGCCGTCTGCATGAATTACACTAACTATTTCTTGGCCCAAACAGCAAGTTGGATTCAGTGATTTTAGAAAATGCTATGATCGATGATACCTTTGCATCCAGATATCTCCATAAATATTTGAAAGTGTGACTCAATCATTCAAATTTAACTGAATGTCCGCTGTCTTTTCAACTTCCAGTTACTCATAAACCTTTTCTAGCTGCTGCACATTTCAAGAACGCCGTCCTCTGAATGACTGAAATTTTGCGAATGAAACAAAAGAGTGAACCTGGAGCAGCATTGTTTAATGAGCATATGATGAACAAAACAAAAGATCAACAAAACATTCTTTGACACGGTATACACATGACAGATGGAAATAGACCGCAAAATTGACAACACCATATGTTACCTCATTCCGGAATGTAAATACATCTGTAATATATTTGTCATGTCTCATCACTTTGTATATATATTCAATTACGATGTAAACACACATTGTCGAAGGCCTAGAAATTTGATACCTGCAGATCGTTGTCTCCCACATGCAAATGAAATGAACAGTTGATCGTGGTAAACATCCCTTGTAAATGATCTATAATTGTACTTGCGAATAATCCCCCCTAAAGTTGACAATGAACAGAAACAGGGGTCCGGAAACCCTCATATGCGCCGGACATGTCCGATTGGGAATCTCAAATGTCCGGTTTAAAATATTGGTTACCGGACATTTAAATTTTTCTGTCCAGACATTTTAAAAAGTATTGTCCGGACATTCTTAAATTTTGACTGGACATGATCAACAGTTAGGACTGCGCAGTTTCTGTCTGCAGATGTAACACAATGAAGATTACCTACACTGACAAGCTTTGTTTCTTTGATTGTTGTAAATACATCATACCTACATGATAGTCTAATCGGTCAATCACTGTAAAAGGCAATAAACTGAGTTGACACTGATTAATCGAGGATTAATTACTGAGAACATCTTGTTAATTTGAGTGAAAGGTGTTTACAACTGTACATAAATACATTGCATCATCGATGTACCTCATTATCCTCACAATGCTACGATACGTAACCTCAGACAAGTAACGAAAGCATGACGACAGCCAGTCGACCGATGCAGATCAGTCAAGCAGACCCTCAAAGTCTGGACGATCATTTGTAAGTCATGGCTAACGACTTTCAATTGGTTGACATACAATAAGGATTTGCAGATCTTATTGTTTTCAATAGCTAGTCGTATATTGAATCTTGTTTGACCGCCATTTTGCTTTATGTGACGATCGATATCACACTCCGTCGCAGTGGTGACTCAGCATAACACCACTGCCACAGGCTAATTTGCATATCACGTGACCGGACTTTTCTCTTGTTTGTAAACAAACGCGCTTTTTCAGAAATCAGTATAGAACGGACTAATGCAAGTATTTGGGGGCGCTTTACATATTGTTTTGCATAACTATGTAGATATGCTACTACAACTGCGACACTGAGTTGCATGATAATCTATATTTATGCATCAAAGTGACCGTGTCGCTAGCTCCCCGTTGGGCTTCGATGACAGCACGTGGAGCCGTACAACCAATGTAAACATAGGATAACTACGCAAAAACAAGTAGATTTTTACGTATTTGCATACTTTCTCAATGAAAGTAAACCATTCTTTGACATATGTTTATGAAAATGTGTAGACTTGTCAATCATGAAACGGATGAAAACTCTGGGTAGGAGAGTGGATCGATATCATTTTTTTATGGTCAATAATTAAGTACAGATGAAAAAAGTATTCAAATAACTATTGCTATCACTGGGGTATTTTAAGGTCCCTCTTGAAAAGCCTTGTTTTTTAGTGTCAACCTTGAAAAACCTTTAAAATCACCCAAATAGCTTGAAAAGCCTTGAAGTTTTTTTCCTAAATGACATATTCTTGTTAATCAAAGTATTGAAGCACAGAAAAATATGTACCAAAGGTGTTTAAGAACCTTGTCTAAGCAGGTCCAGATAAATCCCTGATGTTATTCATATTCATACAGTTTTACCAACTGTTGCCATATATTACTCACAACACATAATACAAATAAATAATAATGCATTTTTAAAAAATACAATTCTATCCTACTTATCAATTATTGTATATATGAAACCCGGAAATTTCAACATTCGTTACCTCTGGCTAACACTATTGGTTCCCAAATGAAAATTCTAGGCATCAAATTGTGACTATCCCCTAATTGTAATAGCACAAACTCCAATACAACATTATTGATTAATGTTTGAGTGGGTTCTACAAGAACAAACATCTACACCATTTACACCGACAGCTCAATCAGACTTTATGGTTGTATTATCATGGTGTAAAAACACTCTCTCAACCAACATACTCTTATCTAGAAGGAAGCCTGTGCCAAAATTGTGTCAGCATTCCCACCCATAAACAATGATATACCGTATTCCCCCTATTAAGTATCCTATTTCACTAAGGACCCACTGACCCAATTTTAGACTAATCTCCATTTTCTGTTTACCTGTGCATATATTATGGCAAAATATAAGATAGCTACGCGATAAATAGCAAGAACAATTTAGAACGAAGCGTGGTTCATTTCACGTTAAAATATTGTTCTTCTATCATAACATCATTTCTGGAGATTTAGAACATAGGCTTGCAACGTGATGACGTAGTATACTGAGCAACATTATTTTTGAGAGGGAAGTGTCTCATGAATTGTTCCCCAAAGTTGTAGCTGGGCATCTAGATAAACGATTGCTTCCAAAATGGGAGAGATATGACAATCGATATTAAGAGAAAAGAACGGATAATTGATGTGAAAATTGTGAGAATATGCGGGAAAGACCAAATTTATCCCCCTGTTCATAAAATGGACTTGTTCAACATTGCTGTGGTCAGATTCTATTCAGGGAGTTATCATTATTTAAATACGGGTAAATATTTTTAAAGCATGTACTCGTTGTTTATAGTACTTCAAAACACTGCAGGGAAATAAACCACTCAAGGCTCGTTTATTTCTTAAATACGGTAAATGTAACAACTTTGGGGTGGGGTGGGCAAGTGCTGTATGACTCTTACAGTGGGTAGATAAGTCTATAGAGTGTTAAACCAGGTTTTATATAGCAGTCTTCAGTATCATGGCATTTTCCTTTGTAATTTGGGGTCAGCAATCACTGGTATTATCACCTGTATAGGTAACTAAGCGCTGACAGACATTGCTTCCAAGGTTATATCAAGTGTAGAAACAAAAAAAATTAAGTTGTCCCGATAGCTCAGTGGTAGACTGTTGTAAGCTATATCATATTAGGGTATTTCTTTGCTTGGGTGCCACATAGCCTAATGATCTCATTTACAAAGAGAATTTTAAGAAATTGTTTCTCTGCCAGTTGCATGACAGCAAGCTTGTTCATACATAGTGAAATTATAATATGGGAATACAGTACTCCCCACTCTAGCAGTCTCATTATCTACACTAATGTTTATTCGTTTGAATTTTAATTATTTTTTTTTATAAATGTTAGAAATGTGAAATATAAAAATGAGTAGTATAGGTAATGATGACCTATACTACTAAATGCAATTACCTCACTTTCTCATTTATTTGAATTACTGCAAAAAAAGGTTTTCAGTTTTTCATGCAGAAATAGATATGCATTTGGGCAGGTCAACAATATTAAATTGGTATGTAAGGATGTGTGGCCTCATTGACTTAATCACCCAGTAAACGTGCCTCATTGACTAAATCTGCCAGTAAACGTGACAGGCATTCACCATCCAACTGTGTCATCCAAACTGGGTAGTAAATATTGTCACCATGGTTACTGATAAATCAGGGAATGACAGGAACCAGCTGCACCTTGTGAAAGCAGTTTGTGATAAATTCATTATCACATTCTGTTGTCCTGTTAATGGTGGTGTTGTCGCCATCTGGTCCTCTCTAAAAATGTTTTCAGAGCTTGTACAGCATGTACAGTAGTAGACTCATGGCAACTATGAATTAATCTTTTGATGAATTGTCTCAAAACAGTTCAGTATCAAGTGTAACTGCATGAGCTGTGAGGATACTGAGTGCTTAGGAAGGAAAGAGAAGAGCAAACGTTATTTGCAAGCAATGAAATATTTCAAATATAGGAAATATCTGATTGTCTGAGAATATGGAAGTTATCCCTCTGCCATGAACGGGGGCGGGGAATATGGGAACAGAGTGCGTCTGTCCGTCCGCTGGTCCTTCTGTCTGTCAGCTTCTCAAAGGGGAGAAATTTTCTCAAAAACTATTTAAGTCAGAATAAAAGTTTGCATGCTTATCTAAGGGATACTTGTCAAGACCGAGTTTGAAAATTGGTCCCATAAGTTATTTATTTACAGGGTTATGACCCTTCATATGTTATTTTACTTGGTGCATAGTGTGTGCAATAGGGACATGTTTTCTCAGAAACTACTGAAGTTAGCTTATCTAAGAGATACTCATCAAGACCAAGTTATTTTTTCTAGAGAACTAACTCTTTGTGTGTACAATCTCATTAAAATCAGACCTTAGTTTTCGCTACCGCTAAACAAAGATCTGAGGACATCCCATTACGGGTCACGTCAGAACGACCTCCGCGAACTTTGACCAATCAGTGAAATGACCCATGAAGATCCGCGGTAGCAACCCATGCTTGCCGTAAAAGTCGACTATGCTTGTCGTAAAAGGCGACTAACGGGATCGGATGGTCAGACTCGCTGACTTGGTTGATGCATGTCATCGATCCCAATTGCGTGGATCGATGCTCATGATATTAATCACTGGATTGTCTGGTCCAGACTCGATTATTTACATACCGCCGTCATATAGCTGGAATATTGCTAAGTGCGGCGTAAAACAACAAACCAACCATCCGACAAGAAATCATCATTAGCCAATCAGAATGCAGCTTTCTCGAGCTTTACAACACTAGTTTCAAACTGGCGACTACGCTTCGCAACATATTTTGACGTATTCTCGGTTAAAAGTGTTAAAACTGATAAAAAGAACATTCTGGAATGGCTTACAGATGGCCTAGATTGTATGGATAAAATCATAAAACCCATAACTGTCATTTGTAATAACCTCTGTTAAATATTTCGAGGTTGCATGATTAGAAAACACATTCCGTCTGTCACTTTCATGATCTGGTAAGCGACGCTCTGATTGGTTGGATGAAAGGTCATTCTGACGTGACCAGTAATGGGATGTCCTCAGATCTTTGTTTAGTGATAGCGAGAACTAAGATCTGATTTTAATGAGATTGTTTGATTTTTAAGGTTTTATATGACTTTTGTTTTTAGTTTATATTCTCTACTGTATGAACAAACAACATTCTTATGTGCCCCATGGCAGGGGATAGTGATAACGCAGTTTTATTCTTAATATTACATCCGCTGTCTGTGTCTCCTTGCCCCAACATGGCTTTCAGCTTCAGAAGTGTTATGATATGGACCATTATAAGCTGAGCTTGCAAGAATGAACAGAAGTATACTAGACTTCGGACAAGTGGCTTAAGTTGCCGACTGCATTCTGTTCTCCGGTGAATCTGTGGTTCCAGACAGTTGTCAATACTAATGGTTTTAAGACAAATAGCATGATCCAAAGAGATATGATGTCCATAAACATGATAAAGAATATATCTCCAAGACCAGGGGTGACTAAGCTTCGGCCATTAGCAGTCCGAGCAAGTTTGGATCAAGTTTTCAAGAGCACTTGGTTGTCAACTGCAGGTATTAACCTTGGCCTGTATATTTGCGTTCCTGGTAGTTAAAATGGGAATCCCAGGGTGTCCGCTGTGCCAGCAGCATGTAAAATACAAAGTGTGTGATCATTAGGGCTGCAATGAATACACTATGAGGCTAATACAATTCGTATCACATTCGTAAATGAGTGAAAAATGTCAGACATTGAAAGTCTTGAATGATTGTATTACCTATCAGAGATTATAAATTATTATGTTTCTCTCCACAGGACTTTGTTCCGCTGTATGCCAGTTGGGAGAGTTTTTATACAAAGAATGTATTCCGCCGTATCAAGGATTGCTGGACGCGACCAATATCCAGCTGTGCAGGGGCCAACTTCGAAGTATTGGAGTTGGTCACACATGACTATGGCTGGAATTTTAAGTAAGTTCATTGTACATTCATGAGAGATTTTTTAATCATTAATACACATATATCTTGTTAATAGCATGTTCAGGCATGTGGTACCTTTTTGCACTCTACAGTGGAACCCTGCTTATCCCGTACCCAGATATCCGGAAACATGATATACACATTATTCCAGCTTTATGATGGTAGCCCACAAGTAGTCTGGGCCAGACAAACCAGTGATTGAGGTACAATTTCGATTCCCCACATGGGTACAATGTGTAAAGCCCATTGCTGGTGTCCCTGCCATGATATTGCTGTAATAATGCTAAAAACGGCGCAAAACCAAACTCACTCACTCACTCACCCATGCCATCAGTGTATGATTATTCTCAATTGGCCACGTCGCCGATCCTTACCACCAAACTAGTTCATGACACTTGAGGGTCACTGATAATGAACAAGACATCTAAAAGGCTTTTCACCACATAACTTTTGAATGTTTGTGCATTAACTTAAAGATTAAGTAGTTGATCTAGATTAATATGATACATGACTTAAACACGCTAGCCTTGATACATATTAATGTTGAAAGTCATTGATATTTGTAAGGTGTGTTTTTCGACGAACTTTCATTATGAAAAATTATATGCCTATTTCAGACTTACTGGCAAGAAATTCCAGGCAATGAACTTTGGCTCATACAATTACCTGGGTTTTGCGGAGAACAAGGGGCCCTGCGCTGATGCCTGTGAAGTCACGACCTTGGAAGAAGGGGTGGGCGTGTGTGCCAGTAGACAGGAACTGGGTGAGTTGTATGGAAGAGGGGGTGGGTGTGCCAGTAGACAGGAACTGGGTGAGTTGTTATATGGAGGAGGGGTTGGGCATGTGTGCCACTTGACAGGAACTGGGTGAGTTGTATGGAGGAAGGGGTGGGTGTGTGTGCCAGTAGACAGGAACTGGGTGAGTTGTATGGAGGAGGGGTTGGGCATGTGTGCCACTAGACAGGAACTGGGTGAGTTGTTGTATGGAAGAAGGGGTGGGCGTGTGTGCCAGTAGACAGGAACTGGGTGAGTTGTATGGAAGAGGGGGTGGGTGTGCCAGTAGACAGGAACTGGGTGAGTTGTTATATGGAGGTAGGGTTGGGCATGTGTGCCACTAGACAGGAACTGGGTGAGTTGTATGGAAGAAGGGGTGGGCGTGTGTGCCAGTAGACAGGAACTGGGTGAGTTGTATGGAGGAGGGGGTGGGTGTGAGTGCCAGTAGACAGGAACTGGGGGAGTTGTTGTATGGAGGAAGGGGTGGGTGTGTGTGCCAGTAGACAGGAACTGGGTGAGTTGTATGGAGGAGGGGTGGGTGTGCCAGTAGACAGGAACTGGGTGAGTTGTATGGAGGAGGGGGTGGGTGTGCCAGTAGACAGGAACTGGGTGAGTTGTTGTATGGAGGAAGGGGTGGGTGTGTGTGCCAGTAGACAAGGACTGGGTGAGTTGTAAGGAGGGGGGGGGTGCCAGTAGACAGGAACTGGGTGAGTTGTTGTATGGAGGAGGGGATGGGTGCGTTTGCCAGTAGACAGGAACTGGGTGAGTTGTTGTATGGAGGAGGGGGTGGGCGTATGTGCCAGTAGACAGGAACTGGGTTAGTTATATGGAGGAGGGGTTAGCCGTGTGTGCCAATAGACAGGAACTGGGTGAGTTGTATGGAGGGGGGGGTGTGTGTGCCAGTAGACAGGAACTGGGTGAGTTGTAAGGAGGGGGGGGGGGGGGGTGTGTGCCAGTAGACAGGAACTTGGTGAGTTGTATGGAGAAGGGGGTGGGTGGGTGTGCCAGTAGACAGGAACTGGGTGAGTTGTATGGAGGTAGGGGTGGGCGTGTGTGCCAGTAGACAGGAACTGGGTGAGTTGTTGTATGGAGGTAGGGGTGGGGGTGTTTGTGTGCCAGTAGACAGGAACTGGGTGAGTTGTATGGAGGAAGGGGTGGGTGTGTGTGCCAGTAGACAGGAACTGGGTGAGTTGTATGGAGGAAGGGGTGGGTGTGTGTGCCAGTAGACAGGAACTGGGGGAGTTGTATGGAGAAGGGGGTGGGTGTTTGTGCCAGTAGACAATGACTGGGTGAGTTGTATGGAAGATGGGGTGGGTGTTTGTGCCAGTAGACAATGACTGGGTGAGTTTCATCATGTGTATGGAGGCGAGGTGGGTGTGTGCTAGTTGATAGTGTTCATCTGTGAAATTACAAGCATGGTATGATCAACCATTGTCTGTTTTTTCAGGTTATTTGGAAATTCACAAGGAACTGGATGAGTTGATGGCTGAATTCCTGGGAGTCGAGGCGTCTGTCACCTTCCCAATGGGCTTCGCCACCAACTCCATGAATATGCCCTGTCTAGTGAAAAAGGTTAGTGGGCAGTAGACAGGTCTGCAGCCAACATCATTGTTGATTCTGTGTGACAATCTTTTTTAACTTGCAGAAAATGGCAGCCAATCTTGAAGATTCTACTGACTGCAGACAAACCCTTCAGTTCTATCACAAATGCCAAACTTCATACCTTGAAAATAAGTAGTTTCAGTTTACAAATGTAGGTGTTGCATGTACATACGGAGGTCTTCAGAACAGTTGTGTGTGGTTGTTGCAGGGTTGCCTCATCCTGAGTGATGAGCTGAACCACGCCTCCCTGGTGCTGGGCTCGCGCCTCAGTGGTGCCACAATCCGGGTGTACAAGCACAACAGTAAGTAATGATTGGGGATCATCAGTGAATATTATCGGTCCTTGGTGCTTGGTCATTCATCTGTAGTGTCTGTGATCAATTGTAAGATTCCATGATCGGTTGTCGCAAATCATGCATTGATTTGAAAATGATTAAGCATGAGCACATTCAACATCAATATGCAGCCATTCATGTATTACATTGATCATGTTCATGGAATACCATTCTTAAGATATCTGATCATAGTAAGATAAGATTGTAGCCAATTCTTAACTCTAGAACTTATACTTGTCCATATTCACCAGCAATAAGCCTGGGCCCCTGGCTTAGAGTCAGTAAACTGTCTGTCCATGATATCCCATGTTAAAATGTGACAGTTCTTCATCTGCTGCTCACTATACTATTAGTGCCATGATCTTGAAATCAAAGTTTTAACTCACCTCACTCATAGATGGGAAACAGAAGATGTGTTTTGTGATGTTGTTATTTGTTGCTTTAATTTGTATTGATGCAGTACACAAATGTTGGGTCTTTCAGACATGAAAGATTTGGAAAAGAAACTCTGTGAAGCTGTGGTCCATGGGCAGCCTCGTACTCACCGGCCATGGAAGAAAATACTCATTGTTGTAGAAGGGGTGTACAGGTAACTACTGTGTATCTTAATGGAAAACTTTGTGCACCAATATCTGTGCAAACCTTTATGAACTATTGGCATGATACAGTATATCGGGTAGTGTCATATCTTTAGCGTTAATCAGGTCATCACACCTCAGGGTTGATCATGTTGTCGTACCTCAGGGTTGATCATGTTGTCGTACCTCAGGGTTGATCATGTGGTCATACCTCAGGGTTGATCATATCAACCTACCTCAGTGTTGATCATGTCATACTTAAGGGTTGATAATGTCATCAACCACCAGGTTGCCTGGCTCAGCTTCTGCTGATTCAATTATTTACCGGTAAGCTGGAATATTGCTGACTGATGTCAAACAACAACTATGTACAATGAAGGGACCTTGGGTTCTCATCTCTCATACTTCCCCCCAGCCTGCAGTCCAGTTTCCTCTGTTTTCAGTATGGAAGGATCCGTCGTTCGACTTCCTGAAATTATCGCCCTTAAGAAGAAGTACAAGGCATACATATACCTGGATGAGGCCCACAGTATCGGAGCCATGGGGCCCCACGGCCGCGGTGTCGTAGACTACTTTAATGTTGACCCACGAGACGTGGATGTGTTAATGGGTACATTCACCAAGAGCTTTGGTTCAGCTGGAGGATACATTGGAGGAACGAAGGTTGGTTTCAAGTATTAACATCAAAATGTTTTGTAAAATGATTGTGAGAGATGAGACCAGTGATCAAGGTCAAATGACATGGCTTTTTCTATGGGAAGGATATATATTTATATATGCGTCAGTGTCAGTAACTGAAATCGGCTCTTTGTTTGATATACCAATTAGCAGTACAAAGTCATTCTTTCCAAATCATTCTGTTTAATTTGCCATTTGAATAGGTGTTTATTTGTAAACACAGTATCAAACACACCTACTCAAGGACTTAAAGGACTAATGCCACTTTCTACCACTGCTGATGTAGTAAACGACTCCAACGTCTTATTTATTGTTGATTCCAGCGCCTCATCAAACACTTAAAAGTGAACTCCCATAGCGCAGTCTATGCTTGTGCCATCTCCCCTCCCGTAGCCAGGCAGATCATCCACTCCATGAAGATTATCATGGGCAAAGATGGAACTAACCTTGGTAGGTCAACTTCTGCATTTGTTGTTTTCGCCTGTTCCTAATTTTGTCATAGGGCCCTGTTGTCTAAGTCATGACAGTTAGCTGTAAGGATTTGTATACCTTAGCTGTGTGAGGAGGATCTGTTGGTGAAGGGTTCATATAGATTCGCTCCAGTTATGATCTATGGTATGTCAGCACCACACCTGTCCTTGGTTTCTTCTGAATTTTTTTCTCCTCTGGTGTAAGCTTCTCCAGCATGGAGGCGATAAATGTCCCAGTCGTCTTAAGGCACTACAATTAATGATGCAGAATTGCATCTCTTGTGGGTTCAAATCCCAGATTCACCCAGATTATGTTTCTAGGTTGTCAGTCCTGTTCTTGTGTGTTTCATCAAAGTGGTAAATGTCTGACACCTGCATCACTTAAGGTTTATCTCTCACATTAAGTGTACCAGCTGTCCTAGGACTGGAATACTGTTCAAAGCAGGCACTCCCTCACCCTTAAGTTTACTTTACACATTTTCCATGTTTAATGCACTGATTGATGCTAGTTTGTTTTCCCTGGGAGCTTGATACTTCTGGACAGTCTGAATAGTGTTTCTTGTTTGTCCTTAGGTGAGAAACGTGTCCGACAGCTAGCTTGGAACGTCCGCTACTTCCGTCGCAGACTCCAAGACATGGGCTTCATTGTCTATGGCAATAAGGATTCTCCAGTTGTGCCTATGCTTGTGTTCTTACCATCCAAAATAGCGTAAGTAATGTAGTGCCACAACCTCATCGAAAGAAAAGACTTCCTCGTAAAACTCGATATTACATGCATAAGTGTAACTCTCTGTCAAGTAGATTTCAATGTTTATGTTTTGAAAAATAATTTGACTTTTTGTCAGTAATGATCTTTAGCCACAGGAACAGTTTCAGAAAGTATACCTTTGTTGCAGTGCCTTCAATAGAATGGCCTTAGAGCGTGGTCTGGGGACTGTGGTGGTTGGATTCCCAGCTACTCCTATCATTGAATCTCGAGCCAGGTTCTGTCTGTCTGCCGCTCACACCAAAGAGATGCTGGACAAAGTGAGTGTTGGGGAATGTAGCGCTTTGTTACTCATGCTGTATGCTCTTGACACTTCGGTTTTATTGTGTATGTATCATGTCAGTTGTTAAGATGACTTGAGTTACAAGGTAGTTTGTATGTATACATGAATGTCTGGAAATGTTTGCTACATTGCATCCTTGTTTCCTTCTCTTTGTTCCATTCTTGGGCAGAGTAGGTTCTCAATGCCATCATTCTTGTCTCCCTGTATGATGCTCAGGGAGAATAGGTGTCCCATACCACCAGTGTTTGTCTCCCTTAGGTATGTAGTTAAACAGCTGTCCAGTTCCTGTGGTTATTCCAGGGTAGAAAGCTCCACCATCACCACGTCACAGGAGAGAGACCCATTCTTGTCTTCCTGTGGTGGTGCTTGGGTAAGAAGGTCCCTTTCCTTCCATGTGTTTTTCTCCCAGTGGAGATTCCACAACAGAATGGGTCCTCAGCTCCCCATGCTTATCACATAGGCTTACTAAAGGAAGGATCAGATGGTTACAATGTGATACTAAGCTGACATACTATTGCCGTAATATTACAGTACCATTCGTGTAGTATGATTTCACTCCTTCACTGACTGTTTGGTTCTTGTGTGATCTGCAGGCTTTGGACATCATCGACCAGCTGGGCGATGAGCTGTGTCTTAAGTACTCCCGGCGCCCTCGTCGTCGTCAGTATTCTGAGGACTCAATCAAGCTCATTGAGGTAGGTTCACGCACTAAATGATTTCTAAGCTTTGGCAGAATCTGTGTATAGAACTGAAAGGTTAATGGTGTGGATATATTTGTGAAATGAGAAGAGCTATGTATGGTTGCCTCCGTAGTCAAGTGGATAGAGCATCTGTCCATATCACCTCCCCTACAGTGGCCATATGTAATCTGAAATGTGCTGTCAAAACACTGTGATAAAACTGTTCAAAGCACTAAACCTTAATCACTTGTCTGAAGAGACGATTAAATTGGATTGGGTGATCACATGGGAGGCTGAGTAAGACGTGTGTTTCAAGGAGGTCCCCCAGGGAGGTTCAACTCTCAACTGTGACGATAGTTTGTCATTATACTCTGAAAATATTAGAGGTTGCTCACACCGTCCTCCACTGGTTTTTGTGTGATAGTGTGCAAATACACTCTGACAATATTATTGGTTGCTCATGAAAGGTTTGACACATCTCATACAACATGACTTGTTTATTTAAGATCCAGACTCAAAACTGCAATCCCCACAACCTCTGTTACATCCCCACAGCCTAACCAGATATTCTAGCTACATGTAACAAACATTTGATCACTAACCATTACTTACAGTTACATAGCAACATTAGAATGTCCTCAACTGACAGGGAGTTATCACTTCTGGTATCTAGAGTTATCTCCCTTTGACCATAAGCTGTTGTTGCCAACACTCACACTGTCTGCCACTGGTTTGTATGGTCCATGCTGCAATGATAATTTTGTAATATTCCTGAAGTATCATTTGCCCACTCCTTCTCAAAGACTCATGTCTTTTTAAAGACATTTTATGAATGTGTTCAACTTTGTTCATTTCTGCAGTAACTGCCTCTGCCACCCACCTTGCACTTCCAAGACTTCAACAATGGCACCTCTGGACTGGCATCTTGCCCAAGATGCTGCATGAAGAAGGACCAAGTCAACAGCTCAACATCTACACATCACTTCTCCAGGAGCTGGATGGGGATTTGTTTCAATTACTTCATACCAAATGCCAAAAGCGTATTTTTCTGTTCTCCACAGATCATGTCTTCACTGCAGAATCAAAGTTTATTTTCTATATTACCCTATCCCTATGATGAACATATCTGTACAAGCAGTGGAGTGGGCCGTATCATCTCAACAGCTCACCTGCTCTTGTAGCTTCACTGAAGACTGCATAGTATACATAGTATACAATAAAGGTCATTCAAGTCTCATAACTCATGAGTACTGTGAAGTGATGATCTTTAACACCACAAAAGGTTCCCAAATATTAACAACATTGGCAGATTTGTATCCCAGATTGCCTGATTAGGATTCCTGAGATAATGTGTTTGTGTTTCTGGGTATATTAGGCTAAAAAAATTAAAAGAATTGGTTCTCAGGGCAATGGCTTATGAAAATATTGTGCGGGCAGGTGGCTTTTACTTCTTCTTTTTTGGGTTATATACAAACTAGTAAGAATCCAAATCTGTATATGGGTATATGGCTGTGTTTCAGGCGAGTTTTTCTTAACTAGATGTAGGGGGCTTTCAAGTGGTTTAGGGGGTCATCTTAACATAGGGTTGAAGAGTGTTTTATGTTTTTTTCCCCCATCATTAAGACATTACTGCGAGCATGTAACACCAGAAATTCCATGTCAACAAATCTGTGCTGAAGTACGCAAATTAATCATGTAATTACACTGTATTGGTTGTAAAAAGAGTTAATTATATATCTGGACATAAGTTTTTATTCTATTTTATTAATTCTATACAAATTTCATTCAATATTGTTTCAATTCATTTCGGCAAAATAGTATGTGAAGTGATCGGAAGATCGCACAACTCACCACGATCATATTACCGCTATTGATGCCTTGAAACAAACTTCAGTGGAAAGATAATGGATATATTAATGCCATACATTGACTCTGCTGAAAGTCATATTTCTTGTAGTTTGACTATTATATGTCAGCAAAAGGTTTTCGCAATCGTGGGCGCAGGAGCATCAACTGTGATTGCTCAAAGTGTTCCATACAAAAAAATATCCGGAATAGCGATCAGCTGTACCAAAGTGCTACGCTTTTGGTTATTAATTTATTTCACGCATGTAAAGTAAAGCTGCAACTAAAATAACATGATATTGGAATATAGATTCAGTTACAATTCTTCGCTCATGTATCAAAATTCTTTGAAGTTACATTATTTGGTATTTTTTTAACGAATCACCAGTAGATTTCAAGAAACTTGTGTGCAGCTGATTGCTACTTCCTTCTTAGTTTTCGAGAAAATACACACGGTAATCTTAATCTATGCATATAAAACCATGCCAATCAGAACTGGATACACAATTTAATCGCTAAATTATCATGTCTGGTGATACTTTATCTCAAATTTCGTATTTGTATTGACCAAGTTTGTTATAATCTGTTCGTTTCCCTGAATTTGCTGAAGGGATGCGATGTCATTTTTTTCTGCGAAAGACAAACACATGGTTTTTTTTGCAAATGTAGGGTTTTTGTATGTGCTGATGACGTGCTTCATTCCGGTTTGCTTTATAGACTGGGTATATAAATTAGCATCAATTTCCTGCTTATTTTACGGGACAAATACACATGTAAATCTTATCCTCTGCGCATGAAACATTGTCCCGCATAAAATACACAAATACCATTGAATTTGTAAATCATCATGTCTAGTGATGTTTTATCGCAAATTTCATGTTTTCATTGACCAAATTTGAAAACAGTTAAACAAGCACACAAACTCCTATTGTCGCCATAACCATAACACAGGAGATGTGCAATACAGCAGTGCGCATGAAAAGGGAAGTAACTGCACACATTGTTTTTAAGTATTGTAGCATTTTGCTGTTGGGGTCACAGAATATTTAAAGATTTTATAAATTAAAAAAAATTGAAATAAAAACAATACGTCTGGCAGACTTTGTGATGATGCGGCAGTGCCTGAGAACCAAGAATTTTAATTTTTAGCCTTGGTAAATGTTTATGACTTTTAACTTTGGGATAACCATAAAAAAAGGTAAATCTAAACTGAAAATAGTGGTGTTAAAACTCAACTGACTCACTCAAACTTCAGATATGTTATCATCAGACAATTATTGAAGCCTGTCATTTTTGTATATCAAGATCATCATTTGATATTTTTCTATGACCATGAAAGTTAGTCAAATCCAAAGTCAAAAGTTAGTCAAATGCTTTCTGTCCCCCAGTGTTCTTTGTTACCATGGTGATACTGTTTGTGATCGGAAACCACAGTGCAGAGCAGCTACTGTTGCTGATCTGCTGTTGTTGCTGTTCTGCTGCTGTTGCTAGTCGTTGCTGTGGTAGGAGAAACTGTTGATGAAAATGTTAATGTCTTGACTAGTGCAAGGTGATCTGTTTGTTCTGATTCTGTTACTGATACACTGATTCTATTAAGAGTGGTGGCATGGGGATTATTTTTGATGCAGTGGCTATTCAAGATTACATTATTTTTCCCCAATATATTACCTATTCCCTCCACTGTTGCCATGGTTACTGTATATTGTAGTCAGGGTACTCAACATGTGTTATTGTGTATCACACATGACTTTGCTAACTGCCAATTGAAATAAAAATTAGACATTAATTAAGTTGGTTTACTTTTGTGTATTAACGGGCACAGATATCTGTATGTCAATTTGTAATGTAAAATGTTTTGTATTTACAATATTAATCTTGTATATGTTTGTTGTTCCTACAGATTGCAAGTTGTAACTATAGTTTTGTAAAAAGTCAATCCACAGCTTCCTGTTATACTGTAGGTCAGGTGTATGGTGCTTCCAGCTGTTTTTTCTTGTACAGCTTGCGCTGACTCCACATCTCGTACTGCAAAGCCTATAAACTGTAAGCCTTGTTACAGTAACAGACACATTTCTTATTTCTATTAGGGGTCAACCATTTCATTTCATTTCATTTGGGTGTGGGGGGTGGCAGTAAGTTTTTGTTAAACTCATCTGTTCCTGAAAATGCTGGAAAAATAATATTTTGCCCTCATAATTTACACACACAAAATCAGTTGTGGATCTCCCAAAATTGTTTGGGGCATGTTTTTAGGCATCATGGGATGTTTTAGGCATTGACTGAAAATGTTGTCTGAAACAACAATCCCAGGCCCCCTAGATTATTAACAGATTGGTCCCGAAAATTGCTCTATTTGTAGGGATTAAAAGAACATAATAGAAACATCAGTAACAGTTAAAAATCTCCAATACTGACTTCCTGTCTTGCTGTTTATGTTTATGATATTAATAGGGATTTTTCTGACGGCATATGTTGCCTATTTCATTTCTATGTTGTATATATGGCACACCATTTCAAACAGCGTAACAGTTTTTTCTTTGACATAAAAGACATATACTACATAAAATGGTTTGCATTTGACTGAGTGGATATTTTATTTTCAGTGGTGGTAACCTGCAACACTGCAAAATGTTATCCATTGTCCATGTAGAATACAAATTGAGCTGGCAAGGAACTCTTTCACTATGCTATCAGTTAGCAGGGATTACATTTACAACCCTCTGTCTGATTTTGTTAGCTCACCTGGCATGGACTCAATGTAAACTTGCCTCACTTACAGTTGATGTTGTTTATTTCAGCTGCCTTACAACAGTGATTGCTTATTAATTCCATGGTCTCTAGATTGTGCTTATTTTGCCTGGCCTTCAAGCCATGATCAGTGTAGGGTGCCTGGGCTGAAAGGGTCTTGGTGACTACTATCACAGCATGTCTGTTGTGAAACCAACTTGTTATATGGCTTATCGGAAATTGTGACACTGTCGCCGTCTTTGAAATTATGACACTAATGCTATCTTTGAAATTGTGAAATCAGTGAAGCAAAATTTGAAAATGGTAACACTAACAGTTTTTTTTGTGTGTGTTTCTCAGCCTGAGAGAATTATGCTTTGATATTAATAGCTGACAGTCTCCATGGGTTACACGCATCCATCTCATTTTTTATGAAATCTAGATTTGCATGTGTAGGGATTTTATGAACTAATTGATAGACCAAACTTACAAGAAAGTTGTGTTTGGACCAAACACAATCAAAACAAGTTCATTGTACATTCTAATCCAGCATCGGACAGAGTCCCTAATGTTTTTTAGCTTGAAGTTTTAAGCGGAATCAGATGCAGATCCTGACCCCTGTCTTTAATCAGTATTTGTTGTTTGGTTGTGACTATGTGCTGACACTTTCTTAATTTTTAAGCAGCATTTCTTATTCGTTTGATTTTTATTGATTCATGAACGTTGTTTTACAGTACTGTGCAATGTAACTGATTTCTGAAGGGTTATTCCTGTGGTGATTGTAAACCTATTTGGTTGTTGTGATACTTGAAACTTCCGTACCACCATACAAGCCTCGGGATTATGTTTTGAGCCATTGCAGTAGGTGCCAAAAACTTTTCAGTCTACTAGACCGAACTTGGCACTTATAGCACATTTTAGTGTTATCATATGGACCAATTGTAATTGAGCATGAAGACCGAACAGAATTGAGTATTGACTCACATGTTACCACTTGCTTTGGGTATTGATAGCTCTCTTTTGGTATTCAATACATTTTTACAACCTTGGGTCCAGTCTATTGCAACTTGAAAGGCTACACTGGGTAATTATGCATTTTGTTTTTGAAACTTTTCATAAGAATTTGTAATCAAGCAACTCAAAAGTAATTGGTAATGTTTACTTTGCATATTTTAGGCAAACAAATAGGAGCTCCCATAAAACTTAGCCTCAGGCTTAGTCAACTGCAGTCAGATCATCAGATGTACAATTTTAGGTTTTCATTTTTATCCTGTTTCTATTTTAGATGCAGGGAGAAAATTTCCCCAAATATACATTTATGGCTCTGGTTTGAATGTAAATATTGAGTGTTACACTAGAGGAAATAAAAAAGGGGACATCAAGTAAAACAAGAATAATCAAATTACATGTCTAGAACACATAATGGTGATGCAGTGCAGAGACTGCTGCATACCTGTCTGAAAGAGGACACATGAAGTAATGAGAATTATTAATGCATTATGGCCTTATGGAGAATCTTTCGAATATTCAATAAAAATGGCAAAATGGATGTTGCACCTTTACTGTTTGACAACTGTCTGTACCCAAAGGAATGTAGGTAGAATTCGTGTTAGGACCAGGGAACATCTTTGCTTCTACAATTATTGCTTGTATCAGAACATGGTCTCTTGAGAGGGTTTTCCTGTCCCAATCTGTATCCCAACTTTAGTGAATCACGAAAGCCCTAGTAATGATGTTGTGTTTGAGTTATGACATTTATAAGGGATGACAATCATTGTCTGTCTAGCAGAAATGGTGCCTCCTATTCAGGGTTATGTTTAACTCAATACTTGTTACCATGGTTACCTGTTAGTGAGCTATTACAGGGTTGTGGACAGCCCTTTGTGTTATTACATATAACAATATCATAAGAAATCTAATCATACAATATTTGTTAAATCTTAGTTGAAATTTATGTAATTATTGTGAACTGTATATGTTGTCTGTATGTTATATCTAGGCAGGATGAATAACTGTTTTTGTACAGAAATGAAGTTAGGTCAGAAAATCAATATTTCTAATTTATTCAATGGGTAATTTCAGTCCCCCAAAACACAAAAAATATCTTAAAGTATTTGAGGTTATTTAAGAATATTTTGGTTTTATGCGTTATTCATTACAAATATAGGATAAACATTTTGATTGGTGTCTTAGGTGGATAAGTGTAGTATTCTGATCAAAACAATCAGGTCTGCTCTTTATAAATAATTATCCCACACCTGAGTTACCTACATTTCTGTTGGAAAGATTGGATCTTTTTGTACTATGTGCTTTCTTCAGTACAAGTGAGTTGAATATGTTTCGTGTACAAATTATTCATATATCTCAAAAATTTATATTGTGCCTGTGTTTTCAAAACAGTGTCTTTTGATCCATAAATCCAGCTATACACATGAAATGTATTTTTTTGGTGGCAATCAACAAGTTTTATCTCCTTAGTTGTCTCCCCTGCTAGGCTACATCAACAAGGTAAATTTCGAGATATCAGACTGAGAAAACCTGCATAATCTTTATAATCTTGTTCTCCTAGTTTTAATTGACTTTTGTTATTAGTACATACACAGATTGTGTCCAGTTATTTTTATGTTGTCAAGGAAACAACATATTCATGTATTTTATGTATTTATTCTTTGAAGTTGCTGCACATTATGTAACAACATATTCTTTGTTAATACTGAGATGCCAGTAATATTTGTTTTCCACCATTCACATGATATTGCCTGTGATTGGCATATGTAAGCTGACAATTCATAGTGGAAGTGACTTAACACAGTTGTAAGCATATAACAGTGTTTGAAATTCACATCAATTTCAGTCTGACAGTAAGAATGACAAGTCTAATAAATTGCTATTCCGGTTAAGCAGTTGCCATTCCAGATTGCTATTACACTGGACTGAACAATAAAGACATACTACAGATGAGAATAACTGAGATCCTGCATCATTGATCTATACATGGAATAAAGATTACGGTTTTCTGCAATATTTGATATCAGGTCATTATCAAAATGCCACTCCTGGTGCAAGTTCATGTCCTTTATATTATTATCTAAATCTAACAACCAAAATTTTGCCATACCCTGGGACAGGCAGGCTAAAAAAGGCCCATCTCGGATTGTCGCGCAAGATGTTTAATATTTTTAAAGTTATAACATACCATTAAGAAAATGTCACATTTTTGTCACTGGGCCTCTTTTCACAAAACTTCCACTTCTTTAATGTAATCTTACTGTCGTCATAGCTATTCAACTTATCCTGGTTTACCAGTAGTTTTGTCTGTTTATGGATTGTCTTCGTTAATGTGCCAAAGAGTAGAACAAAAGATTTAAAAAAATTATCAATGTTGTCAGGGTTCATGAGATTTAAGCCAGTTCAATTTATAGGTTAAACAATTGAAATAATGTTTTCTATTTCATTTGTAACAGCATGGTTGTTACCAATTGAAACAATGTTCTCAAATTTCACCAGAGTACAAAGAAGTTTTAAAGTTATATTAACAACAGCATATTTCTTGTCAATTGAAATACCCGGTAAAGTATTCACCAGAATACAAATTGACAAACATTTTTTTTTTTTTTTTCACAACAGCATATTATTGTTACATATCTTTGTTATCAAGTTGCATATCTTGTCTATATCAGTATGTTTACACATGTTGCAACAAGTTTCTCTCTCTGGACCAATGTGTCCGTGTATCAGTGAGTACGTTCTTTAACTTACAAACATGATCAAACAAATAGGACTATCAGCTTCACTATCGTTCTTGTGGAAACAATTCCAGTTTTTGTTTTGTACTTTTTTACTTGGTTTCTCTTGTTATCTTCAATGCCACTTGTTCTTCATAATAAACTGTATACAAAATGATTGGTTTTGCTTTGTTGTTTTGCAGTTGCTCAGGAATGTTTCTTTGTTCATATAAGCTGGACAAAAGTGAGTCATGAATATTTGGGGGGATATTTTGTTGTTGTGAAAACTAAGCAGACAATGTCATAAATATATCTGCAAAAATAAACATGGTCCCTAACTTTCTTTGTTCAGTATATATATATAGAGAGAGAGACTGAGATAGATAGATTTTTTACTTCTCTATACACAAGCGCACACTAAGTAAAAAGTATTGATTCTAACCGTAAATGTATTCTTGAATAAATGTTACACCAAACACTAATTAAAATGAGTAGTGAAAACGTAAATATTTTCATCCATTGTGCCATACTTGACACTGCCAACAGTAAATTGTCAGTATGCCAGGTATTTCGCCATCCTGTCTATGAAAAAGATGGCTCAGGCACCACCAGTAATAGCATGTGCAAGTATTGTGATACGTACAGGATCATGAGCAAGGTATCATGATACTTATCTGATTGCACAGTTGGTGTATCGTCGAAGCCCTAAAATTTTGTCAGTGGTCCAAAGGATCAGCACATGAAAAAAGTTATCTGTCCTGTTGGATTTCTTCTAGTCCTGATCAAAAAGGTTTTTTTCTGATCTAGTGGTAGAGGGTATTCCCTGAGAGTAGAAGGTTGGGGTTCGATCCCTGGCTGTGACATACCAAGAGATGTTAAAGGATGGTACTTGTTGTTACTCTGCCTGACACTTGGCATTTAAGGGTCTAAAACAAGGTCGGCTCATGGGTCAGTATACTGTGTCTGATTGGGGTATTCATGATAACACCATACCCATGCTCGTGGGTTTCACCGAAGTGGTGAGACCTGTGCTTCGGGCTTTCCTCCCACATTAAGCTGACACGCCGCGATATAACTGGAATACTGTTATAAGCAGCGTTAAATCCAACTCACTATTCATGATAAACAGCGTCATCAGCGTCATGGTGCCTCAGTGGGCAAGAACAATAAAATCAGCATTAGTCCTGACTAGTACAAGCAGCCACACACACTTGTGCAGGCACGTTATTATGTAAGAATTGTCTTTCACTTTGTGTGAGTTAATTGGAGTGTGAACCTTCATAGAGTGAGGGCCAAACTGTATGAACGTCGGAGCTGATCATATCACCTCTCCTCAACTCAAAAAGGGTTTTAGAGGAATTCCTTCATTTGCGCAATTAGATTAAGGAATCAGTCAAGACGGTAAGCACTGTACCACGCGGGGGGTTGTTTAGATTGCTGGTTTTTACCCCTTTTTTAGAGTATAGAAACCTGTGATTAATGTCTTGGTGGAGTACAAACCCATCACCAGACTGCACTATTCATGTTAGATCTACCTTCAAATACACATAGGCCTAATGGTGTGGCTCCAAGACAGACACCCCAACCCACACGTGAACTTATGATTGTACTTTGGACGCTGGTAAATTTGTTTATCTGTACATTTGGTCCACATACTTATGCAGTTAGGATATAGCCATCTTTCATTTGACAATATAACATTCAAATGTCTATATATGCTCCAAATACCATATCAAACATCGTTCTGGCTTTGCGGGTTTTAGGAGTGGTGATGGAATTCGTGATTTCTGATATCCATTGCATGCAAATGCGTTCATATTGTTTCTTTAGAAACATGAACTGTGCCTCTATTAATCATTATCATGCCTTATATTTTCTATGCTTATGCGTCTGTTTTTTGACGCCTCTATATACCACGTCGCCTTCTGTCACCAATAGTCAAATTCTTTGGCCTACCGTAACCCGCTCCTTTTCTGTGCTCAATTCCACCTCCACTCTCAATATTTCTTCAAAACACTGTAGAGGAATGTCAGTTCTGAAATGGCCTGTGCTGATCTGATTCCTTGATTGTATGATTCGGAAATACTCTTTCTCGGTTCCAAAGCTGCCATTTCCACAGTGGTTTTGTCTGCCGTCTGCTAGCTGTCAAGCTCCTCACAGTGATGTCCCGTTCGCGGAGCTCTCTATATACTACCGAGAGTGTAACGAAGGTGTCAGGAGCTGAGAAGGAGCTTGCTGTTTACCAAGAGAGACAACTCTCGTCCTACTTTACAAATAAGATGCGCGGAGTTGCCTCCTTTGAATCAGCTCAGCATAAGTTCTACATACACATTTGACATGTTAAATACTGATGGCTAAAATGGTATGAAAAGTTCTCAACAATATCTTATCAAACTATACATTATATCTCCATACAAACAGGTTGTTTGTGCGTCTCATTAAACGAGATGCAGTGAAAACCATGTCTTTCATCTGATGCCTCCAGACCTTCAATAGATAAGATGCACAGGATCCTTGAACTCACAGAAGATTTAGAAACAGTAGCTGCAGAGAATGTAGTAGGAAAGAAGTGTCTGCGGACCCAAGAGAAACAAGTCAAGCAACACGATTTCATCCCAACGAAAAGGGAAAGTAACATTTGTTCAATAATTCTAAGAGAATTTACTAACATCTATTGTTGTTTTCTCCTTGATTCCAACTTCATACATGTAACCGTTTAGAGAAGTTAATATTAGTAATAGTAATGATATGCACAATTCTATTTGAAAAGTGTACATATGTACTATTCACAGGAGCGGTCGGGTAGCCTAGTCGTTAAAGCGTTCGCTCCTCACTCCGAAGACCCGGGTTCGATTCCCGACATGGGTACAATGTGTGAAGCCCATTTCTGGTGTCCCCCGCCGTGATATTGCTGGAATATTGCTAAAAGCGGCGTAAAACCATACTCACTCACTACTATTCATATATGACTAACAATATGTTCCAAGTAATTGATATTCGTTTTATTATCTCTTCACGGCAAGTTCACGCGTAGCTCACCGACCAACGGTCATATTACCCACAGGCCATTCCTCCACAGACGCTCCGTTACCACATCATTCTCGTATAGAAGCCGAGAGTATTGTACAGACCAACCACACCACCAGGACCACCCATCCGCTAGCAACTACCTGAATTGTTTTCAGTCACCATGGCATGTTGTCAACATCTGTTCTCAAACATTTGTTCACACTTTCAATACCACGTCTGAAGGCCTATGAACCAGAAGCTTTGAATGAATAACCCGCGTGCCTTCATACCCAGTGTTCGACACTTATACTGGTCCGCTGATCCGAACCTGGCATATTTTAAGGACCAGTAAAATTACATAAATCTGGTCAAGTTGTATTTTGGGGACGAAAAACGTGATTAAAGTTTGTTTGACGTCAGTCTGGCCAAGTAACAGAACATAAGTGACAGAAGATAGATATGACCCGTGAATATCCGAGGTAGAATATGTCTTCAGCAACCCATGCTTGCCGTATTAGGCGACTAACGGGATCACAACTGAATCCTAAATACTGTCCTTATAAATATGTTTGAGACAAGTCGACCAAAATGGTTCGGTAAACCTGTGACAGCTTCTTGCATTTTATGTACGCTTCTTTAGAGTGAAACGGTTGTTGACACTTCAATTACAAGTTAATCTCTCTCTCTCTCTCTCTCTCTCTCTCTCTCTCTCTCTCTCTCTCTCTCTCTCTCTCTCTCTCTCTCTCTCTCTCTCAGGGGTGATGGAGAATGGTGTATCTATATGAGATAAGTATACGTCTTCCTATCCACTGCATCTCGGAGAAATAGTTGGCTTGACGAATATATAACAGGGCAAATGTACATGTGTGTTCAAACTCTAAGTACGAACACGTGTACAAGATTGTTGTAGATGAAATACGGTAATTCCAAGATGCAATACAAGGTTAACATGACCTTACTTTTAGAAATCACAGTCATGAGATCGATCGTCCATGACTAAAATCATGTTTCTATTCGTGACCTGACGAAATATGATACTGGGTATGGAAGTTTGCTGATTGCCATACATGAATTGTCAAGCTACATAACAATAATGTTAGGAGACTTATCAAACTTCATATCAACATTCGGTAATATTATCGTACGGTTGGAAGTAGGACAACACAGTTGAATGACCTGCCGATGACCCGGCAAGGTCAGCGGGCAGGGATATCTAGCCAGCGCCGGGCGAGGCTCGTCAGTTCGGCATTGAATAAAGTAGAGAAAATGATACCCCTGTGTTGTCGTACTTTAAACCGTGCGAAAATATTTTTTCGGGTAAGATACGGTTTCCCGTCACACGTACCTCCAGTCTAATATAGTAGAGGGAGTTTGCATAGGTAACAGACATTAATGCGTGTTAAGTCGGCGTTTGCATATGACATGATGTATACCCTAACATTCAGCTAGAAGTGAACAAATATTATTTTTTATATACATAACTATATCAGCTGTAGCACAAACTTGTATCCTTGTTCGGAATGAAAAGGAGCATATTCAAGCAGATTAAAAAAATATATTTTATCACTATATGTATATTAGATAATTGGATACAATTATATACAATGAATATTTCAGAGCATATATTATATCATTATATTTTATCACTATATGTATATTAGATAATTGGATACAATTATATACAATGAATATTTCAGAGCATATATTATATATTAAATATTGACAAATATAGCTTGATACATTCGTGTCATTCTGAAGTTTATTGTGTGTAGAGTTAATCATACTATGTTTGAGGCAACTTGACATTACATTTCTGGATCAAATAATTCAAGCAATACAATCCACAGAAACTGGACTCATAAAACGAACAAAGTCTTGATTGAAATAGGCAGGTTGGTGTCTATAACTATCAAAAACTTTCTTTATTTTCAAAATAAAAGGCCTGCCACCTCAGGCCTATACGAGACGATGGATCAGTGTTCACTATACAGCCCCTAAGATGTTGAGGCAGAGATCGTACAGGCAATGTATCTTGGAAGTGTAATTGTCAATACGAGAGCGTAACCAATCTACATTATCCACCAAAACAGATAACATTTAGCGTAAAGGGCAAAAAACTGTGAAAATTATATAAAGTGACCACTGAAAATCAGTGATGACACCAGGTGTTCGCGAAAAAGGTCTGCATGTCCTGCCCTACCGGTAACACCGGTAAATAAAGTATTTATTGCCTGACACTGCACATCTGTACTTCTGCCATGCGACGGCGGCCTGTAAATCAAACCAGACAATCAAGTGATCGATGAATCAGAAAATCCAGGGATATAATAGTGCATTTATTGATCCGTTGAAACTAATAAACACAATATGATAATTTTATTTACATCTGCACATTAACTGCGTAAAACTGGGTCACTGTGTATAGCGATCTGCAGTTGGAAGGTATTCATGATTGTTTACTTTATATATACATTTCCTTTAGTCTATTTCTATCACGGTCGGAGTATGTGCAAATATGTTCGTAGTGATCTGTTAACTGTGTTGAATAAAATCTCCAGTCGTACGTACGTTTCTATGTTTGAGTAAATATAAGTATTCTCCGACCAGGGTAATGGCTTCCAGATTGAATACAAAGAGAGCATATCCGAGTTGAAAACATGTTCTAGCCATATCATTCCCCTTGTCATGTCTCCAGTTACCCTCGGACAGATTGACTTAGGCTCCGATATCGTCTGCTTCCACTAGTCGACCTGGGACCCCGACACTGCATGTCTGGGTGGAGATCTACAAAATGAACCTTTGAATGGTTTTTTCTCATAACTTCCGTGGCCGCTTCTCCTCCAACCAAACCCACCACAAAGTTTGGGGGACACGTATCGGGTAACACATTGTCTGGCGTGTACGAAATCTGACAAGCAGCTACACTAGCCGTTCAAACGTCTGTCCTTACATGAGGACACATGCGTTCTTGCTTTCGAAATATGTGCTCAAAATAAGTGCTAAAATAAATATTTTTCATTTTCAGCTTGCATAAATGTAAATACATGTCTGTTGTGTACTCTTGTCACTTTCAACCTGCCATCAGAGCAAAGGGAGGGTTGGAACAGTTTGATATTGATATCTCCTCCAACTTCGGCAGGTGACGTCCAAAGTTCAAGACATCTTCGTACATTGGGCCTTCCAAAGTCAAGTTTTGACACGGATACGCAGTCAGTGGACTCTATGTCAGCCTCCATATCCCCAGTTTCTTTGTAGAACAGCGGAGACGTTAGCTGACTATCTTGTCCATAGTTGAGTAGAGTTTGTATCACACTCTTGTAAGGTTAGCCTCAATTACTCGAGGTCACCACCCGTCCTTACAAATACACAGCCACTTGGGACCAGAGAGATTGCATGCACATGTTAATAGGAATCCCATCTTCGTCATCTTCCCGATGCAAGGGAGTTAACTGACTATAAAAGTCCTGTTTCCTCCCTTGCCGTAATAGACTGGGATTCCGGAGTTACATTTTGGCTGGACTAACGAGTCTATGCATAATCCAATCAAAATCGCGTAAAGACATCCGGTTCGTAAACAACATGAATTTCAACGTGCAGGGTTTGCAAAGCATTCGTACCATCAACTAGACGTCGACAGATATATTGCAAATCTTTTCATGCACTTCGCGGGGTAAGACCCTTTTTATTACAATAGAGATCTTGATTAGCGATCAGATCGTTTTGACTGGGTGCCGCCATTTTGTTTAAAGCAAATGCAAGTGAAATGAGAGATAGAATCTGATTGGCCAATAGAAGGGACATAGAAGGGACATAACTCGTAATAGCCACTGGTGGCGCTACGATCGAGCCCAGAAATTCCAGCCTAGTTCGGCAAGGATGGAAACTGGACTTTTATAGTCAGTTAACGCCCTTGCCTCGGGAAGATGCATCTTCGTCTGTCGTCATGCAGTAGAGTAGACTCATTACAGCACCACCAGCATGGGAGACACGCTTCCCCGTTTGTGATTTGGAACTCTACCGGGCTAAAGCCTGTAATAGGAGAAAGAGGATGAACAGGATGCCTTGATACGCAAGTACTGATGTTTGACGCACTCGACTTTCGTATAGCTCTAACGAACTGGTAACGCCCTTTTTTCGAGTGTACGGCCATGGCTAGGTAGATTAGTTAGGACCTTTCACAAACGTAACCTTTTTACCCACAGCAGGAGTCTTGGTGTTTATTCCAAGGCGCACCTCTGGAATGTGACGATCTTCTCTATACTGCTTTCCTTGTTACTTTGACCCCCTTCCGTGCTAGTCTTGATTCGTGGAGGTTACTTCTAGCTTCGTTGATGGTGGAGGCGCAGGTCGAGTATGGTCAGTTTGCTGCCAAACTGTACAGAGGAAACGCAAAATAAATATATACCCGAAAGCAACAATTCGTCTTAAATGGCATGAATTGGCCTTTATTTGTCCATACCAATCGCCATCATAATTTTAGACATTGTCATGAAGGTTAGAAAAAGTTGTTTTACAAACTCTAATGTATCGTGATTTATGCCTGTGGTTAGAAGGGGGTCTGCACTGTTAACGTAATAGCCCTACATTCGCAAGTGAAATTCGCACGTGTTAGGCCAACCTACTAGTGTCTTTTCTGAAAAAAACCTGTCAAATGAAAAGGCTTAACCAGAAGAATATCTTTCTGTAGTAGTTATTGATCGGATTATACAAGGAGGATCCTGTCAAATGAAAAGGCTTAACCAGAAGAATATCTCTCTGTAGTAGTTATTGAACGGATTATACAAGGAGAATCTGTAAAATATTCTCAGAAAAATGTTAGTGGTGTTCTTTGCATTGCTATTCAGCTAATTTCAAATGCAAATAATAAAATAACAGAACGTGCCCAATATATCAATACAATACGGTACATGATGAAATTCACTGATAATTTGAAAACATTGGTATTTCACGTTTATGTTTATTGCAAGTCGGAGTGGGTGCATTGGTGCAAGTTAAGACCGGAATTAAAGCTTCATACTGAACAAATGCTTTCGAAATTATATCTTTTTTGCATTTCATCTGTACGATCTTACATCAAACGGACTTAAACTTGCATTATTAGTGGTTTGTGGAATCATATGTGAACTAGTCCATTGCGAATGAGCTGCAATTGTTCTTTTGTAGTTCGGTTCTCAAAGAACTTCAGCCATTTACTGGGATCGGAAATATGCCATTTACAGCCCAAGGTCAGTCTAGAAATGGATAATGTCGGAGAAGAAGTGACACGTTCACTTCGCCTTTGAGGAATGAATGTTGTGTCCCCCGAGTACACTTAGATTAATGTAAGATGTATCTTTCACTGGCATATACCACACATGTTGAAACGTGTAATTGGGTCTACCGCGTAAGTCCACTCGTCTTAACAACGGGGGCGGTCGGGTAGCCTAGTGGTTAAAGCCTTCGCTCGTCACGCCGAAGACCCGGGGTTCGATTCCTGACATGGGTACAATGTGTGAAGCCCATTTCTAGTCTCCCCCGCCGTGATATTGCTGGAATATTGCTAAAAGCGGCGTAAAACATACTCACTCACTTAACAACGGAATATAATCTTCACCCACACATGAACTGTCACAGAGGTTGCACAACACACCACTATTTGTGTTATTGACATCTTTACCCAACTTTAACTCAGCTAGCGCTACTAACCGCAGTCCTAGTTTCAACCGATGTGATAGCTTCACTCGAAAACGGTAGGTTGGTTTGATAGATAATGTTTGGAGTCAGAACTGTTCAACAACAACACATGTAAACATAATTTTGAAAAATCATATATATGCTTCCTCAAACGTTTTGAATTTGACTTTCTTCTACTCGCGAATCAAAACAAATAATACATTTGCCCCATTTCTGTTTTTCTCTTGAGAAACTTTTCCTTTCCCCACTTATCTGTCACCTGAATCACCTGATGCGTCCATCCAGTAGCTCGTTGTGGACATCTCTCAGTTTGTGCATACGGTATTTCCTCTATCAGACGCCGGGACTCTAATAGAAGCCGGGTCAATTGTTCAGTGCAAAAAAAAAGAATCCGGGCCTCTAATAGACACCAGGTCGATCAATTGATATAATTAATTATCCCTTTTGGGGACCTAACTTCGTGGTCAGAGTGATATGGGGGTATAAATTGAAGCCGGGCCTCCAATTGACGCCGGGTCAAAGGCATGTCCGAAATAAATAGAAGCCCGGGCGTTTAATAGAGGAAACACGGTAGTGTCACACCTCAGAGTTTGGTGAATTCGACGTGAACAGCACACGTCCGTCTGAGCGTCCACAACTGTTTATTTGGACAACACGTGTGAGAAGTATCAGCAGCAAGTCAAGTTTAAAACTCAAACTGAAGTCCCCAGGTCTGCTGCCTGGTCACTTATATACCCCGGGTCGTCAGCTGATTTTCTTTGTTTAGAAACACCATGCACGAGTGAGTTGTTATTATGATATTATGATGATCTTTAATCTCACTGGCCTTGTGCCAAGTTGGATACCCCCTGTCAAATCAATCTCAACTAGGAGCATAACTGACCAGGGTTGTACTTTGATGTTTGTCATTTCCCCGGTCGTCAACCCCTCTTGGTCCAGCCTCTACTAATCTGATACCTTGGTTCTATTGACCAGGATATGATTACCCAGGAGTCCAGTGTATATCCCTGAATGGCCAATGTCCCATTGGTTCAAAGGTCATTGTTCAGACCCACGACATGACCATTATTCTACTTATTGCCTTGTCGTGACGAATGTCCATCCAACTACGCCGCTGTCCCATTTGCGGGTATTGTCAAAAGGCAATCTTGGATAGAACAGGTTCCATGTACAAGTGAGACCAGATTCTAAAGATTCCTGTGTAGTCTGTCGTTGTAATTCTTAACCAACTCTGATGAGGCATCAATGTACATGTGTGTTATTTTGTGTTAAATACCTCGTCACGAGTGACCTAAATGTGCGAATATACTCTTTCTGCAGAAGTAGCTTTAATATCTTCGTTTTGAGTAACTATTAACTTTATACCTTGTTTACCTACACAATCCTTCAAAAACACCCGCAAATTCAAGACCCTTGTCTACACGAACATTTTTAGGTACACGAAAATAGTTTTCAAACCTTCTACCAACTTCTCAGGTTTTTGTTGTTGTTCTTAAATGGCTTGACCGAGACATATAGAGATACAATTTCTATTGCTATGAGTAAATAACGCACACCATCGTTTACGCTTAAACAGAGACCCTATGCTCTGGCTTGAAAGACGATTGACATCAGCAAGGTCCATGTCAGAAACTCCTTTTCTTTCTTTAGGCTGAATTTTATTCCACGTTCTTTTAAAGCAGACTGAAATGTTGCTGCTCGACAATAGGATCCTCTTTCTTAAGGATCAAAATAAAGTTCATCCAGAGTCTTGGTGGAATGTGTTGTGTGTTGTAAATAGCAAAGACAAACATGGATACTGCGATACATGTTTATTAAACTATTAGATTAGTACACTGTATTGGATTAATCAAGTAGAGTTTGGAAGTACAACATTCGAACATTTTGACATTTGTTTCCTTAGTACCATATTAATTTCATGTACCGCGACCTTGATATTTTTTCTCATAATAACCCTTTTGGTACTCCAAGTCGGATCAGAGAAAGATCATCTTGCATTCCTCATGAACGTGTTTCAGTCTAACCAGAACGATGAACGACCGTTCCTACCAATCCAGTTTTGGAACGCATAACATACTTCCGTGTGAGGAAGTTCATCTTCGACCTGGCTTCCAAACACAACACTAAATTGTTTTGTTGATTTAGTACACGTTCCCACGATCTTCTCTGTCGATATAGTATATTATAAACAATCGGAACGAACTTTCTTACTGAGATTAAACACAGTAAGCACGTCCTGTTAACTTAAAACAATTTGTCAAACACACTTTTAGTCAAATAATGTACAATTACGACCATGTATGTCTAGATGGTTAAATGACACCGACCTCGTCCTCTTCGACTCACCACTCGACCTCGTCTCACCCATACATACATCGTCTCAACCGTACACCCGGACGCCACTTGACCTCGTCTCACCCATACAGACATCGTCTCAACCGTACACTCGGACAACACTTGACCTCGTCTCACCCATACATACATCGTCTCAACCGTACACCCGGACGCCACTTGACCTCGTCTCACCCATACAGACATCGTCTCAACCGTACACCCGGACGCCACTTGACCTCGTCTCACCCATACAGACATCGTCTCAACCGTACACTCGGACAACACTTGACCTCGTCTCACCCATACATACATCGTCTCAACCGTACACCCGGACGCCACTTGACCTCGTCTCACCCATACAGACATCGTCTCAACCGTACACTCGGACAACACTTGACCTCGTCTCACCCATACATACATCGTCTCAACCGTACACCCGGACGCCACTTGACCTCGTCTCACCCATACAGACATCGTCTCAACCGTACACCCGGACGCCACTTGACCTCGTCTCACCCATACAGACATCGTCTCAACCGTACACTCGGACAACACTTGACCTCGTCTCACCCATACATACATCGTCTCAACCGTACACCCGGACGCCACTTGACCTCGTCTCACCCATACATACATCGTCTCAACCGTACACCCGGAAAACACTTGACCTCGTCTCACCCATACATACATCGTCTCAACCGTACACCCGGACGCCACTTGACCTCGTCTCACCCATACAGACATCGTCTCAACCGTACACTCGGACAACACTTGACCTCGTCTCACCCATACATACATCGTCTCAACCGTACACCCGGACGCCACTTGACCTCGTCTCACCCATACAGACATCGTCTCAACCGTACACCCGGACGCCACTTGACCTCGTCTCACCCATACAGACATCGTCTCAACCGTACACTCGGACAACACTTGACCTCGTCTCACCCATACATACATCGTCTCAACCGTACACCCGGACGCCACTTGACCTCGTCTCACCCATACATACATCGTCTCAACCGTACACCCGGAAAACACTTGACCTCGTCTCACCCATACAGACATCGTCTCAACCGTACACCCGGAAAACACTTGACCTCGTCTCACCCATACATACATCGTCTCAACCGTACACCCGGACAACACTTGACCTCGTCTCACCCATACATACATCGTCTCAACCGTACACCCGGACGCCACTTGACCTCGTCTCACCCATACAGACATCGTCTCAACCGTACACTCGGACGCCACTTGACCTCGTCTCACCAATACTCACCCGTACACTCGGACGCCACTTGACCTCGTCTCACCCATACAGACATCGTCTCAACCGCGCCACGTATGTGCTTCGTCATGTTTGTTACTTGTTTAAACTCCGCACTCAGCAATATTCCAGCTATATGGTGGCGGCCTGTAAATAATCGCGTGTGGGCCAGATAATTCAGTGATTGACATCATTAACATCGATACATGCGATGACATGCATCAACCAAGTCGCCTCTAGTCGCATGGGTTGCTGAAGGCCTATTTTAAGCTTCGTATTGACCTACGTCACAGTGAAAAAAACATTTAGTTGTTTTGTTCCCTGTACGGAGTGTTCCTGCTTTTGAATATTGCTCCTTGACCAGTGTCAGCCATTTTCCTTGACATTGTCCCTTCGTTCACAACCATTCTAAACGAATCAAGATTTCATTGTATTACTTCACAATTGCAGGGAAATAGCTTTGTTTTCATGGTTTTATAGAAAGTATACCACTAGTCACTGATGCGTCAAATCTTAAAAGAACCCCAACATCTCTACCATAAAACGTTTTCAAAGTTTTACTGAGACCTTGAATGTTGTAGCCTTGATCAAACAACTTTTGAGTCAGTCATTTTACCTTCTTTGAAATCTTCGTAGCAAGATCTCGATTGTACCTCAAAAGTTGTGAATGTGGACACCAATGGCTGGATCCACTACAATACTGCTTGACATAAAGGGAAAGTTGACTGTCATACGTACCGAATTGTGGAGAGTTGTTTGGGCTTGCAATATGATTGATTGGCTATTCACATACATGTTCTATCTTTTGAAAGGCAGACGGTATGCCGAGCAGTTCCTGTCCCACGCCCTGCGATGACACTAGCCCTATTAGTGTTGGCAAAGAAGGGCATGTCGAATTCTTGTGAATGTTCAATTTTTTTAATGTAGCATTTTACGTCCTTGCATATGCTAATACCATTCAAACGATTCATAATAGCGGAATGGTTTAATTACGTTAGGGTTATAATTGAAAAAAATGTGGTAGGTTAGTTATTGTAGTACTACCAGTGTGGTTCAGGTGCATTTAGGTGGTAAGGTAAAAATGGAGCTTAACGTCGCGTTCACGATTAGGGTGCACTAGGAATCCAGACGGTCTACAAATTGACACTGCATTAATATGTGCAACAGAAGAAGAAGAGAGACGAAGAAGATGAAGATATTTATTTAAGTGTCACGCATTGTACAGCAAATTGTTACGTAGTTCGGGAATATATTCAATGCCCGGCCAGTATGACCTATGAGACACTAAAGTCTTTAAAATGCGTAAAACATATATAGATTATAAGGAAACGGTATAAGTAAGGTCAGTATAGGTACTTTCAGTCACCCAATCCCAAGTCTGCATGTCCTCCCGTGTAAACATATTCCCTACCTGCGAACATGCACCCCCACCACCTAACTTACTTATACAAACAACTCACTATATCTTCGCCAACCCTCTATCTCCACACACACACACGCACGCACGCACGCACGCACGCACGCATGGACCCACGCGCATCGTAATCATCTTCCCCAACCATTTCCCCACAACCATCTCACTATGTCAATGTCAGACCCCATGGATCCATGCGCATGGTTACATACGTACCCCCTCTTCCCACCACACCAGCCATTCTCCGCCATCCCCCTGCATCCGTCTTACTATAACTACATCCGCTCTCATGTATTCGTACGCGTGCTTACACACATACACCTAGACTAACATTTAGTCTCTGAAATCTTATATTACACAATATCCTTCTTGACTCTAAAAATAAAAAAATTCCCTATGCTGATTTCAGAGAGCTAGCTTGAGCTGGCTAGACTTGCTTTTGTATGCATTTCTAGATTATTATTTTTTCATAAAATAAATATATTCCACGGTCATGGTGCAGGACTAACATACACCCCACTCTCACCATACAACCACATCAATCTCACTATATCCGCATGAACCCTCGTGTATCCGAGCTCATGCTTACCCCTCCCACCCCTCTCCGACATTCCCCTAGATTCACTACACAGTATAAATATATCCGCCCTTTAGTATCCGTACAAAATTATTACGTATTAGGGGGGACACGCATATAAACAGAGCAGCCAAAGGTTAAAATGAATAGAAATCATATCAATACAAAAACAGGAATTCGATGAATACCAAACTCACAATAGATATGTGTACCCTACTCACACACTTGAGTCCAAAAGAGGAACAGGTCAGCTGAAATTGCTAAGGCAGAAGGCGACCCCTTAAACACTTAAAGGAGAAACAACAAAAAGTATCCGTACTCACCCACCCATACACCCACCCACACCGTACCTCTGCATCGAACCACTGTATCTTCGCCAGTCCTCATATATCCGTGTTCATGCTTACATAAATACACTCTCCTGCCCCTATTCCCAATATCCATCGAACTATAACTATATACGCCCTCGTGTATCCATACCCATACTTACATACAAACCACTCTCACCATACCACCACATCCATCTCCATATATCCGCATGAGCCCTCGTGTATCCGAGCTCATGCTTACCCCTCCCACCCCTCTCCGCCATTCCCCTACATTCTTCACACAGTATAAATATATCCGCCCTTTTGTATCCGTACAAAATTATTACGTTTTAGGCGGACAGCTACTTGAACGCATATAAACAGAGCAGCCAAAGGTGAAAATGAATAGAAATCATATGAATACAAAAACAGAAAATCGATGAATACTAAAACTCACAATAGATATGTGTACCCTACTCACACACTTGAGTCCAAAAGAGGAACAGGTCAGACGGAATTGCTTAAGCCCCCTTTCCACAGGGCTGCGACCTTTGTGCCACCTTTGAGCGACCAAAAACCTGCCGGGACGCTCAATGGTCGCCTGATCCCAGAAAATCATGTATCTATGTAACTGCTCCAGCAGTTGTTCAGCAGTAACTGCTCGAGTCGTTCAGCGTCTGCAACCACAATGAAACACTGCAGGTACAAGCCCTCTATTAATAGGCAGGCTGGGGAGGCACAACAGGTAGCTTTGCCTAGGTGTCTCAAGGGTTGCCGTGGTCGCCGAATGGAGGCACAAAGGTCGCCATCCTGTGTAAAGGCCCCATAAGGCAGAAGGCGACCCCTAACTTAAAGGAGAAACAACAAAAATTATCCGGACTCACCCATACACAAACACACCCACACCATACCTCTGCATCGAACCACTGTATCTTTGCCTGTCCTCATATATCCGTGTTCATGCTTACATAAATCCTGCCACTATTCCCAATATCCATCGAACTATAACTATATACGCCCTCATGGATCCATACCCATACTCACTAGTGCTTACATACATACATCCTCCCACCATTCGCCTACATCCATCCACTAAAACTATAACCGCTTTAGTGTATCCTTCCTTATACTCACGTAGCACTGCATGTATCCAATTAGACGTTTAAACTATCGTAAATATTTTATAATATGTACATATTAAATATCAGTAAACAAAGATTATCATAACACATTAGATTTCCTCCGTCTGCCTCTGTCAAATAAAATGAGAGGCAGCCAGAGATTTTACAATGGCATCAGAACGCAATTAGAAGTTCAACTGGTCAGCAGGTGATAGTTGCGGAAAATTACAGTAAACTTCAGTTACAGATCTCCATAACGAATATCTAATGTCTGACAAAAAGATCACAGCTTGCTTTAAAGTGTACTTTACCTCAACGGTGGTGCGGGGCGGTGGGATAGCCTAGTGGTCACGCCGAAGATCCGGGTTCGATTCCTCACATGGGTACCATGGGCGGATACGGGGGGGGAGGGGTGGGGATACGGTGCACTCCCATCCCCACCCCACCCCCACCACCCTTTTTTAAATCTTTATTTCTTTATAAATTACCACCAAAGACAATAAATAGATCGTAATTGTGCAACCCCCCTTTTCAAAAAAGCTGTATCCGCCCATTGGTACAATGTGTCTAAAGGTGTTACAGGTCTAGTAAATCTACGAACAAAGTCCAAGTTTGAATTTGACTAATATACCACGTTGGCATCTTCATATAATAGTGCGAACGTAAGGCTCCACACAGAGGTAGTGTTAAACTGCCTGTATATCCTAGGCTTATCATCGTTAACTAAGCCTGTATCGTCCCAAAGACCTCTAAGCCACATTTCGTGATAAATCTTAACTAATGATACTATAAGACGGAACAGCATATACTCTCCTCCCAAAACGAATAATTTCCATACGTTGTTTAGTGAAATACCAAACCCAGCCCATCACACCTCGGACCGCGAGATTAGGAGTTTTGATCCGTTAAAACAACAATAGTTAAATTCGTAGTTGATAATATGATATCCAAATATGTAAGGAATAAACAATAACAAGAGTGTACAGTTTCTATATAGACATTGTATTATCCCCGTGTTTCAGGTAGCCACAGGTCTTGCAGGGACCTACCCAATGCCTACATTTACAAAATATTTATTTACAATGAATGTATATCAGATGCCTTTTCCAACTAATTTAATTTCTTTGGCCAATGCAAAGCACTTGACTAAACATTTTCTTTGAGAGGCATTTAGAAGTTGGAGTACAAAGTAAGGATAAGATTTATGGATGACTAAATATTGTTTGCTTGCATCTTTTCCTTGGGTTTCAACATTCCATGTCATCCTGTCTGATGTCCACTTTCTGCAGCTTTCTTTGGTAGAAAAGTCCCTTGAATATCATCTCCATTATAGACCTTAACGCGGTACAAAGGTAGACCATCCCGCAGTATCTCCTGGGAAATGGTGAAAATCTCCCCTGTCCATCGCTCATATTCTCAGGAAAATATAAAGTCTGATTTGATCTCCCACTTTGAGACAGAAAGGTTTTGTGGTGACTTCTTTACTTCCTGAAGAAAGACAATTTCATCCATAGAACTTGTCTTTCTTCATCACACCAACTTCTAAATGCCACTGAAAGAAGTACTTTACTTCCTCCCATTCTTCTGCCAATATATTCTCCACCAGATGGTGATTTCTTTGTCTTAGTCACTTTAGAAGGAGGCACCGCTTTTTTCCCCCCATACTTTTGCATAAATGTATGTGTATGTCCTGGCTATGTTTGTCTCGGTAATGCCATCACTTGTGGCGGATCTATTGGGTTGTTGAACAGGACCAGATAGTGGCAGCTCCTTCACTGAGTAGGATCTTTACTATAATGCAAGTTTTGGTTCATGGCAATCACTCGTACTTCCGTGAACAAGTCATTGAGTCCTTGCTAGCTGTAGACATTAGATCCAAAACGATAAGGTTTCTCAATTTAGGATTGGGAAAATGATTCCATTCCAACTCGGAAGAAATCCATTGTACAAATTCCTCAAGAGGTTGAACAGTTCTCTTGACAACATTGTAAAGAGGCTGCCATTGTTTATACAACCAAATAATAGGGAAGGATTTATTATTGTTCTCTGTTAGTATTTGTGTAACCAAGTATGTTTTGCCGTAGGAGGTCCAGACACAGTCGTGGTGAAAGGATGTAGGGAATCTTAAGCATGAGTCGAATGTGCCAGAGCCCCAGGAGCCAGACCAGGAGCCGGAGGAGCCAGAGCACAGGCCAAATGAGTCAGAGCAGGAGCCGGAAGAGCCAGAACAGGGGCCTAATGAGTCAGTGCAGAAGCCAGAGCAGGAGCCAGAGGAGCCAGAGGAGGTCCAGAACAGTGCCCAATGAGTCCGAGCAGGGCCCAGAGGAGCCAGGGCAGGAGCCAGGGCAGGAACTAGGGAAGCCAGAGCAGGAAACAGAGGAACCCGAGCAGGAGCCAGAGCAGGGACCAGAGCAGAAACAAGAAGGGTCAGAGCAGGAACCAGAGCAATAGCCAGAGCAGGAGCCCAATGAGTAAGAGCAGGAGCCAGAGCAGGAGCCAGGGGTGTCAGGGCAGGAACCAGGGCAGCCAGAGCAGGAACCAGCACAGGAAACAGACGAGCCACAACAGGACCGAGAGCAGGAACCAGAAACCAGAGGAGCCAGAGCAGGAGCCAGAGGAGCCAGAGCAGGGGCCCACTGAGTCAGAGCAGGTGCTAGATCAGGATCCCAATGAGTCAGAGCAGGGGCCTAATGAGTCAGAGGAGGAGCCAGAGCAGGAAACAGAGTAGCCAGAGCAGGAAACAGAGTAGCCAGAGCAGGGGTCAGAGCAGGAGCCAGAGGAGCCAGAGCAGGGACCAGAGCAGAAACGAGACGAGTCAGAGCAATAGCCAGAGCAGGGGCCCAATGAGTAAGAGCAGGTACCAGAGCAGGAAACAGAGGAGCCAGAGCAGGAAACAGACGAGCCAGAGCAGGAGCCCAATGAGCCAGAGCAGGAGCCAGAGCAGGAAACAGACGAGCCAGAGCAGGGGTCAGAGCAGGAATCAGAGGAGTCAGCAGGAGCGAGAGCAGGAACCAGAGCAGGAAACAGACGAGCCACAACAGGAGCGAGTGCAGGAGCCAGAGGAGCCAGAGGAGCCAGAGGAGCCAGAGCAGGGGCCCACTGAGTCAGAGGAGGTGCTAAATCAGGATCCCAATGAGTCAGAGCAGGGGCCAAATGAGTCAGAGGAGGAGCCAGAGCAGGAAACAGACGAGCCAGAGGTGTCAGGGCAGGAACCAGAGCAGGAAACAGACGAGCCACAACAGGAGCGAGAGCAGGAACCAGAGGAGCCAGAGGAGCCAGGGCAGGGGCCCACTGAGTCAGAGCAGGTGCTAAATCAGGATCCCAATGAGTCAGAGCAGGGGCCCAATGAGCAAGAGCAGGAGACAGAGCAGGAGCCCGATGAGCAAGAGCAGGAGACAGAGCAGGGGCCCAATGAGTCATAGCTGGCGGGGCTCGTTGGGTGAAACGTACTTCTTTCAAATGTTTCATGTTGCTTGGTTTTGAAAAATGATACAAGGCAAGTGAACTTGTCCATTGTGTTCACTCCCACTTTGACAGTCAACTCGGGAAAGACGAAATGTGAAGGAACGCTTCTTTCTATATACGTAGGGGCTGGTGGGGAATCCTCCAGTTTCCTTAAGCGAAACGAGTAACCCCATCTTATATCATGTACGGTTTGTCCCAGCTTGTTTGTTGAATCTGTGTCGTACTGGACACGTGGATCTGTTTTACAAAGAGACATTGTTCATAATGCTTGTGTCTGGTGGGTTGTTGGATTACCTTCTTTTCAATCAAGACTTGGTTGTCTTCATAGATGAGTAGTACCTTTTAGATTTCAAGCCTACAAACTCTTGATTGTCATGCTATGGGTTTCATCTCTAAATTTTCCAATGACCTTTTTGTTGGCTGTGTTGTAGAGAGGATGTGTTTGGGGTAATCAGAGGTATCATGTCCTGATACATATTTTCTGTTTGGATGGCAAAACAGATAGAGTCTGTGTCAGTGAGAAGGAGATGACTCGTATGGCCACAGAAAGGGTTGGTATAAGTATTAATGGAAGTCATACATCAGAACTTTAGAAGCATCCAGAATGCTAAATTCAACGTTTATGTGTCTGTTGGGGGCAAGGGTGGCCCAGTCGTCTAAGGCGCCGCGATTCGATATGAAGAGTTGCGTCCCTTGGATACGCCAGAAACCTATGATTGTGGGTTCAAATCCCGGTTCGCTCCGATTATGTTTCTAGGTTTGTCAGCACCATACCCGTGCTCGTGTGTTTCACCGAAGTGGTGAACGTCTGAGACCTGCATCACTTCGTGTTTTCCTCCCACATTAAGCTGACACGTCGTAATATGACTGGAATACTGTTAAAAGCGACGTTAAACCCAACTCACTCACTCACTTATGTGTCTTTTGAGATACAAACTTTGTGTCAACATGTGAACAACTACTATGTTATTGACTATTCTAAAGGCACGAAAGGATCGCTTGGCTCTCTTTTGACCTTAAACCAATTTGACATCCGCTCTTTTCCTCAAGTTCTCCATGGTTTCACCTTCTTGAAATGATTCCTTGCCTGTTTTCTCTTACCGGTGTTGAAATCAATTTAATCTTTAGCCACGGGCATTGTACAAATTTCAGAACATGATCTTCACAACAAATATCCCCTGACTCCTGGCAGGGATTGTGACATGGCCCACCCATATAAGTTATTGGCATCAAGATAGATAATGTGATCTTTTTGTTGACAAGGGTCATAGATCTAATATTGGGATGATTGGCTTTGGCATGTCTATGGGTAATCATGGAGATTGCCTCTCCTTAGACCTGACTCGACAAACAGATGCATGTTGATGTCAGTTAATAGTTCTAATGTCACCTGTCATTTTGAGTGAATCTTATCGGCATTGGCGTATAGAAATGTACATGGTCCAACTCTGGCTTTTAAGCAAATGTTACGGAAATGTTCAAAATCGAAAAGATTAAATGTTACCTATATCCCTCTCAAGTTTATTTCTAGTGATTTGAATGGGGAAGATTTCCTCCTTTTCTAAATTTTGGATCTCAAACGGGTAAGGAAATCCAGGTTATTAACATTCTTGTTCTGCCCACATAAAACAATTGTAGTCTTAACATTAATGACAGCTTGTTAAGGTCTTAGTTTGAGAGGAAAGGGGATATGACAAGACCCTCAAAGTGGTTTGTAACGTGCCATGTGTATAGTGAGTCCTGTGTCTGGAATGTATTGCAACACCCTGCTGATGAGAGAGTGAGTGAGTTTGGTTTAACGCAGATTTTAACAGTATTCTAGTTATATCACGGCGTATCAGCTTAATGTGGGAGGAAAGCCCGAAGTGATGCAGGTCTCAGACGTTTACCACTTCGGTGAAACCCACGAGCACGGGTACGGTGCTGACAAATCTAGAAACATAATCGGGGCGAACCGGGATTCGAACCCACAATCACAGCGAATTGTGGCGCCTTAGACGACTGGGCCACCCGAAAGCTACTTTGCCCCGTGTTATCTTTTATAAGTAGGACGTTGCGTGAATAATGGTAACTCAGTGTCAGTCAGGGTATTTTTAAACTAAAAAAATGTCTTGTTGTATTTGACAAGTAATGTTAGAGTAGCGCGTTTATCTAACAAGATAGACTGGATGGTGTATGGACCACGAGATGTAGATGATAAGAGAACTGTCTTGATTAGACTATTGATACTGAGCGACAGCGTGTTACATGATTGAGAGATTTTTCGTTTAACCGTGTACTGGCTGGTCTGACAATGTGTGGAAGTGAATAAAAGAAATAGGCCTGCTTAGATTTGCATCAGGAGACTATTGCGAGTGTTTGTCATTGCAGTGTTGGCAGTACTTTCCTGCTTGCAAAACTTTCAAGACTTACAATATACTGTCGTCAGGTACTTGACGGTTGTAGGTTCTTTCCTAACTTTTCCTGCTATGATTCTGTCACCATATGCAACAACCTAATATTTTTAAAACAATATTATATATAACATATAATATTGTTTTAAAAATATATTCAACAACTTAATTTTTTTAAACAATATTATATATAATATATAATATTGTTTTAAAAAAATTAGGTTGTTGCATATGGTGTCAGAATACGATACCTATCAAAGCTCGAGCAGCCAGCAGTAGTATATATGTTATACAGTAGTATACATTGGATATTATGTCACATGAGGTACATCAAAGATAAACAGTTGTTAGTGAGATATATATAAGAGTGCATGTTTATACAAATCTTTTGCTCATAGTGAAGAATTGATGTACAGAATCAACGATGTTAAGAAGTATCTCTTTGTCTAGGTTGACAATGTCAAATAAGGTCATATCCATTAACATAATGATAGCTTTCAGATCTAATCTCAGTGTAATGTGGACAAGTTAATTAATAGAAAGTGTATAACACTTTCATTGTATAACACTTTCATTGAACACAATAACTGAAACATGCAGTATTATGTTAACAAATCTTTCAAATTTATGACCGTTCAAATCACTGCATCCTAGTCTTAACTTGCAGTGAATTTACGCGTGAACCAATATGTCAGGCACTTGCGATTTACCACAATGATACAGATTTTTTAAACTGCGATACTAAAGCGCTTCTCAAAGTAGAATCTAGTATATTCCAGGCGGAGACTGTGAAAGTAAAAATGATTTTTATACAATTTAGCAATTAGGTTCATAGTGTTCATTAGTGTTACGTGTTACATGACGTGGACGATCTAAGTTTATTACAGGTACCATATCACATAAATAATTTGGCTCCTTCCACTTTTCATTTTATAAAATATGCATAATCTGTGAAAGTGCTGTCTTTCTGCCAAGGGGGATAGGCCTGTTTCCTAATATAATTTTAAATGACCTGTGCCCCCAACAGCACCACATATTGTCCTAAGTGCATAGAGATGCAACATTTCTAGGAACAGTTCTTGACCCTTGGTACAATTATTCCATTTGTGTTCACAGTAATCAAACAAGGGTAATATGAATTAACATGTATGTAGACCGTGTCTATTCATCCGATATTTCGAACTACCAAAGCAAGGGCTAACCTTGGCAGTTAGATTTTCAATATGGCTATGTTAATGCCCATGACTTGTGGCCCAATGTGACTGTGACTATTAACATTCTTTATTTTGCTTCTGTTTTATCAGGATTAAAGTTTACTTCGCGAGTTCTAGCCCGTGAATTGATTGAAATACTTGTTGATATTGGATCATCAACACTTGCATACAGCGATGTATCATCAGCAAACACTTCTATATTACATTGGACTGAGTGAGTGAGTGAGTTGGGTTTAACGCCGCTTTTAACAGTATTCCAGTTATATCACGGCGTGTCAGCTTGATATGGGAGGAAAGCCCGAAGTGATGCAGGTCTCAGACGTTCACCACTTCGGTGAAACCCACGAGCACGGGTATGGTGCTGACAAACCTAGAAACATAATCGGGGCGAACCGGGATTCGAACCCACAATCACAGGTTTCTGGTGTGCCCAAGGGACGCAACTCTTTACATCGAATCGCAGCGCCTTAGACGACTGGACCACCCGTGCCCCCTATGAAATAATAATTACGGGTTGGTTGGTAAGCAGTTGAGTCACCGGCGGTAAACCCGGATTGCAAACTAGAAATAACTGTATTATCAGAAAAATATTGTGCACGTTTTGGGACATTCGTTTCAAATACTTTCGACAGGCAACCTCAGATTGAAGACGAAGAATACGTTGAGTCCAAACTTCTTTAGTCGGCAATAATACAAACAAATACAATTACTAATAGAAATATGTCGAGCGGAGATTCCAACTCAACAACTACTAGTGAAGTCCAGCAAGCAGGCATATCCTACTCGCGGCTGCACATACAGGTGCTGTCGGAATACAAGACTAACTAACAGTAAAGATGTAAACATATATATACACTACTGGACAACAATAGACAGACAAAGAGACAATGGCGTTGCCCTGGACATAGGGCTTATGGATGTGATTACAGACATGGCCCAGGGGAAAATGGATTAGGCTATAAATGTCATAATGTGACATGCCGTGTTAGACAATGGTTCAACTGACTGCTGTTACGCATGGATTACATCATGTTAAATAGTCCAGATTTCCAAAACGTTATGTAGTCAACACTGTACAATAGGAAAGTTGTTCAGAAGTTACAATTCTTTAACATTGCGTTGTCCAGAGTGCTGTTAAGTCACCCTGTGACAATATCGTCATTTTTTAAAAAAAAGGAAGAAGTTAGTTATAGTATATTAAATAAATAGCTGAATAAAATCATATACCCGGCGCATGATTCATAAAGATAGTTAGCACTAAAATGTGAATCATGCTATATAATGAAGGCACATAGAGTTGGTGTGTGGTGTCCCTATTCTCAGATGCATAGCAAATACCAAGGGTAGGGTTATGCATCTAGTTGGTTGGTTGGTTGTTAACGCCGCACTCAGCAATATTCCAGCTATATGAAGGCGTTTTGTAAATAATCGAGTCTGGACCAGACAATCCAGTGATCAATTTCATGAGCCTCGATCCACGCAACTGACATGCATCAACCAAGTCAGTGAGCCTGACCACCCGATCGTGTTAGTCGCCTCTTACGACCCGATATCATTCGTTGCCTTTTACGGCAAGCATGGGTTGCTGAAGACCTATTCTACACCGGATCTTCACGGGTCTTCTGCATCTAGAATGGACATGAGAGAGTAGCCCCCTAGTTCTGCATCTAGAACGGGGCTACTCTCTCATATCCATGACTAACGCATCTCGGGTGAATCTTTGGGATGACCTCCATGAATCTCGTATTGCTGGACACAGTCAACAATCGATCCAAAAGCTGATGCTTTTCAAGATAAACTGTCCCACAATATTTTTTGTAGAAATACGTACATAACTAAAAATAAAATGTTGAGTAAATGATAAAACTAAAATCAAATAAATTAAGTTATATTATAAACTACAATAAATTAAAATAAAACGTTTTGATATATGATATACAACAAACAAACAAATGAATATAATAGAATTATTTTCTTTCCACTACTCATCTCAAATTCCCCTTGCTATGCTGTTTAGTATATGCGGTGACTCAGACTTGAAATAGTAGTGCGTGGCTTGAGTATAGAAAAGCACACGCCCGTCTGCATCCAGCAAGCGGTTAGACTGAGGAATAGTTGTTGTTGCTTTAAAATGCAAGTATCGTGAATAATAACAATAGATTGTTTTTACCTCATTATGAAGACAGTCTGATGTACAATTAGAAATGTGAAAACGGAAAGTTCGCGTTGTTCCGCTTAATTAAGAGTACGTATTTTAAGGTCTGTATCTGTCACAATCCAGACGAATCTAAAAATCGCTAACGAGGAGGCGTGGCTTAAATAGCACGACCGACTAGGCCTGCAAGCTTCTGGATATTACCAACGGTAGGGTACAGAGGACCCGGGTTCGATTCCCGACATGGGTACAATGTGAGAAGCCCATTTCTGGTGTCCCCCGCCGTGATATTGCTGGAATATTGCTAAAAGCGGCGTAAAACCATATTCAATCACTCACTCATAAGTTGTTGGGAGAGCTCTGTTACATATATATTACCGGTATGGATTCCATGTATGAAATCACATCAATGTACGAAAATAGAAATCATATCAATACAAAAACAGAAATTCTATGAATACTAAAAACTCGCAATGTGGAGAACAGATTCTTTATTTAAAGCTAAAATGACTGCGCGTGAAGCGCGATATATGGGCTCCGGATGTATTTTGGAACAAACATGTCTTCAGAAAAATATGTGTACCCTACTCACACACACGAGTCCAAAGAGAGTCAAGTCAGCCGAAATTGCCAATGCGGAAGGCGACCTCTTAAACATTTAAAGCAGCAACAACCATGTAATGTCACGAGTGTGGCTAGTGGGGACGTGTCAAGTAACCCTGATTGAAAGCGAACTGTATCATCTTAACATCGTAAGATATTTTCCCCTCCAATTTTAGGGCGCGGGTTTCACACACCCACACCCTCAACCCGTGCGGTCAAAAAGAAAGACATCGATTGATCTTTGTAGCCAATTAGTTATAATTAACCAGAACAGTATTTTTGTCACGTACAGTCAGTCGGTATCCTCCCATCAGTCATACAGGCCATTTGTCATACAGCTTATAACAACATAGGATATGCATGACTGGACTACTAATCCCCTGCCTTCTACCTATCAATATGGACTGTTCCACACAGATCATTAACTGTGTTTATGTTTAAACACCAGGATTATCATTATGAATGATCTTGTGCTAATTCAATATACAGATTGTAAGAAAACAAATTGTAAAGCAGAAAAGTAATTAATAAATTAGTATGGTTTATTCAACATAATATTATAAATATGAGGGGCGGTCAGGTAGCCTAGTGGTTAAAGCGTTCGCTCGTCACGCCGAAGACCCGGGTTCGAATCCCGACATGGGTACAATGTGTGAAGCCCATTTCTGGTGTCCCCCGCCGTGATACTGCTGGAATATTGCTAAAAGCGGCGTAAAACCATACTCACTCACTCATTATAAATATGAACCATGTTAAACAAGAAACATCTCTAGTATCCTTTCATAGGATTACATGAATTACATTTATTAACCCCAAAGGGCAAAGTATTTATTAAAACAACAAATTAATTATTTTTTAGTAAAAGAACTTACAGTGACTTTGATCATTTTAATACCCTCTTCTCACAAGATAACCAGCTCATAACAACACCCTTTATGAATTTAACATTGTTGTAACGAAGACCTTAACTCAGAGTGTTGGGTCATACCATTACAGCTTAAGGTGAGTGCTCCTATAAACCCCCTACTCAACTGTATGACGATTGGCAATAACAAGGCGTACGACAAATGGCCTGTCTGACCGATGGGAGGGAACCCGTCAGTCAGTCATCAAACAACCACATGTAACTGCAGTAGATTATTGCATAATGTACGCCATCAGTCATTCCAGGAACAAGTCTCGTATCATTAAACACCCAGCCATGTGTAATGTGGGGGCACGGGTTTGCCCAGTCGCCTAAGGCGCCGCGATTCGCTGAGCAGAGTTGCGTCCCTTGGCACGCCAAGAAACCTATGATTGTGGGTTCGAATCCCGGTCCGCCCCAAATATGTTTCTAGGTTTGTCAGTACCATACCCGTGCTCGTGGGTTTCACCAAAGTGGTAAACGTCTGAGACCTGCATCACTTCGGGCTTTCCTCCCACTAAGCTGACTCGCCGCTATATGACTGCATGGAATACTGTTAAAAGCGGCGTTAAACCCAACTCACTCACTCACCATGTGTAATGTAAAACGTTAGCAAGTGACACGGATTCACAGAGTCCATGTCCCTTCCTCTTAGTAGTGCTATTTCAAGACAACAACAGGGTGAAAATATAATCAAATACACGAGCCAATCTGTGTTTCGCAATCGCGTCTGATCCGTGCGTCCAAGGTGGGGATAATCCTGGTCATTTTCGTCGCTATTGTTGGTCACAGGTAGAGGTTCACTTGTACTTCTGCCAAAATCACCAATTCACCTTCCGAGGAACATTCGCATTCCATGACATTTCGAAAACTATTGTCACTCTCAGAGCCGGACGTATCAGCAAGTTGTGATCAGGATACGCGATGAGGAACGAAGTAAGTACGATCGGTGCTTCATCACTTAATACACAGTTCAGTGAATATTTTAAACACAGACAAGTCTCACAACAAAGTAAATGAAAGTAGAGAAACGCGAACAATAAACGCAATTGAAAAAATAGTATGTTTGGCACATTTTTATCTCACCAAATAATGAACTCAATTTGTGATGTAAATGGAGTTTGTCACATTTCCCTTGTTGAAAGAAAGGGGATTTATTAAAACGGATGAGGGGAACCGGCTCGCTTAGCAGAGGTACCACTGTACACGACCGACCCACACAACAACACTAGACCCGAGTGAATAAACAGTCAGTTTATTGGACAGCCACAGAATCGTATATTATAACCAGTAATCAATAGAAATGTTTACAATCAATTATTAGAGCATGTTGACGATCAGTTGTAGAAGAACATTAGGTGAACATGATATGGAATCATTACAGAAGATACATACTACATTAGTCACGACACATATTCCAAGGAACACAACGTAATAAAACAGTTTACATATGATTGAATCTGGTATACCCAACCCACTCTAATACATTACACGAGTGGGCATTCACACAAGATACATTAAGTTTAGCCATGCAAAATACATATTGCAAACGGTAAAGAACGTAATACATAAATAACAGAATTGGCAGGATCTATTCACAGAAGTAGTACAATGGGAATATCTAAGATACACACACGAGTATGACACTTTCAGATACCAATTAAAATTGCAGATATTGCCAATGGTAATAGCGTATTAAGATTTGAAATAGTACAAGATTGTGACGTTTCTAACCTAAGTGAATAAACAGGCATTTTATTAGACAGCCACAGAATGGTTTGTGACTGTCTACTACAAATAATCTCACTTACTGATTAAACTGACGATAAAGTTGTTATTGTGAACTTTAATGGCGCTATCTCGACAGATTTGTATAATTTAGCTTGATCGAGACATTGATGATAAAGGTGTTTATGGGTGAAGTTAAGTAAGAATAATAGCTTACTTGCTGCTGGCATGCCACGAATCTACACGTGGTACGTGTGATTTGATAAGGGTGGATGAAATACAGATACAGATACAGATATTAACGTCTTACATATGTTTACCTACCTCTATCTGATCAGCACCATGAGTGATGCATGTCCTGTCGATATGCGTTATCGGGTTGACCCTTGGCAGGTAAAAGATGGAACGTGGACCGTTAGTGGTAATATTCACAAATTCCATTTCTTAATATGTGGCATGGAACGTGATAATTTTTTTTTGTTAAACTTTGTCAGTTTTCCCCCATGTTAATAAATCTATTAATCCCATGCCCATGCCAGCTTGAGTGCTAACGGAGGGGTGGGCTTATTGTGCGATCAAGCGTGTAATTTCGGAGGTAGCTTGTGCGATCAAGCATGGTATTTTGGAGATAATATCCACCAACAAGACCATATATGGAGCCTCTGTATATAAAGGGGCCACCTCCGCTGTAATTTCGGTTCAGCCTTTGAAATTGATAGACAGGACAAAGGAGCAAAGAAACCATATTTACGTGCCACTTTTGATGTTTTGAATACGATAAAACACAAGAAAACGATATCTATCAAAATTTGCAATGTTGTATATACCTACCAGACATATCTGGTAGGTATATAATCGGCTGACCTGGCCCTCTTTGCGACCCATGTGTGTGAGCAGGGTACACACATCTATTGGGATTTCAGTATTGATAACATTTCGGTTTTTATCTTGATAAGATTTCTATTTTCGCATTGATTTGATTTGATTATGATTGTTAATAATTGATAGAATTACTTTGTCTGCTCTGTTTATATACGTTCGAGTGTTTATATACGTTCGAGTAGTTGACCATCTTTCATAAACATAGTTAGTTTGGTCTTCACAATTGCATTAATTGGCTTTAGGAGATATACGACAGGTAGCAATTCTTGTTTTAACTGAACCCGGGCTGGGGCATGGTCTTGACATTCTAGTAACAAGTGAGCAATGGATTCAGGCAAATTTGCAAGATGGGCAAACCTTGTCATAGTGCTTTTTGTGGACAAGTCTGGGGCATGAGGTTGGCTACGTCAGCTTTCCTTTCATTTGAGTACGAGTGTGGTTCTTTGTGGATTTTCTGGTTGAATTTTGTATATCCATCTGGCAATCGTACTTGCGTCTCAGTGGGCTTGTCATGTTGAGGCCATGGAGGCTTTCAGCTTGCTTTTCATGTCTAGTTTGCTGAACGGTATAGTCTGTATGTCCGCGTTGTCTAGACAAGCTTCGCCAAAGTGTCTGCTTTTTCATTTCCATGAATGTCTATGTGAGACGGACCCGTGAAGATCCGGGGTAGAATATGTCTTCAGCAACCCATGCTTGCCGTAAAAGGCGACTAACGGGATCGGGTAGTCAGGCTCGCTGACTTGGTTGATGCATATCATTATATTCCAATTGCGTGGATCAATGCTCATGATGTCAATCACTGAATTGTCTGGCCCAGACTCAATTTTTTACAGACCGCCTTCACATAGCTGGAATATTGCTGAGTGCGGCGTTAAACAACCAACCAACCAATTAACTATGTGAGACGGGATCCAGCATACCTCCACCTGGTTGCCTTCATGCCATAGTTTTGTATATTCGTATTGAATATTATTGACTGTATTTGGTGTCGAGTTTCTCCTGCTGGTGGCTTGTAGCACACTTAGCGAGTCTGATCGGATGACTGCCTTTCCTTCCGGTAGTTCCGTTATGAATTTGAGTGTGTGTCGAATTGCCCGCAATTCAGCGGCGAATACTGATATACATCCCGAATGTACTCGGGGTTTGGAGCTATGGATATGGATCCCATAGCCAGCAGCGTTGTTGACAGAAGTCTTACATCCATCAGTGTATATATACTCACACGCAAAAGAAACGCAAGTCGAGTGTGCAGTATACATGTTATTTATTTACAACAGTAAAGACAAGAAATACTAACAGGGCAAGATTGACAAAAAAATGACTGAAGACAGTTTAATGGATTAAAAGGCAGATGATATAATCGGTTTTTTCCCAAATGTTAAGGGCTTACACAGTTTCGGGTCAATACCAAAAATGTCAGTCAATACCTGGTGTGACCAACATTAGCATTGATCACTGCCACACATCTCCTGTACATTGAGTGGATCAGACGATTTGTGAAGGCCCTAGGGATCCTCCTGCACACATCCAGAGTTGTTCACCGGCAGTTGTAGGGACTGGGCGCACATTGTGCGATGGGGTTCGATGGGGTTCAGATCAGGACTGAGGGCTGGCCAAGGTAGAACACAGATGTTGTGTTGTTGCAGAAAGGCCATGGTAGCTCTGGCAACATGGGGACGAGCGTTGTCCTGCTTGGAAATGTGTTGTTGATGTTGTGCAAAAAAATGGAACAACGTGGGGTCTGATCACTTGGTCGATATACCGCTGAGCAGTGACGCCGTGTCCCTGACCTTGACCAACATTCAGAAAGCACATGGGTCCAGGTCTCGCATTAAGTCCAATCCCTGTCCATATCATGACGATAGTTCCACCTCATGGATCCCTTTCCGCAACGTTTCTGTCAGCAAAACGATGACCTAGACGCCGCCAAATTCTGATTTTTCAGTCTGCATGGGAGGGACACCAAAGCGACTTTCATCTGAGAAGATGACACGCCTCCACTCACGATGACGCAGATGGTGATGACCCTGTGCCCACTGAAGTCGTGCTTGTCGATGACGGGGTTGGAGAACAGGACGACATGCTGGTCGGTGACATCTGAGGTTGTTGGAACGGAGACGTCGGATCAGTGTCCAGGCTAATATGTTGATTATGTGTTCCTATGGTCTGTCGAGCACTTTCACTTGCAGTTAAGAACCGATGTCGCTGGTGTTGACGGGTAATCTGCCGATCTTGTCGAGGTGTGGTGACCCTAGAATGACCGCTCCGAGGAAGGTCATCTGTGGTCTCTGTAGCATTGTATCGATGCAGGAGACGGTAAATTGTGGTTATGTTGAAATGACGGGCAAAATCTTGGACAGACTCTCCAGCTTCCAAACGTCCGATAGCCTGGTTTCTCTGAATTTGAGTTAGGCGTGGCATTGTTGACCAAGGAGCGGTAGGTCCAAGAATCAGCCACAGTTTAATACCCACTACAGTCCGTGACAGTTCATGCATTTTCGATTTCGCGAGAAATGGGTGCATGATAAAAAACATATTCATTGAAATGGTGCGATTTGGCGATTCGTTTTTCATGTTGCGTTCTTTCTCGGGGCTTCCAAAATGCAACCAAAAATATTGATAACACCATCAGGCTTCACCACATGCTAAAACTTGTATCAATTTATGGTTCTGTGTTTGTTACCCATTTGCTTAAAACCACTTGCGTTTCTTATGTGTGTGAGTATATATTAGCCCAGCTGTCCCAGGTAGATTTAGTTATAGCTTCTGATCGTAGCAGGGTAGGGTTTTCATTCTTCTGATGTTAAAGCAGGGCCCACTTGCACAAAGCAATCTTAGCGCTAAGACTACCTTAAGCCTATGTTAAAGTATGGGAGCTACGATCATCTTAGCGCTAAGATCGCTTTGTGCAAGTGGGCCCAGGGAAAGTGAGACCCTTTTTAGTGACTTTCTGGTGGCTGAATGTTGCAATTGTGACTTCGGATGAGGTCATGCACTTATACATGGCATAAGTGAGGAATATTTCCGAGTAAGACTTCTTCTCAGGTGTTTTCCCTTGCCTTATCATTTTTACCAAGGGGTTTGCTGTTCATCCCCAGATCGATAATATTGCCTGATCTCTTCTTAGTTTCAGTTGTAGTTCTCCTGTTTCTACTTGTAGTGGGTATCTTTTGCTGCACCTGTGACTGACATTAGGGCTGTTACAAAGGCCAAATGGAAGCTGATTATATTCAAAGAAACCCAAAGGGCCAACTGTAAAAGCAAGTTCGACCAGGTAATATCCAGACTTAATGTGACACTTACTGCCAGTTATATTTCCTCTATCCTTGGTAAAGCAAAACTGTCCTTAATAGCGGAATTGTTTAGTTGTCCAAAGTCCATGCACATTCTAAGTTTTCCATTCTTCTTCCAACAAAAGACAATGTTAGAGGCCCAAGGGCTATGTGATCCACGTATAACTCCACATGCTAGCAACTGTCTAAGATGATCTTTTACCTCTTGAAACATGGCTGGAGGAATATGTCGATGCCTCTGTTTGAAGGGAGTTATATCCATTAACTCAATACGATGTTGTGCTGCAGTTGAATGACCAAGATCTAATTCCCCACTTGAAAAGACAGGAATGTACTTTGAGATATTTGTTTGTTGTTTTACGCCGCACTGAGCAATATTCCAGGTACATGACGACAGTCTGTAAATAATCGAGTCTGGACGAGACAAACAAGTGATTGACATCATGAGCATCGATCTATGCAATTGAGACACGATGACATGCATCAACCAAGTCAGCGAGCATGACCACCCAATCCTGACCTCTTATGACAAGCATAGTCGCCTTTTATGGCAAGCATGGGTTACTGAAGACCTATTCCACCCCGGATCTTCACGGGTCTACTTTGAGATAAGTCTAACACCTTTATCCAAATTCTTCGGAAGTAAGTCCTTTATCACTGACATCAATAAGGCTCAAAGTAGACTCAAAGTGTATTGGATGACTGACTAAGCTTGGACTCTTCTACAGATACTGGTTGAATTTCACAGAGTACAGCTCTAGGTGGACCAACAACAGTACAAGTGGTAACATTTGACAAGTGTACTTGGATTGGATCGTGCTTCCTATACTTGTACAACACAAGTGAAGGAGAAACATCTATGTCTGATGGAATAGTTGAACTCTGACATGACTGCAGTGTACCAAGAGCTTGAGGATAACTGATTTCCTTGTCAACATAACCCTGGATAATGACTTGTGAATTAGGTGGAATACTAGTAACTATGCTCCTGTCTTCAGCATTCTTGACAAGTCCTAACCTCCAATCATTCTTTGCTGGCTCCTTCTCACTAATGGGTAAACGTCTGAGACCTGCATCACTTTGGGCTTTTCTCCCACATTGAGCTGACACGCCGCGATATAACTGTAATACTGTTAAAAGTGGCGTTAAACCTGACTCACTCACTCACTTACTCACTCGCCAAAGACCATATTACTAAATGTCAAATACCTTGGGGTATGAACTGATGTTTTCTGGATAAATCTTGTACCCACTGTTGCCTTACATCTTTCCATCAAGGATGACAAGATCTTAGTACCCAGCAAGATTGGCACTGACAGGACATCTACTGTCTGCGACAACTGGACGTAAACAAAGCAAAGTGTCCACTGATTCAAGGCCTGCATGGGGCTAACAACTCACTCTCGACATACTCAAGGTATGACATTTCCGCCATCTGAACATGAGTGATTGAGTGAGTTAAAGTTTAACATCACATCGCCATCGTGATAAGCTCTATGTCCAAAATACAGTCGTTGATGCACTGGAAGATGAGATTGGTGATGCCTGTAGAATGATTCACTAACAGTAGACACTGTGGAACCTGTATCAAGTAAAGCTGTGAATACTTTACCACCCACTGTGGGGGCGGTCGGGTAGCCTAGGGTTAAAGCGTTCGCTCGTCACGCCGAAGACCTGGGTTCGATTCCCGACATCGGTACAATGTGTGAAGCCCATTTCTGGTGTCCCCTGCCGTGATATTGCTGGAATATTGCTAAAAGCGACATTAAACCATACTCACTCACTCACTCACTCACCCACTCACTCACTCACTCACTCACCCACTGTGACACTGGAGTTGTGGTGGGAGTTGTTTCTGTCTTGCTTGTGGATTGGCCCATGAATCGCCTGTCTTCATGGGCCTGTGCATGTTTAAAGTCCAATTGTGGTCCATGATAACCCTACATCCACCCCACAAATGACCTATCTGTCCACATTTCCAACATTCAATACCCTGGTTGATCTTGAGGAACACCTCCCTGAAAGGAAAGCATCAAGGCCCATATCTAGGTTGACCTCTAGTGCTGACCTCAACCCGTCCGGTATTGTTCCAAGATGGCATATAATTAGATCCTAGATGAGGTCTGCCTCTTCCTCTAAATCCTGAAGGAGATGGAGTTGGAGTGGGCATGGGAATGTCAGCTAATTGCTTTTTAATGGCACCAAACTCTGCTGTTAACTGTTGCACCATACCTTTCAATTCCTGGTAATCATTGTCAGAAGATTTAGCCGCCATTTTAGAAGGAATCGGATTCTTAGAAGAGTCTTGGGGCTTCCTCTGATTCAACTCGAACTCAATCCTGTTAATCGCTACACACAACTTATCAAAGCTCTCAATACCGGTAAGACCTTGCCTAACCTAAAACGCAATTGTAGATGTACAAACTAAAATGAGGTGAGGTGAAATGGGGTTTAAGATCGCGTCCAAGATTATTGCATTTATACAGCGATATGCACGTGTGTGTGGCTGCTTGTACTAGTCCGGACTGATGCCGATTTATAGTGCTAGCTCACTGAAATACCATACCGAACTTTAACATGAATACCCCACTCAGACACAGTATACTGACTCCAAGACGACCACTCCTTGTTTTAGGCCCTTAACGCTAATCGCCAGACAGGGTAACAACAAGTACCATCTTTTAACATCTTTTGGTATGACACAGCCTGGGATCGAACCCTGGACCTTCCGCTCTCCAGGCAGGCGTTCTAACACTAGACCACGAACACGGTCTCCAAACTAAAGTGCAAAGTAAAGAATTAATTGAGTGATGGGTGCCTAAAAATGAAGTGTAAATGTGCAACAAGTATAATATTATGTAACTTATTATTGCCTAGTTAAGATTGAATAGATAAATAAATGAATTGACTAACTCCTATTTCGGTAATTATTTGATGTACAACTAATCTTGTTTTGATATACTAATTATAGCGTAACTAAAGTGTAGCTATGTGTAACTAAGCAACCGACTAAGAAGGAACTGACACAACACAGGGATTACATACCAGTGACCAAATTCATCATGCAATCACACATCACAATGTAAACATATACATACCACGCAAAACAAAGGCAAAAAAAACCTATAAAATAAATGTAGCAGGGCATGGAGTCATCCCACAGATGACATCCTTACCTTGTCAGCTTGCTGACGGGGTTAACCTCTTTGGTCATGTGGACAAGGCATCTGACCTCGGATCAGAAGGTCCGTGGTTCGAATCCCATCACGGGACTCGGAAATTTTATGTCCGCTACATAAACATGGGCAATAAGAGGTAAATCTGGGCAACTGTTAAGTTCATTTTTGTTTCACAACCCGTAAATACACAAATATTATCACAGTGTTCAGATACAAGTAAATATTAATAAAAGTCAGAAAATATAAAATATCACGGAATCTGTAAACAATGTCCAATGCACCATGTCATAAAACTGTAATGTTCACTGGATCCCTGCTGCACACTCAAAGTTCAATGCTGAAATCTGTTTACATGATTGTGTAAACTATCTATCGATCCAGTGTTCATGGTGTGCTGAGTTCAGCAAAGTAGCATTATCACAGCACGCTAATTAAAACAGGCACAATAGATGTCACAAGGCAAAGGTATGTAACTCACTGAAAAACAGATCACAGGATGTAAACAAACAACTTCCGTCCAACATCAGATCAACTTCCGTCCAACATCAGGTGAAGATCTTGAAGATCCAGTCTATCTGAATAACCCCTTACTGGGGGCTCCAAATGTTGCAGCTGACTTTGATTGCCAAGTATGAACATGACTCGCTGTGGGGTTGTGATCAGTTTATTCAGATCTGTGCATTCATGTAGTCATGTAGTCATGCCCTATTTGTGGAACTGAGCCATGTAATAACACCTGGTAATTCACAATAGAGAAAGACCATAGATTGCCTGTTTAATCCTGCTGCCACCTTATCGCCTCATGTGCTTGGCTGTGATTGGGCTGTGTCTGTGAGGTGGTTACATTGTTGCCAGGGGACTACCTTAGTTTTGAAATTAGCCAATGAGAAGCTTAGAATTAGGGTAAGGTGATAAACAAGTTTCATCCTGGTTCCAGAATGAAATACTCTTGATCCAGCATCATACCTTACATAACCTTTAAAACCACAAACCTTCAATATTTTAAATAACCTTTTCCTGATTTATATATTATTTTTATTCTTATTTTACTTTTAAACAATAAACAGAGGATATTTCACGTGTCAAGTGAAATATCATGTTTCCCTCATAGAGTGATGGGGGAGGAGGGGGGGGGGATATTTCCTTTCCTCCGAGAAACAGTCTTGATTGATGAGTTAAGCGTGAAATTTACAGTTTATTTCAAAACATTTTCAAGAGAATAACAGCATCAAGCGATATTAACACCATAAATGACCATCTGTCATTATTTGGTCTCGTCAATGTGGAACTAACGTAAAATGGAAGTCAACAGTAAGTGTACGGGCCAGACACTTACGATAAAGGGAGACAATTTGAGGGGAGGTCACTCTTGTATGACAATAGTTCTGTCAAAGCTTTAAGTTCACAGCAGTGAAAATATCACTTTTCACAACTTCGGAAAACTCAGTCTTTCACTGATAATGAAGTACTGATCTGCAGACAGCATTTGGTAGAAGAAATGGTTGCCTACAAATCCTCTCGTGTCGACCATAGTGAGTGAGCAAGTTGGGTTTGACTCCCTTTTTAACAGTATTCCAGTTATATCACGGCGTGTCAGCTTAATGTGGGAGGAACGCCCGAAGTGATGCAGGTCTCAGACGTTTACCACTTTGGTGAAACCAATGAGCATGGGTATGGTGCTGACAAACATAGAAACATAATCGGTGTGAACTGAGATTCGAACCCACAATCATTGATTTCTGGCGTGCCCTAGGGACACAATTCTGCACAGCAAATCGCGGCGCCTTAGACGACTGGGCCACCTGTGCCCCCTGCTTTGACCATATTTAATGTGCATGCATGGTATGTTTTTCATTTCACAATTTCAGTAAAAACGTAAAAAAATTCGTTCCAGTTTGTGGACCCAAATACTGCAGTCTACCGGAATGAGGAACTAATGTGAAAAAAAGTCAACAGTGTGTACAGGCGTAATGCTTGCGATAAAGGGAGACAATATGTGGGGAGGTAACTCTTGTATAACAATAGTTCCGCCAAAGTGTTATGTTCACTGTAGTGAAATTTCAAGTATTATGTTCACTGCAATAAAAACATCACATTTCAAAATTTCAGAAAAGTCTTTCACACTAAAGTATATAACAAAGATACACTACAGCTGATGAAGACGACAAGCCCTAGCTGTAAAACTATGGTTGACCTGAAAAAGATTATGCTGTCAAGTTTTGCAAGAACTGCCTATGTCATGTGTAATTTCAATTCATAGTCATGTGTGTCATTATTTAAACAAATATTTTAATTATCAAATATGTATTATAACCAACATAAATGCCAATTCAGAATAAAACATAACGTGCAAAGAATCTTAAAGAAATATCATAACATTTTTAAAATGAGTCCGTTTTGATGAAATTGTTATTTGCCATGTTGGCTTTATGGCGTTTTAACTATAACCAAAAAACACAAGCGAACTAGTTTGCGCACATGGATACATAAGGTGTCTAATCATCTAGTTCTCGCCCCACCCAACATGGTAACGTCACCTACCTTTAGAATTCACCATCACAAAAGTGTTGCAAAACACACAGGCTAAACAATACCCTGTGACGTCAGCCTGACAACGGCCGGTGGGTCATAAACTGGTTCCATATTGTTGGTACGCGACGCAAGCTAAGCCACGACGCGCATAGGGAGCCGGGAACTAGCTTACGGGGTCATCGGGTGTGCACATGCTCCTCACAGTGATGTATCATCTCCACATGCAATGTCATTGAATAAGCCCAGCCATGTTGAGAGTCTAAGTGACATGTGATCTGCTGCTGGTCTCGTCCTCACGAGTTGCTGAGTGCTGTATATATTCTGAGGTGGTCCGGTAACGTTCATGACAAGGCCGCCGGGTAGTTTGGCGACAGGGAGGGGCAGTATCTACAATATTTTTCTCCATTATGGGGGGAAATGGGTTCATTAAGCAGAAGAATGGCCATGCCAACGGATTAAATGGGAAACATGTGAAGGTGAGCAAAATGCATTTGTAGTAGATTGCAGACGATACAAATTCAAGATAGCCTGTCATATCAGTGAGGATAGCTCGGCTGAATGCTTCATTGCATATTGATATATTTTGTTGATCTGTTGAGATTATCATTGTTTTCTATCCCCAAACAATGTTAGTTTGTTTGTTTGTTTGTTGTTCAACGCCGTTCAACTCAGCAAAATGGTTGAACGTTGTCTTTTCACAGCTATGACTGGAAAGTGTTCGGTGGATTGTTAGCGTCATTTATATTTCAACATTATAGATCTAGGGATTATATAAGCCTAGCACGGCAACAACAGTGAATATGAACTAAAAATTAAGATTGATATGTATTTCCGTGAGGAAGAGGTATTTTAGATCCGGTTGGTGTATACAAGAGATCAGTTTTGTAAATAGATTTGGTGATAAAAATAACATATTTTGATTTGTACCGGTAAGTTGACAAATTGGTTGTGGTATTTGGTACATATAATGGGCAGCCATCCGGTAAAAAAATACAATGTTGAAAAAAGGACAAAAGTATGCAGTAATAGTCAAATGTTACGAATAAAGAATGAATGTTACAAATAAAGGTCGTTGTTTACATATTCTGACATACCCTATTTTCAAACAGTTAAGATGGCATTGCTGATATTTCGAGGAATGAGTGATTCAAAACTCAACTTTTGCTTCATATCAGTAGGTGATGTCTTCAACATTGAATTCAGTAACATTCCGAAAGAAAAAAACTCCTCGATAAAAGGCGTGACCTCCATTACCTTGTCTGTAAACTTCTGCTGCACTTGAGTGATGTCACCTATTGTCGAATTCCTGATTGGTTATGTACTTTAGCAGGTTTTCTAGAATGAAGAGACATGTTTTGGTGCACAGTTCTCAACATTACTCTTGCATGTCGGCATTAAAACACAAAAAGTAATTGATAGTTTGTAACCTATTAAAAAAATATGAATAGTTGTCACAATATTGTGTTCACACTATTTCATTCTTCCCTTTCATCATGACAGGGGCACCTTAATTCTTGCATGTCGGCATTAAAACTCAAAAAGTAATTGATAGTTTGTAACCTATTAAAAAAATATGAATAGTTGTCACAATATTGTGTTCACACTATTTCATTCTTCCCTTTCATCATGACAGGGGCACCAAAACTCTGAATGACGACGGAATGTTCTCACATGTTTACAGTACTTCACATGAACTCAATGTTGACAGACTGATGACGTCACACCTCTCCCTATAATGCCACATTTCAATATCAAATACGGCTGTTCGAAAATAGGGTACTAGAAGATACAAATAGTGAATTCAAAATACAAAACAATACCAATGAACAACTCGCAAACAGCATTTGTAACATTCATTCTTTATTCGTAACATCTGACTATTATTGCGTGCTTGTGTCCTTTTTTTCAACATTGTATTATTTTTACCAGATGGCCGCCCATAACAGATCTATGTTGATGAGTCATGGCTATTTTCTGCCCTCATACTGTGAGTTATCTCCCTTCCCATTTACGTTGGCCAAGCTCCTTCCTAGCATGTGACACCCTCGTTAACCACGCGAACAGGGTATCGCAGTGAGGAGCTTGTTACTCCGTTGCAAAAGACTGTCTACTTCTGGGATGTACTTGGCAAGAATGATGTCTGTTGATGCTTTACCTGGACACAGAGAGATAGAGATCATGAAAGTTAAAGGCATATCTCCGCAATATGTGGCTGGTAAGACGTATGAGCTTGTTAAGAGGGCAAGAGGGGATAACTCTGTTACCCACAGGAAACACAGAGACATATGTACCCATGATCTTCAATCCTTACTTTGAATAAAACACAACAAACTACATCACGCACACAAGTACGCTTCACCATTTTAAATTCTGCGGCAAATTCTCTGTTCAGTGATATCACCCACAGTCTTTCTAGGTAAAGCACATGTTATTAAAAGGACCTTTGATGATTAGGTTTATCGTAAGTATCGCTATTTTGAAACTTTAATAAATTAGACTGCCTCCGTGGTGTAGTGGTAGAGCGTCCGCCCAGAGAGCCGAAGGTCGATCCCCGGCCGCGGCATACCAAAAGACGTTAAAAGATGGTACTTCTTGTTACCCTGTCTGGCGCTCATCATTAAGGGGCTATAGCAAGGACTGGTTGGCTAAGGGTCAGTATACTGTGTTTGAGTGGGGTATTCATGTTAAACTGCGGCATGGTATCTCAGTGGGCTAGCACTATAAATCGGCATCAATCCGGACTAGTAAAAGCAGCCACACACACACACACGTCGCTATATAAGTGCAATAATCTTGGACGCGACGTTAAACCCCATTTCACCTCACCTTTTAGTAAATTACCATTCACAGCATAATTTCTATAAATTTTACATTCTAAATATAGGATATTTGCTTGGAGAATTCAGTAACAAAAATAACATATGAATGACCATGGGTATCTGTATTTTTCAAGCGAAACTGCATTGTTGGTGGTTCTAGAAGGAAGCTAACTCTGCTTCCCTAATTGAAAGTTTTGAGGTGGGCCCACATTACGAAACTAAATGCACTTGTTGTAGAGAATAGGTACTACTTATTACAAACTACTATTTTGTCTATCTAAAATAAGTATTGTGACTTTTATTTGGATTAGAATGTACAAATGCATAGGAACCAGAGCAGAACTTATTTCTACGAACACCGCAAAACTAGGTTGTGGGGTAATATTTATGAGTTATCCTTTAATGGAACAAGTTCCCGGAACCGTCTCATGTCACAATCATAGGCTTGTATCATGTCCAAGTTTGATACAAGTGTAGACCAAAATCTCTTTTTTTTTTGTCGCCATCGACATTTATGATCAGGTTGATGTGTTTTACTGGAAAAAGTACATTGAGTGGTATTGCCTCTCGTAATTTAATTTGAAGTAAGTTTCTTGCGTTGTAATTATTTTTGCAAAACTCTATATGGAACGAGACTGCCTATCGTGAGGGTAATGTCACACAAAATAATTTATTGAGACATTTCCCATCAATATAACAAAATGAGAATAATATATATATTGCCACATATCCTTACAAAATAATTACAAATGTGAGCTTACTAAATGACCTAATCAGCCAAATGAAGCCTAGCGATTTACAAATATGGGCCCACCTGTTTTGATCACTATAGTTGACGGAAGAAGTAGGCCCACATTTTAGAAAATGGTTATGAGTAAGCCAACCTAATGACACTTAGTGATTTATAAATGTGGTCCCTCCTGTTTGCAATCACTGTGACGGAAAAAGTAGGCCCACTGGACCACATTTAGAACTTGATTATCAGCACTAATTAGCAACCTAATGAAGCTTGGTGATATACAATTGTAAACCACTTGTTTCAATCACTATATATGATGGGAGCAATGTGGGCCCACATTTAAGAAAATGGTTATCAGTAGATAGAACTTCGCAATTTATAAATGGCCCACTTTCTAAAAGGCATTTTGTGTTCATAGCCAATAAATAGTTGGACAACGACAATGTACAGTATGACTTATGCCATTTTTCGCAAATATGAAAACTATGGAGATATCTCCCGATTTAAATTAGAATGACCTCCCTTCCCCAGTATGAACTACTGATAATGCGGTTTCACCATTTTTCAAGTCACCAGTGATCATTCTAATAACTTCACAAATAACAAATAATTGTCTAGCATGTTTGAGAAAATATGCAAATACAAACCCAATTGTAGATAGTGTTTACAAAATAATGTTTTGCGTGTGCTGTTATGTAACGCTGATTACATCACATATATTTCACTCTCAGCTGCAATACATACATCCCTCAATTACGCGTTCATTTTAGCAACAAATGACAAGTTGTGACTAATACAAAAGATCTAGATAAAATCTAGCAAAAGCATTCAGGTGTGAAAACGAACGCTGTGATCAGAAAACTGTAGATCTACTGGTTTGTAATGTAAATAGCAAAATTCAGATTTTACTCTGTGTAGTACTTTCTCTTTTTTTGAGTGATCCATTTGTCTTTTCATTGGTAGCATATTGGTTGAAATTTATTAGAATATGCTTGGGACGAGTATAGTAGCAAAAAATAGGGAATATGAAATAGATCTATTGCAATGATTTAAATAAGAATTTGACAAATTTAGTGTCATGTACCATGTTTCTTACTTTCAGACAAATGTTAGAAGATCAAAAGTAGTGTTAATGCAAAATGGACATATTTCCTTTGCAGTGTGATATTCTATTGTAATAACAGTGTTCCCGTTTACTGGTAATTACAAGTTTTTTACCGGTAAATGTAGGCTTGGACTGGTAATTCAGGTGACTGCCAGTCCCTCTGGACCGGCAAATAAAGATCCTTACTTATAAACCTTTGTTGTTGAACAAAACATCAGTGATATTCATAGAAGTATATTTTTTAAAAGAAGACAGCTTGTCTGTTACCATCAGGTCATCCCATTGTCTATTTATAGTGCAAGGAAGTAACATTTTGCTTTGCTTCGAGGTTAAATATCCATTTGTAGTGACATTGTCTCGAAATATTAAAAAAAAAGAGAGAAAATTGTGACTGAAGTTTGTGTGAATGGCGTGTACATCTAACTAGGTAAGTTATTTCGGATATGACTCATTGCACTGAACATAATGTTGAAAGAATTAAAACCAGGAAACTTTCATACATTTTATATGTTGAAAGTTGGGACTGACAAAAAATTTGCCGTGAGAGGAACATCAATTTTCATCATGTATGGCAGGCTAATTTATTTTAGTATCTTATGTATAATGTTATACATGAGCATACAACTCCATTTGATATATATTTATGGCGTTCAGATATTAAGCTGTTAAATATACTCTGCAAAATAAAGAAACGCAAAAATGATTTTAGATGTATATGTTATATATCATATAAATATTCAACAGATGGTAGTCAATTGTTTGAAATTGACACTCATTGTCATTAACCCAGGTTGAATATGGCACACATGGAACAGTAGATGTTCAAGGTGAAGGTCATCTGTTCTCAATATGTTATATAGCCACCATTACAGTCCAAACCTGACTGGCTTCATCATCCCATGGAAGCAGTTAGATCTTGAATTGTGGTCTGGGGAATGTTCACCAAATCTGCTTGCAGTGCTTGTCCCAACTGTGGTTGTTGCTGATGTGGTCACAGACATTGATCCAGTGCATCCCATAACTGTTTGATTGGGTTTAAATCTGGAGGGCCATGGTAGGACATGGATGTTGTGATTCCTGAAAGATGACTGTTGTCATTCTTGTCGTGTGAGGTCAGGCGTTGTCTTGTTCGAAAATGATGTTTGCTTGTTGCATAATGGGGAGAACGTGTGGCGGAAGAATCTTATCCATTTAACATTATGCCAATAACTCTTTCAACACTGTAGGCCGGTATACCAGCCAAGAAGCATCAAGTCCCCAGACACGTCAAAATAGTATATATTTTTATTAACCTACCTGTCATATCATTCAGTTATTAAATCTATCACATTTCTCAATGTCTGAAATACATGTTCCATTTCAGTTTATCATTTTTTATTGATAAATTAAATGATTATTCACTATTTCCCGCAATATTATTGAAAATAAAATTCTCGGACACACTGCGACAACAGGTCCACATCGAACGTGTCAAAGAGCAAAATAAAGACGTTTCAAGTAAATCTTTACATATACAGTCAAGTCCTGTTAATCCGACATTGTTGATTGCATATGATTATGTCGGATTAATGAGTATGTCGGATAAACGGAATTAGGTAGTATCAACGTTCGTGATCGAAAATTGGACTACTACACGATAGATAATGATACGAACATGTAATAAAAAAGGAATTATCATCTTGTTGTGTTACATTGTTAGCAGATAAGTTTTCTAATCATGCAACCTCTAAAGTTTAACACAAAACTACTGTTACGGACTGTATAACTGATTCAAAATAGTTTTTAAAAGCCTGTAACGGGATGTCCTCAGCGGTAGAGAGAACTTGTATCCGATTTTAATGAGATTGAGGTAATCTAGGCATGTGATTAATCCTGTTTTGTTTATTTAAAGCAGTATTTTTTTATTGTTAAGTATGTTTATCTCTGCAGCCGTTGAAATATGATGACATCAAATCACGGGACTGTGTACTCGCGGGCGAATGACCTTGAGTATGCTGATCACTGTGTTGGATTAACGACACTGATTATTGAGTGATTTCAGCAATTCGTCGCAAATCAGGTGTGTCGGAGTCGGAGTGCGAGACTGTCGGATTAACGGGTCTAAATAGCACTGATTAAATCGGTTCCCATCATTTGTGGCAGATAAAGCCGACTGTCGGATTAATGAGACTTGACTGTATTATACACAAAAAAACATACAACCAACAAATATAATAAATCTAAAAGTTTTCATCTAAGTTATTATTTCCATCTTTTCGCGCGATCGCGTGTTATGTAAGTCAAATGGCATCTCGGCTTTTGTCGCTTTGAATTCTTGGCTCGGACCTGATGTTTAATGCAAAAATATATGCATGAAAAATCTTTGTCACACCTCTTAACCTAGTGCGATACATTCCCAAAGTTCCTTATTTTTTTTATATACCGTATTGGGATTTCCTGCTTGAAACATTCAGAATAACACGATTTAACAAAAATCGGAAATTCATCACACACGAGGTCGGTACCATAGCTGTATTTTGATTGGCTGCCTTAGGTCATGTGCACAAATTTGACCAATCTCAAACCTTGTAGTAGATTTTGGCAAGAGAGCATCATTAGAAACCAATTTATATTCAATAAAGTCGCGTGTTACAAGCTATGAATAGATTCGCTGTGCAGAGTTGCGTTCCTTGGGCGTGCCAGAAACCTATGATTGTGGGTTCGAATCCCAGTTCGCCCCAATTATGTTTCTAGGTTGTCAGCACCATACCTGTGCTCGTGGTTTTCACAGAAGTGGTGAACATCTGAGACCTGCATCACTTGGGGCTTTCCTCCCACATTAAGCTGACACGCCGTGATATAACTGGAATACTGTTAAAAGCGGCGTTAAACCCAACTCATTCACTCACTCCAGCACCATAACACCAAGCGATATGAGAATATTATTATGAGAAATCAAAGTTCACTCACCATATCAGGTAACCCAGACACTGATTTGTGGTACATTCATAGGTCATTGACCTGCACCACAATCTTAGATAATGATAAGATCTTTGTGATAACTCCAATTTCATTATTAGATGCTGATGGCAGATAAAGCACATGATCTGCCAATGCCAATGATGATAAATGAAATCGAGGAAAATGGTCTAGGTGAAATGGTAGCTCAATATAAACTAGAAACGGATACTACAGCTGTTAAAGCTGAGCACAGGAAGTACGTCCTGATGAAAACAACTGTTATCAGACTGTACAAGTCCGATGACATGGTACTGTGAAATACAAAATCCTGTCTATCCCATCAACCTATGTAACCTGTATGTGATGCCCTTTTCATGAAAGATTAAACTAAAATCAGAGTGTGTAGAACAGAGGTCAGACCAAACACTATATATTGCTGATGGCTGAATATTTATGCAGTGGTCAGTGGATTGTGACAACTGAGTAGAAACTTGCATTCTCAGTGGTTTGTAAAGATGAAGGAGTGTGATCGTACATAATAACAGTCTTGCCGCGATTAGGGACAAGTTAAACTAAATATCTCATGGTCAACTTCAAATCATCACCTTACTCTGCTACCTTACTTCTATAATGGAAATAAATATCAAGCAGATGAGATGTTCTTGAAGTTAGGGAATGAGTACAGCGTTTCAAGTATGTTACTTTGGAAACCTTTCAGCTAAGTCATTCCTCAAATAAACCTTATTGTTTTGCCTAAGAAATTTGAAAGTATTGATAAAATTTCAGTGGATAACTTGAATAATCAGCTGTTGGATTTAGATGAAACAGAAGAGCCAGAAATGAAATCCATCTGGGAATATCTGTTGTTAGTAGTGGGATTAGTGCTTTAAATAGTCATGAGTGTACTGTTGTATGTAAAGAAAGTAAAACCCTGGCAAGCCAAAAGAGAACATGGTGGGAGAAGTGCCTTTGTCGCACCTGGTTCGAGATGGTGTTGGTTGAAATCAAAGGGGAGGATCTGTCCTCCAGAGGGATAGTACCCTCTGCACCCCTTATGACACTCACTGGTCCACAGACCAGAGCAGACACTGGAAGACGGAGTAGTAGGCCATCTCCAGCCATCTGACACATTTTCCGATGCGGGTCAACTCCCCTGTGAATGTCAGGACCATGATGTTCGCTCAGGTGTGAAGATGATAAACCCTGTGGTGTGTAAAGGGACACACATATTTTCCTGAGGATACAACTGTGGTTGCGTGAAAGTGACTTTGACATTGAACATGGGTATGTTATTACCTGTGTCACACTCGATAATCATAATAGATAATACGAGTGTTGTAGTGGACAGTATACATAAAATCAAAGTGAACTATATTGTTCTACACCATGTACTTTCTTATTTTTCTTATTCTATTTTTGACACATGTAGCTCAAAAGGAATCTCCATGACAACCAGTGACCACAATGCTGTCAAAGTAAATAGTATAAGAGTGTTGTCTTTTGAAGAAATATATGGATATAAAATGTTCTTATGGGTATTTTTATGTAAATGAACATGCTTGCATATTCAAAAATATTCCATTCTAATGGCCACGAATAACGAATTCAATTCATGAATGGATACGGTTTGATTCACTGAATATGCAAGTGAAAGCCCTGTTACCATGATTACTCAGTGTTGCATGGAAAGGAGGGGATGGCTGATATATATATTTATATAATCAGTGTCATGTTTACATATTGTCATGCAATATGGGTCAACAACTACACCCAGGGGCATTACAGGTCACAGGCCATCCCTGATACCTGGCCAATGGGCAGTAAGGATTTATTGCCTTGTTTACCAAGCAGCAGCAAACTAACACCATGTACACTGTTCACTTAACATGGTCAAATAGTTTCTACACTGACTACTGGTTGTATAACAACCATGTTTGTTCGTTCATTCAGAGAATTAACGTGCGCTTTCTGCATGTAATAAATTACACTTTAGCGTATCTCGCACACGGGGAAGCACTTATACTAGTGGGGAAAAAATGCGTAATGAATAAATAAAGAAGTGCGACCCAAAAAAATATAAATGGAGAAAACCTAATATAATGAATCTAGGGGGTTGGGGTTTGGCTGGGTGGGAGTGGGTGATAATAAAATAATAATAATAGTTTCTCTGCCCTAAGATGTGGTTTCTGTATGTATTTAACAAAAATTAGAATAATAAAACGGAATATGATTGGTTGATACACGATGGGTTGTGCCCTATGCTAAATGAATGGCTAGACAGAGGGGAATACTTAATCCTGTTAATCCTGTTGGACTGGCACTAATCTTGTTGACATATTTACTGGATGCTTTGAAAGAGATTATGGTGTCACTATAGAAGAGCTTGTGTTGGGGCTATTCCTTAATGCACTATAGATGAGCTTTTATGGGGGCTAATCCTTAATGAGTCTAAATTGAAGCAATTGCTGAATGTTATTCTAATATGGGTGATGACAGATTTACTTAAATAAAATAGTTCAAGGTAATCTATAAGACTATGTAGACATATCTTTTGTCTGGGAGATGGGATCTTGATACCTTAAATTAGCATTTATCTAAAAGATTCAAATCTATTAAACTATGTAGACATAACCCTTGTCTTATTGAAAAGTATGTCTAGGAGCGCTCCCATTACCTTTGGCTAGCATCTATCTAAAAAACTATAACTGAAACTACTGATATTTTATATATGCATTTTACCTGATGATAAGTATTACTTGCTAAACTATAATTATATGAAATGATGTATAAATATTACACCATGATAAGTCATAAAAGCGCTTGATGTGGATCTAATTATTATAGGAAAACTTAGTATAAATGTTATATCATGATACTTGTCGTATGGGATCGGGTGGTCAGGTTTGCTGACTTGGTTGATGCATGTCATCAAATACAAATTGAGTGGATTGATGCTCATGATATCAGTCACTGGATTGTCTGATGGAAGAATGCTCGAAACAATGTACAAATCTTTTATTTTACCTATTTTTGATTATTGTGATAATATTTGGGATAAGAAAATTTACACTTAGATGCTCTACGAACAATATGTGGAGCATTAACGAGGAACCAGTCACAAAAAACTTTATAGGGAAACAGGTTTTTGCTCACTGTCGGACAGACGACATTACCATAAATTATGTATATTTTACAAAATGGTCAATGGGCTAACTCCTAAATATCTATCTTTATGCGTCCCACCTCGTATATCCAACATAACTGGTTATAACCTTCGTACTTCTAATGACTTCCAGACCAGTGCAGGACGCTTATCCCAGTATAATCGATCTTTTTTGCCATCTGTTATACAAGCTTGGAATGCACTTGATATTAATATGAGAAATGTAGACCTTATCTCGGTTTAAGCAATTAATTTCTAGAGAAAATAAGCTTACTTCAAATTTTACATCTTTTGCTAGTTATGGCCAGCGGCAATGTCAGGTGGTTTTATCTAGACTTAGGCTAGGTTGTAGTGATTTAAAATCACATTTGTTTGACAGATTTCTGATTGATAATCCCATCTGTCCATGTGGCCTAAATAGAGAAGATGCTTTACACTTTTTTCTATCTTGTCCACGCTATGCCAAGTTTAGAATTGATAAATGCTTTTTTGTTAACCAGATTAGCATACATACTATACTCCACAGCAATGAAGATTCATCTTCCTCAGACAATGAACACATTATAAAATCAGTTCACAATTACATCATTGAAACAAACCGCTTTACGTAAGTTATGTGTCAACTTAAGAATATAAAATGCATTTGGTATCTTGCTTTCCATTTTATTTCATGTTGTGTCACTCATTAATGTCTGCTCTATAGACTTCATTACAATCTACATGTATGATGTACAATATTAGGAGAAGCATTAATATAGGCCTTTTTGGCCTGTTTGCTAATCCTTTTTCCATTTTGTAAGGCTATGTAATGTAAAATCTGCACATTAAGGGAAATAAAAACTGTTCAAATCAAGTGCAGCGTTAAACAAACAAACAAACAAACAAAAAGTTTATACAATATACACTACCGGTACTTGAAATATTTCTACAATTAACTTTGCTCACTTTGAGGTTGTTCTGACCTTGTTCGGTCACTGTGTAACTGCCGATTGCACCACCCTCAAAGGACAGTGCAGACCTAGGATAGATACTGCCAGAGGTATGAAGAGAAGTTGGCTTATTATCTCATGTTAGAATGGTTGTCCAAAACTCTGCCTTCTGTACTAGCATTTTGGCTTATCATGTCACAACATTAATACTCTGCGTCGCCCAAAGTGACATCCTCTGATGTTCATTTTCTCTACCTGGCTCACGAGCGATAGTGTCACGCCGTTTTTCACACTGGTGTAATACTTGCTGTTAAATTTAGAGCATCAGACAGAAAATTTGATATTCTACATCTTTGCTTAATTCTGCGTAAATCCAGTGCAGCAAGATTGAATTTCTTGTTCACTTTTCCAATCTTTTGAAAATGTATGTCAGAAGACAGTGGGTCAAATAGAGTCCCAGCTTACAATAGCTACTAGTCACCTCAACCTACATTCACCAGAAAAAGCTGATCGTGTTTAGATGGACCCCTCAGCGAGAGTTTACCAGCACATGCGCATCATGTTTCTCACCAAGGACAGATAATTCCTATTTTGAGAGAGGGCAATATGTTCTGTGGTGTCCACCAACCAAATGTCACCATTTGTTTCCAGTCATATCAACAAAATTCTACAATCAAAGTTTTTCTGTACATTGTAAGTTTTACCTTACTTGACGCTACATAGCGCTTTAGCTTCTCTACCTTTTTCAAACAGACAGTACTGGATCAGAGAGACATTTGAAACAGACTATAACCCATGCCCTAATAACCTGGAGTTATCCACCTTGGTTCATACTTCCTCATATTTTTCTCTGTGTACCTTACGACAGACACATTATATTGGTACAGAAGCTTACCTTTGATACACTCAGTTTCTTGACTTTTTTGGTGGCATTCATCCTTCCCCTGGCATATATATCCACTTCTCTGTGGTATGTTTCTGCTTATAATTGTTTAATTCTGCGTTTACGATGTCCATATTTTCGTCAGCTCGGATGATGAAGAGGAACTCACCCTCTGCCCTGATTGGACCCTCTGACATCCTCTTCAGGTGTCCAGGGCGCCAGCATGGGTGATAGCCACACAACACCATCTCCATTTGGCTTAGTCTGGCCATCCTTCATGTGTATCGTTGTGCTGGCCTGCTGTCTCTGTCGGCCCACAACCCACATGAAATCCGAACTCTGTCTTGATGATGGCCCTCCATGCCAACATCTTCGTGGAGGGATGCTTTTGGTCGTCTACAACTGTATTTAACAGTCATTATCTCCAACATCAGAATTTTATTATAGACCCCTTCGCAGAAATGACGTTTTTGAGACTAAATATACTTCTCAAGTATAAAGGTCAATTTGTTAATATGTAACCCACCAAAACCTACCACTTTGTCACAGCATTCCTTATGCCATGTATGGAAGCCTATCAATGTGCCTGTGATGATCTAATTGGATGAGATAAGTTGTAATGTATAATATGTATGAACCAGCTTGACCATATCTTGAAATGTCTTGTGTGACGGGTGTTTCAATAAATATGTGATGGGAAAACAACTACAATTTGCAGCAATTCAGCAGCAGACATTGTTTTTGTGTCCCTTTCAAAGTGCATATGTAATTTGTGTCCATTCTCAATCTTAATGGGGGCGGTCGGGTAGCCTAGTGGTTAAAGCGTTCGCTCGTCACGCCGGGTTCAATTCCCTACATGGGTACAATGTGTTAAGCCCATTTGTGGTGTCCCCCGCCGTGATATTGCTGGAATATTGCTAAAAGCGGCGTTAAACCATACTTACTCAATTTTAATGCATACAGGACTAAATACTTGCTATAAGTAAAACCCTGGGTATTAACAATTCAGGAGTGTGGAAATAAGAAAAAAGTGTTCACTTGTCCTCTGCCAAGTGATTTGCTACAATTGACTTTTCTGAAGATAAGGCCACTTGTCCTGATTTTTACAGGCACACACTGTATATTTCACCTTGGACAGGGCTCGATTTAAGGAACTTGATTTCGCTTGCGCCAGGTTCATGTTGACATGAAAACCTAGTTGCACCTGACAAAAACAGGTTGCACCCTGGTCCCATAGACTTATCAAAATTGGAACGTGCAAATAGTCTTGAAGTACTCACAGTTTGACGTCAAATCCAAGAAAGCATGACAAATTTAACTTAATAAATAAAAGCAACAAAACCCATTGAAACTCTCCCAGTTCCTGTCTACTGGCACACACACCCTCCCCCTCCTCCATACGACTCACCCAGTTCCTGTCTACTGGCACACACACCCTCCCCCTCCTCCATACGACTCACCCAGTTCCTGTCTACTGGCACACACACCCTCCCCCTCCTCCATACGACTCACCCAGTTCCTGTCTACTGGCACACACACCCATCCTTGACATGCCCTGGGTGCATGTAGATATAAATATCATGTTGCATTTTTCAATAACAGGTTGCACAGGTGCATGTTTTATATAGATAAATCAAGCCCTGTTGTAGAATGCACTTTGTCGACATCAAGGTTCAACCTTGGTTTGTAATGGAGGCAAAAGTTGCTTTTGTAATCATGAAATAATCCATTTTACAATAAATTGCACACCAACATTAATGGTAAAGGATTTGATGTGTTCAACAATGTACATGAATAGCCAGGTTCTGACAAATCAGGGATGAAACAGGGATGAGATGAACAATTAAATATATGTGCTCTCTGTTTCATGGCATTCATTCTCCTGATGAAGGAGTAAGCATGTACTAGGAAACGCTGTGTTCCTCATAATAAAGAAGTTGACATGCATAAATTCTCTTCCTCATGTGTATCACTTCTAAATGGCTTTCAAAGACCTTTAAACATACTTTTCAAACAGCCATATAACTAAAGTACTCATGGAAATGAAAAAAAACTTTTTTCAACCTCAGATCTTAAATAAATGCAGTTAATATACAAAATATGTAAATATTCAAACAACTAAATTAGTACTAATTGGGACGTGGCACAAATACAGCGTATCAAATGTTTGTATGCCTTTTTACACGTAAAAGTGTGTAAAAATGTGAATAAAACAGACTATTGTGAAACAGGGCATAACCAGGTGTAAGTAGATCAAGGTGACCTATGATACCTTGATGACAGGTGAGAACAGTTGCATAATGCCTATAGTCTGTTTCTGCTATGTCAATTTGGACTTAGTTTTATTTTTGAATGTTGAAAGTGCCGACAGATTACCTCCTGTAAAGTACATTTTGTATTGTTCACTGAGATCAAACTAGCAAATCCAGACTAGTACTTTTCGAGTTGTTTTGTCATTTCGTATTTACAGCTACGTAACACTTTGTGTCGATTTTTAAATTGAGAAAAACAGGGTTTTTTTCATTTCTGTGAGTACTTTAGTCAGGCATGGTGTTACAACGCCTTGAGTGATGAAACTTTCACTGTGGACAGTTGGTTTGAGGCTTTCACATGGCTTTTGTATCATCTTGCATAGACTATTTTGTTCAGTCTCTGATGCACACAGGCCTTCAAGTGCAGCTGGTATTATCCATGTACACACTAAACACTGCTTGTGCAATCTATCATTACAAAACAACTTTTAGCTTTCAAGCACCTAAAATAGCAAATGGCTTGAAAATCTCTTGAGTTTGTTTCCAAGATCCTGTCATGAAAACCATGCTGGCATATATACAGTCGATACTCGTTATCTCGAACACCGTTATCTCAAATCTACCGATATCTCGAACCTGTCTCCAGTCCCGACTGCCTTACTATATATTAATGTTCATGCGTTGTTATCTCGAATGTCTGGATATGTCGAAGTTACAACACGATCCCACTAGGTTCGAGATAACAGGGTTCGACTGTATATTGGCAATAATCATTTTATTATCCCAAACTGGCTTCCACAAGAGATATCAGATATCGCTCGAATGAGATTAAGGAAATTGCAACAATGCTTTAGCTGACCGTTGGGATGTCATCGGTTACCATGACATTACAGTCACATGACATCACTATTTTCCATGCCACTGAAGCAGGTTAACTGTACCTTTACACACAAGTCTGGTCAAAAAGTTGACTTTGGATGATAAACAGAATTTCGTCCTCATGTCTTTTAAGCTCAAATGTTCGAAGACTTTTTGATAAAAATAAAAATATCCTCTGCAAGCCTTGGATACTTTATCATGTTTATCAACTCTTTTGATATACTTCAACTCAGAAGAACGACGTGATGCAGTGGGTAAGATTGCTTCAGTCAAGTCAAGAATATTTATTGAGAGCATGTGATAAAATACATCAGTAGCTACTGAATATTAGTGTGGGAAGCTGTATACAGTGGTAAGTAGGAATTTGATGAATGTGTCCTTATTGTTGACATGGTAAAGGTGATATTCCTCCAGTCAACAGAATCAAAATAGTTACCTGTTTCGAATAATCATAATAAAACTAAGTGGTGACTAACAGAATCGGGTGGTCAGGCTCGCTGACTTGTTTGATGCATATCATCGTATCCCAAATATGTGGATCCATGCTCTTGATGTCGATTACTGGATTGTCTTGTCCAGACTCAACTATTTACAGACCGCCGTCATATAACTGGAATATTGTGAGTGCAGTGTTAAACAACAAACAAACATTTCATCCCCCATTCCTTTTACTGTAGCACTGATGAAATTTAAAATAACAATTTCTCTTTCAGGAAGACAGCTGGAAAGATGATTTTTACGAGTCTTTCGAAGAGACACCACTTTTGTTGGCTATTGTCACCAGTCTGGCTTATGGCATCCTGGTGATAATTGGTCACATCAAGGAATATTACAGAGTGTACATAAAATGGGAACACAAAAGGAGCAGTGAACCCGGACTTGAGGTACGACACTCTGCTTCAATGTTAACAATCAGTTTAACATCCATACTCTATTGTTACCAATAGGATGATATGCAGGGGATATCATTTGCAGCCATTCTTTATTTTTCAGCATATAGTATGCAATTGTGTCTCGTAAAACCTAGTCAACCATATGTTGACAACTCGTGTGTTGTATATCAATCAAACAGTCAGTAATTTCCTTATTACCCAGAGATAATGACCCATTTTTCACCATTTTCACGCCAGACGATAATTTATACATCTATGCCTAGACTGATTATGGACAACAGACTGGAGTCTAGTGCTTTTAACATGCTTGTTTGCTTCAGATGCCTTTAGCAAAAAAATAAAATATTTATATTTTGTGTGCTTGCCGAGACATGTTGATGAATATTTGACGTTATTGTGTTTCTCTCCTGCAGGACTTTGTTCCACTGTATGCCAGTTGGGAGAGTTTTTATAAAAAGAATGTATTCCGCCGTATCAAAGATTGCTGGATGCGACCAATAGCCAGCTGTGCAGGGGCCAACTTCGAAGTAATGGAGTTGGTCACACATGACTATGGCTGGAACTTTGAGTAAGTTAATTGAGCTTTCATGAGAGATTTTAAGATGCACTATGTACACAGCTTTATGATGGTAGCCCATAAATAATTGAATCTGGGTCAGACAATACAGTAATTGATATAATGAGCAAACAATTTCCAGTTAAACCATTGATACATTGAAAGCATTGATAGCTTATCATTTGATATTTTGTTAGAAGAGTGTGTTTTCTTCCGTGGTAAAGCATTATTTGCCTATTTCAGACTTACTGGCAGGAAAATACCTGCGATGAACTTTGGGTCATACAATTACCTGGGTTTTGCGGAGAACAAGGGACCCTGCGCTGATGCCTGTCAGGTCACAACCTTGGAAGAAGGGGTGGGCGTGTGTGCCAGTAGACAGGAACTGGGTGAGTTGTATGGAGGAGGGGGAGGGTGTGTGTGCCAGTAGACAGGAACTGGATGAGTTGTATGGAGGAGGGGGGGGGTGCCAGTAGACAGTAACTGGGAGAGTTGTTGTATGGAAGAGGGGTTGGGCGTGTGTGCCAGTAGACAGGAACTGGGTGAGTTGTATGGAGGAGGGGGTGGGTGTGCCAGTAGACAGGAACTGGGTGAGTTGTTGTATGGAGGAGGGGTTGGGCGTGTGTGCCACTAGACAGGAACTGGGTGAGTTGTTGTATGGAGGAAGGGGTGGGTGTGCCAGTAGACAGGAACTGGGTGAGTTGTATGGAGGAAGGGGTGTGTATGTGTGCCTGTAGACAGGAACTGGGTGAGTTGTATGGAGGAAGGGGTTGGTGTGTGTGCCAGTAGACAGGGACTGGGTGAGTTGTATGGAGGAGGGGGTGGGTGAGTTGTATGGAGGAGGGGGTGGGTGTGTGTGCCAGTAGACAGGAATTGGGTGAGTTGTATGTAGGAGGGGGTGGGCATGTGTGCCAGTAGACAAGAACTGGGTGAGTTGTATGGAGGAAGGGGTTGGTGTGTGTGCCAGTAGACAGGAACTGGGTGAGTTGTATGGAGGAGGGGGTGGGTGAGTTGTATGGAGGAGGGGATGGGTGAGTTGTATGGAGGAGGGGGTGGGTGTGTGTGCCAGTAGACAGGGACTGGGTGAGTTGTTGTATGGAGGAGGGGGTGGGTGTGTGTGCCAGTAGACAGGGACTGGGTGAGTTGTATGGAGGAGGGGGTGGGTGAGTTGTATGTAGGAGGGGGTGGGCATGTGTGCCAGTAGACAAGAACTGGGTGAGTTGTATGGAGGAAGGGGTTGGTGTGTGTGCCAGTAGACAGGGACTGGGTGAGTTGTATGGAGGAGGGGGTGGGTGAGTTGTATGTAGGAGGGGGTGGGCATGTGTGCCAGTAGACAAGAACTGGGTGAGTTGTATGGAGGAAGGGGTTGGTATGTGTGCCAGTAGACAGGAACTGGGTGAGTTGTATGGAGGAGGGGGTGGGTGAGTTGTATGGAGGAGGGTGTGTGTGTGTGTGTGTGCCAGTAGACAGGGACTGGGTGAGTTGTATGGAGGAGGGGATGGGTGTGTGTGCCAGTAGACAGGAATTGGGTGAGTTGTATGGAGGAAGGGGTTGATGTGTGTGCCAATAGACAGGAACTGTGTGAGTTGTATGTAGGAGGGGGTGGGTGTGTGTGCCAGTAGACAGGAACTGGGTGAGTCGTATGGAGGAGGGGGAGGGTGTGTTTGCCAGTAGACAGGAACTGGGAGAGTTGTATGGAGGAGGGGGAGGGTGTGTGTGCCAATAGACTGGAACTGGGTGAGTTTTATGGAGGAAGGGGTGGGTGTGTGTGCCAGTAGAGAGGAACTGGGTGAGTTGTATGTAGGAGGGGGTGGGCATGTGTGCCAATAGACAGGAACTGGGTGAGTTGTTGTATGGAGGAAGGGGTGGGTGTGTGTGCCAGTAGACAGGAACTGGGTGAGTCGTATGGAAGAGGGGGAGGGAGTGTTTGCCAATAGACAGGAACTGGGTGAGTTTTATGGAGGAAGGGGTGGGTGCGTGTGCCAGTAGACAGGAACTGGGTGAGTTTTATGGAGGAAGGGGTGGGTGTGTGTGCCAGTAGACAGGAACTGGGTGAGTCGTATGGAAGAGGGGGAGGGAGTGTTTGCCAATAGACAGGAACTGGGTGAGTTTTATGGAGGAAGGGGTGGGTGCGTGTGCCAGTAGACAGGAACTGGGTGAGTTTTATGGAGGAAGGGGTGGGTGTGTGTGCCAGTAGACATGAACTGGGTGAGTTTTATGGAGGAAGGGGTGGGTGTGTGTGCCAGTAGACAGGAACTGGGTGAGTTGTATGGAGGAAGGGGTGGGTGGGTGTGCCAGTAGACAGGAATTGGGTGAGTTGTATGGAGGAAGGGGTGGGTGTGTGTGCCAGTAGACAGGAACTGGGTGAGTTTTATGGAGGAAGGGGTGGGTGGGTGTGCCAGTAGACAGGAATTGGGTGAGTTCTATGGAAGAGGGGGTGGGAGGGTGTGCCAGTAGACAGGAATTGGGTGAGTTGTATGGAGGAAGGGGTGGGTGTGTGTGCCAGTAGACAGGAACTGGGTGAGTTTTATGGAGGAAGGGGTGGGTGGGTGTGCCAGTAGACAGGAATTGGGTGAGTTCTATGGAAGAGGGGGTGGGAGGGTGTGCCAGTAGACAGGAATTGGGTGAGTTCTATGGAAGAGGGGGTGGGTGAGTTGTATGGAGGAGGGGGTGGGCATGTGTGCCAGTAGACAGGAACTTGGGTGAGTTTTATGGAAGAGGGGGTGGGTGGGTGTGCCAGTAGACAGGAATTGGGTGAGTTGTATGGAGGAGGGGGTGGGTGAGTTGTATGGAGAAGGGGGTGGGCATGTGTGTCAGTAGACAGGAACTGGGTGAGTTGTATGGAGAAAGAACAGCTGAAATATGTTACCTTGTATGTCCTTTCTTCTTGAAACTATAAACCAATTAAATGGGTTATTGCTCTTCTGCTGTCAGGTTATTTGGAAATTCACAAGGAGCTGGATGAGTTGATGGCTGAATTCCTGGGAGTCGAGGCGGCTGTCACCTTCCCAATGGGCTTCGCCACCAACTCTATGAATATGCCTGCCCTCATGGACAAGGTTAGTGAGCATTAGACAGGTCTGCAGTCAACATCATTGTTGATTCTTTACAACAACCTTTTGGTTTTTTAACTTGCAGAAAATGGCAGCCAATCTTGACATTTGATAGTGAGTATTCAGAAGACCTGTACTGCCTGCAGACAAATCCCTCAGTTCTATCACAAATTCCAAACTTCATACCTTGAAAATAAGTAGTGTCAGTTTACAAATGTTGGTGTTGCATGCACATACAGAGGTCTTCAGAACAGTTGTGTGTGGTTGTTGCAGGGTTGCCTCATCCTGAGTGATGAGCTGAACCACGCCTCCCTGGTGCTGGGCTCGCGCCTCAGTGGTGCCACAATCCGGGTGTACAAGCACAACAGTAAGTAATGATTGGGGATCATCAGTGAATAGTATCGGTCCTTGGTGCTTGATCATTCGTCTGTTGTGACTGTAATCAATTGTAAGTATCCATTATCAATTGTCACAAAACATGCAATTCATAAAAAAAATTGTAAGTTAAATGTTGCCTCTTTTTTTTTTGAAATAATTTCACGTAAGCACATTGAACTCCAATATGCAGCCATTAATGTATTTTCATTTATCCCTTGATTTTACTTAAAAGATCTTGCGAGATGATGTTTAACTTATAGATTGTTAATTTACTGTGAAAAACATTCAGATAATTATCACACATGATCAGTGGAAGAATAAACCAAAAACTTGTGACTTGGATAACTGGGGAAAAAATGTTCACACGATGATAACATCGTAGCCAATTCTAGAAATTATACTAATCCATATCAACTGCCTATATTGATTGGGAAGCCTTGGCCTCGTTCCACAAAGCAATCACAGCACTATGACTGTTGTAAGTCTATGTTAATTTATGGGAGTTACGACAGTCATAGTGTTACGATTGCTTTGTGAAACGGGCACCTGGTTATTGAAGAGTTGGCTTGTTAGCCCGGGGTTTGTTCCCCATATGGTGCAAGACTTGCCTTCAATCATGATGTTACTGGAATGTTGCTAAAAGCAGGACAAAACCATTCTGAAATATGGATAAGGGCTGCCTCCATGGTGTAGTGGATAGAGCATCTGTCTGGAGTGTGGAAGGTGGATGGTTAAATTCCCTGTCTGCATGGTCCGTGTCATACCAAAAGATGCTAAAAGTGGTACCAGTACTTGTTGTTACAATGCATGGTGGTTGGCATTAAGCTGATGAAACAAGAACTGGTCGGCAAAGAGTCGGTATTTTGTGTCTGACTGGGATTGTAGCCATTTCTTAACCCTAGAACGTATACTTGTCCATATCCACCAGCAATAAGAATGATAAGCCTGGGCCCCTGGCTTAGAGTCAGTAAACTGTCTGTCCATGATATCCCATGTTAAAATGTGACAGTACTTCATATGCAGGTCACTTTGTTAGTGCCATGATCTTGAAATCAAAGTTTTAACTCGCCTCACTCATAGATGGGAAACAGAAGATGTGTTTTGTGATGTTGTTATTTGTTGCTTTAATTTGTATTGATGCAGTACACAGATGTTGGGTTTTCAGACATGAAAGATTTGGAAAAGAAATTGTGTGACGCTGTGGTCCATGGGCAGCCTCGTACTCACCGGCCATGGAAGAAAATACTCATTGTTGTAGAAGGGGTGTACAGGTAACTACTGTGTATCTTAATGGAAAACTTTGTGCACCAATATCTGTGCATCTTTGTACTATACAGTTTATCAGGTAGTCTAAGGACAAGGGAGGTCGAGGCAAGCACATGTTCATGCCTTGCAGTAGGCATAATGGATGACCTGGAAAAAGTATAGGGGGACTTGGCAAACTGGCAATCCTTCTCTTAAGAGCCTTCTAAAATTGGAATTAGGTGGTCAGGGTTGATCATGTCATCATACCTTTAGCGTTGATCATGTCATCATACCTTTAGCGTTAATCATGTCATCATACCTTTGGCGTTGATCATGTCATCATACCTTTAGCGTTGATCATGTCATCATACCTTTAGCGTTGATCATGTCATCATACCTTTAGCATTGATCATGTCATCATACCTTTGGCGTTGATCATGTCATCAAACCTTTGGCGTTGATCATGTCATCATACCTTTAGCATTGATCATGTCATCATACCTTTAGCGTTGATCATGTCATCATACCTTTAGTGTTGATCATTTCGTCATAACTCAAGCGTTGATCATGTCGTCATTCCTGTAGCATTAATCATTGTCATCAACCACCAGGTTGCCTGGCTCAGTGTCAGCTGATTCAATTATTTACCGGTAAGCTGGAATATTGCTGACTGATGTCAAACAACAACTATGTACAATGAAGGGACCTTGGGTTCTCAGCTCTCATACTTCCCCCGAGCCTGCAGTCCAGTTTCCTCTGTTTTCAGTATGGAAGGATCAATAGTGCGACTCCCTGACATTGTCGCCCTTAAGAAGAAGTACAAGGCATACATATACCTGGATGAGGCCCACAGTATCGGAGCCATGGGCCCCCACGGCCGCGGTGTCGTAGACTACTTCAATGTTGACCCACGAGACGTGGATGTGTTGATGGGTACATTCACCAAGAGCTTTGGTTCATCAGGAGGATACATTGGAGGAACGAAGGTTGGTTTCAGGGAGTTACACAAGAACATATTTTGTAAAATGGTCATGAGAGATGAGACAAATGATTAGACCGAGAGATACAGTAAATTCCTTCGAATACCCTACCTTTATTACATAATAGCCATAATTTCCGTTCGGGCTAAACTGACACTATAAAAATCTTAAGGTTTTTTTAATAGACGTCCTCTTCATTGTCAGTTATCTGTCTAATGAGGAGTTGCAAGGCAGGAATTCAACACTTTTTTCTGTGTGAACATTTTTTTTCCCAGTTATCCAAGTCATAAGTTTTTGGTTTATTCTTCCACTGATAATTATCTGAAGGTTTTTCACAGTAAATTAACAATCTATAAGTTAAACATCATCTCGTAAGATCTTTTTAGTAAAATCAAGGGTCTGTTAGCATGGTTAGGGTGCCTGAGAATGGATTCTCCAGGCATACTGCAGTTGCCTTGGACAGGCTGCTGGCGTCGGTGACCCTGGAGGCCCCTGGCCCCTTTTACATTGAACAGTTCATGAAAGCATTGCAAAGCAAGAGTCAGCTATTACGACGACATTCAGCAAACTCATCCACAAGGAATTATCGCCTATTAAGCAAAACATCACTGTGCTGAAAAGTTCAAAGGATTGGGTAGACAAACAAGCTAACTCATTAGCTCTGGATGTACCGTTCATTCCCCTAAATACAGGTGCTTCTCTTGAGAGAGCACAATCTGTGCAAGTTACGTGATACACAACATGTCCAGTTTACACACTCTATTCCTCTCCTAGAGCTACCGGGGCGGTCGGGTAGCCTAGTGGTTAAAGCGTTCGCTCGTCACGCCGAAGATCTGGGATCGATTCCCGACATGGGTACAATGTGTGAAGCTCATTTCTGGTGTCCCCCGCCGTGATATTGCTGGAATATTGCTAAAAGCGGCGTTAAACCATACTCACTCACTCACTCCTAGAGCTACCGGGATTGTTTTTGAAAATGATATAGACTGATCTATTCACAATCTGGACGAGATCAACCTCCGACCTCCAGGCTCTTACACCTGACATGGTGGCCATCACTATGTAATGCCAGGCATTTCAGTCATGTGTCCCCCTCCAGTACATAACTGTACACTGATGCCTCGAACACACGCTGGGGAGCTGACATGGACGATCTCATGATCCAGGGAGAATGGTCTCGGGAGGATCAAGCCCTTCATATAAATTGCCAGGAAATGAAAGCTATTTATTTTGCCCTAAAAGGAAAAGTAAAGTGAAATAAATGATTGTTATTTTATTGCGAAAGTATTAAATGGTCAGGTGAAAGTGCTGAAATTACACACTCCTAATCAGATTCCAAAACAAGACTATTTGGGGGCATGCCTAAGGCTACCTGTGCAGCGATGCATGCCATGTTTTCATTGGCTTGTATGTTGGCTGACTCGTGGTGCGCGGCAGCTATGCCGATATGTCAGGAAGCAGTCAATCTAAAAATGTTGCTGTTTCTGTTAATCCTACAAAAGTCACCTTGCATACATTCCTGAGTGTGTGAAACGACCTTTTTTCTTGACATTGTGAATAAATAAAATAGCAATTAATGTCTGTAACGAGCCTTTTATGACTAGCATCTACTACCATGAACAGTGACTTTCTACCTGTCCAACAGTTGGCCAAGGGATAAACCCTATCGTGTTTGTTTCAGCAATATACATCCGTACATCCAGCATTCGTGTACTTTGAAATACACAAACTCACCCACTTCTTACTGTATGTGTTGATTCCAGAGCCTCATCAATCACTTGAAAGTGAACTCCCATAGCGCCATCTATGCTTGTGCCATCTCCCCTCCCATAGCCAGGCAGGTCATCCACTCCACGAAGATCATCATGGGCAAAGATGGAACTAACCTTGGTAGGTCAACTTCTGCATTTGTTTGTTTTTTCACCCATTCTAAATTTTGTCATGGGGTCCTGTTGTCTGAGACACGACATTCGGCTGGAAAGAGTTGTGTCCCCTATCTGTGTGAGGATCTGCTGGTGAAAGGTTCATGTCTCAGATTCACTCAATCCATTACGATCCATGGTATGTCAGCACCATACCTGTCCTTGTTCTTTCTTCTACAGTTTATTTTTTCTTCTCTGGAGTTTGTTTGTTGTTTATTATCGCACTGAGCAATATTCCAGCTATATGACAGCTGTCTGTAAATGATCGAGTCTGGACCAGACAATCCAGTGATTGATGTCATGAGCACTGATCCATGCAATTGGAATACGATTCCATGTATCAACCAAGTCACCGAGGTTGACCACCCGATCCCGTTAGTTGCCTCTTACGACAAGCATAGTCGCCTTTTACGACAAGCATGGGTTGCTGAAGACCTATTTTTCTTCTCCAATATTTATCTGACACAATGTGATATGTGATTTTAAACTCATCCTTCAATCTTATTTCAGTTGATGGAGGCAATAAATGGCCCAGTCGTCTTAAGGCACGACAGTTCATGATGCAGAGTTGCATCCCTTAAGGGTGCAAGAAACCAATAATTCTTACGAACCTCTACCTCTATTACATCATTGCCAAATTCCCGTATTTTGGCTGTAATCACACTATAACTAAATCTTCAGATTTTCAAAAGAAGTCCTTTTCACTATCAGTTACACACAACTAGGTGTTACTGCATTAGCCCCAATCGGCTTACAGCTCTTCAAGATTGCAATGGTGGGAAAATCCTCCCTTCTTTCCTGTGTGTGCTAGAGTGAACTTTTCACAGCCTCAATTCTTTAGTACTTGGGTTGTGCACTCACACTAAATCTAGCTATATTCATTTTTTAGTTGTATTACATTGTTCAACTAATTGAGAAGTATTCTGGGTAAGTGGTTATATTGACTAGTACTCATGTAAGTACATACTTGTGTTTATGGGCATTTCCTGATTACTTGAGACCCTCATCCTTCCTGCTTGATGTTCTGCAATGACCTCTGTGTTGAAGACAACTGTTGCTAGCAGTGCACCTCCCTTTTAAAGTCAGCTTTTAACAAATTAAAAAAACTGTAGAACAAATGTTATATTCTTTAGTACTTGGGTTGTGCACTCACACTAAATCTAGCTATATTCATTTTTTAGTTGTATTACATTGTTCAACTAATTGAGAAGTATTCTGGGTAAGTGGTTATATTGACTAGTACTCATGTAAGTACATACTTGTGTTTATGGGCATTTCCTGATTACTTGAGACCCTCATCCTTCCTGCTTGATGTTCTGCAATGACCTCTGTGTTGAAGACAACTGTTGCTAGCAGTGCACCTCCCTTTTAAAGTCAGCTTTAAACAAATTAAAAAAACTGTAGAACAAATGTTATATTTGGGATAACACTTTCTTAGTAAAGTACAGATTCGAGTACTTTATTGTGTTGAGTCCCATCCAGGATTCCAGCCCACACTGCCAGAGTGAGGCACCTAATTGGTCAACGACAAGCTGAACATGATCATGATCATTAAAGTGTGACAGGATACCACAGAATGATTTTAAGTATTGGCAGTTAAAGCACATGGTGTCATTCCCTCCTAAGTTTCCATGAGATTCATCCCGAGATAGGAAACCTGCTAGAAATAGGATTCATTTTAAGCCACCTGCAGAAGAGATAGAGCTCAGAAGCCATTAGAGTCCTCACGTCAGACGAGGAAATAGCAGAGATTCTAGACCTAGAGGTCAGAGTGACCACAGATTCTGACTGCACTACCAACCATCCAGTCGTAACTGATCCAATAGACCTGTTCTTCTTCTCTTCGGACTCCGATTGATTGCCTACCGACTGTCAACATACAACCCACTCAGTCTCCAGTATGAGGGCGTCTTTTGTCATATGCCATAAATTGGAAGTAGATCACATCCGACCACTGGATTCTCAGCATCGTTTCGAGGGGATACAAGCTACATTTTTGTCTTCATCCTCTACTTGTATCCTGGCTAGTAGGCCAAAGATTCCATCTGGAAGGGACCAAATTACAGGAAACCAACCTAGTCACTGGGACACTTTTAGGAGAAATGCCATTCGGAGCCATCAAGACTCAGATGACCTCAAGGGTTCCTACTCCCCAGTGCTCTTCGTCCCGAAGAATGACATGAGGATGATTATATATCTTAAGGTCCTCATTGAATCCTTCCTTGTCCCTCCTCCCAAGTTCCAGATGGAATCAGTACGGAAATTATGTTCAAGCCTCAGAACGGGAGATTTGCACTTATCAGTCTAGATCTGCAAGACATCTATCTCCATGTCCGTATTTAAGAAGCTTCACAGAAAAATCCTGCTTTACCGTCAACGGAAGAAAGTATGAATTCCAAGTTCTTTCATATGGGATTTCTGTAGCATCTTGGCTATTCACCAGTCACAAATCCCATTACCAGTTTACCCAATCTACAGCTAGTTCGCCTATATCTAGATGACTTCTTAATGGCAGATCAAGACGGATCCCTGCTCAAACAGAACAAGATCTTCTTGATCCAGCTGATGACTTATCATGGTGAACATTGGGATTGGGGCCCGTTTCCAGTTACAAATCGGACATGTCTGACCCCCAGAAGATTGTTATGCCAAGACATTGACGATGCTTAGCATGGCAACATCTCATCCCACACGATCTCTCCAATGGTGGATGTATCTTCTAGGGAATTTAATGTCTCTCCAGAATATGACGTACAGAGGAAGACTGATATTACGCCTACTCCAGAATTGTGTCAATTCGTTGAGATCTTAGCCCATGGATTCTCTCAACCAAATACCAGACATCTTTAGTCAGGAACTCAACTGGTAAACTCATGTTATGAGCGGTATTCCTCTGCTATTTCCTACACCCAAACAGCATCTGCTTACACATCACGTCCGACACAGTTTGAGGAGTCCATATGGATGACCTCAAGATCCAGGGCTTCTGGAATGCAGCTAAAAAATATCTCCACATCAACTGCCTAGAGATGAAGGCAATCTTGTATGCTCCCAGGCCCGGAAAAGTTCATCTAACTCACTCCTCAGTCCTCATAGCCACAGAGGAACCAAGTACAGGTCCCTGATGACAGAGATTACACAATTGTTTGCCTTGGCAGACTCCATCAGCTGTTGGATGGAAACTAAACGTCTTAGCAGACAATCTTTCCTTTCAGGTTTGAAACCTGAAAATCTATTCGTAGCTTGTAACTCACGATTTTATTGGATAAATATTGATTCTAATGAAGCTTTATTGCTGATATCTGGTACAAGGTTTGTGATTGGTTTAATTTGAGCATGTGACCTAAGGCGGCCAATCAAATTACAGCTATGGCATTTGTATAGTAACGTCCTCGTGTATGATGAATTTCATATTTTGACGAAAGATTTTTGTTAAATCATTTTATTCTGAATGTTTTAAGCAAGAATCGAGATCCATATTAAATATATTGATCTTCGTGGATGTATCGTGCAAGGTTACAAGCTGTGACAGATTTTTCATGCATATATTTTGGCATTAAACATCGTGTCCGAGCTGAGAAAGCTGAGATGTCATTTGACAACACGCAATCACATGAAAAAGATGGAAATTATCATTTAGATGTAAGTTTGACTTCTTTTAGATATATTTTTGTTGAATTTATTTATTACTTTGTATACTATATTTAAAGATTTGCATGAAATGTCTATATTTTGCTCTTTGACATGTTCGATGTGGACCCGTTGTCGCAGTGTGTTGTCCGAGAATATTATTTTCAATAACATTGCGGGAAATATAGATAAAAAATGATAAATTGAAATGGAATACGTATTTCAGACATTGTAAAATGTGATAGATTTAATGAATGAAGGATATGACAGGTAGGTTAATAAATTATATACTATTTTGATGTGACTACCACTTGGCCGGTCAACTGGCCTACAGTGTCTTGGGACTTGAGGCTCTTTGGCCGGTGTACCGGCCTACAGTGTTGAAAGAGTTAACTACTGAGTGCAAGAAATGTCATGGGCAGTGAACAAGAAGTGACGTCATCGTCTGAAAGTGACGTCATAGACCAGAAGTGACGTAACAACTGGATGTGACGTCATCTTCTGAAAGTGACATCATAGACCAAAAGTGACGTCATAGACCAGAAGTGACGTAACAACTGGATGTGACGTCATCGTCTGAAAGAGGCATCATGGACCAAAAGTGACGTCATAGACCAGAAGTGACGTAACAACTGGATGTGACGTCATCGTCTGAAAGAGGCATCATGGACCAAAAGTGACGTCATAGACCAGAAGTGACGTAACAACTGGATGTGACGTCATCGTCTGAAAGTGACATCATAGACCAAAAGTGACGTCATAGACCAGAAGTGACATAACAACTAGATGTGACGTCATCGTCTGAACGTGGCATCATGGCCCAAAAGTGACGTCATAGACCAGAAGTGACGTAACAACTGGATGTAACATCATCGTCTGAAAGTGACTGGTACTGATGTCATAACTGAAAGTGACATCATGGACCAAAAGTGACATCATAGACCAAAAGTGACATCTAGACCAAAAGTGACATCATGGACCAAAAGTGACATCATAGACCAAAAGTGATGTCACAAACCGGAATTGGGATGAAGACCAGAAGTGATGTCTGGAAATGATGGTCTGAGCCATGGTGTTAGAACATCTAATGATGTCATTTACATGCATAACAGCGAATATAACGGTAATTCTTGTGAAGGTACCATATATTTGTCTGACTATGTAGTTTTCAAGTCCTGTTGAGTTGATGTGATAGTTATACCTTTCGGTTTAGAAACAACTATGGAATCACAGAAGATTTGATGTCAACTGTCAACTACACAAGGAGTCACTATAAACGGGGCCTGCCTATAACTTGGGTACATTCTGGCAATAATGTAATAGAGGTAGAGGTTACTACCTCTATTATATCAGAAGTACTTGCACCCTCCTCCCCTTCAATCTGTTCAGTTGATACATGTTTGGGAAAGAAGTGAGGTTTTTCCCGCCTTTGCAAGCTGAACTAGTTGTGTGTAGTTGACTTCTGGTCTAGTTATAGTGTGATGACAGCCAACCTACTGGACTTTTTCCACCATGTAATAGCAGTAGTATTCTTAGACTTATTAACAATGATAATTATTGTTCCTATGATCGTGGGCTCAAATCCCAGATTCACCATGATTGTTTCTTTTTGGTTTGTCAGCCCCATACCTGTTCTTGTGTGTTTCATCAGTGATAAATGTCTGACACCTGCATCATGATTGATGCTAGTTTGTTTTCCCTGGGAGCTTTATACTTCTGGACAGTCTCAATAGGTGTTTCTTGTTTGTCCTCAGGTGAGAAACGTGTCCGACAGCTAGCTTGGAACGTCCGCTACTTCCGGCGCAGACTCCAAGACATGGGCTTCATTGTCTATGGCAATAAGGATTCTCCAGTTGTGCCTGTGCTTGTCTTCTTACCATCCAAAATGGCGTAAGTAATGTAGTGCCACAACCTCATGTAAATCACTTCCTTGTAAAACATGTTATTATATGCAACTCTCTGTCAAGTAGGTTTCTGTTTGTTTTGAAAAAAGAAATGTATTTTTGTTTAGAATGATCTTTAGCCTCAGAAACACAACTGAAGGTATTCCTTTGTTGCAGTGCCTTCAATAGAATGGCCTTAGAGCGTGGGCTGGGTATTGTGGTGGTTGGATTCCCAGCTACTCCTCTCATTGAATCTCGAGCCAGGTTCTGTCTGTCTGCCGCTCACACCAAAGAGATGCTGGACAAAGTAAGTTGTGGGGAATGTAGCGCTTTGTTACTCATGCTGTATGCTCTTGACACTTCGGTTTTATTGTATATGTATCATGTCAGTTGTTAAGATGACTTGGGTTACAAGGTAGTTTGTATGTATACATGAATGTCTGGAAATGTTTGCTACATTGCATCCTTGTTTCCTTCTTTTTGTTCCATTCTTGGGCAGAGTAGGTCCTCAATGCCATCATCCTTGTCTCCCTGTATGATTGTCAGGGAGAATAGGTGTCCCATACCACCAGTGTTTGTCTCCCTTAGGTATGTAGTTAAACAGCTGTCCAGTTCCTGTGGCTATTCCAGGGTAGAAAGCTCCACCACCATCATGTCTCAGGAGAGAGACCCATTCTTGTCTTCCTGTGGTGGTGCTTGGGTAAGAAGGTCCCTTTGCTTCCATGTGTTTTTCTCCCAGTGGAGATTCCACAACAGAATGGGTCCTCAGCTCCCCATGCTTATCACATAGGCTTACTAAAGGAAGGATCAGATGGTTACAATGTGATACTTAGCTGACATACTATTGCCGTAATATTACAGTACCATTCGTGTAGTATGATTTCACTCCTTCACTGACTGTTTGGTTCTTGTGTGATCTACAGGCCTTGGACATCATCGACCAGCTGGGCGATGACCTGTGTCTCAAGTACTCCCGGCGCCCTCATCATCAACATTACTACAAGGACTCAGTCAAACTCACTGAGGTAGCTTCACTCACTAAACGATTTCTAAGCTGAGGCACAATTTGTGTAAAGAACTGAAAAGTTAATGATGTGGATATATTTGTGAAATGAGAAGAGCTATGTATGGTTGCCTCCATAGTCAAGTGGATAGAGCATCTGTCCATATCACCTCCCCTACAGTGGCCATATGTAATCTGAAATGTGCTGTCAGAACACTGTGATAAAACTGTTCAGTTGCCTCTGTGAAGTATGTATGGTTCCCCCATAGTCTCGTGGATAGAGTATCTGTCTGTCTGCCTGGCCTGTAGTGGCCATATGTAATCTGAAATATGCTGTCAGAACATTGTAATTTAACTGAAAAACTGATCAAAGCACTAAACCTTAATCACTCAACACACCATGCTTGTCTGAAGAGACAACTAAATTAGATTGGGTGATCACATGGGAGGTTGAGTAAGACGTGTGTTTCAAGGAGGTCCCCCAGGGAGGTTCAACTCTCAACTGTGACGATAGTTTGTCATTTTACTCTGACAATAATAATGGTTGCTCACACCGTCCTCCACTGGTTATTGTGTGATAGTGTGTCATTATACTCTGACAATATTAGAGGTTGCTCACAATGTCCTCCACTGGTTATTGTGTGATAGTGTGTCTTATACTCTGACAATAATAATGGTTGCTCACACCGTCCTCCACTGGTTATTGTGTGATAGTGTGTCATTATACTCTGACAATATTAATGGTTGCTCACACCGTCCTCCACTGGTTATTGTGTGATAGTGTGTCATTATACTCTGATAATATTAATGGTCGCTCACACCGTCCTCCACTGGTTATTGTGTGATAGTGTGTCATTATACTCTGACAATATTAGAGGTTGCTCACAATGTCCTCCACTGGTTATTGTGTGATAGTGTGTCATTATACTCTGACAATAATAATGGTTGCTCACACCGTCCTCCACTGGTTATTGTGTGATAGTGTGTTATTATACTCTGACAATAATAATGGTTGCTCACATCGTCCTCCTCTGGTTATTGTGTGATAGTGTGTCATTATACTCTGACAATATTAATGGTTGCTCACACCGTCCTCCACTGGTTTGTCTGGTCATGTAGCAGGGATAATTTTGTAATATTCCTGAAGCATGGTGTGCCCACTCATTCTCAAAGCCTCTTGTTTTTTATTTATTTTAGCCTCTTGTCACATTGTTTATTTCTGCAGTAACTGCCTGTCATCCACCTTGCACTTCCAAGACTTCAACAATGGCACCTCTGGACTGGCATCTTGACCAAGATGCTGCATGAGGGACCAAGACAACAGCTCAACATCTACACATCACATCTCCAGCTTCCAGATGGGGATTGTTAAAACAACTAAATACCAAATCCTTATTGTTCTGTTGTCTACAGACATAGTCTTCACTGCAGAATCACAGTATTTTCCAACTGGTAGAGCGTCCACCCGGAGAACAGAAGGTTCAGGGTTGGATACCCGGCCGCGTCATATCAAAAGACGTTAAAAGGTGGTAATTATTGTTACCCTGTCTGGAGTTTTAAGGAGCTAAAATAAGGACTGGTCGGCTTGGAGTCAGCATTCTGTGTCTGAGTTGGGTATTCATATTAAAACTGCAGCATGGTATCTCATTGGGCTAGCACTATAAATCAGCATCAGTCCGGACGAGTACAAGCCGTTACACACACACACACACACATGTACACGCATGTCGCTATGTAAGTGCAATAATCTTGGACGCGATGTTTAACCCATTTCACCTCACCTCACAATAGTATTTTCCATATGAACCTTTGATCAACATATATATATATATGTGTTCAAGCAGTGGAATGGGCCGTATCATCTCAACAGCTCCCCTGCTCTTGTAGCTTCACAGAAGACTGTATACTTGGTATACAATAAGGTCATACAAGTCTACATCTCTTGTGAGTGTTGTGAAGTGATGATCTTTATACCATGAACGGTTCTCAAAGGTTAACAACATTGGCAGATTTGCCCACTGTTCTTCAGCACAGCACATGGCTCTGTAGAGTTAGTCAGTGTCAAGATCTGCTGGTCTGTGTTTGAATCCCAAAATGCCCTGATTAAGATTCGTTTCGTGGCACTATTTTCTGTTTCTGGGTTCATAAGAGTGATAAATGTTATTGTGGGCTTTCCTCACTAGAGGTTAATCTGAACTGAAAATAATATTCAAAGTGGTGTTCAACTGGTCTGTTGCAGATCCTTGCTGTAGTAAGAGAGGCTGTTGATGAAAATGTTTACGTCTAAACTTGTGCAAGGTGATTTGTTTGTCCCGATACTGTTACTGATAAACTGATTCTATTAAGAGGGTCCCCCTAGAATAGTAGCATGTCTGCTCCCATTGTTGCTATTATTTATTGATTAAAAAAAACCCACACAAAAGCATCAGCTTACATTGATCCTCTGAAATACTGACTTCCATGTCCTGCTGTCATACATTACTGAAGGTTATGAGGATTTTTCTGTGGGCTTATTGTGCATACTGTATTCGACGTAATAAGCGCCCACGGCGATATTAACTAATATATTTGCTGGTAAACAATCCCAATTAGCACCCCTTCTGATTGATCAATGTACAAAAGATTTATTTATTGGCGTATAATACGCAATTAAATTCTGGAAAAATATACCTGTCGTATATAAACATTTCAGGCTCTCAGCATAAACCACGAAAATTATCTTTCAAATTTTTTTCACCAAAATAACATTCTATTAAGAGCCCCCTATTTCTAATTCTGAGAGTGCCGTGGGCGCTTATTACGTCGAATACGGTATTTGATTTCTATGATGTATATATGGCACACCATTTCAAACAGTTGCAGTCCTTTCCTTGACATGAAAAGATATATACTCCTCAAGACAGTTTGCATTTGACAGAGTGGATGTCTTGTTTTCAGTGGTGGTAACCGGCACCGTTGCATATCCATGTAGAATACAAATTGAGCTGATAATGAACTTCATGAAGAAATGATGAGAGTGTGAGGCAAGGGATGTGATGTATTATGGCCTTATGGAGAATATTTTGAATATTCAATATAAATGAGCAAATTGGATGTTGCACCTTCCCTGTTTGACAACAGCTGTCTGACAACAACTGTCTGTACCCAAAGGAAGGTTGGTAGAATTCATGTTAGGACCAGGGGAACATCTCATCTTCTACAATTATTGCTTGTATCAGAACATGGTCTCTTGAGAGGGTTTGCCTGGCTCACTCTGTATCCCAACTTTGCCCTAGTAATGATGTTTTGGTTGAGTGTTTTGACTTTAATAAGGGAAGGGGATCATTGTCTGTCCGGCAAACATGGTGCCTCCTATCCAGGGTGTATGTTTAAATCTATACTTGTTATCATGGTTACCTGTTAATGAGCCACACTCCTTTGTGATATCACATGTGGCATCATCATAAGAAATCTAATCAGACAATATTTGTTAAATCATTGTTGAAATTTATGTAAGCATTGTGAACTGTATATGTAATGTGTATATTATCTCTAGGCAGGACAAATAACTGTTACTGGACTAAAACGGAATTAGAAGGTCAGAAAAACAAACATTTCGAATTTATTAAATGGATTATTTCAGTCCAATAAAAAATTAGGTTAAGTATTTGAGGTTATCAAAGCATGTTTTGGTTTTATGCATTATGAGTAGAGGATCAATATTTTGATGGATGGGTTTGGATTGATAAGTGTTGTAAGCTGATCTGAACAATCAGGTCTGCTCTCTATTTAAAAAATGAATATGAAACTTGAGTGACCAACATTTCTGATGAAAAGATTGGATCTTCTTGAACTATGTGCTTTCATGAGAACAAATGAGTTGAATATATTTTTTTAACAAAATATTTGTGTACCTGAAAAATGTATATTGTGCCTGAGTTCTCAAAACAGTGTAAAGATTTTGATCCACATGTCCAGCTATAGTACAAGTTATGTCTATTTTTTTATGTGGCAAGCAACTGTTGGGTTTCAACTCCTAATTTTTTCCCCTGCCATTATATCTCAAGCTCCTCACAGCAATATCCCTTTTGCGGAGCTCACAATACTATCACTGCCACCAGTCGAAGCTCCCCACTGTGATAGGTGGCTACAACAATGCTTGGAGCTGAACTCGCAACCAACTGACAGTTATGTTTACAAACAAGTGATGACTGCCATGATGCCAAATACTCTTATCCCAGTTTAATTATTTTCTTTGTTTGTCAATTTGAATTTTTGTTTCATTACAACTGTCATGTAATTGGTATAGTAAGGATATGAGGGACAAGTTGGTTGATTCTTCTGCAATCTCGAACCAATCCGATCATACAAACAAAAAGTAAAATTCATCTGGGAAATATGGTCAGTTGTAAACCTTTCTAAAAAATAACTGTGATGACATTCCCAAAGACATAAACTGAAGTGAAAATGTTACTACATTTGGGGTAAGAGGGCAAATGTCAAGATTCTTGTAATGGACGTGCGCTCACTGGTGGCAATGATGTTACGGAGAGTGTAAGGCAGGTGTCACACGCTGGGAAGGAGCTTGGCTATATCTACAATCTGACCTATCAAGATACCAGACTGAGAAAACCACTGCATAATCTTAATAACCCTGTTCTAGTTTTACTAGTCTTTAGTCATTGTACATACATATTATGTACAGATAGTTTAATGTTTTGTGAAGTTCATGTCCTGTATATTATTATCTTAATCTACCAACAACAAACTTCAGCCATACTATCCGGACAGGGACCATCTCCAACTGTTGGCCAGGTGACTGGTGCCGTATAATATTGAAGTAACAACACACCATCAGCAAAATGTTACATCTTTATCACGGGGCCTCTTTGCATAAAGTGATTTTTGTGCTAACTTCACTTCTTTCATGAAAGCTAACTGTCGTCATAACAGTTCAACTTTCTGTAAAGGACACTGCTTTTCTATTATGTGACCTATTCAAAACCTGAATAATAATTTTGTTTGTTTATGGAGTGTCTTTTTGTTATTTTGCCAAGGGTTATGACACAACATTCAAAAGAATGATTCACAAGATTTAAGCCAATTCAATTTATTGGTAAAAAATGAAATAATGTTTTCACGAGAATACAATGTTTTATTATATTTTTTTTACAACAGCAAATTTGTTATCAATTGAAATAATGTTTTCACCAGAATACAATTTTTATTTTACAACCGCATATAATTTTCTTTTTTTACTTTAACAAATTTCATGATTGATCCAATGATCATGTGCACTCCTTTTATATATTAGATATATGCTGCTGTTTTGACTGAAATGAGCTACATATCTTTGTTATCGAGTTGCATATCTTGTCTATATCAGTATGTTTACACATGTTGCAACAAGTTTCTCTCTCTGGACCAATGTGTCCGTGTATCAGTGAGTATGTTCTTTAACTTTCAAACATGATCAAACAAATAGGACTATCATCTTCACTAACGTGCTTGTGGAAACAATTCCAGTTTTTGTTTTGTATTTTTTTACTTGGTTTCTCTTGTTATCTTCAATGCCACTTTTTCTTCATAATAAACTGTATACAAAATGATTGGTTTTGCTTTGTTGTTTTGCAGTTGCTTAGGAATGTTTGTATGGTTATATATACTGATCAAAAACAGTTAGGGATCATGAATATTTTGGGGTATATTTTTTATGTAGTTAAGACTGAGCTGACAGTGTCATAAGAATATCCCCCCCCAAAAAAATCATGATCCCTTACTTTTTTTGTTCAGTTTATATATTTTAAAAAAAAGAAATGCAAAAGACGTAAAATCGTAAATATCTGACTGAGTGTTACCAACGTCCATACACAATTAATACAAAAAAATTAATTGGTCATTTCTGCGTGGAAAGAATGAGGTACTGCATTTTGGTGAAAAGATGCCCAAATCACAAACACAACAACGTGAGAGCCTGGCATCGAAACATGACATGCAGTGCAACAACACTTGTTTGGCTATAAAAACGTTGGTTTTCATTTGCATTCCATCACAATCTTACAGCAAGTGAACAGCGAAAACATGCCATGACTGACGGAAGCCCAGCCTAACCACGCCAAGACCGAATGCAAACATGAAAATCATCTTCAGTTGTAGCCAGGTTTTCCCATGTAGCACCAAGGACCATTACAAGACCATGAAACCGTTATCAGACACACGGAAAAACATGTGACCTTTCCAGATCCGGTCAACCATGTATCACGACTAGAGCACAGGACAGATACATACGGCTACGTCACTATGTGAAAGAACCACCACTATTCATACGGCTAAGTCACTATGTGAAAGAACCACCACGGCCACCTCTACAACTACGGCAATACCAGGATTGCGTAGGATATCAGCCCAGACAGTGAGGAACCGTTTACACGCTGAAGGTATTCGCGCTAGACGACCAGTTCAAGGTGTCACTTTCGTCAATGGTGCGATTGTCACCCAGTATGGCCACAACTGCGATGGAGAAAAGTTTGGTGATATGACGAGTCGCGTTTTATGCTTCCCCATGCGGACGGTAGACGTCTTGTTCACAGTTGTCGCGGGAAATGTCATGCACGAAACTGCATACAGGAAGTGGACAGATTTGGTTGGTGGTAGTGTAATGATGTGAGCAAAAATCTCCTACACTGGTGGGACAGACTTGGTGCAAGTTCTGGGGAATGTAACGGCACAACGTTACACGGATGAGATTTTACGACCACACATCCTTCCCATGATGCAAGAAGCGAACCTTTTTCAACAAGACAACGCCCGACCTCGCACGGCAAGACTGACAAAAGCCTTTTTCAGGAATCACAACATCCAGGTCCTGCAAAGCTACTCCAGGTGTCTAGACTTAAATCCAATGAAACATTTATGGGATGAACTGGATCAACGACTGCGTCCATGTCAGCAACAACCACAGAACCTCAGACAGTTGGCACAGGCACTGAAGGCAGAGTGAGTGGACATTCCCCACGCCACAATTTGGGATCTGGTTGCTTTTATAGGATGCCAATGCCGGTCAGTTTCGGACTCTAATGGTGGCCATACAAGACGTTGAGAACATATGACCCCCTTCAAAATCTCCTGCACCATGGGGGGCGGTCGGGTAGCCTAGTGGTTAAAGCGTTCGCTCGTCACGCCGAAGACCCGGGTTCGGTTCCCGACATGGGTACAATGTGTGAAACCCATTTCTGGAATATTGCTAAAAGCGGCGTAAAACCATACTCACTCTCTCACTCCTGCTCCATGGAACCTGGGTCAATGGCAATCGTGTGCTAATTTTGAACAATCAATTACCATCTGTTGATTATAACTATGATATATAGAATATACATCTAAAATCACTGCTGCGTTTATTATTTTTTTGCAGATTATATATGTGTGTGTAGATAATACACGGCTGTTCCAGCTGCACGCGCGCCACAATTCGCTGTGCAGAAACCTATGATTGTTTGGGCAAATATATATCAGTGGTCCAGAAAAATCTACTGGTCCTGTTGGATCTCTACTGGACACAACGTTTTGTTTGTTTGTGATTTAACGCCACACTCAGTAAATAATCGACATGCATGGACTAAGCCAGCGAGCCTGACCACCCAATCGCCCCTCACGACAAGCATATTTGCATTTTACGGCAAGCATGGGTTGCTAAAGACCTATTCTACCCAAGATCTTCACGGGGCTTGACACAATGGTCCTGACTGAGGATTTTTTTAATCTAAAATGAACAATATCAGAATGAGAAATCAGGTAGGTATCAAGAATGTAATCACTGTACCATGTAGTCGATCTATCACTAATTTCAAAAGTCATATAAACTTAAATTTCTTTGTTCCCACTGGACCTGCATTTATTGAATTCTTCTGGTCCTTACGAAAATATGCTGGACTCGGACCAGTCTTGAACACTGGGTATGAAGACATGCAGGTTATTCACGCAAAGCTTCTGCTTCATAGGCCTTCAGACGTGGTATTGAAGGGGTGAACAAATGTTTGAGAACAGATGTTGACAACATACCATGGCAACTGAAAGAAATCAGGTACATAAAGATAGTTCAGGATATATAAGCCTGCAACTCGGAGTAAGTTCCTTTAATGTTTCAAATTTCTCATCGGGGGCACGGGTGGTCCAGTCACCTAAGGCGCCGCGATTTCGCTGTGCAGAAACCTTTGATTCTGGGTTCGAATCCGGTTCGCTCCGATTATGTTTCTAGGTTTTTCCACCATACCCATGCTCGTGGGTTTCACCAAAGTGATAAACGTCTGAGACCTGCATCACTTAGGAGTTCCTCTCACATTAAGCTGACACGCCGTGATATAACTTAAAAGTGGCGTTAAACCCAACCCACTCACTCATTCACTCAAATTCCTCACCAGTTATTAAATAACCCCAGCCAGATTTACATCACCCCTTCAGGTTTTGGCAATTGTTGTCAAATTTCTTTTGTAATATCGGACTAATACAGTAAAAATGTAGGCCACCGGAAGTCAAAAGGTCACAACATTTGACCTCTGCTTAAAATATTACCACCTGTCAGAAAATAAACTTCACTTACCACTACAATGGGACTTTCTTAACCCAAATGGGCTATGATTGAAGCCAAGAAGTACCCAAGTCCGTTAAAAGTCTGAAAAAAGTGAAATTTATTATCTTTTGTGGTGTGGTAAAGAACGGTTTTTGATGCATTTTAAGACAAACGTTTTGCGCTAAAAGCATACAAGATTTCTATGAAGTTGGACTTTCTGAAATATGTCATGTTTTTATTTTTTAAAAATACTCCTATTGCTCATTGTCATGCCCTATATGTATTCAGATGATGGTTAAGTTACATTTTGATGTAATTTTGTTACCACTAATCCAAGAAGAATGCCATCTAGTACTATATATCAACTCGGTTTCAACCTGAATATATTACAAAATATAACCCTTTGAGTTAGAATAAGAAGGGACCTTTATTCTGCAAAAGAAAAGACAAACTTAATGTTTTGAACTTAAGTTTTTGAGACAATGACTGCTCGCTTTCAATGGCCTCCTCATAAGAACAAAAACAGGGATGTGAGCCAGAAGCATTATGTGAGCATAGAATCTTTTTTTCTATTGGAAAACAGTTGCTAATATTTAACTCTACTTAACATATAGGAAAGTTTAAATGATCAAATACACATTTTCCAAGTGTGAATATCCTGTGGGTATACTGACATGGTGTTTATCAAGAAGAATCAATCAAAAATGCAGAGAGAACCAACAGAGGATCCCAGCATGGCATACCATTCAGGACCCTTGCACCCGAACATTGGGTCATACAGTGAATGTCCTCCTGAACCTAGAGAACAAGGCACACCTGATTTAAGTACTTGTAACTGGCTGGAGTGAAGATAGACGGAGAAGCAGACTTGCATAAGACTAACGATGGAGCCAGTCAACAATGTTAAAGCCCTCAGCTGTAGCCAAGAAGAGCAGACACTCCTCCGCACTGTACTGATTCTGGCTTTACTGCAGTTTGTCTGATACGATACGTATGTCCTTATCATTGGCTTGCCATTACCATCACAGCTACCATCCTCAATTTACAAGAAGGGTGGAACCAGGACATGAAATGAATATGTTGACGTCCAGAAAGTTGCTGACACGCAAGGCCTTGACAAATCTGCAGGCCTTCTGGGACTGCATGTGTTTACAAGGGGATTGCCTAAAAGTCGGGCCAAGAAAAGTCGGGCTGGGCCGGGCCAGTGGGTAATACTAAAAATGGATTGCAGAACAATAAAACGAAACGTGCATATCTAGGCAGATCGCAAATGTCCACAAACGTATAGTTTTGCTCATTTAATTGAGTTTGAATCAAAATGCATCTTCAACAATGTAATAAACTGATAATTATGACTACATACCGTGAGTCCTTGTAGAAAAGTCAGTGCCTTGACTGTGTGTTTTCTTTGATGAGAAAGTTTCTCACCGACCTTAGCGTGTAGGGGTGTTATGTCCAGGGCAGGGAACGACAGTGCTTTGACTACTTCATTAATTAACATGTTGGGCATCCCTAACTAACCTTTACTAATTCATGTCAAACCAACACAGGATGTTTTCTGGAAGTGGAAATTCGTGAATGTCATAGGGCTGACACGACACGTGTTAAGAACTATCCTCGCACTTCTAAAGTTCCTAGCATTCTTTATATCTAAAGAACAGTATTATACCTATTTATATACCACTTTATTGTCACATATTGCGGTAGTTAAAGAAAACACAGTGCTCAAAGTAAAGCCCTTTTCCCTCCACATTCTCAACCAGAAGTGTTTGGCTTGTGTTGGGTCCGACTTGGCCCGGGCTGTCAAAATCAACTTAAACATCACAGATGTAACATCAACTGTGTTTACATCTGAAGACAAGTTTTATGTCTACCCAAATACCACTTTACAGTGTCTCAGATCGCGGTTTTTAAAGAAAACAAGGAGCTCAAAGTGAAGCTCCTGTGTGTAATCGGTTTAATTGTACAGTATCCATTGTAGACAGACAATAATTTATTAATGTCTCACTTCTGTACATACATAACACAGCTTTGTACAAATAAACATTGATAGAATGTACAGAACCTTTCAATAGAATTAGGAGAGATTATTAACAGAATATCCCACTGCTAAGTATATGATAAATTGTTGAATTAACTTTAGATAAAGTTGAGAATTAAGTGTGTGTTTTTCAATACATCCTTAGCACAACAGACGAAAACGGTCTTCGGTTTCAGCGGCTTTTTAATAACAATGACTATCTTATATGCTAGTACTACGAACACTTAACAAGGGCGTGGCAGAGACTGTGAGAGAGGCTATGGGCTGTTTCGGGCGTGACCAAGTGTGACCAGAGCTCGTCCCAGTGTGCTGGCCTTCTGAGCGATGACTTGACTCGTTAGCTGTTGGCCGTTGGCTCGTGTTCTTATGCCGTTCTTCTGGGCTGCTCTGTCGGTCTGGTCCTGGTCAGTGTACAGCGCCCTTCTCTGCCTCACTCCCCGACTTCACTGACAGTGCTGTTTATATAGGAGTTTCTTAGCTGATCGCTGTGACCCTCAAATCTTTAGGGGGGTCAAAACAAGTTCGTTGTACATTAAACTGGAAACTCTTGGTCAACAACTGTCCGATTTATGACCATCACCTGGTCATTAAATGACACTCAAACCTTTAAGAGGGGTCAGTAACCTTTCTTCTGATGAACACAATAAGCCCACCTTTCTACACAGCCTCTGGCCATACTGGATAGTGTTACACGTCTTAGACTATTGAGTCGTCTGCTCGATGATAACCAGACTACTCATATTTTTACCCTGTTCCCCATTGTTGGAAAGTGTGTCGTCTGCTACCCCAGCTTGAGCCATCTGGTAACAATTAATCACAAGCTGTCAATATACAATACATTATAATACATCAAGATGGCAGTTTCCATGTAACGATTAAGTATTTCTAAGCACTTAAAGATATGTACAATATCTAGATATATGGATCTTTAATTTGCTAAGAAATACTTAATCTTGACATGAAAACTGTCATCTTGATGTATTATTCTGTTTTGTATATATATATTGACAGCTGGTGATTGAGCCGGGATTGCTGCCAAGGGCGGTCACACGAGATACTGAGTTCAGCGCACCCTTGTGGCCTTATGTGACATGACAATGAACAGTTTTCAATGCCTTTGTACAACGACACCATGTGACTATCGTACACCAAAATTTCATATTTGTATCTATGATATTAAATTAAATATATCGACTTTATTAAGTTCAATAAATGTACTAACAAATCTACCTATTGCGCATTGAGCGATTATCTCCTTTAGCTGTATGCGTAGTATAGAGCTTTATCACGCGTGGCCTTGCAATGCTGTACATCGTATCTTATTCAAGCTGTATCACTGTCTTCTGATGACTGGTATTATTATTCCAGTTATATCGCGGCGTGTCAGCTTGATGTGGAAGGAAAGCCCGAAGTGATGCAGGTATTAGACGTTCACCACTTTGGTGAAACCCATGAGCACGGGTACAGTGCTGTAGTGCTGACAACATAATCGGGGCGAATGCACCTGCGACACTGATGCAATTGGTTGCATGTAAAAATCGACAAACAAAGATCCGTCAACAGAGTCATTTAAAACCTCAGATAAACTATTAATTTTTATGCTAAAACAAGTTACCGATAATATGATGCCACGTGGGACACCTTGATCTTGATCGTAAAAAACAAGGTGGAACCCACACGAACCTGGAAATGTCTATCTGTTAAAGACTAAAATACAAAATTAGGGGATGCCTTCTCAATCCCGTTTCATGAAGATCTTTTAAAATTCCATGTTTCCAGGTCTTATCGTACGCTTTTCCTAAATCGAAAAATATTGATACCACATATTGTTTATTAATTATAGCATATTTCACAAATGTCTCCAGTCAAACCAAGTGGTCAACGGTACTTCATTTTTTTGTAAACAACATTGAATATTTTTTTAAAGATTATTGGTTTCTAAATATAAGTGTGTTATTTACCATTCTTTCCATGGTCTTGCAAACACAGCTGGTAAGTGATATTGGTCTATAATAAGAAGGATCAGTATGATCACGGCCTGTGTTTCGGTAATGGATGTATGACAGCATTTCGCCAAGATGAAGGGAAATTACCCGCTGTCCAGATATTATATAACATAGTAAAAAGGTCTCTAAACAGGAATCAGGTAAATGTTTCAGTAATTGAAAATGGATATTATCAGAACATGGAGCAGTATCATGAGCTTGCCCTAAGGCTGTATGCATCTATGTATGAAAAAGATTTCAGTATAATCCTCGCCATTATCAGAATTTAAAAAAATATTTTTTCTCTCTTCTTGTTTTTTAAATTTCTGAAATTTTTGGTATAATTTGATGAGGATGAATGTTTAGCTAAAGTTTCTCCTAATTTATTTGCTGTATCAGATTTCGCAGTTAATAATGTGTCACCATCCTTAAGATGGTGAACACTATATTTAGAAGCTTTTCGTTTAATCCTTTGCTCAAAGTCCCAAACCTTAGACATAGGTATTCTGAAACTATTTTCGAAACTAAGTTTCGCCAGTATTGGCGTTTATTCTGTTTAAACATACGACGAACTTTTGCGTTTAAAGTTTCAATTTATTTAAGTTATGGACAGTTGGGTGGTGGAGGATTGTTTACAATCAGTGTTGAACCATGGTTTACGAACATGTGGATTTGTAGAGGACTTTGGGATACAATCATTGGAAATTTCACTTAGAACGTCAGACAAAAGTTGAATAGAATCAGCAGCAGCACTGAAACAATCAGGATTTATTTTGGGTGTGCATAATGTTTGAAATAAAGGCCAGTTTGCCTTTGTAGTGAGTGAGGGAGTTGGGTTTAACGCCGCTTTTAACAGTACATGTATTCCAGTGATATCACGGCGTGTCAGCTTAATGTGGGAGGAAAGCCCGAAGTGATGCAGGTTTAGGACGTTTACCACTTAAGTGAAACCCACGAGCAAACCTAGAAACATAATCGGGGTGAACCGGGATTCGAACCCACAATCAGAGGTTTCTGGCGTGCCCAAGGGACGTAACTCTACACAACGAATTGTGGCGCCTTAGGCGACTGGGCTACCCGTGCCCCCTAGTTTACCTTTGTAAAATTCCATCTCGTTTAAGGTGGAATGTCAGATGGATTTATTGTTTTAGTGATAGTTTGGAAATGGTCACTTCCACAAAGGTCAATATGGACTGACTGAGGTTAGAATCAGTTAGAGTCAAATCGAGAGAAGAGTAGGTCCCTGTTGCAGGATGCTTGAAACATCATTAAATATACAAAGGTAATTATTTGAGATGAAATCCTCAAGTATTTTACCTTTAGTGTTAGTGTTTGTGGGTTGTGGTCATTTAGATCACCTATGATTATACAAGGTTTGGGGAGTTGATCTTAGAGAACCTGAAGATGAGACAACTGAAGAACTGACGAAGGCGGAATATACAGTGATATAGCTATAGATAACACCATTCTTCACAATGATTGAAGAACATCCAGTGGTCCTATCACCCCGAGGAGAAAAATAATGATGTGAATTAAACTGACATAAGTTAAATTATCTGTCTGCTGTAGATACGATTCCTGCAGAAAGAATGCTTAAGGTTTAAAATCCTGACCTAAGAGCTGTAATTCGTTAAAATCAGTTATGTCCTCTACAATTCCAATGTACTATATTTAAGAAGCTATCTCTTCGGAGGATTAACTGGTGATCTACCCCTTACCTTCCTTGAGGGCGACAAGCTGTGTGACCTATGATGGCGATGATGTCTGTTGTCAGACACCTCCATATCCTCAAGGGATCCATACTTGTTAAAACGTTGGACACAGTTATCTGCCCCTTTTGAGGCTCTGCCACTTTGATGATTCTGTTTTTGGTTTGGGTTTGCAACTTGTTTCACTTTAGTTTCTGAGTTAGGTTTCGCTGATAGAGATGATGATAGTTTTTGAGATAAAGATGATTCACAACACGCATACGATTGAATGGTTGTTTGTGATGTAGTTATGGTTTGTGGACTAGATGTCTGTTGTGGAGGGAGAGGTGAGGTGAAATGTGGTTTAACGTCGCGTCCAAGATTATTGCACTTATATAGCGACGTGCATGCACGTGTGTGTGTGTGGCTGCTTGTACTAGTCCGGACTGATGCCGATTTATAGTGCTAGCTCACTGAGATACCATGCCGCAGTTTAACATGAATACCCCACTCAGACACAGTATACTGACTCTGAGACGACCAGTCCTTGTTTTATCCCCTTAATGCCGAGCGCCAGACAGGGTAACAACAAGTACCATCTTTTAACGTCTTTTGGTATGACGCGGTCGGGGATCGAACCCCAGACCTTCCGCTCTCCGGAGGGCGCTCTGTTGTGGAGGGCCAACCTGGACGGTAGCAGACAAGGTAGGTGTATTCAGTCTGGCAATCGACTGAATGGCACGAAACAGTTCTAGGAACAATGGCTGGAGCTGGCGGTGGAGTTGAAGCAGAAACAGCAGCAGCATAAGACGGACCTGTCTTTTCCTGAGCAAGAACAATCGTTTAAGCATCCAGAAAAGAGATGTTATGCCCATGCTTGATTCGTGATTATTTAATTGCATTTCCCATGTCAGGCAATCTTGTGAAGATGATTTTGTTTGTTTGTTGTTTAACGCCGCAGTCAGCAATATTCCAGCTACATGACGGCGGTCTGTGAGTAATCAAGTCTGGACCAGTTAATCAAGTGATTGACAACATGAGCATCGATCCACGCAATTGGGGTCGATGACATGCATCAACCAAGTCAGCGAGCTTGACCACCCGATCCCGTTAGTTGCCTCTTACGACAAGCATAGTCGCGTTTTACTGCAAGCATGGGTTCCTGAAGACCTATTCTACCCCGGATCTTCACGGGTCCGGTTGCTTTAAGGTGAGGTGAGGTGGTGAGGTGAGGTGAGGTGAGGTGAAAAGGTGAAGATGAAAGATGGCTTCCAGAGCAATTTACAGAGGCAGGAGGTTTGTCACATAATCTACTGTCTTCACACTTATCACCACATCTCTGACAGGCAGCTTCCTCATGGCATGATTTTGAGCCATGGCCATACTTTAGACAAGGGTAGCATCTCAGGGGATTAGGGATAAATATATCTACCTTTAAATTTCAGTATCCCGCTTTGAGCAATTTAGGACGTGATGGAAAACCAAATGTGAATAGATATGTACTTGTCTTTGTGACTTTGTTGTCTTTCCTTGCAGTTAAACGTTTAACATCAATGACATCAATGATGGTAGCTCTGAAACAATATCACTCTGTCATGTCAGAGAGGCAGCGTCCAAGATCACGGACGATGCTTTTACAGTTGTTCAAAGTCCTGGTTTTGTAGAAGTACAATTTGGGATTGAATTTGATTCCTGCATTCGATCCATAGATATCCAGATCGTAGTTTTTTTAGACGCCTTTACATCTCCAACTACTTCTTCGATGCCCTTTCTATGACAAAAGGATTCAACTTTACAGGACTGACATCCAGAGAAGACATGACAAGAAATCGTGCCCAATTATCAGGGTTATCGAGTGTCAACATGGACGATGGTCCAAGTCTGTGGACCTCCAACAGACAACACCAATAATGCCAGGACGGTATAGTCAAGCAGAAATATATCCTGAAAAAGATACAAACTACCAGATTGACCCATGAGCCACCGCCTTCTGGCACTGGCATCTTGGCAAATTTTAATTAAACAAGTATAGTCAAAATCATTTTTAATGATTATTCAAGCAATTCGATCAGAAAAATAACAAGCCAGTGAGCGAACAAGAAAAGTAAAGTGCTCCCGGCTTGGCATGACCAGGCGATTGATAGGACCGGGCCCATCCTACCACCCGTCGGGCAAAGTAGGGGGCGAAGTTGTGTATTGGGCAAAGGAATGCTATTCCTGGAACCAGACCCCTCAACCACCGGACTCCCGTCCTCCGCCGACACAGGGGTGCAACCAACAGCAAACAGGATGCACAATTTGGTCACCCTTTATACCAGCTATGGCGTGCTGAGGACACACTCTATACTACCGGGTCCCCAAGGGTATTCTGGTTGCAAGACTTGGTGACTTGGTTGATTGACTTTGTACCTAATAGAAATCATTGGATTATCATGTTCAGATTATCTACAACCAGTCTGTAATAGATGGAATATTGTGGACTGTGGCGTGAAACAAGAAACTCAGCAGTTTGTAGAAGAATTCTAATGTCTAATGGAACTGCCATTTTCCTCCAGTTTCAGAAAAACAAAAAAGCAAGATGCTCTCAGGATGAGGTATAAGAGTTTATTATACTTCTGCATCAATCTTGGACAGTATATAATACACAAACAGTATAAGTCGAGCTTGCTCAGAACCTGGCTTAACCACAAAACATATCAACACCTACATCAGCATCAGAAGACAGTACTGCCAGCGAGGTTCAGTTAGGTGTTTCTGCAGAGACAATGGATATCTTCATAATAGGGCTCTGGCTTGAAGGAGAAGATGTGGCTATGTGATATCTTACTTTACTTCACCCATCCTTGGATCACATCACAAAAGATGGCATAATCTGTATTGCACCTAACCTGAGCCACAAGGCTTTGTAGCTCACCTACATTCTGAAGAAATAATGTCTCAAGTCGGATTGGAATTCTGTGTGCAATTTGTAGCAGGGATCATTCAAATAATGAATTGGGTTTAACGCCACTTTTAACAGTATTACAGTTATATCACGGCGTGTCCACTATATGTGGGAGGAAAGCCCAAAGTGATGAGGTCTCAGACGTTTATCACTTCGGTGAAACCCACAAGCACGGGTATGGTGCTGACAAATCTAGAAACATAATCGGGGCAAACCGGGATTCGAACCAACAATCATAGGTTTCTTGTGTGCCCAAGGGACGCAACTCTGCACAGCAAATCGCAGCGCCTCAGACGATTGGGTCACCCGTGCCCCCTTCAAAAAATGAAGTTTCAGCTGCTTAGGCCATAGAGTTTAAGAGAAAATGTCAAACAGTAGAAATGCAGGGGTATGTGAAGGTCAAGGGTCTGAGTTTGATCAAATATCAAACGATGCCCACAATCGTCTGTTATTCAATACATTTGCTGCATATCAAATCGGATGATTTTTCCAGGACATTGACTGATTGTTATTCATCATGTCCTGAAGTTTTTCCTTCAAATTTATAAATGACATAGAAGAAAGTTGATAAAATCATGAGACCCAATGCAATTTATCTCTAGGTATATGACTGCATTCAGTTCTAGAGGCCTTGTAGTTTCAGAGATGTTGAAAGTGTAAGGGTTAACGATAGATGGACGATGGACAATGCCAAATAGGTGAGCTAAAAATTTAGCTTACCAGATACTTTCAACATTAGGTTGCTGAAAATTACTCATTCTGAAAGGAGCATTTATCTTACCAAAGAGTGACTTGGGTTTCAAGCAAGGATACAATGGGCGTACTTAACATGCAACACATTTCAGTAATATTGCCGAGTGTCCGCTCAATGTGGAAGTCCAAAGTGATACAAGCTTGAGACATTTACCCCTTTCGTGAAATTATGATCGTGGATCATCCAGTGAAAATCTGTTCTGTTACATCTGCAACCATAGCATCTGTCTATGAAGGGCTTCATCTGATCAGGCCTGAATTCAGGAGGAAGATCTATGCTGAACACTCATTCAGAAGAGATATCATAATTGTTTTTAGTGAGCTAGAAAATAATCTGCGCTGTTAGTGATGGAGATGATGTGGCCTCTTCTGAAACTAAACTTGAGTGGCAAACGAGTCCAGGCTATATATCGTAATGGAAAGAAAACATAATAGCTGGATAATCAAATGCGAGTATGGTGTTGACAAACCCAAGGATCATTATTGACAATTATTGACTAAAATGACATAATTCTGGATAGCAAATTGTGGCATCTTAGTCAACTGGACTACCAGAGCAACCCAATATTTCAAAAAGAACTTCAAGCCAATGTTACACCAGTTTGAGGATATTATGAGACTAATACTGTAACAAGTAATCTGAGGTAATGAAGACTATTGCATCAGGTCGTCTGGGAAACACTTTGGATATAATAAAAGGACAACAGATCCCATAAATCTCTTGATCAAAATACAAATTTCCGTAGTCATCAAAAAGTTTGCAAAATCCTGATTATTTCATTAAAAATATTGATATCTAACCACACAAATGGTTTACCCTTTAAATAGAATGAAATACGATAATACTAAACATGAGGAAGGCTTCATTTACATATGTGGGCGAAAACATTCAATTCTCACTTCGTCCTGCATTAGATATCCGAATTTTGCATTATTTGCATAAAATGAATGTCCTGATCATACAAGTGATGACATTAGGTCCCCTTTATGCTCAGCCATATTGGCCCATCAACAATTGTGTAGTACACTACATGGCCTGCCTCCGCAAGCAACAACAGCAGCAGCAGCAGCATAGTTGGAACCAGATCCCACCTGGACATGTTCCACACACAGCCAAACTGTCGCCATTAGATTAATTTGGATTAGTCATCCATAGTGAACAAACTATTCGTTAAAACTGTGTGTGATTTGGAGGGTAATGTTCAATATTCTATAGTGCCAGCCCAGATACCATGCCACAGCTTAACAGGAATGCTCCGATTAGACACAGTATACTGCCTCCAAGGCGACCACTCCTTGTTTTAACTCCTTAATGCCAAGTGCCAGGTTGGGTAACAACAAGAACCATCTTTTAACATCAATTGGAATTACGTGGCCGGGTATCGAACCCCTGACCTTCCACTCTCTGGGCAGACGCTGTATCCAGTACACCCCGGGGGCGGTCTTGTTTGACCAAGAAGGCTACAGTAACAGTGTTCACAAAAATTCAAACAAATCCTACATATTGAACCAACCACCTCAGTTTTCTTGTGGAACATTCCTTTTAAGGAATCAAACATTTCACTTTCAAACTCTTTTCTCACCATCAAATAGATAACACAAGAACCCATGTTCAATGATCTGTCTGTGGTTAAGTAAGCTCCAACTATGCCAAGATTAAACACAGGATTACTGACTGCCGTATAGGGAAGCTGAATTAAGTAACTGACAAATTAAGTACAAAGTTCTGGGTCCTTACCTAAAGAAGCAAACATATAAGAACTGGGAAGACTAGCAAAGAAGAGCCATGTGTTTCAGAACAAATTCAATTGTAAAAACCTACTGAAAGACAGTTTTGGCATGTAGGCAGAATTTGTATTGGCACACATTGAATAAGCAAATAATATAGAAAATATCCAACATAAAACTTCCAAGGTAGTGGGTGGTTTGTTGTTCTACTGAATTAGGGAAACAAATCTGCAACATTGACAGGACGGACTTCATTCACAGAGTCCAGTGGCGCCAGGAGAAGAACACACTTCATGCTGCCAGTCCCAGAAAGTACAACACATTCAGGCCTATCAACAAACAAATCTATGATATGTCAAAACAGACAGAAATGTGAATGTTACTTATCAAAAGATCAAATCACTGAACTATTCATCGAGGTTCGCACACTGTCCTATTATTATCTACATCTGTTACAGCGAAACAAGACACTCAGAAAACATGGATCATCCAACAGAGTTGTAGCTTTCGGTAAATTCAAACTCATTAAAATCTGATCCAAGTTCTAGCCGCTGCTAAACAAAGATCTGAGGACATCCCATTACGGTTCACATCAGAACAACCTTTCGCGAACTTTGACCGACCACTGAAATGATGAACAAAAAGTCAACATCAGCCAATTAGAAAGCAGCTTTCTCGAGATTTACGGCACTTGTTTCAACCTGGCAACTTCAATTTCAGACTACTCTTGTAAATTTATTGACACAGTTCTCGATTAAATTTTTGGAAACTGAACAAACAAACATTCCGGAATGTCTAATATATGGTTGAGATTGTATAGCAGTGCTCCTCCGTTCAAATGGTTATCCCACGGAAGAGAGAGAGATAGACGATAACCTTGACTGAATCAGTCGTATGGCCATAACTGTTGTTCGGAATACCCCGTGTTAATGTTTTTGAGGCTGCATGATTAGAAAACACATTCCGACTGTCGCTTTCATGATCTGGTAATTGACACTTTGATCGGGCAGATGAAAGGTCATTCTGACAGGACCCGTAATGGGATGTCCTAAGATCTTTGTTTAGTGATAGCGAGAACTAGGATCTGATTTAAATGAGATTACAGTAAATTGGTCTATTTGTGCAAATTTGACAAACGACATCCACATCTTTTTGGACACATCCAAATCTTTTATATTGGTAGACATGGCATTGTAAGTACAGCTTAAGCTTCTTTGTTTCTCCTAGACAGTCTTTGCAAAGGACTTAAACTTCAGGAATCTGTCATTGGGCTGACATTTGGTGCCCCCCCTACAGTTGTCCATGTCTGTGACATTCTACATAGGCTTCTCAGGTTTTATGAGAACCTCCTTGTGTGATTTTCCGGATACTGATAAACAAATAGTCATTTTCCGATATCTTAGAGCTTACGGAATGTCCATATTTATATTGTGTAGATTTTAAGACGACGCATCAAGCTGGAGTAGTATTTATGCATGAAATGTACAGATCCAAATTATTCCTTTCAGTTAATTCTAGGGTCTGTGCTTAGTGTTACAATTATGAGACAAGCTGGACTGGGAGTAAAACAGTGTGGTATTTAATATGCACCAAAATCATCACTTCTGTCCTAAATAAGAACATTTTAACTGTGACAATGTAACAAACACTGTCATGAAAAGCACCTCCAGTAATAAATGCATAATGTTCATTAAACATGAATATAATTTGTGTAACCATGGTGACGGTGCCATATGTTCAAACTGATGACATGTTGCAAAATAGTAACAATGTACAACTGTGTCAAACTAGAAATCAATTATGCTGACTCAGTCCAAATTCCAGATGACGTTATACCGTAAACCCTTAAAAAAGTGCCAGGCTTATATTAATTTGGGAAGTCCCTTGGACCTAGTGTTATTTATTAAGGCTGGGATATATCTATTGCATAGAGGCATTTGCAACAAGTTTTTTCAATATTGTTTCAAATGGTTCTACTCGATGTTTCAAAAACTTCAAGTGAACACAAATGTTCACATTTTGGGATACAACTATTGAAAATATACCCCCTTGAAAGAATACCTTTCACAAGTTCTTAAACAAGAAGTTTTAAAAAGGGGTAAAAATGTAATAATTTTTTTCACTCTCACATTAAACCTGGTGTTCGTTTGTTCAATGATTTACAGTACAGTAATAATGTTTATTTATTATACAACTGTCTAGGTAACAACTGCTTGTACGCCAGTGAGGCCCTGGAAGTGAGTGAGGTAGGCAAGCTGCCAACAGTAGCGAGTGACTGGCCTCTGAAGTGCATGCACCTCATATCAAGGTCCAGCACTGTGAAATGTCTCCAAGTTCATTAATAACTTCCAACAATATTTCATCCAATTTCAGCATTATGAGGTAAGGTGAGCACCGGGACAAGGGTGTTGGGGTACAGGGACTGTGCCATGTTACTGTCCCTCATCGTCTTGCATACGGGGGGGCGGTCGGGTAGCCTAATGGTTAAAGCGTTCGCTCGTCACGCCGATTCCCGACATGGGTACGTGTGAAGCCCAATTTCTGGTGTCGCCTGCCGTGATATTGCTGGAATATTGCTAAAAGCGGAGTAAAACCAAACTCACTCACTCACTCACTCTTGCATACAGGTCTTGTCAATAGGCCAGCTCCTGAAGTGGGTAACGGGCGAATTATGAAGGAATGAAGAAATGAATGGATGAATGAGAGAGTATTGTGTGAGTAGCATTCAATCACAGCACATACTGCACTGTTTATCGAAATGCTTAAGATATTCTTCAATTTCATTGGCATAATCTGTCTGGGGTCGCGACTAAAATAAGTTGTATGTGGCAAATCAGACGAAAGCTGGGGAAGATGTTTTTAGTTTATGTCGCATTAAGTGCCCTGCTAAAAAAAAAGCCTACTGACCAACTTCTAGACCAATCTGTAAGTAATCATTTTAAGTGGCCTATATAATATGTACAGGGTAGTCCATATTTTCCTGGGCATATTAAACATTTTCTACAGAAAAATTCAGCAGTTAAGAAGGGGGGATATAATTGCCTAGTAATTATTATCGAAAAAGCTTTAGTATCTTCCAATGTTTGCACTAAGTTCCTTCCCTCGATCTTTGAAATAATATCTGACTTGTTGTGTATGGTTATAAGACACACACACAAAATCCTGTGTCAACAAAAGGGATATTCATTGCCCTACTCATCTTACAATAGGATCCATAACCATTATCACATACTTATATCAATACCAACATTAAGAGCTCTGGTACTGCTGATTGTTTTAACAATAGATACTTTTATCCTTCTGATTTCATAGCAGGGATGTACATTGTTTAGAAGGTTATCATCACACGTCAGTTTAATGTGGGAGGATAGTCACCAAGCATGGCCAAGAATTTTTTACAAAAGAATAATTCTATCCAGAAAACACTTGCAAAAATATCTTTGCCTTGGGTTTACCCCAATATTGTTCACAGGCTGGTTGGTCATGAAGAGGACTCCCCATATACGTCAGTAGTGAAGTGAAGGGAAAACACAGCAGACAACGTTAATCCTGGAGACCATGCCAGAAGATCCTGGAGACCATGCCAGAAGATCCTGGAGACCATGCCAGAAGATCCTGGAGACCATGCCAGAAGATCCTGCATCAAGTCCTCACAGAGATCTGTAATGTGAAACATCTCATACCCTCCCAACCCTGGCGTCACAAACCACACTTTCTACCAAGTCTGGCCCCAAGCATTCGCAGGCAACGTCCTGCATTCATTGTACTTCCAGTCATGCTGCCTTAGGTTAGCTGTGTCTCCAAAACAGAGTTATTAGACGGGAGGGAAAGGGGAAAACAGATAACGTTGTACTCGTTAGCATGCTTGCAACAGCTAGGCTAAACCATAGACACCATCAGACTAAACAAACTGTATCATATATCAACGTTAAATAACAAACGACTAATTACAAATGTCATGGGACATACTTGGTCATAATGTAACCTTGTGTTTTGTCACGGTGGAGACAATAATCTGTACCGACCAATAAACAGTTCAATATGAAACATTCTTGGAGCCATGTCAAGACTCTATATAGGAGCCATGTCAAGCCTGTACATAGAGCCATGTCAAACCTGTATATAGGAGCCATGTCAAGCCTATATATAGAGCCATGTCAAACCTGTACATAGAGCCATGTCAAGCCTGTATATAGAGCCATGTCAAGCCTGTATATAAGAGCCATGTCAAGCCTGTATATAGGAGCCATGTCAAGCCTGTACAAAGGAGCCATGTCAAGCCTGTACATAGAGCCATGTCAAGCCTGTATATAGAGCCATGTCAAACCTGTACATAGAGCCATGTCAAGCCTGTACATAGAGCCATGTCAAGCCTGTATATAAGAGCCATGTCAAGCCTGTATATAGGAGCCATGTCAAGCCTATACATAGAGCCATGTCAAGCCTGTATATAGGAGCCATGTCAAGCCTGTATATAGGAGCCATGTCAAGCCTATACATAGAGCCATGTCAAGCCTGTACATAGAGCCATGTTAAGCCTGTATATAGAGCCATGTCAAGCCTGTATATAGGAGCCATGTCAAGCCTGTACATAGGAGCCATGTCAAGCCTGTACATAGGAGCCAAGTCAAGCCTATATATAAGAGCCATGTCAAGCCTGTACATAGGAGCCATGTCAAGCCTGTACATAGAGCCATGTTAAGCCTGTATATAGAGCCATGTCAAGCCTGTATATAGGAGCCATGTCAAGCCTGTACATAGGAGCCATGTCAAGCCTGTATATAGAGCCATGTCAAGCCTATACATAGAGCCATGTCAAGCCTGTACATAGGAGCCATGTCAAGCCTATACATAGAGCCATGTCAAGCCTGTACATAGAGCCATGTTAAGCCTCTATATAGAGCCATGTCAAGCCTATACATAGAGCCATGTCAAGCCTGTATATGGGAGCCATGTCAAGCCTGTATATAGGAGCCACATCAACATTGTATATAGGCTGAGCAAGTGCAAAATAAACATTTTCTAATTTTCATTGGAAATATTTCAATATTTGATGCTTTGTTAACAGCTTCCACTCTTGATAGAGAAAATGTCAAGCAAAGTGAGCCGAATCGTTCACGATTGACATGACTGATATGATGATTGACATTACAAGCAAATCATGATTGACAATATCAGTAAGATATTCATAAAACATTTAAAAGTGTGAAAATGTTCTCAATGAAAAAATGATATATAATGGAAAATAGTTATATTTCATTCAGATATTCTATATTTGTTAAATACGTAGCCAATGTTAGGTCTCCTACCAATGCGATGCCATTGACCAAGTGGGATGAAAGACAAGACTATTGCAACTTTACCAACGAAGGACCATGCATGCCATTTCAAAAACTCACAAAAACAGCACACTATCCATAAACGACAACTCCTACCTTTAATCGTAAGCGCTATTTGTAGATAAATTGTACATAAAATAGTATAAGTTAGCTATACAAAACACATGACAAGATTCAACAATGACTATGTAGACATGATAACAGCACTTGTGAAAGTGAACATGGTATAAATGACCTTGACCTACAATCAACATAGTCATATCACTTAAACACATTATGAGAACATTATACAAGTTGAGGCCACAATAAACTGATCAATTGTTTGTTAGATTTTTTTTTTAAAATAAACAGAAAAATATTTGAAATATATTTGATATAAAATATTTGATTTGAAAAAATCGTGAATTATCAGCAACTGAATGAAAATTGAACACACTATAACTTTTGACACACTTTCAACAGCCACTGATAACTCAAAGAAGATGTTGCTATGTGTCTGAGATGGTGTTTCAATCTGGTGGGTATGGAAACAACACAGAAATGCAAGAATTCACCGAGTGTTACATTCAAGCCGTCACCAGAATTACAATCAGTCCCCACTGCATTCTGTGGCCAAAACAAAAGACAATTTCGGCGGTCAATTTTTTAATTCCCGCAATCACATTTTGGTAATTCTGTATTTCATCTCAGTTTCCGTGAATTTCATAGTTTTGCATCTGTTTGACTTGTGGCAGGCATGGTTTTATAATCTAATCCACAGCTAGAATAGCTTATTGAAGCAAATCTGGAGATCACTAATGTAAACATACAGACATGCACTTTCAGTAACTAGTGATACAAAAGCCAACTTCACTTCAAAACAAAATAAATATTCGTTACACGTTTAAAACAAGCGTTTAACTCACGTGTTAAAATTCTGCAATGTATTTGACAAAGTTCCTCTGAACAAGTTCTGCACAAAACATGATTCTCTGCAAGAAACATACATTTTTGAACCGAGTGGGCATTTTTGCAAAATATTTCGCGACCACGGAATACAGCGGGGACAATGGACAATGTACAAGGTACACTGGACAATACAGAAAAAATATCTCATGGTCATACCTTAAATATTCTGTGAATCATAGTGCACTTTTACCCTTTCATCTCAGTATATGAACTCACAATGCAGTGTCATGTGTTGATGTATCGTGACATTAACAAACAAGTAATCAACCTGTTGTGGCCTCATCCAATCTACACACAACAGATTCAGTGTGTGTCCAATGTTTGCATACAGTTTGTATATCAGCAAGAAACCGTGCAGAAAGCACCATTATGCTCTTTTGGATACAACTAACAAGATGGCTATATAGAGAGTACCTTGTTCCTCGTTGCTGTGAACTAGACATTGAGTTCCAGTAGATACAAGACGCACTGAATTGGATACAAGTTTTGACCCCATTGAACAAAGGGATCTTAGCACGAAGACGATTGTAACTCCCATATTTTAACATTGACCTATGAGAGTCAGAGTACTAAGCTTTTTTTAGAGAACAGGGCCCTGTTCCACAAAGCCCTCATAGCACTATGACTGTCACATGTGTTAAAGTATTGAAGATACGATCATCTTAGCCCTAAGATCTCTTTGTGAAACAGTGCCCAGTAGATACCTCTGAATTAAGTAGAACAAGGCTCAGATGATGTATTTAACAATTATTTGGATTAAGATCCATAGGACAAAAATTCCACAAGGGTTGAATATAACTAACATTTTGAGTTTGTCTGCGTTTGTTTGAGTCTGTCAGGTTATGAAAGTATTGAATGATGTTATAAAATAATGGAAGGGAAGAAACCCTTTGAACTGACATTTTTAAAAAAACAATTTAGTTGTTTTCTTGCCTTCTGACATAACCCTTCAGAGACATCATCAAAATTTTATTTTCATTTTGACCACAAGCTTTAGCCAGTTTATTAGCCAAACTTATTCTGCAAACAAACTGATTCATAAAAAAGCCCCAGAATCTATTAAGAAAAATGTCTATCTCATAAGTCTTTGCATAACAAGCATGATTAATACATACTTAGCATATATGATAATGGCGGATTAACGAGCACATATATATATATATTTACTAAAACTATCTGATAGTTTCAAATTTTAGAAAATAGTGATTTATAAAAAAACATTCACTTCAACAATCAGCTGAAATGAGGCTTTATTAATTTCATAGGAATGTCAAAAACACGGAACCCGAATCCATTACTCAGCACTAATCATTAGCATCACTTGAAATCACAACACAAAATATACCTACATTAGATTTACTGCATAATGGAATGACTCAGGCTTCAGCAATCAGATGATGTCTCGGATGTTTCAAGCGAGTACATTTCACAAAACATGACCCTTTACATCCAAACAGACAAAAAGTGGGAGAAGATATTACATTTCAATGTACACGACTTACAGAACTACAGGAGTATGTCGCTATTCTCAAGAGTATATCGCCAACAGGGCTGTGATTGACTTACTGAAATTAATGATACATCACAATACCCTATGCCACAGTACGCTTTGCCAAGATCTGCTGTGCCACGATACACTTTGCCACATAATGCTTTGCCATGATACACACTGTCACGATACACTTTGCTAAGATCTGCTGTGCCGCGATACACTTTGCTAAGATCTGCTGTATCACGATACATTTTGTCAAGATCTGCTGTGCCATGATACACTTTACTAAGATCAGCTGTTTCATGATACACTTTGCTAAGATCCACTGTGCCACGATTCGCTCAGTCAAGATCTCTATCACGATTTATGTTACTAAGATCCACTGTGCCATGATACACTTTGCTAAGATCCACTGTGCCACGATTCGCTCAGTCAAGATCTGTATCACGATTTATGTTACTAAGATCCACTGTGCCATGATACACTTTGCTAAGATCCACTGTGCCACGATACGCTAGTCAAGATCTGTATCACGATTTATGTCACTAAGATCCACTGTGCCATGATACACTTTGCTAAGATTGCTGTGTCACGATACATGCATCTATACAGTACAAATGAAGGTATGATGTTTTACATATGAAGATGAAGTGTAAAATACTATCTCCAGGTGGTATGTACAAGAGATCAGAAGCCAGTTAATATGATAAAAACATTGCTAAACCTGTCCCAAAAAATAATTTGGTTGTCTCTGGTCATTCTCTTCAATAAAAGAAAACTTAAAATGCCATGAGGTTGTACGTATGGAATGATGCATCGTGACTATTGAGAAACGCATCGTGACTACTGAGAAATGAATCGTGACTACTGAGAAAGGCATCATGACTACTGAGAAACGCCTCATGACTATTGAGAAACGCATCGTGACTATTGAGAAACGCATCATGACTATTGAGAAACGCATCGTGACTATAAGGTTTAAAAAGATAATTGAATTGGTTCTCAGGCAATGGCTTTTGAATTTTTTGTGCAGGCAGGCAGTGGTATTTATTTTGTTGTTCCAGCTATTATGTAACCAAAACCTTTTTACATTAATTTCGGGGAAATCTTGTTGTTCTTAAGCTTTTGAGCATTTAACTGCCAGGGTAATATGTTTGAGAAGCGGAATATTTAAAGATATTTTATATTTTTTTTAAAATGGAAATAAAAACGAAACATGCGGAAGATTTCATGATAATGCGGGTGGTGCCTGAGAACCTAAACTATTATTTTTTTAAACAAATCATGACTACCGAGAATGGCATGACATGACTATAGAGAAACCTTTACTATGACTATCAAGAAAAATATGTCTGTCAAGAAACGTATCAAGACTATCGAGAAACATATCATGACTATCGAGAAACATATCGTGACTATCGAGAAACATACCGTGACTATCGAGAAACATATCATGACTATCGAGAAACATATCATGACTTTCGAGAAATATATCATGACTATCGAGAAACATATCATGACTATCGAGAAACATATCGTGACTATCGAGAAACATATCGTGACTATCGAGAAACATCATGACTTTCGAGACTATCAGGAAACATATTGTGACCATCGAGAAACATCATGACTATTGAGAAAGATATCGTGACAAAGTATATTGTTGCAGGCTAACAGCTCTATGTCCTGTACTATCAAGACTGGTGGTTTGAACACAAACATGTTCAACTTTTGTCTCACTTTAAGGACACAAAAATAAATTAAACATAAATAAATGTACTGAATGCACTATTAGTCAGCGACAGGGTACGGGGTAAAACTAACACCCAACACTATCCTGAATGACTGGAAAACACTGCAGCACATCCAGTTTCAAGAAACTTGACTAGAGCTACACTACTTTCCAAAATAAACATCCCCTGAAATCAAATGAGCCATAGATGTGATAAGGGAGACATTTGTTTTGAACAGTAGTGTGTATGATTAATTTTACTTTCCGACACCCCTGAATCTATTATTACAACACAAATTGGTTATAATAACATATACATATATGTGATATATCTTATACCTTAATCTCATATCTAAATTCCGATTATTTACAATTTCAACTTTCTGTACCATTGTTCTTATAAATAAAACATAAACAAATATTTTCAAGTGCCTTAAACTAGTGTCTGTACTACATGAAGGTCAAGGTCAAGGTCAAAAGGTGCCCTGTCTCATCAGGGACCTAGAATAGAAAACTCCCAGGCCTGGTCAGTCAGTGGACAGAAGACTGGAAGGCATGGTCAGTTTGCTGGGACTACAGTCCGGACTGAGGTATGGCATGAAGAGGTCACAGGTCAAGGCAGACTTGCTGAGCACGTGCTTGTCAGTCAAGCACCCCCATTTGCATAGAGCGGATGATTCTCAAAGCTTTCTTGGCAGCAGCACTCTTTGCGATTCTGTAGTTGCGACCAATACCACTGAAGACTCCCTTGCCCACCACATTCACTGTCACTCGGATCTTCCCTTCCATTGTGCGTTCGGGTTTCCTGTAAACAGACGTGTCACACTAACGCTGTGTCCTTTATACATAAGCAAACCATATACACATCACAGAAACATCTTTTCATTGGTTTGTTTATTGTTTAATGCTCACTAGAAATAATCCAGTTCAATAACTTGAAACGCCCTGTAAATAATCAAATCTGGACAAGACAAATAGTGATTGATATAATGAGCAACATTCAATGCAGTCGGGGTATGGTGACATACAATCCACCAAGTCACCAAGCCTAACCATCCAAACCAATGAGTCCCCTTTTACAACCGGCACAGGTTACAACCAGCATGGGTTACAACCAGCATGGGTTACAACCAGCATGGGTAACAACCAGCATGGGTTACAACCAGCACGGGTTACAACCAGCACGGGTTACAACCAGCATGGGTAACAACCAGCATGGGTTACAACCAGCACGGGTTACAACCAGCACGGGTTACAACCAGCACGGGTTACAACCAGCACGGGTTACAACCAGCACGGGTTACAACAAGCACGGGTTACAACCAGCACGGGTTACAACCAGCACGGGTTACAACCAGCATGGGTTACAACCAGCACGGGTTACAACCAGCACGGGTTACAACCAGCACAGGTTACAACCAGCATGGGTTACAACCAGCATGGGTTACAACCAGCATGGGTTACAACCAGCATGGGTTACAACCAGCATAGGTTAAAACCAGCATGGTTTACAACCAGCATAGTTTAAACCAATACAACCAGCATGGTTTACAACCAGCATGGGTTACAACCAGCATGGGTTACAACAAGCATTGGTTACAACCAGCATGGGTTACAACCAGCATAGGTTAAAACCAGCATGGTTTACAACCAGCATAGTTTAAACCAATACAACCAGCATGGTTTACAACCAGCATGGGTTACAACCAGCATGGGTTACAACCAGCAAAGGTTACAACCAGCACAGGTTACAACCAGCACGGGTTACAACCAGCACGGGTTACAACCAGCACGGGTTACAACCAGCATGGGTTACAACCAGCACAGGTTACAACCAGTATGGGTTACAACCAGCATGGGTTACAACCAGCATGGGTTACAACCAGCATGGGTTACAACAAGCATGGATTACAACCAGCATGGGTTACAACCAGTATGGGTTAAAAACCAGCACAGATTACAACCAGCACAGGTTACAACCAGCACAGGTCACAACCAGCACGGGTTACAACCAGCATGGGTTACAACCAGCACGGGTTACAACCAGCATGGGTTACAACCAGCACACGTTACAACCAGCATAGGATACTGGGGACCAATTTCTGCACCACCAAGATGACCCAGACTGACAGTTGTCTTATTTGTTTCCATGACGAGGACAAGAGACTCTAACTGGACAATTCACTGCATACAGGGGTGACAACTCACTCGAACTTGGCTGTCTCTGGTTCCAGCTCCAACAGCTCCCTCACAGGAGACTTGGGGATGCTCTTCAGATACTTTTCTAGAATTACATGAAAACATATCGTGATCTTTAGGTGATTTATAACTGTCTACATGAGTTTAGGCTTCACTGTTTCACTTTCAAAGTACCACATATAATCAAGACAGTGGCCATGCCTAAATAGCACAGTTATCTTAAAAAAACTCTTCTGAAACTTCTTCTGAATTAATTTTTTAAAGTGAAAGATAAGATACAAGAAATAAAATATGTACATTAACATGCATCCTCAAGTGAATGGTAATATTGCCACAATGTGTAACATGCATCCTCAAGTGAATGGTAATATTGCCACAATGTGTAACATGCATCCTCAAGTGAATGGTAATATTGCCACAATGTGTAACATGCATCCTCAAGTTAATGGTAATATTGCCACAATGTGTAATATGCATCCTCAAGTTAATGGTAATAATGCCACAATGTGTAATATGCGTCCTCAATGCCACCCTCTTCCAGTGTCGTTAAATAGGTTAGTGAGGATATATTCTGGTGTAATCACAGGTGGTGTGGTAGCAACCATATCAAATTCCTCAAAATGAAAGCAGTTCTCCATTATCATGATCATAGAAGGAAGGATCTTGCTTACCACATCTGAATATTTCCAAACCTTATGGTGACAGAGCAAGCTATGGCTTGAAGGTGGCATAGATGTGAGGTGAAATGGGGTTTAACGTCGCTTCCAAGATTATTGCACTTATATAGCGACGTGCATGCACGTGTGTGTGTGTCTGCTTGTACTAGACCAGACTGATGCCGATTTATAGTGCTAGCCCACTGATAATGAGATACCATGCCGCAGTTTAATATGAATACCCCACTCAGACACAGTATACTGACTCCGAGCCGACCAGTCCTTGTTTTAGCCCCTTAATGCCGAGCGCCAGACAGGGTAACAACAAGTACCATCTTTTAACGTCTTTTGGTATGACATGGTCGGGGATCGAACCCCGGACCTTCCGCTCTCCGGGGGTCTGAAGGTGGCATAGAAAACTAAGTTAATTGGTGCTGCTGTAATTTGTCTTATGCAACATAATGTAAACCGTTTCATTGTCACCAGGGATATATTTAAGAATATAATAAATGATGTGGGAGTTGTTTATCATACAATAAAACACTGCAGGGAGAATAACCATGAGGGTCGCATCCCTGAGTGTATTATTTGTCATATGAGACATCAACATTATGCACAGCCTCTTTTTGGATGTTACTTATGTTACTTTTTGGATGTTACTAAATATTTACCCCTATATAAATCATGTTAAAAAATGATGATGACTCCCTGAATAGAATTCAACCTTTGCAATGTCGGACAAGTCCATTTTATGAACAGGAGGTTAAACTTGGTCTTTCCCGCATATTCTCACAATCCTCATGTCCACTTTCGGATGCAATCGTTCGGCCATCGTGTTCATCTACGTTGCCAAGCTACATCTACGGGGAACAACTCACTAGACACTTCCCTCTCAAAAATAACCTCATGTTCGAATCTCCAGAAATGACGTCATGATAGAGCAAGGTTTTATCGTGAAATAAACCACGCTTCGTTCTTACCTGTTCTTTGCTATTTACCGCTTAGCTATCTTATATATGCTAATACATATCAATATGGTACTTAGTTGCCATATGGCAGAAATAATGCTGATGCTACATTAAATTTTAACTCATGCACCCCACTATAGTACTGACATGACAGTGTACAGTGTGCATACAATACTGATATATTGAAGGAAGGACAATGAATGAACAGGCATTACATAAGCTCACCTTGACGGTATTGAGCTATGAACGTACTGGTAGTGTTTCAACCTATGACTCAGTAAGACATACAGAGATCTATGCACACCTATCTGTGGCCGCATGATGCGGTAATACACCCTCCACACAGTGTCCAGGGACATGCCGCTGTCCAGGTAGATGGCGCCAGCAACAGACTCGAAGATGTCTCCCAGAGCTTTGGGTATCTCCAGCTCCACCTCCTCCACCTGCTCACTGTCCTCGTCCCCATCCTCCAACATCTGGAACTGCCAAATCAACACGGGTAACTAGGCAACAAAGTCAGCAAGCCAGACCATATGATCTAGTTAGTCACCTCTTACGACAATCATGGGTTGCCTAAGACCAATTCTAACCCAGATCTTCACAAGGTACAACCATAACTCTGGGTAACTAGACAACCAGAACATGGGCAACAAGACAATTACAACACAGGGTAACTAGGCAACCACAACAAGGGCAACAAGACAATTACAACACAGGGTAACTAGGTAAACACAACACAGGGTAACTAGGCAACCACAACAAGGGCAACAAGACAATTACAACACAGGGTAACTAAGTAAACACAACACAGGGTAACTAGGTAAACACAACACAGGGTAACTAGGCAACCACAACAAGGGCAACAAGACAATTACAACACAGGGTAACTAAGTAAACACAACATAGGGTAACTAGGTAAACACAACACAGGGTAACTAGGTAAACACAACATAGGGTAACTAGGTAAACACAACACAGGGTAACTAGGTAAACACAACACATGGTAACTAGGTAAACACAACACGAGTAACCTTTGCAACCACGACACAGGGTAACTAGGTAAAGACAACCATAGGTTAACTAGGCAACCACGACACAGGGTAACTAGGTATACACAACACAGGGTAACTAGGCAACCACGACACAGGGTGACTAGGTAAACACAACACAGGGTAACTAGGTAAACACAACACAGGGTAACCAGGCAACCACAACACAGGGTAGCTAGGTGAACACAACACAGGGTAACTAGGTAAACACAACACAGGGTAACTAGGTAAACACAACATGGGGTAACTAGGTGAACCCAACACAGGGTAACTAGGTGAACACGACACAGGGTAACTAGGTGAACACGACACAGGGTAACTAGGTGAACACGACACAGGGTAACTAGGTGAACACAACACAGGGTAACTAGGTGAACACGACACAGGGTAACTAGGTGAACACAACACAGGGTAACTAGGCTAAGATCGCTTTGTGGAACAAAAACCATCATTTATTGGTGGCTTTGAAGCTAGTGACAGATCAGACAGTTCACAGTGCTGTTTGTGTTGTCTTACCTCATCCTCAATATCAATCTCATCCTCCTTGTCCTTCTGTCTCGCGACAAACTTCTCGATGACGTGGAACAGTGCTGGAGAAATGGCCTTGAAGTACTTGTGGAAGTCCCACTTCACTGCCAGAGCTGCAAAGATGTTGTTGTTGACGAGGGCGGACCTAAGGTCTGTCAGGATGCCTGGGGAATACTTCTGTGAGTCCTCGTACAGATGGCGGGTGATCACATAGTCCAGGATGGCATCTCCCAGGAACTCCAGCCTGAAACATGGCGAGTGTGACATATCTAACAATGTCATGTTGAAACATAGGCCTTCTGCTGTTACCTTTTACGAAGTATCCCATATGACATTACACAGCAGTCGCCACCATATGTAGTCATGGATACAGGGTAGATAACAACGTGAGAAAAAAAACACCTCCATGTTTCCGACTTTGTGTCAATCACACTTGCAGGGAAACATCATTTGTGTTCCAGTATCCATGACTACAAATGGCGGCATCTGATCATGCTTAGTCATGTGTGTGATATGGAATACTTAGTAAAAGAAAACAGCAGAATTTCTGTGTACATTTAGGTTAAACGATACAAAGAATAACGAAATTTGTAACATTTTTTTTACCCAATATACCAGAACACAGAAAAAATATTGCAATACATATTTCAATATAATGGTGTACCGGAAATACCATGCAGTCCTACTGACAAGGTAAAAATAATTTAGGTATTCCACTAATTGGTGTACCTCGGATAGCAGTCAGTGAGGAGTGTATGGAGAGTAGTATCGTGAACACTGGTGTACCTCTGATAGCAGTCCGTGAGGAGTGTATGGAGAGTAGTATCGTGAACACTGGTGTACCTCTGATAGCAGTCAGTGAGGAGTGTATGGAGAGTAGTATCGTGAACACTGGTGTACCTCTGATAGCAGTCAGTGATGGAGTGTATGGAGAGTAGTATCGTGAACATTGGTGTACCTCTGATAGCAGTCAGTGATGGAGTGTATGGAGAGTAGTATCGTGAACACTGGTGTACCTCTGATAGCAGTCAGTGATGGAGTGTATGGAGAGTAGTATCGTGAACATTGGCGTACCTCTGATAGCAGTCAGTGATGGAGTTGTAATGGTAGGAGGCGTGCGTGAAGGCCTGCAGCAGGTAGGACCGGTCCTGGAAGGTGTAGCCAATCTTCTCCTCAAAGACGTTGTAGCCGTCCAGGAGATGGAGCAGCATGTTGTTGGCGTGGTGGTGCCCTGCCAGGAACAGCGGCGACGGGGGACACTGAAGCTCCTCAAACTCGTACTCACTCACCTGGTGGAGAGATAAAGTTGTCAACCGCTAATGCAATAGACAACAGGAGAAGATGAATAAAGTGTTCTGATACTCAGGAATCTGAAACATCTTACATGGATCACATAACACAGGACCTTCACTAGTAGATATTTTGTTATTGTTGGTTAACATGTTTAGAGTCCACTGAGCAATATTCCAGTCATAGGACCATGATTACCATGTAAGTAACAGAGTCTGGACCACACAATCCAGTGACTGATATTATCAACAGTATCCTATGCCATTGGGGTACGCTGACAGGAAATCAACAATGTCACGGAGTCTGACCCCCCAACCCATCACCTTTTACAACAAGCATAGATTGCTGGCACCTATTCTAATCCAGAATACCAACCGGGGTATGTATCTTTGTTGAAATATATTAGGCCTACACCAGTATCACAGTTGAATATATTATCAATATGTTTACAAGAAAAGTCTCCCTGGAGTATGTTTGGTCCCTATATAGTTACCCTGAAAAGATGGAGGGGTTTAGAAGTCATCTGTAAATACATGTTCCAAGTAGCACCCTGACACTAACCTGCTGCCCCTCCTTTCTGCGAACCGCACCCACTCGGTGGTCCTTCCTCGGCAACACCTTCAGCCCCAGCCATGACATGAACATCAGCGCTGCCTTCTTCCCACATGTGGTCAGATAGCAGCCAATCAGAGCCTCCACGCTGTCAGCCACACTCTTGTCTGGGATCCCGTGCTGCGTCTGTAGACTGTAGGGCACTAAAGCCAGCGTGTCGTCAGTCAGATCCTCTATCTTGTCAGCCTCTTGGATCAGGTCAATCTCTTCAAGCTCCTGGTCAAACTTCTGGCGTTCTACATCACTCATCGGTGGCACACATCCGCTTTGTTCTATTGTCCCCCCATCACTGTCTTTGGTGGACACAGCTGTCATTTGTTCTGTAGCTGCTGATGTGTGACTAGCATCACTGTCAGAGAGCACAGGTATGTTCTCAAGACCATCATCTACGTCCACAACAGTGGATTCAGTATCACTACCAGCATCCTCAGATATGCCTTCTTCACAACTGGCATCAATGCTATGCTTGTTTTCAGTTTCTGTTTCCTCAGTTCCACTTTCTTTGGAATCTAGATCAGTGCTGTGCTTGTCAGCTTCATGTTTCTCTGGCATTTTTTCTTCACAATCCTCATTAATGAGATGCTTCTCCTCGGCTTCAAGAGTCTGGGTCACATATCCTTCTGATTTCACATCAACACTATGCATGTCTTCAGTTTCAAGTTTCGGGGTCACCTTTCCTTCTGATTTCACATCAACACTATGCATGTCTTCAGTTTCAAGTTTCGGGGTCACCTTTCCTTCAGATTTGATATCAACACTATGCATGTTTTCAGTTTCAAGTTTCGGGGTCACCTTTCCTTCTGATTTCACATCAACACTATGCATGTCTTCAGTTTCAAGTTTCGGGGTCACATTGGCTTCAGATTTGATATCAACACTATGCATGTTTTCAGTTTCAAGTTTTTGGGTCACCTTTCCTTCTGATTTCACATCAACACTATGCATGTCTACAGTTTCATGTTTCTGGGTCACATTGGCTTCAGATTTGATATCAACACTATGCATGTCTTTAGTTTCAAGTTTCTGGGTCACACTTCCTTCAGATTCCACATTACCACCATGAATGTCCTCAGTTTCACTTCCGGCTGCATGTTTCTCTGTCATGTTTCCTTCTGACTCCTCAGATACAACTTTAATATCCGATTTCTCTTTGTCATTTATCACATCGCACACTTCTGTCTTTTTACTACCACCTGTTTCCTTCTTGTCCTCGAATAATTTGGCCACTGTGGAATCAGTATCAGACTTTTTGGCATTACTGCTTGACGTTTTCTTGCCTGAGTTGGCAATGACAACTCTAGGCACCGGGCCCCTCCTCCTGTTCTCGTTGATGATGTACCCCGGGGGAAGCCAGTTCTCATACGGCTCAAACTTGGCTGACACCATACACTCAGCTAAACGTCGCTTCCTACCGAGTCTATACAGATTGTAATTACTGACTTGCTTGCTCCTGAGGTAACTCAGCTTCCCTTCGTGAATGCCTGGGTATGAGCAGTAGAGGTACACGGTGATGGCATACTTGAGAAACGAGTCACCAATAGTCTCTAATCTTTCCAAACTGAAAAAGTCATTAGCATTGGACATTGTTAACGCCTGTAAAATGAGGCAGGGGCTTGGTCCCACAAAAGTACTGAGATCTCTGTCCTCATCCAGGCAGATGTTAGGTTGAGATGTCACTTCCAGTTCCACCTCTTCTGATGTTGTGGAGGAGGAGGCATCACTGTCAGGACAGGGCTCTCCACAACCTGGGAAGGACCAGACACCAAAGTCAGCATCAGCATCGTTACTATAGGACCCAGCGTTGTCCGTATCACAGCAGTTACTTTCAGCCCCTTCCTGTTGCTGCCTAATTGGAGGACCCCCTATCGTAGTCAACTGTGACATAGGTTCATCATCCCACCCTGAGGCTGGGCTGTCTTTCATCTGGTCTGAAGAATCACACACAGGATTTGCATTGAACACTGTTTCGGCACCTGGTTCACTAAGAAGGTCACTTTTTGACACTGAGGACTCTTTGATTGCATCGGAGTATTGAGCAGTCGGGAAGTCAGCCTTCACACTGTCCTTTCTTTGATCATCAAGCCTAATTTGAGCAGGGGTTTCTGAATCATCCTTTGCACTAGATTGTTCTGTTTCTGAGATTATGAGTTGGCATGAATCCATCGCATAGGGGACTGTTACACCAGACAGGGCACCACAGACACTGGCTGACGAGTCATCCTCGGATGCAGTGGATGCATACTGAAATTGGTCCACCAAAAGGGATGAGGAGTCTGGCACGTCTGACATCTGAGGATCAGCTTGGACATCTTCTTTGAGAGGTTCTGAGATTACCATATTGGAATGAGCATGGGTTAATGATGAGCACCTTTCTGATGAGTGACTAGTTTGATTGTGTGTTATGTTTGTTCCAGTGTGTGCTGTACTAGGTGAAGTGTTGAGCACCGAGTCATGATCTGGGCAGGCTGGAGGTCCTGCAGGGTCACCTGACTCCGGAGTGGCACCTGTGGACTGTGCGTTACTGCAGACAGTTGCATTGCTAACTTCAGTTGAGCACCATTGAGTATCGTTCCCTTCAGAATCTGCAGTTTCTGATTGCTCCACAAAGTTTTCACATGCATTTCTGGCATTATGGCATAAAGAATCATTTCTGTTCTTAACCTGCATAGAGTTTGTTTCTAACACATTGTCATATTTTGCGTCTCTATCTAAAACTTCTATCACATTGGCTGTGACTAAAGGAGTATCATCTGTAAAAGTTTTGGTTTGAACGTCACAGTGTTTTGCAAATGACTTGCTGCAATGTTCATGTTGATGTTTACTGACAACACTCTGTTCTGTATCAGGCACGGTGCAGTCTGTATTGGATTGCGTACCAGACACACAGGTTTCTGTATCAGATACAATACAATCTGTTGGATGTTGTGCACCAGTGATACTGGATTCTGACTCAGGGATGACACAATCTGTCTGGGGTTGTGTACCGAGTGTTATGGGTTTATTTAGGAGTCTTAAACACTTGGTAGTAGTTTCTGTATCAGCTACAGGAAAGTCTGTCTGAGGTGATTGTGTACCAGTGGAACTGGCTTCTGATTGGGACCTTTTACTGTCATTCTTAGGTTTGGGACCTGTTCTGGTTTCCTTATCTGGCACTATACAGTCGGTCTGAGACTCCATGTTTGTGGTACTAGCGGTTGCAGTGGTTTTTGTGTCTGTTGCAGAAGTGATTAAAATCTTCTGCATATTTGTGGCACTGGTATCTGTATCTGACACAACACAGTCTGTCGTACGCTGTTTGCCTGTGGCATTGGTATCTGTATCTGACACAACACAGTCTGTCACAGGCTGTTTGCCTGTGGAACTGGTATCTGTACCTGACACAACACAGTCTGTCGTAGGCTGTTTGCCTGTGGCACTGGTATCTGTATCTGACACAACACAGTCTGTCGTAGGCTGTTTGCCTGTGGCATTGGTATCTGTATCTGACACAACACAGTCTGTCGTACGCTGCTTGCCTGTGGCACTGGTATCTGTATCTGACATAACAGAGTCTGTCGTAGGCTGTTTGCCTGTGGCACCGGTATCTGTATCTGACACAACACAGTCTGTCGTACACTGTTTGCCTGTGGCACTGGTATCTGTATCTGACACAACACAGTCTGTCGTACGCTGCTTGCCTGTGGCATTGGTATCTGTATCTGACACAACACAGTCTGTCGTACGCTGTTTGCCTGTGGCACTGGTATCTGTATCTGACACAACACAGTCTGTTGTACGCTGTTTGCCTGTGGCATTGGTATCTGTATCTGACACAACACAGTCTGTTGTACGCTGTTTGCCTGTGGCACTGGTATCTGTATCTGACACAACACAGTCTGTGGTAGGCTGTTTGCCTGTGGCACTGGTATTTGAAATAACACAATCTGTCTTAGGCTGTACCTGTGTGACACTGCTATCTACATTGTCAGTCTTGGACTGTAGACTTGCGGTGCTGGAATCTGCATCAGATGTGCTGCTGTTTGGCTGGGGAGACAGGTCAGTAGTATTAGTATCACACTTAGAGTGAGCTCCAATGTCTGCTACACTGACTTCTGAGCCTGCTGAGGCAATGCCTGAATCACTGTCTGACGACATCTCTCCCTTGTCCTCTATTGCCTTCAGGTCCTCCTGGGAGATGGCAGGGGGACTACTTTCACTAGGACTGGACGGCACTTTGTCCTTTTCATCCGACTTTTGACTAGAATCACACGAATGTACATCCTCCGTCGGACTTTCTTGCCTTTCGAAGGAGTTCTGCTTATCATCATCACTGGCATCCTTGTCCTGCCCCTCCTCAGCATCACATTTCAACTTTTCAGGATTTGTTTCAAACCCGAAATCCAACTGTGGGAATGTAAAGTCACACGGCAATTCCACTACCCCTATGCCAGTTTCCTTCGCGATACGTTTCCTAATCTCCTCAGCCAGGAGAAGATAGTTCATCCTGTACAGGACAGCTGGCAGACAGACAGCCTTCCGCCACAGAGACGCTGGGAACACATGTATATCACAGAGCTCAGGGACTAGGATCTGCTTCTGTTGTAGGTTCTCCCGCCGAGCACGCTTGGTCTCGGCACTGCTGGTTGGCAGCGCCACGCCCTTCTGGTTCATGTAGCGCGGAGTGAGGAGGTTGAGGCGCGCAGACGTGTGGTCCACGTCGAGGAGGGGCTGGTCAGTGTTGGTGATAGTCAGGCCATACTTGGTGGTGTAGTATTCGTTGAATGTTTTGTACAACTCCGGTGAAGGGAAAGGACTGGTTGGGTTAAGGTCCAAACGGATTTCAGCTACGTAGAAGTGTTGGGGCTGGTCGATATTGCGGTATGATGGCATCACTACAGCGTCTGCAAAGTCCTCCTGGCGGAACTCAAATACACCTCGCTTCTTGTCAAACACATTCTTCTTCTTCTCTGGCTTGGCAGTGGATTGGACAAGGTTCACAAAATCCCACTGTATTCCAAGCCCACTTTCAGTGGACAAGTCTTGAAAAGAAAGGTTAGCAATAAGGAAATATTACATTAAAACAAGCATACGGTTCAGGCAAGTTAGTGCATACTCATATTAAAATCCTTATAAATATAGGTGGGCTTAAAATCATGACATACACTACTAAAAAGAAGTTTAAGAACTTTTATGTTACTTCAGTTAATCTGTCACGCCACTATAGCAAATAAGAATCAGGTGTTCCTTAACTATTTTTGAGTAGTATATTTTGAACATATTTAAATAAACAGATATGTCAATGTACAACAATTTGTTCCCATTGTGAATTCTTGACTATGTTTCACACAAATCATGAATAACTATTTAAACAAACATCATGGTTAGGGAAATTCAGTGTCCTGGTATCCTGATACAGTACTTTTTTCACATATTGATAATCTTTCTTCGTGAGGTTGAATCACAACCCTGAATCATTTGTTTTTAACTTTCAGAGATCGACAGTGGGATATTGAATGGCAGAAATATATAGGCTTGAAGGCTCTGGGAATGTTATGTAATTTACTGCCAACCGGAAAATACAAACAAATTTGTGAAGGCTGATTGTGGAACAGTTTGTGTTATTATTCATGTGTTTTTACACCAGTGTAACTTGTAATGTAATTAAGGTAATGTATTGTATGCATCATGATACGGTGGCTGAGTGGGTTAGATCGCTGACTTTGTGTGCTGACGATGAGGTGCCTCACGCTGGCAAGTGCGGGTTCGAATCCCGGACGGGGCTCAAACCCAAAAGAGAACGAGAATCTGTACTTTACTAAGAGAGTGTTATCCCAAGTACAACATTTGTTACATTTGACCACTTTCTAAATGGCATTGTGTATTCATGATACAAGGGTAATAAATTGAGGCATTGTATTGTTGACTTTGTATCACGATACAATACTATATCTCTGTATCTATACACCACTACTAGAGTTAGATATTACATTAAAAACGTGTTTGCTAAAAGAATGTTCCTGTCTTTCATGTGTCTACACAAACTGGACCTACTGTGACTTACCTTTGTCAAGTGGTACAATAAGGTAGCCGACGTCTGCACTAGAAACAGCAAACTCCATGGGGTCTTTCTCAAGGTGAAGGACACTGGTGAACACAAACTGATGGAATTTCCCTATCTTCTTCAGGTCTTCCTGGCTTAGCACCACATTTGACTGGATCAGATCCACAGAGACAGTTACCTCCCCTGACCGTGTGTACACCGGAAAATGAGGGACCTACAAAACCAAGCAGACATTTCCACTTGATGAAAACACCAACCATGTACCCCTCATAATCCTGCTACAACTTATAGTGTTACCCAACCTTACCTCCACATGCCATTTCCACTCTTACGACAAGCATAGTCACCTTTTACAGCAAGCATGGGTTGCTGGAGACCTATTCTACCCCGGATCTTCACGGGTCGAATGATCATAATTGTAACAGCAAGTGATAAGGTCTTGCATTGGCATAGCAACATTACAGTCACAGGGACCCAAACAACTACGCCAATTTGATAACCCAATGTAAAATCCAAGTCTTTGTAGTAGCTCACTAGGGGAATTTCCTTTGATGAGAGTAGACCCAGCGACTGTGCAGTATCCTCGGGTGCATATATGCGTCTGCCGCGGGTGTTCTGCTCGTCTGTGATTGGCCCGGTTAGTTTGAGGTTGATGAAGTACAGGTTGCAGGGCTCGTCTGGGCGGACATGACTGTGAACAAATGCATCCGCTGCCTGAAATATAATACACCACCATCAATATCCAGGCATTATTCAGGCTGTGAAGGAATACATATACCACCATCAATATCCAGGCATTATTCAGGCTGAGAAGGAATATATATACCACCATCAATATCCAGGCATTATTCAGACTGAGAAGGAATATTACACCACCATTAATATCCAGGCATTATTCAGACTGAGAAGGAATATATATACCACAATCAATATCCAGGCATTATTCAGACTGAGAAGGAATATATATACCACCATCAATATCCAGGCATTATTCAGGTTGAGAAGGAATATATACACCACCATCAATATCCAGGCATTATTCAGACTGAGAAGGAATATATATACCACCATCAATATCCAGGCATTATTCAGACTGAGAAGGAATATATACACCACCATCAATATCCAGGCATTATTCAGGTTGAGAAGGAATATATACACCACCATCAATATCCAGGCATTATTCAGACTGAGAAGGAATATATATACCACCATCAATATCCAGGCATTATTCAGACTGAGAAGGAATATATACACCACCATCAATATCCAGGCATTATTCAGGCTGAGAAGGAATATATACACCACCATCAATATCCAGACATTATTCAGACTGAGAAGGAATATATACACCACCATCAATATCCAGGCATTATTCAGGCTGAGAAGGAATACATATACCACCATCAATATCCAGGCATTATTCAGGCTGAGAAGGAATATATATACCACCATCAATATCCAGGCATTATTCAGACTGAGAAGGAATATTACACCACCATTAATATCCAGGCATTATTCAGACTGAGAAGGAATATATATACCACCATCAATATCCAGGCATTATTCAGGCTGAGAAGGAATTTGAAAAAGATCCCTATGGTACTACTGCATAATTGGTATATTATCAAAAGTAGTGGTACTTCTTAAAATGTTACTTAGACTAGCCATCGCATTCTTTTTATCGTCAGGTTATGACATAACTCAGATGGTTATCCCAAGAACTATAAAGAAGAATACAACACTTACAACTAGGCTAGTCGAGATATTCTAACACTGGGAAAGAAACTTTTCAAAACATCTAAACAGCACTGAGTATGGTTTTATGCCGCTTTAAGCAACAATCCAGCAATATCACAGCAGGGGACACCAAAAAGGGGCTTCTACCCATGTGGGGAACAAACCCAGGTCTTCAGTGTGATGAGCAAATGCTTAACCACAAAGCTACCCCACTTACCCCTAAACAGTATTAAGTAACGACAAACTTCACATATAAGAATATGTGAACCTTGTATTACAATGCAGTCAGCAATATTCCAACTGTACTTGAATAATCTGGACGAGGCAAACCAGTGGTTGACATCATGTGCAGTGACCACACTGTTGGGGTCTGATGACACACAAGTATTTGTCACAAAGTGACGAAATGTCCCCCGCCTGTATATACACCATAGTACCAAATATGAAGACAATCCAGCGATTAGTTCTTGAGATATCGCGGCAACACCGTTTTCCAACTCCAAAAGCAGATTTGCCTGCTGTGACCTTGAAAATGGGGTCAAGCTCACCAAAACCGATTGGTGTCTGCGGAGTCTGTATATACACCATAGTTCCAAATATGAAGACAATCCAGTGTTTAGTTCATGAGATATCGCAGCAACAAACAGGTGGGACGTACGGACGGTCGTGAATACTATATCCCCCGCTCCGCGCTTTCGCGCGGTGGGGGACAATAATCAGGCAGCCATGACAACCCGATCAAGAATTTTCAGTCATCTTATTATGATAAGTCATGAACTAAGGTACTACTTTTTTGCTTACTTTTTTGTAGTAGTACTGCTTTCTCTTGGTTGTCCCTGGGCGAGCCTGTCCAGTGACATCCTCTTCCTCCCACTCTTCTTCCTCCTCGTAGACAAACATCTCCTTCCCTACAGGCATTAAGTTGTCATCCAGCTCACCTACATGCACACATTCAATAACACTGTAAAACATTGTAGCACACAGATGACAGAGTACACAAATTGATGACATATTACACATAGGGTGATGATGTTTTGCAGCAAAGTCCACTGATGACAGAGTACATCACAGAGTACACACAAACTGATGACATATTACTCACAGAGTGATGATGTAATACAACAATGCACTTTAGTGCAGATAACATGATACACAACTGTTTATTTCAATTCTGTAAAAGCTTTTCATAATATCGCCAAGCCATACACTGTTTGCACTGGCACACTTCTGTACAATGGACAACCAACTAACACAGGAGACTCCTTAATATTACATCAAGAATATATTTCGTCTCCAGCTATTCATACTGTCCGATGATTCAAGAACTATCTTCACTGCAAGCACTGTGACTGTTAGGTATAAGTATGAGTATGATGAGATCTTGTCTATCACACCAAACATGTGCACAAGACGATGAACTAAGCAAAGTTTGTTTATCACTACAGTGAGTGAGGGAATGAGTATGGTTTTATGCCGCTTTTAGCAATATTCCAGCAGTATCACGGCAGGGGACACCAGAAATGGGCTTCAGACAATGTACCCATGTCGGGAATCGCACCCGGGTCTTCGGGGTGACGGGCTAAAGCTTTAACCACTAGGCTACCCGACCGCCCCTTTATCACTACAGCCCCATCACAGTGGCCTGTAAAAGTCAGGACCAGGCAAACTAGCAGGAGTGGAGGCAGGAGCACCGATCCATGCCACCAGACAAGTCACACAGTCTCCGCTGTGCCCTTCAGTTAGCTCTTGCAACAGGTGTGGGACACTGGACACCTTTTCTTCCCCAGAATCCCTATGGGTAAATTATTAAGGGAGGTGACCAGAGCTACAGATAAGCTGCGTATTTGCGTAAAATACCCCCCAAAACTATCTAAAACCCAATTACTTTCAATTAACTTGCATACAGAAACGCATGCATTAAATTAAAAACTCAAATGTATAAAAACAGCAAGCGTAAATACCAACTAAGCTTTTTCAACATGCGTACAACGGAGCTAATATCGGAAACTCAATTACAAGCTAATTTACTTTCAGAGTCAAGCCTATATTTAAAATGATTATATACATCTAAAACATTATTTCATTTTTTTAAATCTCAAAATGTTTACTAATTATTGGAGAAAAAAAACAATAGGGTGATGAATAGATGAGTGAAAAAATATTGGTTACCCAATGAAAAATGTAAAAACCAAATTAGAATAGAAAGCTTCGAGTAAAAACTCAATTACTCAAAATGTTATCTGGAGCTCTGGGTGACGTGTAATTGGGATGACATTGTGTTCAAGATTATGTCAATAATATAGCGATAGGCAGCTGTCTCAAATGATTCTCACACCTGCTTTATGTAACTTCTCACACATCTTCAAAGCAACGGCCATCTTGGCAAGCTTCTTGGAAGGCATGGCCACACCCTGGGAGGACAAGACAGAAATAAATATTACGGAAGTTTTCAAATTTAATATCATCAATTCCATCTGCAAGATTAATCAAAAGAGTATAATATTGTGATTGTGATTTACGTTATTCTGATAAGTTGTAGGGTTACCATTATCTCCTGCTTTATGGACGAGTTCACTGGTAGTCTGAGCGAGGCCACAAACATCTGAGTGTCCATGTCAGGAACCACGGCAACGGAACAGTGAGGTGTTAGATGGGTGAAGGCATCACTGGGTAACTTTGCACAGTACCTTAGGAAAACAACAAGTTGACAATAATATGCCTTACATGCAGGATTTCAATCTACTGTTCAGAATTCCAATGAAGATATTGGAAGACTTGTTTTTATTTTGATAAAGTCTAAATATATAGGGTTTGTGTTAGCCAAATAATTGTTTGCAATACATTGCCATATGTATTGCGACATACTGGGAACTAAAGTCTTTAATAGTGATTTGACACTGAAGTATATCCTATTTTCTACATACTACAGTAAATAATACTCCGCATGGTCAGTGGCCACTATTTGTAGTCATGGATACAGGGGAGATAACAACATGAGGTGTTCCTGCCGTTTCGTCGATCACTTTTGAAGGGAAATATATCATTTGTGAATGAATTTCTGTGTATAGTTTAGATTGAACTAGACAAATAATAATGAAACTTGCTATAGTCTTCTTACCCAATATACCGGAACACAGAAAAAGTATGGCAATAAGCATCAAAGCATATTGCAGTATACCAGTACGCCGTAATAATGTGCAGTGCCACATCATGTAATATTGGTGTGTGGTTCTAAAAGTGCCTGTAGAATTCTCAAACGAACAGACTGATTAATTACAATTTACAAATCTTCAGAAAAACAATAAAACTTTATCATGTACTCCTAGTTCCATTAAACAGGGAAAATGTGAAGTGTAAACTACCTGTTGACCAGGGCAATGGCCGTCTGCATGGTGACCTTGGGAGCAGCTGGGTTGTCAGTTGGACAATATGGCGGCAGCATGGTGACAACTGTATCAGGATTGATCTCATCTCCTTCATCTGCTAAATCTTTCCGCCCTCTTCCATCCCCGATCAAAACCTGTATTAGTGATGGTGAGTTTCCTCTCATACCAATCTCAACAATTGCACAGTCACATCTAAACAAGAGATCAACAACTTGGCTGGACTTTTTAGAGAAATTCATGCATATTCATGCACCAAACCGAGAGTTGAATATGCATGAGTGAGTGAGCAAGTTTCATTTAACGCGTGTTTAACAGTACTCAAGTTATGTCATGGCATGTCAGCTCAATGTGGGAGGAAAACGCTAAGTGATACAGGTCTCAGACGTTTACCACTTTAGTGAAACCAACAAGCACGGGTATGGTGTTGACAAACCCAGACACATAATATGGGAGAACCAGCATTCGAACCCACAATCAGAGTTTCTGGCATGACCAAGGGACGCAACTCTGCACAGCGAATCGCAGCGCCTGAGGAATTGTAACATGCGATTTTTCTGTCTGCAAAGTTTCACAGTCCCTAAATTACCATTATTTGACATTGAGGACTTTCCAAATGAAGAAAATGCTCCCTTTACATGCTTATTGAATACAACTTGGGTAATTTTTAGCTCTAACACAGAGGTGTTTAATGAACTGTGTGGGGGTAACCACGACAACAAGACCAAGGCATGACAACGTTACCTCCTCTATTCCCTTGAAGATCTTGAGTTCCTCAGTGAAGGTGTTCTTCTTATCTCTCTCCACCAGGATTATGTACTCAGCATCCCTCGATCGCGCCCGACCCTGAGGCACCATAAAAACATGTATGTAATCATGGTAATACAACTATTGATAATCATCAATATCTTTCCCTGCCCTTTAACTCATTATTAATAATAATAATAATAATGGTGCATTGCTTTGATGGACGTCATGCTCAAAGGTCACAAAGAAAGTCACACGTCCCTGAATTTTACGACTCTTGGACTAGCAGACCTATGTTCATTTCCAAACCTGGCGAGCCCTACACATAAATCAGTGTCTCACCTTGGCCAGTGTGTAGGACCTGTAGTCTTTCGGGGGATCAAAGCGGACGACAAGGTTACACTTGGGGATGTCCACTCCTTCCTCAAGGACACTGGTGGATATCAGGAGGTTCAGCTCCTGCATGCGGAACTTGCGCAGCGTCTCCTCCTGCTTACGATACACCCTCCCTGTGTCCTTCTTCTGCTTGCCTCCTTTCCATCCCGGCCCAGTCAGGTGGTTGCTCTTGATAAAACACAGATTCTCGTCCCAACCACACACCTCCTCTATAAGTTTGTTCAAGGCAAATGCTACATATCTCTGCTCTACAAACACAATTCCTATCAACTTTTTCTCATCTGGACCAAGGAAACAGCTAACAGCTCTATCCTCAAACCCCTCCATGCTACGTTTGACTGCAATATGAATTTGTTTGTTAGAATGAGAACTTGGACTTCCATCGTCATCGTCCGAATCGGACAAATCCATGGAGTCATCGGACAGATCTGATTCATCCGACATCCCGGAATCTTCGTTACTAATAATCATAAAGTCTAAATCTGGTTTGTACTTCCGTAAAATGTCAACAAGTTGAACAACCTTAGGTGTTGTATACTCAAGGAATTCTTCAACAACATAATCAGGCGTGAAGTGTTTATCAAAAACCTTTGTGATGTATCGAAGCTGAGTTGATGCGAAGCGAAGCAGTCTTTTAGGAATTGGATTGCTTTCCTGTTTTTCTGATTTTTCAATTTGAGTTATCAACATTTCTGCAATTCGGGCTGCACACCACGGACCAAGTCGGAGCAGAATATTGTGACATTCTGACAAAGCATTCTTGGGAATGTGCCGGGGATCCTTCTTCCCACACTCTTCTTCCGTGAACTGCAACTCATACAGGAAGAACAGCGCATTCTCAAGGATGCTCTTCAGCACTATGGTGATGTCCAGAGGCTCAGTCGGTTCACACTGGTACACAACCTCTTTGGGGCGTGAGCCGTACCTCTCTGAGATCACAAGCATGGAAGTTTCAGCTCTGGAATGTAACATAGCTTCAAGTGATGTGATTGCATTCCGCAGTTCATAGGGGTCATTGCATCGACTCCCCAATATGGCTGCAGTCAGACCCAGAATCTGCGGCTGTTCTTCTCCCGATGCAGGGGACAGATGTTCCATGATATGGACATAGTGGTGATCCCCGACTGCAAGATGGCAGTCATCGAATATAACCAGATTGAGGCTGGACAGTGGTAGGAAGTTATTGTCGAGGGCGGTGTGAAACACGTCTGCTACCATGACAAGGATCTGCTTCTCAGTGAGTTCCGCCAGCCAGTCTTCCTGTTTCCAGTCGTCGAGCTCGGTGTCGGAGGTGTACTTGCCGACCGTCAGGTCAGTGTGGTGCTGGAGGATCTGCCACTCAACCTCGGCCGCAAGGTCTGAAAACAACGTGGTACTCTCTAATAATGAAGTCATCATATCACAGTCAGTTGTATCTCAGTTTGGCAAAGATGAGAAAACATAAGTAGCCATTCTCAGCTCATTATAACCATGATAGCTGTATATTTATTGGAAATCAAATCTAAGTGTTCAAAGAACTAGCAAGTAGGGTATCTTTTCTTTTGTACAACAAAATTAACTACATTATGAGTACACATTTATGGTTATGTCTCCATATTTCTTTCATTTTTCTACTTTAACTTCACACACAAAGGAACATAATTGTCATTCACAACACATATTACCATTTTCAGAACAAATTGTAAAACTTCTCAAATGTTTACATCATATGTCAATGGTAAAATTGTTTATTATGTTTTGCCTTGAACAAATATAAAACCTTAAATGTCATTTTGAAGTTTCAATTCAGGTGGCCCAATGTTTTTGATGACCAAATTGACAACTGAACAGTTATTGCTTGGTTGAAGTAGATCATAGATTTAGGACATTTTGGTAATCAAGAATAAAATGTGAATGTTACCGGACACCACCAGGTAGACAGTTCTCTTCCCCCCGTTGTCATAGGCCTTCCTGATCTGGTGGGCCATCTCCTTGATGACCATGAGTGCAATGAAGGCCTTGCCGGAGTTACTACCCAGGCATATGATTGTGTTGCGGTGTAATGCCGCATCAAGCAGCTCCACCTACAAATAGCATACCCTGTCAATGTCATCACCTAGTACATCAATGTGAATAAATGAAATAATACAACAGTCATTTGGAGGCAGCCTTTCAAATTCATGCTAGTCTGCAAGCCCGAGACAACTAAATTGTGCTGAGGACAAGTAAAAATCCAATTATGGTATTCCTCATTGACTAGTAGCATGTTGTGAGGATTAAAATTCTGAACCAGTTCTCAATGCTTTAATTTTGCAACAAATTGGAACTGAATAAAACTGGCAGAAAATGTAAGCAAAGTTAACATTTATGTCTCTTTCAAGCAGGACTAGCTACAAATTCCGAGAGCTAGTGAAATAAGTTTTCCACTAGTCCCTTATAGTTATATGCATTCCTTCAAATAAATAAGCCCAGGTGGATTAAATTAAACACAAACTGTTTGATCTGTTAGGCATGAAACCCTTGTGTTGTCCTTGGATGACATTCATATTTTAAGATGAATAAAGGACATGATTCATTAATTCAATATTGAAACTACAAAGTTCAGTTAACATCATCAATATGATTACGACCCCTGTAATCATGGTAATGGTTCTTTACATGTTTCTTTACAACAATTCTAATAAGCTTCCTTTTATCTAGCAAAGCAGATTTCAAAGAACCAAGGGCCATAACTCTGCCCTGACATGTCCAGTTTTCAAACTAAATGTGTACAATGGTGTATGTAACCCGATAACACGTACTCCTAAGGCCCTTTATAAAGTCTCCTCATAACATATCAAAAAGTTTTCTTTTTATCCTGCTAACAACATGGCACAATTTCAGAATGCCAAGGTTATAACCACAACTATCGTTTAATAAACATCCAATCAAACCTATTTTGGAACATATTAATTAAGAATACAGGGAGCTGCCCTGCAAAGTTTCATTAAAACACTGAAAAAACTTTTTCATACAAATGACAAGATGTTACTGTTACTTCTACTTTTCAGCAAACAAAGACCATAACTTGGTTAATTATGACCAGTAATAATTATCTCAATTTATTTTTCTTACCATTAAGACACACTGCAAAATTTCTGAAAAAATATATCCCAATTTTCCCCTTATTTGTTAACACCATCTGAGCACAGGAAGGACTGACACTAGTGACAGAGGGCAACAAATAGTATATCCCTCTTTGTGGCAGGGATAATAATTTGAGAAAGACAAACCTGGTATGTCCTGGGTGTAAAGGTATCTGTTGGTATGTCTTCATGACGCAGAAATCTGGGTAGTCTTTTATTAAACTCTGGTCCACCTTTGACCATCTGTAAGAAATAACAGTTTTATGTTGTATTGACAAGGATATCCTCTGAATCAATCATCATCATCATCATCATCATAGTAATACCTGATCTTTTTGTATGGAAAATTAATGATCAACATCAATATCAGTAAACATGGTGAAAGGTTATCCCCATATCGCCAGATGTTGTCATTGTTTACCTACCCTTAATTATATGGATGCAACAATCACAAGAAATATAATCACCAGCCTGTAATATGGGATTAGTCCATGCTTTCTTTCTTATACATGTAGCCCTTGAAAATACATCCTCTATATCTCCAGGGATTGCATTTCGGTACACCTGCACTAACCCCTGAACCCATTCACAAGGTTTTCATGATCTTAAATTACCTGCCCTTGATTTTCTTTAACATTTTACCTACCAATCAAACATTAAGATAAGGAAAAAGAAAATGGGTAAGGGAGGTAACTCATATTCATAAAATGAAACCAAAGCCACCGCCAATTTTTATGGACATGAAGACATCCTTTCCATTAAAATGATTTTTGAGGGCTTTCTTTTACGATTCAGTCAGTTTTTCAACGTTGGATTTCTCACAAACTCTATCATAATCAATGGGACTGGCTGCTATGTTGTTGATATCGCCAACCGAACATTGAGGCTGGTTTGTAACTTGCATTCTGATTGGTTATGCTACAAGGTCTAACATACCAATCAAATGGTTAAAGGAAATTAAGGGCAGGTAATCTAAGATCATGAAAACCTTTAGAATGAGGCGAGAGTTAAGTGTAGGTTTACCCAAAAGCGCGCCCTGGATATGTTGAAAATACTAATTGCTTGAATTTCATATTCAGCTTAGCACTATTGTAGATGATTGTTGTCATAGTTGAGGTGAACATACTCTATCAGGTCACAAGAAAACCTATAATCATGATTATTGTCTAACAGTGTAACATATAAGGTTGAGAGCTGTAAAAGATATTTTAAAGTATCTACCAAAACAATAATTCAGAGGATGATTTATTGTTTGAAGATTTAACCAATGTTAGGTCACTTCATCATACAACCAAAGTACTGTTGTTCAGGGGATGCGTAGTAACTACCCTAGTATGATGTGTAAGTGAACTATTTCACTGTATTGCGTTAGAGAGTAAGGAGTATGGGATACACACCATACTAGTACGGTTTACTCAGTAAATCAAGTTAAGTTCAGTTCGTATTACCCTGAATTTGTCAAATTTCTACATGCATAGGTGGAGTCTTCACATCATACACGACGTTGTTGCCGTGAATACAAGTATACTGCAACCATCAATCAGTGATTGAAACTGAAAATAGTCAATATCTGCTGATCATTTTTTGCAAAATCAAAACTATACCTTTAAGTTAGGAGACTTGATTGGCTTTCTTTCCAACCCCAAAAGTAGTTTTTACTTCATATTCATTCCAATTTGCGTCTCGCTTGCCAAAAATGCATTTACTTCGGTTTCTGATTCAGGTGAAAGCTCAAATTTGTAAATGCAGACGCTAAAACGCATGCGCTCGAAAAGGAAGTAACGCCTTACACCCTTATAACTAATTTCATTGGTTGGCGCTGGCGGAGGTAACTACATTGGCCAACTGTATGTAGCGTACTAAATTTGTCTCGGCAGGTTTGATACCCGGAAGCATGTGCACGATTTACAATTTCTGTAGCAGACGGAAAATGTTTGTATGTAGAAATGACTGAAATACTACCTGAACTTGCCGAGTTCAGGGTAAAAAAGGTATGTAGTCATCGTTATCCCAATGACTAGATCATTATCAGATTATTGTTATTTGCAGTAACTTATTGTAATTGTAAACATGAATGAAAATGACCATGAATGCCAGTAGCATTCAACGGACTGGCATTCATCATGTTTACCTGTTTCCAATGTATGACACTGGTTGCCTTCGTCTTATGACCAGGTGATTACTTTAGTAGACATAAGGTTATACCTGAGTAATATTTATCTGCTTGAATTACGGTCCTAAAAACATTAATTCATTAAAAATGCGTGTACAAGATTTAAGTGATAATTAATTTGTTAAGCTAGGAACACGAGTAACGTGGTTATAAATATAACAGCGCATATCATTTTTCGGTTACAGTGATGACAGCACCTACCACATATTGGGTGTTTTTATTACAATATTCTACTTGGTTCTATATGCCCTGGTTTCATGAAATGTCATATTTTCTCCAATGTTTATGTAACACCCATAAAATGTCCGAGTCCCGTGATGGGATTTGAACCACAGACTTTCTGATCAGATGTCGGACGCCTTGTCCACATAAACAAAGAGGTTAACCCCGTCAACAAGCTGACAAGGTAAGGGTGTCATCTGTGGGATGACTGCAATCCCTGCTACACCTACTTATGGTTATTGTTCAATCTCTCAGACAGTATATAGTGTGGTTGGCCTAGTGTACAAAAGCGCTGCAATTTGATGTGCAGAGTTACATCCCTTTGTAATGCTAAGATCCACTAATTGTGGGTTCAAACCCTAGAAAGGGCCCAAATATGACCAGTACCATACAGGAATACAAATGACATGGGGGGTTTTCTTCACAGGAATGTAATTACATTTATAACTAACTCACTGAACTGGTTGTTCAAACCCTAAAATCCTATTAATTACAAACTGTAGATGAGAAATTGTTTTCATACAGAATTGTGTGTATCAATTCTAAGACAAACCATGCACAGCAAGGACTTTTTTAAAATGCTTCTTGCCTTGCTTTTTTTCTGTAGAGAGAGAAATGCTGGTAAGTAGTAGGCTGTCTAATATGTTCATTCATATCATTGATGCAGGCTGCTCCAACCATCTACTACATTTCCGAGTTCATCACCAAAGACGAAGAAGAATCACTGCTCGCTAATGTATATGCTGCACCAAAACCCAAATGGACACACCTGTCAAATAGAAGATTACAGAATTGGGGTAAATAAGTGCTTGAATTTCCAAGATCTCAGAACATACTGAATGGTATATCAATCTGGAGGGACTCCATATAACCCAGTTTTTACTAACACTGCTTTGACTTTACCTGTTTCAGGGGGCCTGCCTCATCCCAAGGGAATGATAGCGGAGGACATTCCTCAGGTAAGCATGTATCACTTTTATAAACTGAAAATATTCATTGATAATGCTGAAAAATAAAAGTAGAAACAATGTTCAAATGGGTGAGTGAGAACAATACTTGGGGCTAGGAATATTCCAAATGTTGTCTCAAGAGATGGGTACAAAATGTCCTATTGGGAATTGTTTAACCGTAGCCCTGGCAAAATGTATTTAGATACACATATAAAACAATTTGGTTATGCATACACTGAAGTTGACTGAAGTTTTATCTTTATTAAGATTTAAGGAATATGTACATTGTCAGAAAGAAATGCGAACATTAGTGACTTGTAGTGTAACCATGGAGTTCTAGATTTTTGCCATCAAACAATATATCACATTACTAACCACGGGTCCGGGTAGTCCTGTGGGTACCCGGGTCCTACTCAGTATCCTCCCGACCCGAGTACCCGAGTTACCCGTCCCAGCCCTAATACAGATTCACTACAATATGCAGCACAGACATTTCGACATACAACAGATTCACTACAGCATGCTACAGATTCACTACAGCATGCTACAGATTCACTACAGCATGGTACAGATTCACTACAGCTTGCTACAGATTCACTTCAACATACAACAGATTCACTACAATATGCAGCAGAGTCATTTCGACATACAACAGATTCACTACAGCATGCTACAGATTCACTTCAACATGCAGCAGATTCACTACAGCATGCTACAGATTCACTACAGCATGCTACAGATTCACTTCACCATACAACAGATTCACTACAGCATGCTACAGATTCACTTCAACATACAACAGATTCACTACAGCATGATACAGATTCACTTCAACATGCAGCAGATTCACTACAGCATGCTACAGATTCACTTCAACATGCTACAGATTCACCACAGCATGCTACAGATTCACTTCAACATGCTACAGATTCACTACATCATTTTTGTAACAGCTCACAGGGACTGCCCGCATCATCATATAGTCAGACACATGTTTCGTTTTATTTTCATTTTAAAAAAATAATGATTCTTAACATATTCCACGTCTCGAACACATTACCCCGACATTGAAATTCTACAGTACTTAAGAAGAACATGATTTTGCTGAAATTATTGTAAACAAAATTTGGTTACATACTAGCTTGACCAACAACAACAAAAACACGCTTCCCACCCACATTATATTTTCAAAAGCCATTGTCTGTGTACCAATTCTTCTATTTTATTAAGCCTGAAAGCAGAGAGCATATAATGATCTATTATATGGTCTCTGCTTAAAGTGAAGACTTCTCCCTTTTTTCAGTTGTGTGTTTGTATGTTTACAGTGGCTGCTCACCCAGTGTGGGAAGATCGGCAAGCTGGGGGTGTTTGATGGGAAGATGCCAAACCATGTGCTGGTCAATGAATACCTGCCTGGACAGGGTATTATGGTCAGTGGTCAGGGGACACAACTCTTATGATTACCAACAGGATCTTGATTTGTTATTCTTGGTTGTCGTTTTGATTTTTTTTTAATCATACCTGTTACAGACTAAAGTAGTCATATAATATTTATTTATGTTGAAAATAAAATTAGATTGTATTTTAAAGGATAAAAGAAAGTTGACTACAAATTAGAATTTGATTTACTTGGTTAATTTGAACAGAATATGCCATGCCTGAAAGTTGTTTATTTCTGGTATTGGTACTGAGTGAGTGAGTGAGTGAGTGAGTTGGGTTTAACGCCACTTTTAACAGTATTCCAGTCATATCACGGCGTTTCAGCTGAAGTGATGCAGATCTCAGACGTTTACCACTTCAGTGAAACCCGCGAGCACGGGTATGGTGCTGACAAACCTGGAAACATAATGGGGGCAAACCGGGATTCGAACCCACAATCATAGGTTTCTGGTGTGCCCAAGGGATGCAACTCTGCACAGCGAATTGCGGCGCCTTAGACGACTGGGCAACCCGTGCCCCCGGTATTGGTACTGATGGGTAGTACATACGGAGCAGTACATTATCTTTTCTCTATAAAAGTTACAAGGTCCTGTATGAATCATGGGTTATTTTACAAATAAATTGCTCTTGTAAGGTCATAATGTGAAAACAAGGGCCTTAATTTTACCTTTTCATGTAACTGCTGTCGCTGTTATCATTAACATTTAAATGAAATCGTCTTCAGAAAGATTGTGATGCCTGCATTAGCACTTGTAGACGTTTGTGTTGTTTTCTAGCAGACAAAGTTAATATTGATCATATGACAGGTCAATAGATTGATCCTGTGATTGGTCAATATTCAGGGTCAGTGTCAGTCACATACATGGTTGGACCACACCTTTTCGGATCAGTTTTCGATTGTTAGGTCAACATTGAAATACATTGTATATTGTTTCATCATGTGGTATTGATTAACCAATGAAATTCAAAGATTCTTAATAGAGGTATAACTCTAAAAAATATATACAGTCATCTACAGTTATAACGAACACGCTTATAACGAACTGACGGATATAACAAACTTACTTTTTTGGTCCCGACTAGTTGCTGTTGTTATACTGTATATATGCTCATAACGAACTACGGTTATAACGAACTAAAATTAGTAGTCCCTTTGAGTTCGTTATAACCGTACTTTCCTGTATATTGTATTCGACATAATAAGCACCCCGCTCTAATAAGCGCCCATGGCGATATTTGCTGATATATTGGCTAGTGAACAATCCCAATTAGCACCTCTCTGATTGATCAATGTACACAAAACTTATTTATTCGCGTAAAATACACACTCGTGTGTTTTATGCACCCTTAATTATGGGCAATTAAATTAAATATATTGGTCGTATATAAACATTTCAGGCTCTCACCATAAACCACAAAATTTATCTTTCAACTCTGTTTTTTTTCTTCACCTAAATAATATTCTAATAAGAACCCCCTATTTCTAATTTTGAGAGTGCCCTGGGCGCTTATTACGTCGAATACGGTATAGGGGTTTCAGAGAAGAATAGGACACCAATATTCTATAACATGGATCTCTTGTTTTTGGCTCGGTTCCTGTTTGCGTCAACGTTCCCATCCTATTCCAAGCTATAACTTGAAAAACATTCAGTGTTTTTCAACAATACTTAGCATGTGCATTGCTCATCAGCTTAACTGGTGCCTTTTGTTGGTTTGCTGGGTTTGTTTCTCAGCCATTACAGGAAAAATGTTCAACAGAACGAAACAGCGAACACGCATTGCTCATCAGTTTAGCTGGCGCTGCCTTTTGCAATTTTGATTTTTTTCTAAACTTTGTTTTGTTATGTTTCTATGGAAACAATTTGGACTTAGTTTCAAACAAGAAGCATTTGTTTGCTGCCATACCTCCACAGCTAATGAATATTTCTGCATGAAATCATTTTCTTTGCTATTATTGTTTTGGATTTGCAAACACTTTTATAGTAACAACTTGAACTATTGTATCCAAGAAAAGAGGGGAGAGAAAGTGAAAAAATATTCTAGTTATCCCTATGTTGTGATGACAGCCCCACGAGGACGGACCGCTGTTCTACCCGACTGTGTCCACCATCAGCCTGGGCTCCCACACCCTGCTCGACTTCTACCACCACCTGAAGGACGTCCCTGACGAGGGAGATGGCGGAGCATCACAGGTGAGGAGCTTACATTGTCATTGCATGTGTCAGGAAACTACCAGATAATGGAGTGGAAAGGGTTCAATAGGAATCCATTACAGTGGGCATGGCACAAGATAGATGGACGTTGCTTACAAGTACAGACAGATCAGCCTGCAGCTCCTTCAGCACTCCTGGACATCATCATCTTCCCGAGGCAAGGGAGTTAACTGACTATAAAAGTCCAGTTTCCACCTTTGCCGAACTGGGCTGGTATTATGGAGTTACATTTTGGCTGGACTAACGAGTCTATGCATGGTCCAATCAAAATCGCACACCGAAATCCGGTTCGTAAAGTGTCATGCAGATTTCGGTCGACTGGAGGATTTGCAAAGCATGTGCCCACTAACTCGTTGTGAACAGATATTTTCTAAATCTTTTCATGTTTTTAATCAAGGTGCTCATGTGATTTGATGCACTTTGCAATGTAAGACTCGTTTTATCACAATATAGATCTTGATTATCGATCAGATCGTCTTGACTGGGCGCCACCGTTTTGTTTGAAACAAATGCAAGTGATACGAGAGGTTGAATCTGATTGGTCAAAAGGAGAGGTATAGAAAGGAAATAACTCGTAATAGCCACTGGTGGCGCTACGATCGAGCCCATGAATTACAGCCTAGTTCGGCAAGGGTGGAAACTGGACTTTTAAAGTCAGTTAACTCTCTTGCCTCGGGAAGATGGGACATCATCTGCTGTATTTGCAAATGAGACTGTAAAAGAAGAAGAAGTACTTGCCGGAAATATGGTCTCATTAAAGTGTATTTTGCCATGAGTGAGTGAGTGAGTTAATGCTTTAACTCACATTGGCAATATTTCAGCCATATCGTGACGATTTGTGTGCCATGATACAAGCTGATGATGACAAACCTGTTGAGACTTTCGCGGTGTAATGACCTTTCAACCTATATCTACAGCATTCACCATGACAACTTTGCCACTATTCTTTGCGTATTAATGTTCATGAATCACAGTCATGTAATGGAATGAGCAGTGGATCAAACGGTTTCAGATTTATTTTCAAATCTTGGTATTAGGTGATATTATTGAATTTCGACAAATGAACTACAAGGGTGATAACTCTTTGACTTCTTGTGAAACAACTGGTTTTGGGTTAATTCTGAGAGGACCTCATGTAGGTCATACTTGTTTCCAACAAGTATTTACATGAATGAAAACGAAACTTCTTGTAGCGTTTATTGTCATGTTAATAAGTAGATTCAGACAATAACAATCAACATTGATATCTAAACTCGACAAAACATGTCATTTAAGAGATAAATATTGATATTTGGTGGTTAAATTGGATTTATAAAAATGGTTAAATATTATACATGCATCCTTGGGTCTGTTTACCCCAATGTAGAAGTTCAAATCACTCAAATATGTCATCGGAGACCAAAAAGGTGTTGATATTCTACGTCTAGCCATCAATCTCTTGGTGGCCATCTTGGAATTGTAGGCCACCAGGGGGCTCTGGTGATGGAGTTGCTATCTAAAAGTCTATACTTCAATGAGTTAGTGTACTAAGTTATACGCATATGGGTCCTAGCCCACTGTTTTAAAGTTAAAACATTCAACAGTGTAAACACACATTTAGGCAACTTGTCGGCCATCTTAAAATTGGTGTCCATCTTGAATTTTTGCAGATTTGTCAATAGTCGAAAACTTCAGTAGTTGTGAATATCTTTTTAGAAACATAATATGGCTATTTCACTATACAGCAAATGCTTTTTTTCATCAAAACATCGAACCTCATCTGAAATATGGAAGATATATTGATAATTGGTAGCCATATTGGATTATGCAAATTAGACATACTTCCCAAACAGGGATTGCTTGTGACTTTTAGTATTTTGTTTTTGGAACCTTGTAGAAATGCATTGCGGTGAAATAAATTCTGTTGCAATTTGTTCCAAGTGAAACCTTATTTTGCCTGGACTATAAGGGATTGTGGTGGTGTTGTGTTTCAGGTTGAGTGTATCATGGTGTTAAGGGATGGTGGTGTTGTTTGTTTCTGGTTGAGTGTATCGTTGTGTTATGGGATTGTGTTGTGTGTGTTTCAGGTTGAGTGAATCGTTGTGTTAAGGGATCGTGGTGGTGTTGTGTTTCAGGTTGAGTGTATCGTTGTGTTAAGGGATCGTGGTGGTGTTGTGTTTCAGGTTGAGTGTATCGTGGTGTTAAGGGATCGTGGTGGTGTTGTGTTTCAGGTTGAGTGTATCGTGGTGTTAAGGGATCGTGGTGGTGTTGTGTTTCAGGTTGAGTGAATCGTGGTGTTAAGGGATTGTGTTGTGTGTGTTTCAGGTTGAGTGAATCATGGTGTTAAGGGATCGTGGTGGTGTTGTGTTTCAGGTTGAGTGAATCGTGGTGTTAAGGGATCGTGGTGGTGTTGTGTTTCAGGTTGAGTGAATCGTGGTGTTAAGGGATTGTGTTGTGTGTGTTTCAGGTTGAGTGAATCATGGTGTTAAGGGATTGTGGTGTTGTGTGTTTCAGGTTGAGTGTATCGTGGTGTTAAGGGATCATGGTGTTGTGTGTTTCAGAGATCTCTCTGCTTCAAGGACCGGTACTTTCAGTCGATGTTGCTGGAGCCTCGCAGCCTCGTCCTGGTCATGGGCGACATGTACAAAGTCCATCTACACGGCATCGCCGAGACAACAGTCGACACCATCACAGACCATGTGGCCAACATAGACATGTGCTCAACTGCCAAATGTGGGGACACTCTGCAAAGGGCCACTCGGGTATCACTTACAATCAGGGTGGTACCCAAAGTTCTAAAGTCAAAACTTTTCTTTGGCAAAAAATGACAGGATGGTTTTATGTGTATGTATGAATGTCTGATGTATAAATGATTATGTGGCATCTTGACAAATATTGATGCATCTGTCTTTTTCTGTGATTGTCTTTGCTAAATAAACAAATGATAAAATCATATTCTCAAATAGTTTTAATTGCATTTAATCGGACATGTTTTGATTTGGATCTGAATCCTTTAGTCCCAACATATTATTACATGTACTGGGATCTCACAGATATGCATGGTCTTATTTGTGAACATGGGTAAAATTTAAGATAGTTTGAGATTTTTGTTTTAGCCAGATCTAAGCATTTTCAGTGAATACATTTTTTTTTTAATATTGATCACATTTGTTTTTTGCAGCATTGTCAGGAATAAATTTGTTCATTTTAGAAACAAACAACATAATACCGGTCTCAAATGGTCGGTCTGTAAGAAGCATAGATGTGTCTGAAGGAACACTGTTTTGTTGTTTTCTGATCCAATGGCAATTAGGCGCTGGATATGTTGTAACACTCATTACAAGATAATCAGCTTCATTATTGCATATGTGTATCATGGAAAGACTAAAAAACATTCCTTTCAAAAGGTGAGTAGTGAGTGAGTATGGTTTTACGCCGCTTTTAGAAATATACCTGCAAAATCATAACGGGGGACACTATGTCCCCATGTAGGGAATCGAAACTGGGTCTTCGGCGTGACGACCGAACGCTTTAACCACTAGGCTACCTGACCGCCCCTCAAAAGGTGAGTAGTGTATATGCCCCTCTGACTTGTAGCTTACATGAGCAACCAGACTGATCATTAGGTAAAACATTATATCTTATGGGAAATCAACAATCAATGCAAAAAATGATACTGACAAATTAGTGAGTGTGTGAGTAAATGTTATTTTATGATGCTATGTTACAGAAACCTGTTAATAACTGTGTCAGGCAAATCAGTTTTTGATGTTTGGAACAATGAGCAGTGATCCACACTGTTGGAAGAGGATGATATACAATCCACCAGGTCATGCACTATGACCACCCAATTCTCCTTTGGACCCATGAAGATCCGGGTAGAATAGGTCCTCAGCAACCCATACTTGCTGTGAAAGGCGACTATGCTCATCATAAGAGGCGACTATCAGGATTGCTGACTTGGCGACTAATGGGATTGGTGGTCAGGCTCACATACTTGGCTGATGCATGTCATTGTATCCCAATTGCGTGGATCAACGCTCATGATGTCAATCACTGGATTGTCTGGCCCAGACTTGATTATTTAAAGCCCTCCATCATATAGCTGGAATATTACTGAACGTGGCGTTAAACAACAAACAATCAAACAAACACATCATTTGGGTAAGCCCTTATGTAGCCACCATAACGATGGGATTCGAACCAGGGACCTTCTGATCCAAGATCGGACATCTTGTTGGCAAGCTGACAAGGTAAGGATGTCATCTATGGGATGACTCTACACCTGCTACATACTCCCCAGTCAACAGAAGACACCCTAGGCTGCTTTTGCATAATTTGATATGAACATGCTCAGCCCCACGTTGAGGGGCCAATCAAGCAACCATAAAATTTCCTGAGTTTGAGAATTTGAACAACAAACTTTCTTATAAGAGGTCCGATGCCCTGTCCACATGACTAAAGAGGTTAACCCCATTAGCAAGCTAACAAGGTAAGGATGTGGGATGACTCCACGCCCTGCTACACATGGAGTGGGCAGAACCATTGTTCTTCTGAAACACCAAGGGAATTGGATATTTAACACAGCACAGGCTTCAGATGAAGAGCCAGCTTATGGCAAAGGAACAGCTTAATATCACATTAACACATCAAATTTTGGAGACAAACAGGGAATATTGTACAAATGATATTTATTCAATGTGAATGTCAAGACAAATCAGTAATTTACAAATATACATTTATTCAGATACAAATATTGTTAAGTACTTATTGCCTATGCCTGCCTTGGTGGACAGGCTGGACAAGATGGCGAAGGCACAGGAACTGGTTAAAGGCACATTGTATAGTTGTGGAAATGATATACCAGTGAAAAACAAGCGTATATGTCTTTTTAGATAGTAATCTGCTTGGTTAAGAAAAAAACATCTTCAAATTTAACCAAACAATTTGTGTAATGTTTCATCAATTCAAATATTATCATACCAGACATTCCAGCGAAGAAGAGTGCCATGTTAAGATTTAAAACTAACTTTCCAAGATCTCTGGCTATACAGACATATATGTTCATCCAGGTCATTCCCAGGGAAATCTCTGGATTAAAGCCTTTGTGATGATTCTCTATAGGGGACGGACTAACAGGTTCACGGTACCCTCATATAGAATTATTGCATTTAAACATGGATACATAAAAATGAAACAGTTCTTTCTCTTAATTCATGATGCTGAAAATTGTTTTACAATGCAGCCTTCTTACTAGCATGTCATGTTGTTTTTTGCTCTTTATATGTGACAATGCTCCACAGTCCTCTGTCTATTACTGAGACACTGGCACTGTGTGTGTCACTAAGGTAGTCATTAACATCTAAATGTAATAAATAGTGAGTGTGAGTGAGTGAGTGAGTGAGCATGGTTTTACGCCGCTTTTAGCAATATTCCAGCAATATCACAGCGGTGGACACCAGACATGGGCTTCACACATTGTACCCATGTCGGGAATCGAACCCGGGTCTTAGGCGTGTCGAGCGAACGCTTTAACCACTAGGCTACCTGACCACCCTTGTAATAAAAGTATAATTTGAACTAACACATAAACAGTGCTGTGCTTGAGATACTTGAATCACATTTTCTAGAAATATTATTGTCATATAGTCTTTGTTAGGCATTTAGAAGTTGTTAGACCTGAAATCATTAAACTTTTTATGGATAATAACTTTACTCTTAAGAGTTCTAAGAATATAGAAGTTGTGGATAAAAGGTTCCATGTCTCAATTGTTATTGGGGATAGATATGGAATGTTGATAGTCATCACAAAATAATATGATTGTTATTCACCAAACCGTTTTCATGGGAAATAGAGGCTCACAACAAGTTATGAAATGCATTCTGTGGATGGATTGAGCAAACGTGATATCAGGGAAATGTCACATGTAATTGGTGGATTTGGGTATGGGATGGCAGTTATGTAAGGGAATGGTGGATGTGAGGAGGTTATATAGAGATTTTACTATCATTTTAGGGGAGGTTTGTGGTACTAAATGCACAATTATGGGCAAGGCCATGAAAATATGGAATTGTTTTATGTTGTCTTTGATTTTCATTTCCAAGTATGGAGAACAGGAAGACCCCTTTGATGAATGATCTCTCTCTCTCTCTCACTCTCTCTCTTTCTCTCATATTAACTTTTTCTACCATGACATTGAAGAATGCATCATTCTGATTGGTTACAAGGGGGTGTCAAATACATGTACCTCTAAATTAAGTCTTTTCACACAAAAATACGTTGGGATGAATAATACATGCTCTCTCTGACCCTTCAATCTCCCAGTTACAGCTTCATTTCACGTTCGTTGTGGTACTGTTTGCTCTCATGCTTGCACATTTGCAGATGCCTAGTAGATTTATGTCACATCAAAAGATGCAACATTTTAAGGGGACAGATATCTGGTAGTTCCATCAAAGGGGGGACCATTTTAGGACTACGATATCTGGTACATTTATGTTCCATCAAAAGGGGGAACATTTTAACATCTGCCAAGACTTCCAGCTGTCCGGCGAGCAACTCTGTCAGAAACTAGCAGACGACATCTATAGTTGCCTTGTTCCTAATGCTTTACAGACGATAAGGTAATATCATGAAAACCCTCACTCAGCACTAAATATAAAACAAAGCCAACCATTACTTGGATTGATTTTGTTGTTTGACTTATATTCGTTTACAGTAGGCTCGTCACGTGTACCGTACTTAACGCTTACCTTGCAGTCGGCTATTGCACGGTATTTCTACTCCTCCAACCAGTATATTTGTAGACAAAATGTTTTGTAGAAAAAACAGTTGCTTTGGTTTTCATTTCTGCTCTGTTCAAGGGACCCAACTGCTTAATAAATCACCGCTGTCATATAGCTGGAATATTGCTTAGTGCGACGTTCAACAACACAAAACAAAATAAATCACCGATCGAAGCAATGAAAAGGTTTGACAATACTAGGACCAGTGCACCTGGAAGATTTCTAATCACGAAGTTCTGCTGTGCCAGACATTGTTATAGCCGCTGTTGACCGCAGAGGCACGGCAGCAGTTGGAATACACAGATATAAACCTATAAAAAATTATTTGTTTCTCGGAATTTCATATCAGTGAGTGAGTTGGGTTTAATGCCGCTTTGAACAGAAAATCACATCTTAATGTGGGAGGGAAGCGCGAAGTGATGCAGGTCTCAGACGTTTACCACTTTGGTGAAACCCACGAGTACGGGTATGGTGCTGACAAACATAAAAACATATTCAGGGCGAACAGGGATTCGAACCCACTATTATGGGTTTCTGTCGTGCCAAAGGGACACAACTCTGCGCATCAATTAGCAGTGCCCTAGACGACTGGGCCATCCGTCCCGCCGGATTTCAAAGCAGCTAGAGAAGAAGTTGAATGCCTAATTTGCAAGACATTTTGAAGAAAACGTTATAATATCATCTTATACAAAACAGTTTAAACACTGACATTCGTATCAATGCCCATCGTTGATGTTTTAGAGAACGTGATACAGGGTTTTTTTTAGACTGGCAGCAGATCAAATTCTTGGTAACAAAAACTGTTCACATGAAATAGAGTTATGAATAGTTAACAACATATGGAATAAATAATGGACATTTTGTCCGTAGAATCAACGGATTTTACGAAGAATGGAATGGAACAGACGAACAAGCAAAGGATTACAACAAGAAAAGCTCATAATTGTTCGAATCACATTTTAGATAACACATGGAATTTGCTTTAAAAATGTGTCATATGATGAGGTTTTCCTTGAATATGTACATTTATGATGCCAAGATGACTGTGTGGTGATATTCGTTTAAATATCCAGGAGGGATCCATTTGCACGACATAATCGTTTATTGCACACTAACCACTACACAACTCTAGTCTGTCACTCCAAAAGGTCTAATCTTCATCACTGCTTCTTTTAATGACTCCGATGGACCTTTCCACGTTTTCCACGAAACACCATCAAACTGTTTGTCAGGAACTACCCCCTTCTTGTAATAGCGTCCGGTGAGATTAGTCATGTAACATTTGTAGTACCACCATCCACTGTGGAACCGCTTAGCGCAGTTGTGGTCGTAGGCTTTCAACTCTTTGTTGACGAGGTCGTTGTCGACGTCTTTGGTACTGAACTTCATGTTGTTGTGCTTTAGGAAGCTGTCCCCGGCGGTGCCACTATACCCCCCGATGTGGAGCCGGTATCCCTCCTCCTCGTCGTCTGTCCAGAAGGTGTCGTACTCCGCGTACCGACTCTCCCATTTGAAGTCGCTGAGGTCCACCCGCAGGCGATAGTTCTTCTGGTTCGTGAAGTAGTGGAGGTTGTCGTTACCAATCCAGTGGTCTGCGTACAAACCTGTAGCCAATAAACACAAAGAGACATTACACACAATTACATCGACGACTCTTGGCCCAGATGAGTGAGTGAGTGAGTTGGGTTTAACGCTGCTTTTAACAGTATTCCAGTTATATCACGGCGTGCCAGCTTAATGTGGGAGGAAAGCCCGAAGTGATGCAGGTCTCAGACGTTTACTACTTCGGTGAAACCCACGAGCACGGGTATGGTGCTGACAAAAATAGAAACATAATCGGGGCGAACCGGGATTCTAACCCACAATCATAGGTTTCTGGCGGGTCCAAGGGAGGCAACTCTGTACAGCGAATCGCGGCGCCTTAGACGACTGGGCCACCCGTGCCCCCTGGCCCAGATGAAGCAATACTAGAACTATGTATAACGATATTTGTGCATTGTTTAATACATGCGTACATTTCAGAATCACAAGCAATCATTACACAACATCGTCCTATTGTCCTGCAATTAGTATATTTGCGTTGGCAGTGTTTCCATTTTTCCAAGTCATTATTCAGTGTGAAAACACGTGAAAAAATTAAACGTCAACGCCAGAGAATACTATTCTTTGTTTGTTTGTTGTTAACGCCGCACTCAGCAATATTCCAACTATATGACGGCGGGCTATAAATATTCGAATCTGCACCAGACAATCCAGTGATTGACGTCATGAGCATCGATCATCACAATTGGGATAAGATGACATACATCAACCAAGTCAGCGAGCCTGACCACCCGATCCCATTACGCCTCTTACGACAAGCATAGTCGCCTGTTACGGCAAGCATGGGTTGCTGAAGATATATTCTACCCCGGATCTTCAAGGGTCGAGAATGACATTTAATCAGGCGTTAGGCAACAATAGAGGTGAAAATGATATAAATGGATCACTGAAAATCAGTGTTCGCGAAACGCATTTGAAGAGCATTTGTGCCATGCGGATTTCCATAATGGGTGGATCAAGGTTAAACATGTCTAAGTGACGACGACAACGAAGTCATATATACCCCCGAAGCCCTTCTGGTAGTCAGACCACTCCCTGTTGAAGTCGATGCCCCCACTGGAGCGCTTGAGGACGATGGTCCAACCTCCGCCCCTCATGTCACAGTACACAGGGAGGTTCTTCTCCAGACCCACCAGGTGAATCTTGTACATGCCGTTCCGGGTGTGGCCGTCCTCGTAGTACTCGTAGCAGTCTGGGGGAGAACAGAGGGGCACTTAAGACAGTTAACAGAATCAGCATGGACAGGCCAGATAAAGGGGGTGGGGCAATTAATTAAGACGGTTAACAGCCTCAGCGTGGATCAGTCCTTTTAGTCTTTGAGTGGCGCGGCCAGGAGATCGAACCAGCGACCTTCCGCAGCTAAATGCAATCAAGTCGGGGTACAGTTATGACAGTTAACATGCTCAGTATTGTTCAGCCAAATACAGAGGAACACGTCACACGGTTAACTGGGTAAGCTCAGATAAGCTATATACAGATGAGTGGTAGGCGCGGTTAAGTTTGTCAACGTGGAAAAACTAAATACAGAGGTAGACTTTACATTGGTTAGCATGCACCAAATGAATTGATTGGCAGTCACCGATGCTGAACATGGTTACATAAGAAACTTCGGTAAACGAAAAACTCAGCTTAGAATAGATAAGCGAAATCTAGAGGGACAGTTAAAAAGGTTAACTTGGCAGCATGAATTAAGTCAACAGTAGGTTAACAGATGATAGGATTAACATAAATTAAGCCAAGGGACAGGGGCGGTGAACATAATATTTATAAATTGTCAATGTAACAGAAAACCGGTCAAGATTTTCCGCCAAAACCTTTTAAAATTTAGCATAAAGGTCAAAATAGCTGTGAAAATTATCTGATTGGACAAGGTCCCTTTAAAACACTACTCCCAAGGCGCTGGAAACTATGCATGGATATATGGTTATACATTTTATAGTGAGTGAGTGAGTTACAATTTAACGTCGCATCGGCATTATTTCAGCCATAGAGTGAGTGAGTGAGTGAGTGAGTTGGGTTTAACACCGCTTTTAACAGTACTCCAGTTATATCACGGTGTGTTAGCTTAATGTGGGAGGAAAGCCCGATGCAAGTTGACTACAAATTAGAATTTGATTTACTTGGTTTATTTGAACAGAATATGCCATGTCTGAAAGTTGTTGTTTCTGGTATTGGTACTTAGTGAGTGAGTGAGTGAGTGAGTTGGGTTTAACGCCACTTTTAACAGTATTCCAGTTATATCACGGCGTGTTAGCTTAATGCGGGAGGAAAGCCCGATGCAGGACTCAGACGTTTACCACTTCGGTGAAAACCCACGAGCACGGGTATGGAGCTGCCAAACCTAGAAACATAATCGGGGCGAACCGGGATTCGAATCCACAATGATAGGTTTCTGGCGTGCCCAAGGGACGCAACTCTGCACAGCGAATCGCGGCGCCTTAGACGACTGGGCCACCCGTGCCCCCCTCCCCCATGGAGGATAATGATAATGCTGATGATAGTACATGACACGTAATAAACTGGCAAAAACCATCTTGATTGTATATGACTTTGTGCTTTGTTCGATATAAAGAACAAAGGCTGTGACGGCTGTACTGGGAAAACTGCTGGTTTATTTTACATTATTGCTGAAATCGTGGATTTGTCCACACACATAGCATCTTTATTGGCTGATGTTTCCGCAACCTCACTTACTTTTTAACATGTGAAATGCAGTAGTGTTTCTCTGTGTCAACATGAATTTGAGCAAGCCTATTGATTTGAATGGAACAGATTTATCTGAAAGAACATGTGTCACCATTATTTGATGCCAACGATTGATTTATAACGAGAGCAACAGCTGAAGCAATAACTCGCATTTACATGTACGTGGTCGCATCGTTGCATCAAACACAATGGCGATAATTTTGATAGTTATGTCTGGATTAATACAAATAAGTACCAACCTCGAGGTTTCGGGGTGTCTCCGTCGTGTGGGTAGAGAATCTTCCTCTCCTCGGGAGCAGCAGCGGGTGGTGATGTGACATCATTTGTTTGTTTCGTTGAATCCCCCTCATCCTTAGACGATTCCTTCTGTGTATCTGAACTGCTGCCACCTGCAGCAGCCATCTTGGAGTCATCACTTCTTGGTTCAGGAGCAGGTGCTTGGTCAGAAGGTTCAGGGGAAGTGACATCATTTGTTTGTTTTGTTGAATCAGTCTCTGCCTTGGAAGATTCCTTCTCCTGCGTATCATGTGAACTGCTGTCTCCTACACTGCCCTTAGTAGCCGTCTTGGTGTCATCACTTTGTGATTCCTTCGTTAAAATATCATCCTTACTTTCCTTCTCCTCGTTGACTGGAAGATGGCTGGTCTGAAAACCTTCCTCGGCATCTTCCTTGTTGTCAGGCTCAGAAGCAGTGACCTCAGAGGATTTACTTTCGCCATTTGTTTTAATTTTCGAAATGTCTTTCAGAAAGTATGGACACTTTTCCCAATAAACAGTCGAGAACGGTGGGCATGGGGATACGACTAAGGAATACATCACACAAAAACGAGAGCTATTAATACCACCACACGACCAAGGACGCTTCTCTACTATAGCATCAGGGGATTTGGGAAAGAAACTTCGTAGAGTCTTTGTAATAACCTTCTCTTCCGGTTTACCATCGTCTACAACGCTTTTCGAGATGGCAGGTGTTCCAGATACAAGATTGTCCAATCGCTCCAAGATTCTGTCTGAGTTGGCTTTGATCTCCAGTTTAGTCTTGAGTTCTTGGGTCTCATGGCGGTGCTTCAAACTCTCCTCTGACAAGTCCTGCATCTTCTTCATGATACTAGAGATGAGAGCTGTTTGGTTCATGACGATTTGATACAGCATCTGATTCTGTTCTTCAAGATGTTGAGATTTGCTCTGAAGCTGGTTGAACAGGATGGAGTGGTTCTTCAAAATGGTCGACAGCTCTGATATCTTGCTTTGCTGTTGTGTGATCAGCTCGTGGTGTTTCGTGCTCTTGTCAGTCAGAGATGGTTGGTTTGGGTCACCTTTGTCATGTCCCAATTTGAGATATTTCCCTTGGCGAGCTTTTATGATGTCGTTTTCTTCTTTCAAAGTGACATAGTTGTGGTTAAGCTTCAACAGATCGTTCTCGAGTCTCAGTATCTGATTCTCGAGCCTGGACAAGACGTTGCTGTCATTCTGCTTGTTGATTGTCTCACCCAGTAACTGGTTCTCCAGCTTCATGATCATGATCTCCAAGCTTTGAATCTTACTTGCATATTCTGAGGCTCGTTCTTGAAACTGTCTCTCAAACCTATGCAGATCCTCTGTGAAGTCCCGGAACCCTTGTGAATCTCTTGTAGATCCTTCATCTGCTCTGTCTTGGTTTTGTTTCTTTGTTGAATCATTTTTATCCTCGGATTTTGTCTTTGCTTCATTTGTCTCTGCACTGCTACTTTTTTTTGTCTGAGCCATGTCTACAACTTCCATTGGTTTACTGTTTCCCAGCCCAAGTTCAGGGGAATTTGGTTTGTCAAGATTTGCTCCTGGAACAACCTTTGATTCTTGTTGGCTTAATTCCTTTTTCTTCAACATTTCAGTTACTGACATCTTATTTTTAGCATTGTCTCCAGCCGTCTCATCTTTGGAGCTCTCGCTAATTGTCTCACTTATCAAATGTTCGGTTTGTAATTCTGGAACTACTTTATATTCTATATCCGGATAATGTTCAAGACACTTGCGATTGGAAAAGCCATAGTAACAATACACTGCACATTTATGTCGGTATAAACAAGCATTTTCTATTCTTTGTAATGATGTCAATGTTTTGGGTACTTTCGGTTCAGATTTTGGCTTATCATTTGAAGATTGCAGTATGACTGTTTGTTCTTTGCTCTCAGTCTCCTTTTCTTTTACATCTTTTTCCTGTATATTTTCCTTCTCTTTTGATAGTGTCTCTGTCTCAGGAAGAGTTTTCTTTGTTTCGATAGGTGGTGTTGCTTCAGATTTATCCGATTCTTGTCCTTTTTTCTTGTCTTTTTCTTCTTCGTCAACAATATCAACTTCTTTCATGACTTTGACATATCCCCGGAGAGGATCAAATACAAATTCCTCAACCATTCGTGTCTTCTTGCCGGAACTACTTGTCGTCTCTTGACTTGCGTCCACCTTAGAATCTGACTTGGGTTCCTCTTCGGATTTGACAGGCTCGTCTTCCTGTTTGTGGCCAGTCTTGGTTTCTTGATTTGAAATACCGGCTGTTTCCTGCTCCTGTACACTCTCAGAAGCAGTACCTGATGGGGAAGCAGCAGAATCCGATTCTGCTTCAGTTTCTCCCTCAGTTTCATCACCAAACTCTGTTTCATCAAGATCTGTATCATCTTCTGGAGAACTAGGCTTATCTTTATCTGTTTCTTTCTGTTCTGAGTCCGTTTGTTGTTTTTGCTGAGGGCTCTCGTTGTCTTTTCTGTCCTTGACCTTTTCTGGTTCATCTACTGAACCGGTACTCTTTTTCTCCCCGCCAGGTGTTTCTGTTGGTTTGTCGTCTGCTCGTAGTAATTCTTCGTACAATGCAAGTATGCGACACTCCACCTTGCCGTCTGATCGTCCAACTGCTTTGTATTTCTCCATCATTTTTTCGATCTTTGCTTTGAGAACAACTCTTTCTTCTGACAGCTGCCCAGCTAGAGGTCCATCTGTCACCAGGTCCAGATACCACAACCTGACGTCACAGTACTTCTTCTCGCTGGAAATAAGTGAAAATGTAGTGTGGTGCTTCAGTGCTGGTTTCAGAAAATGAATAAGTGTCTGATCTTGGTGAACAACAACGTATTGATGTATGCTCATCGTTCACTGTGTTACATGATAATACCGGACTAGGATACTACCGATATATTCCCAACTACTCATGTTGGCGAATAAGGGTGGAGTAATCGGCCGCATGGTACGAGTTCTTACAAAAGACAAGTATCAACTTTCCGTTATTTTGTAATCCATATCCCACTTGAATAAGGTAGTATTTACGTTTCATCAATGAATAAGCTACAAACAATGTATAATACCACGTGAAGATTTATCAGTACATTTGTATTGATCTACACCACCTACAGTGTAATTTCCAAAATTTATTTGTTTTGTTTAACGCCGCACTCAGTAATATTTCAGTATATGACGGCGGTTCTAATGATATATGTGTTATATACAGTACAAATCTGTGCAGACTGAGCCGAGTTTCTGTTATAGATCAAGTATACGTGCGACAATAAAATTTCCCCTGTTCAGAGACCCAGGCATATATATCACACAATATTTATAAATACATGTACGTGTTAGCCAGGGTAGGCCAGGCTACGGCCAAAATAATAGTTAATCTGGCCATCTCAAAACCAGCGATATATACAGATCGGCTTATCATTCACCGAGACGGTACCTAACACGCTATATACTAGGTTAATGGTTATAGAGTGTTCGCAGAAGAGAGAGAGAGAGAGAGAGAGAGAGAGAGAGGGAGAGAGAGAGAGAGAGAGAGAGTATATTCCCCCTGTGTGAAACTGAGACATAGTCTGAGCGATTGGAGTCATTCTAAATGGATATTTTCATCTTCATAGTGTTAGCATCAAAACTGCTGGTAATGCTAATTTGGCTATAGGGCATTCCCCCTTTAAACCGTAACCCGATTGGTTGGAACTTTATTATATGTCAACAAAACAGCATGAAGTAATTGTTGTGCCAATTAGCCCGATCTTTAACATTATACATTTGACATTAAGATCCTTAACTGCTCTATACAAGAATGCACGTGTTCACAAGCATGTTATATCAGTGTTACTTGACTTGAAGCCTGGCATACAGTTATACGTAACCTAGTATGTACACAGTAATACATGTGTAGTTATTTCCACATATAACAATTTCATACACGTGTACAATGTACATTGTCTCTCTAAAATATAGTATATTGTTCCAAACTGAGAAATCAATTTCCCTTTATAGTTTGTAAACTAAAAACAATATTTTATTGATTTTTCAACGTACGCATAATAGCCTCTTGTCTCGGTCTCTTTAAAAGGAGTAATGTGTCTGTCTTTATGGCTATGCCTTATAAACAGTATAGATCTTAAACATAGCAGAGACTTCGGGGATACGCCATGTGTTTATTGACAGTTGTATTAGAATTCCATTTAGGATATTCTTAAATTTGAATCTAGATTTCATATAAATGGGTTTAATGTTTTATTCTGCTTTAAACATATATATACATATATATATTTAAAGTATATTGTATTGGGACTCTGAACTCACCTTTCAATTCCGCTGACAACGGTGACAATGAACACCCAGGTAGCCACGTGCACAGGTGTAATCCTTGAAACCCCCATCTCCGACACAGGCAGTATTTACAACACCAAATAGGTAGAACGATATCTCGGAAACACAGGGATCCTTGTAATTTGATTTGATAGGCAGTTGAAATACTGCAACTTCAAATAACATTAGTCGAGTGGAATGGTGTCGAATATGACAGGGATATATCCCTTACTATTTATAGCTCCTGTCTACAACGTGGCGGGGGTTCCTGTGTTTCATACCGCTGCTGGTGACGTTGCTCGCTACGTCATTCCTGCCGTGTGTCTTAACATTCCCATTGACCGGGTAGCAACAGCTTGTCCATTGGAATAGCCACCGCGTCTACGTAGCAGCCATGCACTGTACACGCGCAGCATCAATCATCGATCCCAGCTCCTCACTCATAACACCAGCATGAAACACTGGATTATTGATGCTGGAATTTCGCATCATTTCATCATTAATATTTCATATGTGACTCGTGACTTGGTCTACAACGATGTTGGAAGAAACACTGACGATACATGTAAAAATCCTTGCGAGAAATACACAACAATTCTGCGCGGCAGCAGTCGTTCAACGGGTCTGTGCACGTCGAGCTTTTCGAGTGTTTTAACACTAGGCGTTTAGATTAACGAGATAAAATTCAAAAGAGGCAATATTAACAGAGAACGGCGGAGCTGCAATAACACTACTTACCGGTGTGTATATTTATCACACCCGTGATCAGCGAAACCAGGATATAGTAACAATAGTCATTCTTGCAGGATAATTGATAATGAAATCTCAAATTAACTAACAATTATATTCAATGGAATCACGCCGTAATCGATACAGTGTATGCGTGTAAGAAAACAGGAAATTAAATCATGTTTTCAAGCTGTGAACTGTCGATCATCCAGTCAGTACATACAGGGCGGGAGACGCCGGGGTATACGTACAGTCTGGCTTATCGGGTGTTCACTGAGAAGACGGGTCGATATGGCGTGTTCACCTCGGATAACACAGGGTGGGTAGAAACATGCCGCGGGAGTGACAGTGATCAGTAGTGTTTCCTATAGTTTCAGATAACAGGACGCGTGGGGCATAATTCAGATTGTACACCAAAACGGGTGATATCCGGGTACGGGTGAAACACACCGAGTGATATGTTATGTACCTTCACGAATGATACATTCCACTTATTAACCTGATGAGGAATTTCTGTTATATATGTACTCTTGTAAGTTCAAATTACATTATATAAACTAAATTGTCGTGATAAAATTAAAGTTAAATACTAATTTGAAGTTTGATTTTCTTTTTAAAATGCCTTCTTAAAATTTCAACTTAGTATCTAAATTAAATATATTATGTTGAATACTAGTATTCAATTTATTATCTCAAAATTCAAAGACAGTTTCATGTTTGGAATATCACTGTAATATGTGTTGTAAATTTCTGTGTGTCTGAAAATGTTCAATTAAAAACACGTTGGTGGGTGCATCCGACACCCTTAGTTCAGGATAAGTAAGTGTATATATTTTTAAATCATCTCTAAAAGACGAAACTGAGAATTGATGCTTGTTAAACATTGTCCTAGGTCGAGACGTAGTATAGAAAATTAGTCAACAATCAATTGAAGTTTTCTTTTTTATGCATACAAAGTGAAAAAGGTACCATGTTTTGTATGCATAAAAAACAGCTACAACTGCAGACAGACTAATTAGCGCGCAAGAAAATGTAAGTATAATAACAATACACTTCATCAGAGACCGTATATTATATGGTCTCTGACTTCATCCTCGTACGTATTGCCACGCATCGTGTTCCACGGCTGGGAATCTAAAAATAGCATTCAAAGGGATTTTCCCTGGGATTTCCTTTACGCATGCGCAGTATACAGTTCCGTCTGTGCGTCGCGTGCATCTGGCGGCAGGTGCTTGTTTATGTTTTCAAATATCACTATTTCTTCAGGGAAAGGTGAAGTAATAAGAACTGCCCAATCATTGCCTTTGGCATGCCACTGATAGAAAACGACCGTGGGGAGACGGAGGAAGAAGAAATGGACCACGATCCGGGGGACAGCGACAAATCGTCCGATGATGAAACGGGATCGGCAACATCGGAGGGGGAAGACGAAGATACCTCGGGTAATGACACGAATGTCATAAGTACTGTGAAAATATGTGTACAGTTACTCGCACTAGTGGCCTTTTATGTTTATTGTGTATTTTCTCGAAAGCGGCGCAAGGAATTTGACAGAAAAAACTTTGAATGAATATTATTAGTAACTTATAAATGTCATATTTCAAGTTTCGAAATCGGGATTCACAATTTGAAAATATTTATTCCGTGTACGATGTACTGTTCCTGAGATCATATTGTCGCTGTAGGACTGGCGAACAATCTTTGTTTCGTCAAGTGTGATAGTATTTGATGAACCTTCACATTTTGGCAATAAACCGCATGGAGTGACAGTTATAGTATAAGCATCGCAACGATCCAATGAAAAATATCATGGCAGGCTGTCAAACCACCCACCGACAAATAAGCAACTTTCCTTAGAAATTGAATCCTGTGTATAAATAGAATGTGAATACTTTTATACCTTTTTGTGTCGTTTTTGTAGATCTTGATGAGGAGGAGAGCGAGCGACGGAGAAATGAATGCCTTGATGATATGACTGAACTGGAAAGACAGTTCAGTGAATTAAAAGAACAGTAAGTTTTGATTAATTTCTTGAACTGTATGGTAGAACTGGTAATATACCTGTAGAACTCTCTGTGTTCACAAACATGATAATTAAGGGGGAAATGGGTTTCAAGGATATCATTTAAAGGATGGATATGGAATTTAACCATTAATTTGGCCCCTTGATTGGTAGGAAGTGGTTTCATCATTTTATGATAGAGTTAACGTTTGCCTTCTCCGTGTTTTCAGACTGTACAGAGAGAGGAGTGCACAAGTATCAGAAAAGTTGGACGAGGTGAAGGCAGGAAAAGCAATAGAATACTTAAACCCACTGGCTCAGTTACAGGATAACATGAGGATTCGCACACAGGTGGCAGGTGAGACAGATTCCCTTTGTTTCAATTGATGGTACAATGCATCTACTCCATAATCATCTCTAATGTATGAATATCAAATAGCCAACACCAATGCAACTTATACAAGTGGCATTCTTAAGCTTTGACATGTTTACTAAGTATAAAAAAAAAGCTTGTGACAAAATACATTTACATCATACATAATCACATTTTTAGCTATTAAAATGAGAAAATCTTGTGTAAAACCAAATCATGTCTATTTGTGATGCTTATGTTTCATGATGCATCTGTATGTCATGTGAAGATACTTGTGTGAGTTGTTTTGGTCAAATAACAAAGATTCTCATTGTTTCAGGAATTCTTCGAGAATTGCGGATAGCTTGTATTAAGAATAGATTTGAAAGTGAGGAGCTGTCATCATATCAGAACATGGAGGTAATTTTTTCATGCAAACTGGTGTTGTGTATTGAATGATATGCCAGTGTGTAGTCTGTTCAATGGACTGTTTTGTATGTTTTCAGTCTTAACATGTTGGGGGTCACTTTAGCCCAGCCGCCTTAGTGCCAATATGTATGCTGAGTTGTGTCCCTTGGGCAACCAGAAATCTGTGATCATGGGTTCAAATCCTGGCTCACCCAGATCATGTTTCCAGGTCTGTCAGCACCATACCTTGCTTGTGGGTTTCACCAAAGTGGTAAACCTCTAGGACCTGCATCACCTCAGACTTTCCCCCACATTAAGCTGACATGTGCGATAGTGTGGAATGCTGTTCAAAGTGCATTAAGCCTAACTCACTCGTATCGCCATGTGTGATGTCCTTTGACTTTGAGACAGGTACTCATGTACAGTTATGCCATTAATTCTATAATACTGTGAACCATATTGTATATTTGTCCCAGTTGATTGAGTGGTGGTTCTTGTGTATTTCAGAGTGAGAAGATAATCTTGTATGATACTGTGAAGCAAGAGCTGGAAGAGAAAATCCGTCGTTTAGAAGAGGATAGGAATAACATTGACATTTCCTCGGGTATGTGGCTTCACAACTAGAGATACTGACACACTATAAGGCTGGTTTTGTAGGCAGCATCACAGCCTGTAGAAGCAAGACTGCTTTGCCATGAAAGCATTTATATGTGTTTCACTTACGTGGCAGCTTTTGTTTTACACAAGTTTACGTCGAAAGCCAATGTAAAGTTTCAATATTCACACAGACAATGTTATCTCCTAGTTACCATTTATGTCTGACTGCATGCAAGGTCACACACACTTATTCGCTGTTCTCGATTTTCCTGCATTTGAGAAACAAAACCATTTTCTTCCTTCTGGAGAAATATGTCATAAGTTAAATACTTAAGTGTCATTCCATCGGATGTGTGAGAACCAGTTATCCTTAACTTTCATCCCTGTATTTATGTAACCGTTTTCACATTTATCTGTTTCCTTTGCAGATTTATGGAATGAATCTCAGAGTCAGAAAAAGAAGAAAAAACCAACAGACCCTTTCAACCCAGACAGAAGGAGAAAGCCTGTCACCATTTCTGATATCCTTTACTCTGTCATTTTCACATATTTACTGATGCTGACGATTACTATCTCTAACCCCAAGTTTCGTTTCATAGCTCAGAGACTAATTAGACCACCACAGCTTTTAAAACATTTTGACTAGTCTGGTGGATCCGCTTGCCATTTTTCATTGATTTTTTTCATTATTTCAAAAAGTCATAATATATTTACTTTTCATGGCAACATGGTCAAGTACCACTGAAAAACACATTAGGTAATTTCCATGGCATAACTAACTTAGGGTTTGGAAGGGTCATGTGGTCCTAAGTAGGTCAATAGCAATAACACTCCATGGTTACACTACAATTCGCTTATGTTTATATAGTATCTAATGTTTCAGTCAACTTCAGCGTATGCATGATCAGATTGTTTTATATATATTTATTTTAATAGTGGTTTTATAAGTGTATTTTAAAAGCTATACCACGACAATATCTTTGTGAAACCTAGGTTAAATTTTCAGTTTGTGTTAATAAGGTGCCTTTTGGCATTCTATGGAAACAAGGTAACTATGAGATTATTTGTTGCAACCTTAACTGTCGGTACGTCCATATATTGTCTACATGTTGAAGGAGCTAGAAGTCATAGAAGACTGGACAGCTATCAAGAAGGTGGGTGCTCTTAGTCCAAAGCTTTTTCTACAGTATCTGTCAGCCCTGGTGATATGGGTAGTCTCGTGGTTAAGCGTTCACTCATCACTCCGAAGGCCTGGGTTCGCTCATCCAGCATGTTTGTAAATCAAATATTGCAAAATGTGTTGTAAAAAGTCTTTTTCAAGTTCACCACTAAAAGTAGCCATGAATTTGTGTCTACAGCAAGCTTTTCCTTTTTGAACCTGCTCTGAAATTTTTATCGTCAAGAAGTTTCCATGCAATTTGGCATAATTATGTGTATCACGAGACATATCATGGTCTGTGTATTGGGCCAATTTTTCTGATGTGTCCCCCATTTAATGTATTTAATGTTGTCTTTTGTTGTCTATGCAGGCCCTCAAGCAGCAAAGTCAAAAGCGCAAACCAGAATGTGAGTTCCCTTTAATTTTACCGTTTTCTACAGATGATTTTGTTTTCCAAACCAACTTTCTTCTGGTTGTAGTAACCATGGTAACCTTCACTAAGATGTCAGATTAGGCTCCAATTCTTGATTTGCTTGTTGTCTCTTCCCTTCCTCTGATTACCAGACCCCCGTGAAGATCCCGGGTAGAATAAGTCTTCAGCAACCCATGCTTGCCGTAAAATGTGACTCTGCTTGTCGTAAAAGGCGACTAACGGGATTGGGTGGTCAGGCTCGCTGACTTGGTTGATGCATGTCATTGATCCCAATTGCGTGGATAGATGCTCATGATGTCAATCACTGGATTGTCTGGTCCAAACTCGATTATTTACAGTATGCCGTCATATAGCTGCAATATTGCTGAGTTCGGCATTAAACAACAAACCAACCAACCATCTGATTACCAGTAATATAAAGGACTTTTTCTCTGTAAATACATCCTTTTGGTATGCTACATCTCTGTGCTAAGATCGGAGGACACTGCCATAGGAGGTAGCTTTTGGTAAACTTTCTGATCAGGGTTGAGGTGTCTTAGTTCTCAGTACAAGTAAGTGTAGCTTTAAGGCCAGCAAATCTGATTTCTTTATCTTGAAAGAAAACAATCAGCTCCAAATGTAAACAATTAAGACTGTGCTAATTGGGTGGGGTGGCCTAGTACTTATAGCGTTTTGGTTGTCACATCGAAAACCCAGGTTTGATTCCCAACGTGGGTACAATGTGTGAAGCCCATTTCTGGTGTCCCCAGCTGTGATATTGCTGGAATGTTGCTAAGAGCATAAAACCATACTCACTCACTCATGCCTAAATTCATTGAAGTGTTGCTCAGTTTTTCTTTCTACTGATAAGTATCCTCAATTCAACATGAATAATCACCTTGTCTGTTATTCTCCTGGAGGTAGGTAGTGTTCGGGGGCCCAGTCGTCTAAGGCTTCGCGATTCGCTGTGCAGAGTTGCGCCCCTTGGGCACGCCAGAAACCTATGATTGTGGGTTCAAATCCCGGTTCGCCCAGATTATGTTTCTAGGTTTGTCAGCACCATACCCGTGCTTGTTTGTTTCACCAAAGTGGTAAACGTCTGAAACCTGCATCACTTTGGGCTTTCCTCCCACATTAAGCTGACATGCTGCGATATTACTGGAATACTGTTAAAAGCCCAACTAACTCACTCATTGTTAGTGTTTAGTGACTAAACCTGACTGACAACAATGTCTTTGTTTCAGTATGACAATCAGCCGCTGTCAAACAGAAGAAAGTTGTTTGACAGTCATCAACATACAGCAACAAGCTGAAAAAATACTATTTTCGGGAGTCGGCCATTGTGATTGATCACCCAATCCAAGATGGCCACCAGATCACTATGGAAACAGAAGTGTTGTGAAGGACAGGGTTGCCAAGAGGTTGTGACATAGCATGCAAATGTACACCCGAATTGTTGACAATAGGGTTCTGCAGAACTCTTCCCAGTTAAATGTGATTCCGTGTTCAGCTCAACAGTCTATCCTTGGCAAGTTGTTTGAACCTGCAAACTCAACCTCTCTTGTTATTGTTTCGTAGCTGTGGTGATGCATCACCGATTAGTGTGGACCATCGTCATGGACTGCTGAACATGTTCCCCGGACACCTACACCCACAGCAAGTGTGTGCACATTTTGAGACTGAACTCTTACAGCATTGCTCTATACCGCATGTGGTGTTAAGGTAACCAGGCTGATCAAACTTAGCCAGGAAACATGCTACAGTTAGGGTGTGATGTATGAATCTCCAGCACAGAATAAATGCATGTATTGTGCTCAAGTCTCTTGATGTTAAGAGTGACACATGTCGCCAATTGAAACTTCAAAGTCAATTACATCCCTTCCAGGATCCAATCACGGGTTTGAAACCTCAAGATTTGTCTCATTATTATCCTTGGTTTGTCGGCCCCATACCCACATGGGTTCAACCAAAATGGTACATGTCCCAAGACCTGCATCACTTTAGTCTCTCCTCCCATGTTAAGCAGGCAGTCATGATATAACTGAAATACTGTTCAAACGTGGCATTAATTAGCCCAACTCATATGCTTGTCGTAAGAGGCGAGTAACAGGATTAGGTGGTCAGCCTCGCTGACTCGCACCATGCCTGTGCCCGTGGGTTTCACCAAAGTGGTAAACGTCTGAGACCTGCATCACTTTTGACTTTCCTCCCACATGAAGTTGAACTGCTGTCATATAGCTGGAATATTGCTGAGTGCAGCGTTAAACAACAAACAAACAAACAAAACATGAAGTTGACATGCCTTGATATAGTTAGAATACTAATTTTTGTTGGGTATTAATCTGTATTAAACCCAACTCACTATCTTTAAAATGCAACTTACACACATGCAGGGATTGACATCAACACCATCCAACTAGCCCAGACCAGTTTTGTTAATGTTCAAGATATATTAATAGCAAGTAGAATTTCAAACATTTTTGGGGGTATTGCTATGTGTTATCACTATTGTGGCTAGTAGATGTTCTTGGTTAGTTTCCATCCCTGTTATGGTATAACATACTGTGAACTTGTTTAAATTAACCAAAGTATTATGTAATATGAGAGTAGACCTGTTTACAAGACAGATGGCATCAAGAGGCTGACTATAGTTTCTAACTGGTGATTCAAAATGTGCTATGAAACTGATATGTGGTAACACCTCGCTGATAAAATCCAGAGTTAGCTCTGCCTGTGCTGGGCGGTCGGGTAGCCTAGTGGTTAAAGCGTTCCCTCGTCACGCCGAAGACCCGGGTTCGAATCCCAACATGGGTACAATGTGTGAAGCCCATTTCTGGTGTCTTGTGAAGGGCCTGGATTCCTTCCTGAGTCCCTTGCGGTATTGTGTACTTTTATACCCTTGATATGAAAAATATGTTATCAGTGAACATGGACTCTTGTGCTTTGGGAGTTTTCATGTTCCCTTCAACCATGTGTTGCTACTGATTGTAAATAGTAGGCAGATTGTCATTGTTAAAAAAATACAAATAAACATGATTAATGTTCCTTGAGTTTTTTGTCTTGTCTAAAATATGGTAGCATTTAGAAACATATTTCCTGGAAGCAGTTTTAGCTCACCTGACTGAAAGGCAAGCGAGCTTGCATCGCAGCACATTGTCCTCTGTCTTACATTTCAGACACTCTCCTTGAAACAACTAGGCAGAAGTGTTTCTTAAAAAGTGCTCACACAGAATTCCAGTCTTGAATTTAAACATGTCCATCATGACAGCCATATTAAAATTCTACTTTTTGTTGATTTTATGCATGTATCATTATGAAATTTGAAGTGCAGTAGGTATGTAGGTTGCAGAATAACATAGGACATTCTCTTAGGACAGATTTTGATATTTGACCCAGCTTCGACTTTTTTGGTATCCCTGTTTATCAAATATTGCTGCATGTACGACGTCTCTGAAATTTCAGAGGATATGAAACTGAATTTTTGTGTATATGGTCCCAGCTACGCGTCCCGAAATTTTGCCCAAAGAATGCTTTCCAGTCCACTTTAGCTTCTACATCAGATCCTTTACCCATGTCAAAGGTTAAGGGTGAAACACTATTTATATCCTGTGAAACCAATATATTGAAAGGTATTAAAGGTAGACAAATGAAACTTGTTGTAGGTGTTACACCGACACTGTTGGTGAACCTACATAACGGTAAAGGATTCAGTAGTATTTGAAATTTGCACTGTTGACGTCTAAAGCACACATTCATTTTAATAACAATGAACCTATTTTCCTGTAGGTAGATCAATGGCTGGGACCTTCTTCCACAGTGGCCATGGTAAAAAGAATGTATAATGCATGTATTGCTGACTCCTTTGGGGGGAATTGGTGCCACTCAGTTCATTTGGTCTGTTGTTGTACTTATAAGAGTACAAGTTAAATGGCATGATACGCATACAAATTGTGAACAGATGCAAACAGTGTACATTGAGAGTCCTCGGAGATGCAATAAGGTTTGATTGTTGATATACCAGTCCATTATAGGTTAAAGGCTTCTGAGCATGTGCGATATGTCATCAGTCATATATAGTCTGGAAGGTAATTTAAGGTACCAACGTTTACTACAATATCTGAAAAACTATCGGACCTACTCCAGTCAAAGTTGGTATGAGATTATTAAACAGTCATACATAAGTGGATATTACATTTAAAGACAATAGGTGCATGAATAAAAAATCTGTCTTTTTAGCTATCACTATATTTCATCAACAACCAGACTTGTTCGTCACGGGTGGAACGAGCATTCATTGAAACAGCCATCTGGATAATGCTACCCCTGCGTCACAGGGCCATATGACACAGTTGAACCAATCAGGAGACACCACAATTAGGCTTGACACATGTGGGAATAGGAACTTGATTTTTGCAACAAGAGAATGCCTCAACCACATGGGGACACCACCTCCCCAGCGCAGCTTTAAACTCATCAGGTTTTTTTTACACAATATCAGACTAGATTCACCTGGTGTTTCTTGTTTAAAGCCACACTCAGCAATATTCCAGCTATATGACGGCAGTTTGTAAATAATCAAGTCTGGAACAAACAATCCAGTGATTGACATTTTGACCATTGATCCACACAACTAGGATACAATGACATGCATCAAACAAGTCAGCGAGCCTGACCACCCGATCCCGTTAGCTGCCTCTTACAACAAGCATAATCGCCTTTTATGGCAAGCATGGGTTGCTGAGGATCTATTTTACCCTGGGTCTTCACTAGTCGGAGGATTAAGTCATACATACAAAGTAGAGTAGGGTACTAAAACACACAACTCTTTATTATCAACACTTTACAGGTATATGCATCAGATCACAAGTGTCAGTGACTTGCATCACTTCATGTACTGTAAACATGCTATAATCATAACAGTGTTTCACCACAACGCAAACATCTTCTCTTGTCACAAGTATGTGTTGAGACATGGATGGGGGATGCTGATCCTCACGTTTATTACTGGGGCCATTGTGAATGGATGCTAACAACACTGTTTATGAACTCAGCCTAAAGCTGACCTATACTGGTCATTTTATGAATAAACTAACATTAAAAGGATTTTGTAAAAGATAACTGAATGCAACAATGAATAAGCTTCTTGCCTCCATTAATACTCACATTCCAGTCATTATTCTGTTGTTTGAAAGAACATCAAACATATAAGGGAACATTATTACCATACAATATTAACATACTGTTTAAATTCACAAAAGGATTTAACAGAAAATATGAAGCATTGTTTTGCATATGAAAGACGGTATACAAGGATCACTGTATAGATATGTTTCTAAGCTGTCTTCAGTCATTATTTTCCTACTTCTGCAGCAAAATGTCCCAATATAGAAAACTTTCACAATTCACATCTGCTCAGTTGCCACATACACTCATTCAGATTCAAGTTCTCGTCAAAGTTTTTTCTTGGGCATGTATTCACTTAGGTTGTGCTGTCTTAGCTGGCTCAAAACCTTCCTTTTCAATCTTCTCTTTATAACGTAGATAATCACGTCGTCTGTCGAAGTATTTTACCTGCAAGAGAAAATGGCAATTTGTTTCATCAACTACGGGACTGGTCCTTTATTATGTCATGTTGCATAACATGGGGAGTTGGAGGTATGTTTCAGCAAAATATGGAACAGTCATAACACCAATCTCAGCACCAGGTAAAAGTACTTAAACTTCAAAAATGATGTTTTCACATTAACTTTAGTTGCCGCTCCCAATCATAATACCAGGTAGGTGTGTAAATTGGAGTAGAGCCTTATTTCTAATGTAAACATGATTAAGGCAATTAACATTTCACAACTATTTGTGTTTACATGTGAAGCTGTAAGTTTAATTTCATTTATTGCTTTTAAAAAATAAGGTGCTGGTTTCTCCTTGCAATAGGAGTTTGGGGCTAGATTCCGTTTTGACCAATCAGCACCGTTTCTGCTCGATGACGTTTTAGCTGTAACCTCGAGAGAGTAAGCTTCATGCATGCAAAGTTATACATGTACTATTGCATTACATGCTTAGAACAATGTCATTCACACACACTTCTATGCAAACTTGCATGTTACTTTCTATCCACAAAGGCATTGAAAATTAATGTTACACAGGTACCCTAATTTCAGGGTTTGTAAACACTGACCCATGTTCTTGTGCACCCCTCTTCAAATAACTTTCTACTTTTTTGACATTTTGACACATCTTCGTTTGACTTTTCTAGGCATGTCCAGTACTCATCTCGAGCAGCCCAACACAGTTTCCTTGCCTCTTGATTTGGTGCATGAGACATTTCTTAATTCTGAAAAGAAAACCTCATTCTATTAACTGTTATCATTCTTATAGTTAGGAGACGGATCATTAATCAGCAACTTTTCATACACATCAATAAGTTGTTTTTGGTCCAACAATGCCTTACCATATTAAACATATATTATTTGCTATGAGTTTAATTAACTGGCATACTTCTTGTGCCTTCTAGTAATATTTGATGTGCTGTTTCTTAGTGGGTTCACAGGTCGTACCGGTGGCTCGAGTTGTGTAAGGTATCATGTTGCTTTTTTGTAAAGTTATTGATTATTAAATAACACGAAGATTATTAACTTAAATTATTTCATTCATATATGATTCGCGTCTTTACCGATAAGAAGCACACTATCACCAATCGCTCCACGGAAGAATGAAAGTTACATGAATGACCTCGGTAACACATGCAGCTTATTATTCCGGAAGTGACCAAACAACACTGGTGGAAAATCCTCCGCGAAGAAAAATATAGAAATATTAGTTACTAATATGTATATTTTTGTTATCTCACGAAGGGAATGTGTATAGTTAAGGTTCTTGAGAACAACATGAGGCCATGTTCATTCCCTGGAATAACGTTGTTATGTTACTAGCTTATTTCTACTACTGCGTTGTAATCTGACGAAGGAAGTGAATCATATCAATTCACGCATGCGCTCGTGAGAGTGCTGTAATGGTGGACAACAACATGGAGGAAAAACTGAGTCACGTTTCTGTAATGGTTGTAAATCAACACTTAGACTCAGTAATAAGATACTAATGAATCATAATAATGGCATATTAATCAAACGTTCTCTATAGCCATGGCTGATAATAATATAGATAGAGGATCGGAAATAGAATCTGATGTGCAAACTGTTGCAAATGTGAACGAGACAAACGAAACTAAGGACCTCACTAAGGTCGATTTTGTGAAAAATCCAGCTGATGGATTAGTGCTGAACAGCAAAATCAAACACAGGAAAGAGGCAAATGGGTTAATAAATCACATTTTAAAAGCCCCTGAAGAGTATGATCAAGCAGAGAGTGGCGATTCTGGCCAAGGAAGCAGCTGCCAAGACTGTGAACATGGTCATCCCGATACAGATGTATCAGAAGTGGCAGTTGGTCTAACGTCGTTGTCAGTGTCAAGCCAGTCCCCACAAGCTCAACTTTCACCAGTATCTCAAAGAGACATTAGAGAAGGCATTGAATATGTCGTGTATGAATCCGAAAAACAGATGCCAGATATAATGAGGCTCATTACGAAAGACTTGTCAGAACCTTATTCAATTTACACTTACAGATACTTCATTCATAATTGGCCCAAACTGTGTTTCCTGGTAAGAGATTTGCAACATTGTTTAATATCTATTGTTTACTACTGCAGTAGTAAGCTTTTGCCCAGAAGTTCCCATTAACGGACAGATCAGGGTATAAAATGTTATTTCAATGGTTCAGTGATCAATACTGTTCCGGGTGTTTGTTTTGCAATTTCTATGCACATTACTGTTTTTCCAATATATTTACATGGTGGTGTTTGCAGATCAGGGTACCGAAATTAACATGAGCAGGGGATTTTGATTGATGCATATTATGATTTGCTGTTATCCATGACATGACAATTAAGATATGCAATGTGCTTTTTCCAAGGCTATGTAAACTTCAGTTTATTGATCTATTGAATTATGACACTAGTATAGGTTCTGCATTCCAATCTGCCTCTCAAAGACAGGTTATTGTATTTTTCTTTACATATATTAAGTCAGTAAAACACACCTATCTATTGAAATATTCTGTTTACACTTTTGTTTCAACTAGATACAACAATAAGAATTAATATGTCCAAGAACACAAACTTTGTGTGCCAAATCTGAATCATGTTCACTTTCCATTGATGGTTATGTGTATTGATATACATTGTATATTTGTATTAGTCTGATAATAATGATGAACATTTCTGAATTTATTCCACAGTTATGAAATCTGTAGGCTAATAATCAGGGTTAGAAATTGGCGCTAGTGCCATAGCATGTATTGTCCTTTCCAAACTGCCCTATAGTTAAGGTATCATAAGGACTGGTTGATATTTGCCATTTTGTAGGGTTTTGCTATATATTATCATTATAGGACTGGTGGACCAAAAATGTTAGTTTCTACCACTAAAAATGCCTAGTAAATTGACTGTTCACCATGTTCACTGTGCTTTGAGCAATACTTTCATATTTATTTGTATCCATTAGGTTTGACATGATCCTGTGATCATGGCCTTGGGTTTAAATCCCGGGTTCACATTGGTTATATGATTATTGGCTTTTACAGCACCATACCAATGTCTGTGGATTTCACGATAAGTGGCAAAGCCCTAAGACCTGCCTCTTCTGGCTTTCCTCCGACATGAACTTGACAAGCTGACAGACAGAAATAGTGTTCAAAGTGGCCAAAAACACAACTCACTCTCTAGCATCAATGATTTGAACATTGTGGTGTGATAGAATGTGATATTGAATGTCATTACTAGTTTATTCTTGTATTTCACATTTCCAGGCTATGGACCAGGAGAAGTGTGTGGGGGCTATCGTCTGCAAGCTAGACATGCACAAGAAGATGGTCCGTAGAGGCTACATAGCCATGCTAGCTATAGATGCAGATTATAGGAGAAGGAAAATAGGTGAGCACACTGAAGGATGGGATAAATTTGCTGGATTAATAAATCCATCGTTTAATTAACAAATGTTCCCTGCTATGGATACTATTTCGTACAGATATACTCTGCGCTAAGCATCCAAATCTTTGTGTGATCATGATCCCTTGTCTGTTTAAAGCCTGGTCATAGGTGTATTATTGTGGACATTATCCAAAGATCAAAATGATAATCTTGAACTAAAGCAGAAGTTTGCCTTAGAAGTTATTAATGTCTACTCCATGCGGTTTATTTCAAAACGTAATATTCAAACAATATTGTTAAGTTGTTTTAAATGACTTGTACCACCAGTAGACTCACCACAAACATAGTCAGGAAATGTATTTGCAATTTTCATGTTTTCATCACAAACTACAAAAAATATGAAAGTTTGTTTTAAGGTTTATCGTCACTTTGGGTAATTAAGTCTTGATAGTTTTTTGGCATGGGTTGCAAGGGAACATCAAATACTACCAAATCAGTGTTTAGCTTTTTGCTGGAGCTAGGCACAAAACAATGATTTATCTTGACTTGCCATGAAGCCCCCAGTCTGCAGAAAAGGTGATTTAGGATTCCAAATTTGGAATTAAAATGTTCTCAATTCCTGTTAATTATTGTTATGACTTGTGGTATGGCTTGATAGAGACGACAGTTATTATACTGATACCCAGACCAATTATGTGGAAGCGGTTTTACTGCTTAGTTATACATAACAAGAACATGCACATTGCATGCAATGTTAAAGTACCTATGAATATATGAAAATAAGAACTTTAGAAAATCTCATTAAAAACATAAAAAGCTTTTCACCTAATTTGACTGCAAAGGGAAATAAGTTGTACAATATAGGGGCTAGGGAGTCTTTTGGGCGACAAATTCTAATACTATTTCAAATTTTTGTTCTCCCACTCCCAGTACAACATGCTCAAAAACTTCGATGAAATCCTGCACTCGTACGCCAGTCAGGGGATCTCATTTTTTAGTATATCAGTGTTTCACTTTTGGTCAACCTTGCATTATTGTGAATTATTTAAGCTGGATGTATAACTGTCACATATTTCAATTACAAGGTCATTGTCAAATTCAACCTTTATTGTAAGGTGAACAAAATAATTCAGGAAGTATTTAGAGTACAACTTAAATTAACTTGCTGTCTCCTAGAATTCACAGTAGTCACACTTGAAACATTGTCCCTATGCAATCAAGTGGCTGGACCTGTGAAGATCCTGGATAGAATAGGTCTTCAGCAACCCATTCTTGCTGTAAAAGGCGACTGTGCTTGTCATAAGAGGCGTCTAACAGGATCGGGTGGTTAGGCTCGCTGACTTGGTTGATGCATGTCATCGTATCCCAATGGCGTTGATCGATGCTCATGATGTCAATTACTGGATTGTCTGGTCCAGACTCGATTATTTACAGAGCGGCGTCATGTAGCTGGAATATTGCTGAGTGTGGCCTTAAACAACAAATAAACAATAAACAAACAATCAAGTGGCTTACCTTGTGATCATAATCAGTGACATGTCATGATGAAACTTAACACACTTGACTAAATATGTTTTGGTTGCTTTGCTAGTTATTCCCTTTTAAGGAAGGCTTTAATGAGCAGTGTTTGGGTTTCTTGTATTATATTGTGTGCCCTTACTGATCAGTGTTCAATCTATTATGTGCCCTTTAGGTTTTTGCAGTTGGGACCCTAAATCTGAATCTTGTAACATTAGTGTTATGACCTAACTGATTTTCATGCTTAAGTACTGTCAATACAATTGACAAAGGTTTTGTATCATGACCAACAGCATTGTTCCTCATGGGGATTCCGGGTTAGAATAAGTCCCCAGGAACCTTTGCTGGTTGTAGGAGGCAACCAAATGGATTGGGTGGTCAGACTTGGTGGCTGGGTTGACGTGAAGCTTTGCTTACAAAATCAACCACTTGATTGTTTGGCCCAGACTTGATTATGTACAGGCAGCCGGATTATTGCTGAGTGCAGCATGAAACAACAAACAAAAACCTAGTAGCCTAGTGGTAATGCCTTGACTAGTCACACCAAAGACCAGGGTTTAATTCCCCAGATGGGTACAATGTGTGCAGCCCATTCTTTTTGGCTGGAATGATGCAGTCTTAAAACCCAACTCACTCACATATTTCTTATTTATATGAGACTTTTGAATACAATGCTGACTTGATATTTAATTAAGTTTATAAATTTTATTACAAATCTATTATATATGATGTTGCTATGTTACTTTAATATGTTTGTCTGTGACATACCTCATGTATGTGATGTTAGTATTGTGGTGGGGGCACGAGTGGCTAAGTCGTCTAAGGCGCTGCAATTCTTTGTGCAGAGTTGCGTCCCTTGGGCACGCCAGAAACCTTTGATTGTGGATTTGAATCCCGGTTCACCCCGATTATGTTTCTAGGCTTCTCAGCACCATACCCAAGCTCGTGGGTTTCACCGAAGTGGTTAACGTCTCAGACCTGCATCACTTCGGGCTTTCCTCCCACATTAAGCAGACACACCGTGATATAACCGGAATACTGTTAAAAGTGGTGTTAAACACAACTCACTCACTAGTATTGCGGTGCAGATTTGAGATCAATGGAAGGTCATTATTGTTTCAAATATGGACCACTGCAGATCACATTACTGGTACGTTTCTCTATCATTACTGATTCCTAATAATTTGTATTTCTGTGTATTTTTCCTAGGATCCAATTTAGTGACGAAGGCAATCAGAGCCATGATAGCTGATGACTGTGATGAAGTAAGTATTGAAGATGTTTTAGAACTGGGACTTCACTTTAAATCCAAATCAGTACACTTCATAGGGGATATGCAGTGTACACAGACCTTTTGGAAGTAGCCACAAGGTTAACAAAAAAGTAGAATCCTTTTTCAAGGTCCTGCAAAATGTAACATTTCTATAAAAGTGATTTGACAGGAAAATGTTATTGCTAGTAGGAAAAAAATGAACATTTTGAATTTATCATGTGAAACTGTACATAATGGTAAGTTACATGTCTTAGGGGCACATGACTGGGTTGTCTTGAATGCCAACCCTTATCATTCAGATCATGAGATTAAATCTCAGATCTGTCCCGGGTCAGTTGTAATTGTAATTATCTGTAGCCTGTGTCCATTTGGCTTTCCTTCATGTTGAACTACAAATACAATTTAAATCTGTGTTAATCAACCTCACTGGATAGTAACATGAGCATCAGAGGCATTGTCCAACTTATCAAATATTATCCTGTTGATTCGCTGGAAATGACTTTATGTTCTGCATTGTCCCGGTTTATCATGTAAATGGTGTAGGTCTGTCATGATGTAGATGTAGATGTATGATGTTGTATTCAATAGTGTATGAAACAGCTCCAGGAAGATAAATTGTTTGATAGGCATTACTGAGGAGTTGACAGATGACAAGGGAGACACAATCTTATGGATAACAACTTCTTTAAGACTGTAAAAAGCAACGTTTCGATATAGGTCCTTATACCGTTGTCAAGCAAGACTGAATGAGCTCCAGGAAGGAGGGATATGCTTAAAATACATCACCATTATCCATTAATTTTGAGTTGCTTACATACAAATATGCATGGAAAATAGTGAAAAAATATTTTTTTGGTATAACAACACTTTGCATAATTATCCAATGTGTCGTTTTCAACATGTACTTGTAATTTGTTTTAAAGATTGTTACTTAATGATCGAAACAGGCATAACACATTCATGAACTCTATTGCAGTGAATAATGTTTATAATTGGTGCTACGTCTTACCTATTGATAATTACACATGTGAATCAGTGTTGCGAGTTTATGGTACATATAACACTCGGGCAGGATACAACAGATATGAATCAGAAGTCACTTGAAACTGCATTTTAAGGGGGACTGGGCCAAAAAGAGTAAAAGGGTACTGAGTACACAAATAAAACTACCAATATCCATTGTTAATGCTAAATTGTGAGTAAATACTCCACGGCTCCCAAACATATCTGGAGCCCTGATATAATTGTGTTTGGCTTTGTTTCAGGTTGTCCTGGAGACAGAGATCACAAACAAGGCAGCATTGCGACTGTATGAGAACCTGGGTTTTGTCCGAGACAAGCGACTGTTTCGATATTACTTGAATGGTGTGGATGCTCTCAGGTTGAAACTTTGGCTTAGATAGGACACTCTCAGAACTTCCCAATATTTTTGATTTCAGATGAATAATACAGATGTGTAAATTATTTGTGACACTTTGTTGTGGAGCTTTCAGAGAATAAATCTCCATGTATGTACACTTTTACACTGATTGTTGTTTTATTTTTTTTCTTGACTTCAGTTTATCATTGAGCAATGTCTTGTTTTTCTAGGATAGGTTTTTCAAGGATTGGTTATTCATTTATCATGACATAACCCCGTTTTTCTGAAATATTCCGTGTTCAAAGATAACTGTGCCAATAACTTTAATTTATGTGAAACGATGAACAGATGCAGGTATTTCTGTCTTTAAGTAGATTTTTGTTATAACACGAGGATAGTGTATTAAAACTGTGGAAATTTAAATTTCCTGTCGACCAACTGTACCAGTTATCGCCATCGTCTGAACAGCAGGTGCCACATGATCACACACCGCACTTGTTATACAAGTTGAATTTACTATTTTCTCTGGTATGGCACTCAATCTTTTCTAATGTTGTATTTGAGCAAGGTGATTATATGGTGTGTGTTTTAGTATTTCCTCACAAGAGTCAGTTTTGTTCATTTTTGGATAAATATTTCTCCCTTCTAATAAAAACGAGCAAAAGTTACAGGAGATGCCAAAGCGCGCTATAATGGGGAGTTGGCGATCACTGGTCGATAGCCAGTGGACAATGCCTTTTAGAAATGGTAACATGTAGCATGAAATATTTGGGATTATACTTCTTTGGGTAGAGTCCCATCGACTCAAACTCACAATCTCAGAGTAAGGCACTTAATCTCCAGCGGGGCGGTGGGGTAGCCTGGTAGGGTAGCCTCGTGGTTAAAAGTGTTCGCTCGTCACAGGAAGGTCTTGGTTCGATTCTCCACATGGGTTCAATGTGTGAAGACCATTTCTGGTGTTTCCCCCGCTGTGATATTGCTGGTATATTGGAATAAGCGGTGTAAAACCATACTCACACACTCACTAATCACCAGCACACAAAGTCAGAGACCTTACCCACTCGGCCACAGACTACTTGACAAAGAAAGTGTAATCCCAAATATAACATACGTAACATTTACTTGATAACTTACTGTAACTCGACGAAAGCCCCAAACAAAGTACTCAAATGTTATTTGTTCAGAGAAACTAAACCTATCATTTGAAGTTTGCTAGAATCTAGTATATAGTATAACATATTTTTCAACATAGATTATTGGTAACATCCTGCACAGAAAGGGTCCTTCGTACCTCCTGTTGTAAGAGCTGATTACAGCGGGACTTGGGACTCCGTGACTTACCTGATCGTCATCATAGCAGATGTCATGGATAGTTCCCTTCAGTCCTTAGTTTGCCTGGGATGAATAACAGGCCTCTCTGATATGGCTGTTATTGTGCTGACTGGAGCCATTAACAACGTTCACTCACTCACTCAGATTGCTGACCGCCTCTGTAGTCTGGTGGATAGAGCATATGGTCCAGAACGGAAGGTCGGTGATTTGATCCACGGCCGCTTTATACCTTAAACGATGATAATTCTTGTTACCCTGCCTGACGCTCGGCATTTGTCAGTTTGTTGTTTAACGCCGCACTCAGCAACATTCCAGCTATGTGATTGCGATCTGTAAATAATCGAGTAAGGACCAGACAACCCAGGGATTGACATCATAAGCATCGATCCACTCAATTTGACATGAATCAGCCAAGTCAGCGAGCCTGACCCCCCGATCCCGTTAGTCATCCCTTGCGACAGGCATAGTCGCCTTTTACGTCAAGCATGGGTTGCTGAAGACCTATTCTACCGTTTGGCATTAAGAAAAGTGAAAAAGACTGGTCGGCTCGAAAGAAAAAATGGTCACTGTCGTTGGGTTGGTTGATGCATGGTTATAGCGTGTTTGTATCATAATTATTTCAGAAATCCCTATAACAAATAGAGCCTCCTGTCCAGGTAACCATGCGCCATGTGAAACAAATGGCGTTAGAAATATAAAGAACGACAACATATTCACTCACAGATTCACGCTTTTTATAAGTGGATGCAACAGAATTATGGTACACCCTACTAGAGAATTGTTTTCAGATGAATCATTTGACCTGATATTGTTAATGGCAAAAGTTTACATTTACAAATGCAAAGTTTTTAAGACCACTCTAAGCTTGATGCATTTCAAAAGAGTTCTTCAGGACAGATATTATGTTGAAAAGAACAGGTATTATGCTAAAAGTTTTATCAGAAATGGATGCTTTACCATTTTCTTTGTGACTGACATACTAAGACATGTATTATCTGCTTGGATTGAAATTGACCCTCGTTGTTTGTTTGTAATGAATCTCATGTACAGTTCGACTATATGACAGTGGAACGGGAAATCCAGTAATTGACATGAGTATCGCCATGGATCCACGCAACTGGGATAGGATACCCTGACATGCAATTAACTGAGTCACAAATCACAACTCTCTGTCTGGCAGAGTATCACCTATCCAAATATGGTGCACACTTAAGAAAATGCAGAAAGATGCCAAGGTTTTGTGATATTACAGTGAAAAGTTTCTTGAGATGATTTAGTCTCAGTGTTGGACACACCAAATAAATCCCAATTGCGCGGATCGATGCTCGTGATTGTAACTACTCAATTGTCTGGTGAGGACTCGATAATTTTCTGACCGCCGTTATATAGCTGGAACATTGCTGAGTGCGGCGTTAAATAACAAACAAAAAACAAACGACTTGCAGAGGTCTCCGGGATATATATTCTTACCCGGCGTGCCACACGGGTCTCGTGTCATCATCGTACCGGTGCAGCGGTTATTTATATCAATGACTGGCTTGTCTAGCCTAAACGCCTATATTACTGCCAGACTGCCGTGATATATATTGTTTGAATATTGCCGACTGTATCGTAAAACAATAAACGGACAAATGTCAACGATGATCGGTACCACATGGAGTAAGTCCCATCCGGTACATAGACTGCCAGTGTCAATGTAATCTCGTCCAGAGAAATTGAGCATATGCTTGTGATACACATTTTCAGTGATTCCAAGAAATGAACGCGCATAGAGGAAGGGAGAACAAAATCCCGGTCGTGAAAAAAGTATACATGTAAAAACATTTACACTATAGGAGTGAGTGAGTATGGTTTTACGCCGCTTTTAGCAATATTCCAGCAATATCACGGCGGGGGACACCAGAAATGGGCTTCACAATTTGTACCCATGTCGGGAATCGAACCCAGGTCTTTGGCGTGACGAGCGAACGTTTTAACCACTAGGTTACCCGACCGCCCCTACACTATAGGAACAGATTCTCTTTGACACAAACGCATATTATGTCCTAGCCAGTGGTGGCGTACTTATACAGCACATTTATGCATTTCTATATTGTTTATCTTTTAGATACATTTTTCAAAACCATAGAGTCGGTGTTAATAATGAAAACATCTAATATGGTGTATTTGTCAAAAGTGAAGAACTGGGTTTTTTTATGAAATAAAATCAAGTAATTAAAAGAAATGCTGCAGACTTTCGAGTGACTCTTCAAAGAGTTACGCCCCTTCCCTTATCAATCCACTTTAAGTGCATATATTTGTGAACAGGCGCTGCTGGAATTAGATAAGATTACTCTCTAATGTTAAGTTAATTATAGCCTACATGTGTGGACATATTACTGTAGGATGGACGGTGGTGTAGCCTCGGAGTTTTGACATAATGTTGTTATATCTTTCTTTCTTTCCTTGCTGTTTAACACCAGGACCAGACAATCCAGTGATTGACATCATAAGCATCGATCTACACAATGGATGATACGAAGACATTCATCAACCAAGCCAGCCAGCCTTACCACCCCATCCCGTTGGCCGCCTCTTACAACAAACACTGCTTGATGAAGACCAATTCCAACACGTATCTTCACGTTAAGATCTGGAACAAAATCTGACCTTGTTGGCTGCTTTGGAAATGTGATGCCATCTGGAGTGAATGTGGTTAATCGAAGTCTCCATCCTTGACGGGGCAGTAATCACCAACATGCTACAACTTGGTATCGCTTAAACATTTTCTTATTATGCATCGCAGGTGTTCCTGCCCTACATTGCATCTCGGCTTCAGCATACTGAGAGACTGGATGCCGTGTGGGATACATGCATCAAGAATCGTTTAAAGGCTCGGGGAAGATGCAAGAGAGGAAAGGACATTAGAAGAAGGGCTGAGGGTTGAACCCTCAAGTCCAATTCCTAGAAACAGGCCGGAGTTCCTCCGTACTGATGCAGTTTGTTTTATGTTTAACGCCGCACTCAGCAATATTCCAGCTATATGACGGCGGGCTGTAAATAATCGAGTCTGGACCAGACAATCCAGTGATTGATATCACGAGCATCGATCCACTCAATTGGGATACGATGACATGAATCAACCAAGTCAGCGAACCTGACCACCCGATCCCATTAGACGCCTCTTACGACAAGCGTAGTCACCTTTTACGGCAAGCATGGGTTGCTGGAGACCTATTCTACCCCGGATCTTCACGGGACGAATGATCATAATTATAACAGCAAGTGATAAGGTCTTGGCATAGCAACATTACAGCCATTGCATGACTACGCCAATGTGACAACCCAATGTAATATCGACAAGCATAGTCACCTTTTACTGCACGCATGGGTTGCTGAAGACCTATTCTACCCCGGATCTTCATGGGTCATGAAGAAGAAGAGAGAAATATTTGCCTATTTGAGCCACGAAACAGCCAGCGTGAAGCTGACAAACACTTTATCAGCATGTGTCACGGAGATGTTGTCTGCTGTAATTGATTGGGCTTGCTCCCTGCACGCATGAGGAAGCTGACACACGTTACATGGCAGATGCTGTGAGACAGGGTTACTGTGAGATGATAATCCACACTACCTTTAAATTGACACGATCTGGGTCGCCTATGCTTCAGGGAAAAAACTCCCTGATCATTTCAGCTCATGAGATAGCAAGGGCACTAGGCTCTGAGAAATGTTTGGCATTACCAATGTTGCATGCATGCACAGGTTGTGACACGGGGTCTTTCTTTGGTGGACGTGGAAAGAAGACTGCATGTGAAACGTGGAAGATGTATGATGAAGTCACACCTGCACAGTGCATCTTGGCTAATCTACCGGCATCCATAGATGACTCGTTTGAAACAGTTTGGACGATTTGTTCTAATGATGTATGACAGGTCTAGTAGTATGTTGATGCAAGGCAACAACCATCTTCCCGAGGCAAGGGCGTTACCAGAAAAGTCTACTTTCCGAACCTTGCCGAACTAGGCTGGAATTTCCAGGCTCGATTTAGCGCCATCAGTGGCTATTACGAGTTATGTTCCTTCTATTTCCCCCCTCCTGACCAATATTATGGACTCAGAGTCTTTTTTTATATTAAATTAGACATTGACAAAAACACTCTTTCACACTCCTTTTCTGCACTCATCCATAACAAGGATTAATATAATTAAATCAAAACAGAAATTTAACTAAAATTCATTATATTCTCAAGATGAGTGAGTGAGTTGGGTTTAACGCCGCTTTTAGCTGTATTCCAGTTATATCAAGGCGTGTCTGCTTAAGGTGGGAGGAAAGACTGAAGTGATGCAGGTCTGAGACGTTTATCACTACGGTGAAACACACGAGCTTGGGTATGGTGCTGACAAACCTAGAAACATAATCGGGGTGAACCGGGATTTGAACCCACAATCATAGGTTTCTGGAGTGCAACTCTGCTCAGCGAATTGCGGCGCCTTTGAAGACTGGGCCACCAGTGCCCCCTTCTCAAGATGAATATTCGTTACACCAACCCTTACTACTCTCTCTTGTTCACAACATGAATGCTTTTCGTTAGAGGCAACTAACAGGATCGGGTGGTCAGGCTCTCTGACTTGGTTGATGCTTGTCATCGATCCCAATTGCCTGGGAATATTGCTGAGTGCGGCGTAAAACAACAAACAAATCACACCATGAAGGTTGTTCATAATATATTCACCGCCCAAAGAAACGCGATCCATAGAAACATACAGAGAAGTATGTACGTTAAGAAGAGATGTTTCCAATATGTACCACTAACTTAAAAAACTAACAATCAGTTAAGAGTTACCACAGAGTGTCTATATTCTTATCACGATGTGCTGCACGTGAGTTTCAAACTTTACACGCTTATCCTGCACAAGACAAATGGTGGATGGATCTATGACGTCACATTAGATAGGTTCAAGAGCGTCGGTTCTCACAACATAACAGTATGTTTGTTTGTGCATCGAACCAATCTTATATCTCTTGGATGTGAGTAATTCTTCACATATTATCCAACAGGTATGGTATTCGCGTTTCTTGTGCCAGGGAGTACACATGATCTCCCTCCAACCATAACTGACACATGAATGTCCGTATGTGCCTGGAAGATCCATGTCCGTGTGTTCCTGGAAGACCCCGTCCATGCATGTCCGTATGTGCCTGGAAGATCCATGTCCGTGTGTTCCTGGAAGACCCCGTCCATGCATGTCCGTATGTGCCTGGAAGATCCATGTCCGTGTGTTCCTGGAAGACCCCGTCCATGCATGTCCGTGTGTTCCTGGAAGACCCCGTCCATGCATGTCCGTGTGTTCCTGGAAGACCCCGTCCATGCATGTCCGTGTGTTCCTGGAAGACCCCGTCCATGCATGTCCGTGTGTTCCTGGAAGACCCCGTCCATGCATGTCCGTGTGTTCCTGGAAGACCCCGTCCATGCATGTCCGAGTGTTCCTGGAAGACCCCGTCCGTGCATGTCCGTGTGTTCCTGGAGGACCCCGTCCATGCATGTCCGTGTGTTCCTGGAAGACCCCGTCCATGCATGTCCGTGTGTTCCTGGAGGACCCCGTCCATGCATGTCCGTGTGTTCCTGGAAGACCCCGTCCATGCATGTCCGTGCATGTCCGTGTGTTCCTGGAGGTCCCCGTCCATGCATGTCCGTGTGTTCTGGGATACATGCATCAAGCAAGTCGACGAGCCTGACCACTGGATGCCGTTAGTCGCCTCTTACAAGCATGGGTTGCTGAAGACCAAGTCTAACCCTGAACTTCATTGGGCATTTTTACTGTTAATACCTGGCTACCTGCACATACATCTATTTATAACTCAGTAAAACCATTACATGTGACTGAAGTAATTGGATATAGAAAGTCGTAAGAGGGAATGCTTTGGAAAAAGATGAATAAATTTCTAAAAACGTTTAATCCATATTGGGGCCTTGATAAGGCTTAAATGGTAGAGTAGCCATATGCGGCGAACCCATTCCCCGTGGTTGTGTATATATATAGTGCTGAGAACGTTATCTGTTTATATTGTCTATAAAGCCATCCCCTGTGTCGGAGAATTACTCGTATATCACGTTCTGATAAGAAATGGCTGAGGCCAGCGGGTCGCAACTGAGGGTTATCTCCCCTTTGATGTGGCATGTCGTCAGCTGCACTGTCTATAGATAAGGACCCAAGGAGGCTGTTTAACGGTTGATCTCAGCATACCAATATGTCAGATGAGTGTGATAATTACCATAAAGATGATCTTGAGGTCGTTTCAATCTCATTAAAATCAGATCTTAGTTCTTGCTATCTCTAAACAAAGACCTGAGGACATCCCATTACGGGTCACGTCAGAACGACCTTTCGCGAATTTTGACCGACCAATGAAATGACTGACAAGAAATCGACATTGGCCAATAAGATGGCAGTTTTCTCGAGCTTTACGACACTAGTTTCAAACTGGCGACTACGCATCGAAACATATTTTGACGTATTCTCGATTAAAAGTTTTAACCTGATATGAAAAACATTCTGGAATGGCTTATAAATGGCCTAGATTGTATGGATATAATCATAAAACCCCGTGTTAAATATATCGTGGTTGCATGATTAGAAAACACATTCCGACTGTCACTTTCATCATCTGGTAAGCGACGCTCTGATTGGTTGGTCGTTCTGACGTGACCCGTAATGGGTTGTCCTCAGATCTTTGTTTAGCGATAGCGAGAACTAAGATCTGATCTTAATGCGATTAAGGTCATTTCGATATACTTATGGCCATACATTCTTTTACGGAGGTGCTAAACCTTAATCATCAAAAGGTACAACATATATTAAACATTGTGGTTTGGTGGAATAGACGTCTTAAACTACTCATTTTTGATATTACGAATTTATATATTCACATACTGTATAAATATTCGTACTTTTGGACAAAATGTCCAATTTTCGTCGTTGTGCGTGCATGTGTGAGTGTGTGTGTGGTATAACCTATATAGTCGTCACAAACGTTGGCTTACAACGCCGAAAACCCGGATTCGGTTTACAAAGTAGCAATGTAAGAACTTTGTCATATAGACACATGGCGTATACTTGTATTATCATACAGACACGTGTGGCGTATTTCTATCGTGTCAGTAATACACGCACGTGTGGTTCTTAAGCATTGTTATAAAGAAACTTATTTCATCTTCTGATATATGTTAGGTGTATCGCCCATTCAGATGGCGTCCACGCATTCGGAATACAAAACCACACGAATGCGACCAGGTTATGACCAGGTCTAAGGCGCCGTCCCTTGGACACGCCCTAAACCTATATGATTGTGGGTTCGAATCCCAGTTCGCCCCGATTATGTATATAGGTTTGGCAGCACCATGCCATTGCTCATGGGTTTCACCAAAGTGGAAAACGCCCGAGAAATGCATGACTTTGGGCTCTCTTCCAACATTAAAGCTGATACACCGTATTAAAACTGGAATACTGTTCAAAGCGGCGTTAAACCCCAAATCACTCACTCCAACAAAAAGCTGACACGCCGCGATTGACCCGTGAAGACCCGGTTAAGAATAGGTCTTCAGCAACCCATGCTTGTAAGAGGCGACGGATGGTCAAGCTCGCTGACTTGGTTGATGCATGTCATCGTATCCCAATTGCATGGATCGATGCTCATGACGACAATCACTGGATTGTCTGATCCAGACTAGATATTGACAGACTACCGTCATGTAGCTTGAATATTGCTAAGTGCGGCATTAAACAACAAACAAACAAAACACACCATGATTAATATTGTTCTAATACAAGCTAATTTGCTGAATCACTTGGAAGGCAGAGGTATTATCGGTATCTTTACGTCACAGCAGGAACTACAAACTTTGTGTAGGACGTACACCATTTCAACAGGGACAGACTGGGAGGGGTGTACGCTAACTGTCAAATCCACATATGCCCGTGACGCACACTGTGGAGGTTCGACGCTGATGATGTCAATCACTGGATTGTCTAGTCCAGACTCGATTACTTAGAGACCGCCGTCATATAGCTGGAATAGTGCGGCGTTAAACAACAAACAAACAAGTTTTCAACAGAGACAGATTGGGAGGGGGTGTGCGATGACTGTCAGAACAACCCTATGCCCGTGACACACACTGTGCAGCTGGTGCTATTGGTCCTGAAGGGCTTGGTGGCAGCTAATAGCGCACCTGTGACTAGTATCTCTGTGACTAGCGCACAACGGGGGCGCGAGGCTTTGTGTAGGAAGTACCATGTCGATGTGGGTAGATGGAGAGCGGGCGTAGTTCCTGCATTCCTGCACATGACCGTCGCATCGACTGTGGATGTGCTCTATAGGTGATAACCTGCTGTCTTCCTCCAGTGTTATACATGCCGCCCTCAACGAAGTACCGATAAACCACGTCACGTGACAGGCTGGTTCCACTTACCTGGTCGCTCCACTTAGATCAGCGCCTAACAAACAACGCTCGCGAACCTGTCCGTCAAGTCCACTGACCAAACAATAAATAAATGTGAAATCAGGTCAAGATCCTTGACGATTGAGTATAATTGAATGTTAAGACCATTCTTCGCTCTCCCCATTTTACCAAATATGGCACCGGGCGGTCTCGCGCCTGTCTGACACGAGAAGCACGTGTTCTCACCACGCAAGTATGTTCTGCCTCGCAATCCGAGACAGTAAATAGTTCGCAGTGCGCATTGAGCCTACAAGTTATATCTAGTGGTTCATGAACGTCTACTAGCGAGGGATTGTCGCGTACAGGAAAAGTAGACCCATAAATGAGTTTGTGTCTATTTTTACAAGGATACGGCTGATTCTCTCGTTAACGGTTGATGTATTTCTCCGCCTTACCTGAGCAAGAGCAACGACGATAAGCGAAAGTATTTGGAACACCTTGGAATTATTATACTATTTCAACCATGGTAAGTAATACCAAATTTATTTTATTTTACACAGATTAAGTTAAAACAATCAATGTTTCTATACGTACTTGCTAATTTCGGCATCAAATTGATAAATGAAACCAATAACAGTTTCAATTGTTTCAAGAACTGACGTGACCCGAATTGGTCTAGCTCACATTTAGGGTAATGTCAAACACGCATTCCCCGCTAATGCCTAAGCTGGTCACAAGGCCCGCCCTTCCGCGCGTTTCCAACCAAGTATGTTTTGTTTGAGTTTACCATTTCTACATTTGCTGGGCGCCAAATCCTTTCCCCTTACACTTTCAGAACTTTAAATGAATGATATAAATATTTACGTCTTTCAAATTGCCACCTATATCTGTCTGTCAATTAAGTCCAGTCTTCTTCAGTGATGTGTATATAATCTCCTGATACATTCCTCGAGAGAGAGCTTCACCTGGCCTGTTAATTCCAACTTTGACACATTAACGAGGCGCGGTAGGCTCATTATGAGTTGAGGGAGCGTCGTGTGGGGATATCTGTGCTATCTCTGGGGCCATCACTTCGTCCTCACCCCCCGTGTGCCCACACGGCTATAGTTAGCTACCCCGGGGGATGGGGGTCTGCATTACCACGGGAATCAACATTTAGCAAGAAACGTACCAAGAACACTTATACACCACGACGTATACAAATTTTTATGTAGATCTAACTCAATATTGGCTAGAGCTGTCTTGTTTGAGACAGTATACGTTACAATGCAATTGCTCCCCATCTGAAAGTAAGACACACCTGTCTCTCATTAAAGTATAATTTATTACAAAATTGGTTTTGTAATATAAAACCCCTCTAAAACTGATATCTTCACTTTTTAACTAGTTTTTATCGGAGAACATTTATTTTCAGTATCCATTTGTGTAACACATCTATTGCTCTATCCTATTGGTGAACGTTAAATTCAGATCGGAATATTTACAGTTTTTAAACCTGAGAATTGTTTGTATATAAGTTTATACCTTGAGTGTATTTGTTAAAAGCCGACTAAACAAAGTCGTACAAGTATTTTTTACTTCAAGTCTCGCTGGGTCACGTCACCCAGCGTTTGAGACGAGGATTAGATTTCCGATACAAACAATGTACGTGTCCCACAAAGAAGAAGTCGCACAACATATTTGTCATGCTTCAAGTAACACGTGACGTATTTTCTCTACAAATATGATAGACTATACCAACATAAGAAGAGTTTAGGAATGAAATAGGCACCCAGTCTTTAATACACATCTGATCTTGAAAATAAGTAACCTTCTCACTTAGTGCAGGTCATCGTATCCCAGTTGCATAGATCGATGCTCAGGATGTCAATCACTGGATTATCTGGTCCAAACTAGATTAATTACAGACCGCCGTCATATATCTGGAATATTGCTGAGTGCGGCGTTTAACAACACACAAACAAACAAACAAAAACAGTAAACGAATCATCCCAATTTAGAAACCATATTATAAACATATCTTTAAGTGGCATTTTAGAAGCTCTAGTATCAATGAAGACTTACGGATTTCCAAGTATTTATTCTTTCAAAGCGTCATTTCGGTGTAACTATACCTTTTTACGGAAGAGGTACCACATTTGTGGTCACAAACTATAGGCCAGGTCTCAATGAAACGTCGGGTTATTCAATGTTCGAAACTTAACTAACTTACAATAACACACCGTGTACACTGATACTGAAGCGGTCTTTCTTCACTCTATTGATAAGCGGACGAGTGACCCAACATTCTTGCTTTCTTCTAGCACGTTTTGCACGTGCACGGGCAGCACACGGTCACATGAAATATACAGCTGCAGTTCGTTGATTGGTGTACGGATGTGTTGCACGTGATAGAATGATGACCTCTCACGTTGAACAAGAACATTCAGGTGTGCTGTGACTGATGTGCTCTTGTGTTACTCTTATCTGATGAAATGTAAATGTTGTACCGTCTGTTCAAACTTGTCACTCTGGCAAACTGATTATTGAAATGTTTCAACAGACAGTGGCGCTGTATCTTGTGGTCTTCCACAAGCGTTTCAAGTTGTGCTTCGATTATTTTAGTCACAACTTACTTTTCCTCAGATAGCTTTTGTCACAGAGAAATATTCTGGTATCATATCGTGACACATGTTAACATCTCACATCTAGTGGTATACGTCAGTTGTTTTCACCATGATGTTAGTCACTGGATTGTCTGGTCCAGACTCGATTATATTCAGACAGCCATCATATATCTGGAATATTGATGAGTGAGGCGTTTAAACAACAAACAAACAAGTCGTTTTCACCATCCATGAACCTGAACCGGAAGTGTGTTGTCTTATCGCAACAAGATTTGGTCAGCAACTTGCAGGCAAGGAAAAGCTGACCACTGTACCTTGTTCCTGGAAATAAAACCAACTGTGGTTTTAAAGATAAAAACATATGACTGAGAACAAGGATTAATTTATAGTGGCCTAATATGTGATGTATGCACATTACGGGGTGTGTGGTCGCCAAATTATAGTATTTTATTTGTCTTTGCTTGAGATGCATTTTGTAAGAATTTACAACCAATGACACTGTATGATTAGTCATCTGTAGAAATAAGAAACATGCAGCTGAACACTCTAGTGATGTTATATTCACACAGCTATTTAGTGTCATCGCCACTGGCATCTTTCCGAAACTGTTACTGGGGTACATTTGAGCTTTTAGAAAAATAACTTAGCCGAACCTTAATGCACTCCTGGCATAGGCGACTGACTAATAAAGTATGCTACTGAACTCTCACTTAAAACGTTACCTTGCTCAGTCTTCCTTTGATTTTAGACCCGTGAAGATTACGGGGTAGAATAGGTCTTCAGCAACCCATGCTTGCCGTAAAAGGTGACTATGCTTGTCGTAAAAGGCGACTAACGGGATCGGGTGGTCAGGCTCGCTGACTTGGTCGATGCATGTCATCGATCCCAATTGCGTGGATCGATGCTCATGATATTAATCACTGGATTGTCTGGTCCAGTCTCGATTATTTTCAGACCACCGTCATATAGCTGGATTATTGCTGAGTGCGGCGTTAAAAAACAAACCAACCAACCAAGTCGTACACATGCAAGTGTTTATATCAATACAATTTAACGTTCATTCATGTTCACAGATCTGTTTCGTTCAGAACTACATGTATTTCTGTAAGTTCCTGAAGCTTTGCCATGTCTTGAATCATGCAGGGCCCTCATACGTACCAACCTTGCCCTTTACACGTGTACGTCATACCGTGTAATATGACCTTCCGCCAATAACAACTGCATGCGTATATATATTTTACTACGTGTATATATTTGGAACAGAAGCCGATGTACCAAATATCAATGTCAAATAGAAAAGGTGAGCAGTATTATTTCTGTTATTGGTTGACACACACTGATTGACTTTAACGCGGCAAAAGGAATGTGTCAGTCTGTCCACCAAAAAATCAACTGTAAAAATGTAGGTGTATTACTCGCACGGGGTCTCGTCCGGATGTATATGGTCAGGGAGACGTGTTCACTGCATGATATGACCTAAATAGAGTTCAGAACAACGTTGATGAGATTGTGTAAGGGTGTCGCTGACTTAACTTCCATAATAAAAGCAGATCCGAGTTGATGAGTTTGTTTGTTCGTTGTTTAACGCCGCACTCAGCAATATTCCAACTATATGACGGCGGGCTGTAAATAATCGAATCTGGACCAGACAATCCGGTGATTGACATCATGAGCATCGATCCACGCAGTTGGGATCGATGACATGCATCAACCAAGTCAGAGAGCCTGAAATCCGATCCCGTTAGTCGCCTCTTACGACAAGCATAGTCGTCTTTTAAATCAAGCATGTGTTGCTGAAGACCTATTCTACCCTGGATCTTCACGGGTAGAACCCATGCAAACAGACTGAAGAAACTACGTCACAGTCAAACCGCTTCCCCGAAGGAACTTATGTACAAATGTATATTCATTTATGATTATCAGTTAACCCATCCTAAGTCTAGTGCCAACATACTGCGACCGAGTGATGTGATAAATAGGCGATAATTCCCGACAGGCAATATCATGGGATATTTCACAACACTGCACGGCCGGTATGCAAGGGACCGAGCTCAAGCCTATATACCTACCCTTACTCTATACAAGGCGTTCTGGCTAGTTAGAAGGGAATCCCGTTTATGACCGCCTGGCGGGCATTAAAACTCAAGCCGCTGCCATGAACATATCTAGAACCGTCATCAACATATATGCGGTTCTATATCAATAACTGTTCTGGAAAACGTATTTTCGTTCTCTGAATGAACAGGAAAGTAAAACAAAGACTTGAAGCCCCGTCATATTGTCTGGTGCTTGCGTAGACAAGATGGTTTGTCCATAACTCACAGTTATGTACGCTCGTGTTGTTATTTCCACACCCAAATACCTCCTTCAATCTGTTGGCATGGCGCCACGTGCATCAGAAGCGGCGAGAATGCGCGTCAACAGCACGACCGAGGGCATTTCCTTTCACTCAGAACCACCTCGGCTAATTTCGGCACTGGTACATCAGATAGGTATTTCGGCACAGTGGCTTTATCTCTGAGAGTATGAAGATCTACTTCTGCATACCTGATTGACATGGAGTTGGATGAGTAGCCACGACGGCAGACAAGACTTAAACATGGCCGACTGCCAATTGTCTAGATGCCGAACAATCAGATGACGTAATCATTACTTCGATATCTCGGAGTTTGCCAACCTGTTCCTGGTAGAATGTCTTAAAATAGAACATGTATCCCATATCTCCAGAGGCAAAAACGTGACTGTACATTTTTTATTTATTATGATGTACTTAGACGCGTGTTTTAAGATTCATATACAATTCACTTAGGGTATTATCGAGATGGCAGGAGACTGACTTGACTGGATCTGGAATGATAGCAAATTCATTGTGCATGTCATTAAGTCCACGAATAACCCGAGGGCGGATCCAACTATTTTGTGAGGGGTCCAAAATAGCAAAATCCTCTTTGCCTACAACATACATTTGGTTTTAGAAAAAAGACCCCTCCCCACTCTCTGGATCGGCCCATGTGACCTACTCCATGGCAACAGCCATCTCTCGTTAAGCGCTCTTATAGTGTTTACTTAGGCCTATCTTACTTGTTTCTCATGAACCTAATCGCAGATGGCGATATTAACCACATTATACCGGTATCACATCTCATCCTGCCGAAATGTATTTTTTTGGTTTATTTTGAGTGATGCTCTTCGCTTCTTTCAGCAACATTGCATTCGTGGGAACAAGACGAATAGGCTTATGATATTGTTCCAATGTGTGGACTCCATAAACCAACGCTTTCACCGCTAGATTACAAACAGCGTTATGCTAGTATGCGAGTGTGTACGAAAATATAACCTCTTGAGTATTCCGGGAACGAATTTCGTCATGCTTGTCGCAAGAGACGAGACAATTGAGGATCGAGTGGTAAGTTTCTTGACCTATTGCATTCGTCACCACTTGCCCCTTTCCGTATCCTGCAAGAAGACTCGTTCCCTTATCGATGAATGTTATGTGCGAAAATACGACAAACCAATCAGAATGCGCGTATGATTTCAAGTTCTTCGTCAAAGAATCCCTCAGAAATAATTATTCATTTGACATGTCTTGCATCTAAAAATAAACCCAAGACACAGTTAAATGTGTTCAATCATACTGTATAATTCCGCATGTCCAGGTGTGCCTTAAATTGCATCTGAAATATATATAATATATGGGGAAATATATGTGAACCATTACGCAACGAGTTGATAATTGTTTTAGGTATGCCCGTTTGCGCTAAGACGGAACCCGGTCACAAAAATGGCCACGAGAGGGGCACGAGTCGCTATTCGGCTTGTCCCGGAATAACACGAGTTGGTCACGAATGGGCCTATTGAGTATCATCGTAACACAATGACATAGACCGACATAGACTAACAACTAGTCTCTGAAATGAACATATCTTACAGAAAAAAAGTTGCTAAATTATCTTAATGAAAATATTATAAAAAGGAGCCCAGAGACTCTCTTCATTTTCAGGGACTAAACAAAGCTGCAAAGCTATAATTTCTTGGAATCTCACGACACATGTAAAGGTTTCCTATCACCCAACACTGGCAAACCGTTGAAAGTGTATGTTGCGGGAACTGCAGTAATATGGACTTGCCAAACATTATAGACTTGCATGGGCTATATTGGATATATTTGTATCAGGGTTTGTATGACAGGCTCTCACTGATACAGCTGGAATATTATATTGCTGACTGCGGCGCTAATCAACATTCACCCATTCACTGAAACGGACATCTTTTGACGGTGTCCGCTAGCTGTTTTGCGGTTAGAATAGTGCCAAACATGGCGTAACATTTCACTCACTCACCAAAAGATAAAACCTTCTCATATACCATTCTTGAAATACCAGGCACGGATGCCAGTTGATCTTTGAGCACTGCTCTGGAAGCCACGCTGCTGATGTGTTACCGACAACGTCCCGTGAATAAACAAACAACGATGTTGTGTGCTTGCATATAGTAATCTTATCAAAGACAAGTGTTGACGGATTTCCCAGCTTTCCCTTGTCAGGTATAGCTTGCAGAACGAGTTTGTTGAACACATAAATAGTGTGTATATTTAGCTCCTTGAGAGCAATGGTAATACACATATATGATATGACTTGTTTGTGTAGCATCTGACTCGCTATGCTCATTTACCTCTCAAAATACAGTCTGTTTACAAGAATCGCCCGTGCATTTAGTCCTCCATTCAGTGGTAGGTATATATATAGGTTGTGAGTTAAGCTGCATCCGTCGCCCCTCATTAGTTACATTTCAGTCATAAAAAACTACACCTACTTCATCTTCCATGGAGGTGATGAAATGGCTTCTCTAGTTTCACCTGTCGGTGCTGTTAGAAGACATTGTGGGTTTCTGGGTTAAAGAACATGCACTGAGAGAAGCTCCATTTAGACGTACAGGGCTGATATTCTAATAACATCGTATTATATTTTACTTTATATTACTATATATTACGTAAACGTAAAAGCTCATGTTCAATGGTTTAAGCCAAACCCCTATTTCTATTTTATGGTTTACGGAGTTTATGCTGAAATCAGCTTGGATAGGTCAAAATATGTATAAAACAGAATAAAAACGTTGTGTAGCTCAATGTATTAAGTTTGGCATGATTTTTTTCGCGACGTTCGGTTTAGTATGAAGTATATACTTACTCATTCTATGCAGGATTTATAAACTGCCGTGCAAAAGAACGTATTCACGCATGTTTGATGGTGGCTTAACGTGAAACAAACAAGAAATGGTTATTCGATGGTGATGTATTTGATACCGGTATCATAGTTGTGTTTAGGACCTTAAGCTGTCAGTGTTTCTGTGACTGTTTTCAGGCTAGTAACGTTTCGTAACGTTTGTAATTGTTTGGTATATACGTTCTTTCTCCCGGCAGTTTACATGCAGTGACGTGTTCATTTATTTCAGCTAGAGAGGACGTTGTTCTCTTGGTGCTTGCAGTTGTCAGAGGCTATTGATCTAAAATATGAAGAGTGAGTGAGTTGTGTTTAACGCCGCTTTTAGCAGTATTCCAGTTATATCACGGCGTGTCAGCTTAATGTGGGAGGAAAGCCCGAAGTGATGCAGGTCTCAGACGTTTACCACATCGGTGAAACCCACGAGCACGGGTATGGTGCTGACAAACTAGAAACATAATTGGGGCGAACCGGGATTCGAACCCGCAATCATAGGTTTCTGGCGTGCCCAAGGGACGAAACTCTGCACAGAGAATTGCAGCGCCTTAGATGACTGGGCCACCCGTGCCCCCCTAAAATGTGAAGAGTGAGTGAGTTAGTATGGTTTTACGCCGCTTTTAGCAATATTCCAGCACTATCACGGCGGGGGACACCAGAAATAGGTTCACACATTGTACCCATGTCGGGAATCGAACCCGGGTCTTCGGCGTGACGAGCGAACGCTTTCACCACTAGGCTACCCGACCGCCCAATGTTTGAAAACAGTTCCATTTTGTTAGTTTTTAGGTGTTGTGTCCTATTTTTATATTATCTGTCGGGCGGGCACACAAAAAACCAAATGTCTCAGTGTAGTTCATGTAGCAAGTTACAGATTTACTCTTGCCACTAGACAATCAAGTGATTGATATTGTGAGCTAGGAGCCACGCCATCGGGGTACGATAATACGCCCTCAACCAAGTCAGAGAAAACTGACCACCGGATCCATTAAGTCGCCTCTTACAACCAGCTGTAGCACCGGGGACCCAGTCGTCTTAGGCACCCCTATTCGCGATGCAGAGTTGCGTCCCTTGGGCATACCAGAAACCTATGATTGTGGGTTCGAATCCCGGTTCGCTCCGATAATGTTTCTAGGTTTGTGTGTGCTCGTGCCTGGAATATTGCTGGAATATTGCTGAGTGCGGCGTTAAATAAGAAACAAACAAACTTCGGGATTTCCACCCACATTTAGCTGACACGCAGTGATATAACTGGAATACTGTTCAAAGCAGCGTTAAAACCCAATTCACTCACTTACTTACTCACTCACTCTTACGACCAGCATATGTTGCTTGGGGCCAAATCTAATCCGGAATCCGGGGTGAACTTAAAACAACAAGAATGCATATAAAACGACAAGAAAATACAGGAAATAACATCAAACAGAGATACAAAAGTGGTATATTGATTCTATAATATTTATATTAACAATCGGTTAAATTTCCCTGACGCACATCCAAATACACATATACTAATACCATCAATACCTAGTTAAATTATGTTCATTTAAAGGCTTTTATTCCTGAATAAATCAATAAATGAAGCTGTTTTTCTTTAACGTGGAAGCTGGAACCAGAGGACCCCCCCCCCCCCCCCCCCCCAGGGGTTGAGTGTTTATGTACACACTTGGTCAACTAGTGTGACGTAAATCACTTGGGTTATTATATACCTTGGTAAACGCGGGTTTGCTTGGGTCGTCCATGTTTTGAAAACTACATAATTTCTCTCGTCAAATGATCGGACGGCTATTTTAAGCTTCGTGTAACCTTTCAATGATTGTGTTTATGATTGTGATTGTAATTTTGTGTTTGTAATAACCTGGTCATAAAACAGGATGGGTGAGCGGAAGGTGGGTCGATCCCCGGCCGCGTTATCTCAAAAGATTTTAAAGGATGGTACTTGGTATTACCCTGCCTGGCGCTCGGCATTAAGGGTTGGTTGGGTGGTCTGTTGTTTAACGGCGCACTCAGCAATATTCCAGCTATATGACGGCGCTCTGTAAATAATCGAGTCTGGACCAGACAATTGCACGGGTTAGAATGGGTCTTCAGCAACCCATGCATGCTTGCAAAGCGACTATGCTTGTCGAAAAGGCGACCAACGGGATCATGTGGTCAGGCTCGCTGACTTGGTTGATGCATGTCATCGTACCCCAATTTCGTGGATCGATGCTCATGACATCAATCACTAGATTACTACAGACTTGATTTTATACAGACCACGCATGCCATTAAGAAAGTGGTCAAATATAACTAAGAAAGTGTTATCCCAAATATAACAATTATTATATCTACAGACCGCCGTAATATAGCTGGAATAATTGCTTAGTGCAGCGTTAAACCACAAACAATCAAAACGTTCAAAACAGGCAAACTTTATTCCATGAAAGGAGCCAAAAAAATTTGTTTTTCATATTAACATTTTTACAATTTTATTATTATTAACCATATTGTTCTTTTACCAAATTCTCTCTTCCCAAAACCCCCTGGGACCCTTTAACAACCTCCTATATCCGGATGAGGAAGTTGAAATAACCCCTTCTGAACTATCGATGTTGACCCTATGTGTGTACAAACGTCTGTGTATTTCAGGCGATGAGCGGCGTTGCGGTGAACGACGAGTGCGTCACGGTGTTTGAGCACCTGAAGATGGGCCGTCAGTTCCTCTACATCATCTACAGGGTCACTGACGACCTTCGAACTATCAAGGTGGAGGAGATCGGTTCCCACTGTAAGTACTTATAGCATTACAGTAAAGGTCGGGCGGAAGGGTATCATCCTTATGATATCAATCACTGGATTGTCTGGTCCAGACTCGAGTGCGGGGTAAAACAACAAACCAAACCGAACAAAAATCTCTTCACTGCAACGCGTGACACATTCGTTACTCTCATTGTAGGGGTGTCAATGAATGAACTTGAAGGACGAGAATTAACTGTCACATCTACATAGAGCTTGTACAGGAAAGCTATCGTTTGTTTTACATCTATGAGGTAGCACGCTAGTGTACAATAGCTGTACACTATAAAGGTTATCATCGATCTATCTGCAAGATTTGCTGTTTTTCAGATCAAACATACGAGGACTTTGTGCAGAGGCTGAAAGATGCTGAGTCCAAGAGGCAATGCCGGTATGCAGTGTTTGATGTCAAGTTCTACCAGAACGCCATGCCACAGCAGAGACTGGCCTTCTTCCTCTGGTGAGTCCTGGTCATCCCTTGGACGCAGACACTTAACACACCAGTTAACAGAATCATATCAAAGAGAAATGTTTACGTCCGCAGTCATCAGTATCCCAGCTTTATCACGGCGGTCTGCATTTAATGGATTATGGACCAGACAAACCATTAGTTGAAATACACCCACGCCGTCTCTGTCCGATCAGGCTGAGCCCGATCCAATTTGTCAATTTTAGGCCGCTTTCAGCAATATTCCAGGAATATCAAGGCGGGGACACCAGAAATGGGCTTCACACATTGTACCCATATGGGGAATCGAACCCAGGGCTTCGGCGTGACGATCGCTTTACCCACTAGGCTACCCCATCGCCCCTCGCCCTAGTGGAAAAGAGTGATTGGGTCCTATTCTAACCGTCTACCGCCGTCAAGATGCTGACAGTGGCGACTATGTTATATATACTATGGCATTAAACCAGTTCACTTACTAATGACTTGGAGGCCGCCCTGAACATGCCATTATCTGTATCTCAGCTGTATCACAAGCTATGTGTAGTATACAGTCAACAGTGACAGATTGAGAGGAGTGTAGTTTCTGCAATCACGCACGACTTGCAGACTTATAGTTTTGATAGCAACTACTATTAAACTGATAAGGAGCCCCAGTGAGATAGGAGATTCATTTAGGGCTGTAGCATTAGAGCAAGGGTTGGGCGTAAGGAATAATAAAATGGTTCAGGGCCGTTCCAGAAAGTGATCGTAGCGCTGAGACGATCGTAGCTCCGATGCTTTCACGGAGACTATGAGATAGCTTTGTGTAACGAGTCCCTGGAACTGTGAGACAGACGACACCCAATGCCCGTGACACACCGTTGGGGTGGTCTGTAGATTTCTCTTCCTGTATAGGGCGCCACTGCAGAGGGTCGAAGCACTATATAACACAACTGACTGTAAAAGTCCCGTCTCCACCCTTGCCAAACTAGCCTGTATTTTCTGAGCTCGATCGTAGCGCCACCAGTGGTTATTACGAGTTATGTCCCTTCCATGTCCCTCCTTTTGACCAATCAGATTCCAACTCTCATATCACTTTCATTTGCTTCAAACCAAATGGCGGCGCCCAGTGAAGACGATCTGATCGATGATTAAAATATATATTCAATTTGTAATAAAATCACGTGAGGGCCTTGCGCCAAGAGGTTCAAGTTGTTTGTTTCCAGTAATCTTCTTCTGATACTCATTGTCGATGTTGTTTATCCATAATATTGAACCTCTTTTTGTTGGCCTGTAGGAGTCCGGACACAGCGACGACCCAGCAGAAGATGTTGTATTCCTCCAGTAAGATGACGTTGTTAAAGAAGTTGGAGGGCATCCCCGTTGTCCTGCAGTGCAACGACGAGGACGACCTCTCCATGTGCAACGTTCTAGACAGATGCATCAGCAAGTACAAATGATCAAAACCATTACTTCGCTTTTTCTAAAATGGCGCTGACCAAGGGTTGGACGCGTTGCCATGGTAGCTCGCACATGACACAACACAATAGTACGTCAATGAATGTCACGATCTTAAGTGACGTGTGCACCATGGAGTGTTTCGGATTTCGATGATTCCCAGGTATATCTGAGCCGGTAGTGACGTCAGCAACATTCAGACATCTAGGAATATACCCTTTAGCCCGCGCACAACTGTAGTGGATACGACATTCCAATAACGTCCGCTTCTTAGCCAGCTTACCACACGTATGCAAGCTTTTCTTTACTGGAGCCAGTGCGCCTTTTCAAAGATGACACCATAGAAACGAACAGAGCTAGAACAGAGCTAGATACATCAAGAGCGGAGGCAGCTTCTTAAAAAAAGGATGGGTGAAGTTTGTGATCACAAGCTGAGCGATGGAAGCAAATATTCCGCGAAGCATCTTGGGAAGTATGTTTGGTAAACCCGTTCTTTGTGTTAAAAAACCCAAATCACCAAATGAATTTGTCATAGTGTTGTCATGTGCGTTACAGTTAGTATGTATGCCGGTCGCCTGTAAAACTTGTATCAGTATTGAGCATGCGTCAAAAAAGGGGGTGGGGATGCGGCTCCCCATGGACCCTCCGGTTCCGTTGATGTAGATACGGGGAAGGAAATGGAACTAGTGTAGGGCATGGTGCCTACTGAATATACACGCCTGCTTCGCCATCATGAATTCACAAGGATGTAGGCATAGACCCGGATATTGATATGGCCCGAAGTCGACGTCAGCTGCATCTGTGTAGCTGACAATAGGGGTCAGTGATCTCCTTGGGCTGAAACACGTGCACGTGTAGTACCTGGGCCACGGCGTTTCGTGGGGGAGTACCTGTGCAGGAATACTTCTTCTCCACTCAATTGGTAACATATTGCATTAGTGACTGAGCAAGAAACAAGCTGAGTCCTGTTCCAAACCACTCTCGTGGCACGACCGTTGATGGGCCCCTGTGGTACGTCCACAATTAGGGCCTGACCAAACAAACATCCACCCCACCCCTCCGCCCCAAGCTCCACCCTACCCCACGATTATTAAATGGTAGTAGTCAGTCCCTTATATAGAAAAGCCTGACCGTAACTTGAGCTTCATTGGGAATAAATCCTGTCTGTATCAAGTAAGTGAATCAGCAGACCTCGGCTAATTGGTGGCGGCAGTTAAATGTATCCTGAGCGGCATACGTTTTCTCGTGGCCAGAAATAACTTAACGCGACTAGTTATATTTCCAGTCTCGCCTGCCAGGTTGTTTTGTCTCAGCTGCACCACATGGTATTGGCGTCCTGGAACCAGGACCTGTTTGTCAGTGCGTGGTTCATGGTATTGATGGTACATGTTGGAGCGCTCTTCCATAATCATATGTTGTGTAATCTATATATCCAGGTAGAGATGTTAGCTTAGACAAATACTGTTGTATATCTGAAAAGTTCATAATTGAATACTCTACGCATAATGCTTACTTGTACAATGTCCATGAAGATAAAAAGATTAAGTTGGCTCGTTTCCGAAGAACTGGGCCTTGAAGTGCGCTAGAACAGCAGCAGACGGATGGTTTTCGTTAGAGACTTATCTTGAAACAGTGTAAATAACATGATATATTTAGTAACATTTAGAATGTCGAGAAGTCATTAACATTGGTCGTCATGGTTGTCGTGGTAGCACCATTTCGACGTCAAGATCACGACGGAATTACCAAAGGATGTTGACCTACTGTTTGTATAATTTGGCTGTGATATGTTTGGGGCAATGAAGGTCTTCCGGTACCGTTGACCCTGCCCTGTATGGTTCAAGGTCACAGAGCTTCAACTACCTATCCCTGCAACCTCATCAAAATCAGAGGTTTTACTCCGATACGATACCTCTCCATGTGAAGATCTTATGAAACCTCAGTAGAAGGTAGCGTCAGGTGAATTTCGGCTCAATTTTTTTCGCCACATTTCTTCAGAAGTTTGAGTTGCATAAATGAAAACCCACACAAAACACAATTATTCCTCCGGTACTCCCTTTGGGTCTAGATGCCATGACGTTCAGAAACGACATGGTGTATAAGATATCCACAACAATATGATGGCGCAGCCTTATTTATCTACATTCGAAACTTACTGTATTAGTTCGTTTTATATATACAGAAATCAGATATGCCGGTCGAAATACTTCGCCCACTCGTTTCGAGAACTTAAGCCTTGACTCTGATTGGCTGATTAGGAAGTTGGCCTGACGCGACCACCCAGTGCGGTGACATCAGATCATCTAGCATATAGGTATCGTATGAGAGTAAAATGGTCAGATTTTAAGGAGATTGACTATCTGCAACCCCTCGCCTGGTGAAAGCATACCGAGACGGTTCGTTAAACCAATAGGTGGTGCTAGTGAGACTTACCTGATTATTCCAGACCAATTTGATAACTTGTTACACAGAACCATCTGTCACCATTAGACATATTCCAAACAAACGAACGAAACTGAAACGGTATTTAATTAGGCCCAGTAACTTTTTTTCTTACGATGTATAGTTACATTATTATTATTAAAATATTTATGTTTGATATAAACAAACTGGAAAGGAGCCGTAGTGAGATGGGAGATTCAGTAAACCTAGACTTGCTTCATTTAGTACTATAGCATTGCATATAAAGTGCTGGGCGGAAGGGGAAATAATATGGTTCGGGGTCTGTGAATTCCGTACCGTATTCGACGTAATAAGTGCCCCGCTCTAATAAGCGCCCACGGCGGTATTTGCTAATATATTGGCTAGTGAACAATCCCAATTAGCACCCCTTCCGATTGATCAATGTTCACAAGACTTATTAATTCGCGTACAATACGCACTCGTGTGTTATATGCACCCTTATTTATGGGCAATTAAATTCTAGAAAAATATATCTGTCTTACATAAACATTTCAGGCTGTCAGCATAAACTACGAAATGTATTCAAATAAGAGCCCACTATCTCTAATTTTGAGAGCGACCTGGGCGCTTATTACGTCGATTACGGTAATCAAATTGGCCTGGTTTTATAAATAAGCTGAATTGGTGGTCCCGAGTTTAGAAAGATTGCGTTTTATGATGTTGTACAGCGCAGTATATAATAAATTTTCAATGTCATTAATACTGTTTATTGGTCGTAAAGGATTTCAGTTTATTCCTACCCGCGGCTGCTTAGAAAATAAAGCGTGGGGTGTTTTGGTATAATTACATTTATTTAGCAACAAAATCAGTATTTCGAAATGTTTTACAAATCTTATGAAACATTTGGAAATTCCGATGCAACTGCAATGTTTGTAGTGACAAGGCCAATGACGGGCTTTAGTTCAACACTTTAGACACTTATCGACGTTTTAGATCATTGCTACAACTGAATGACACTCACACAAACAATGCATTCTGCGATACACCTAAAACCCGCGGGATGCAGCGCAAGTCACGAGCCTCTTGTGGGGGCCCGCCTGGTGTGGCGACCGAGAATAATCATATTAAAAAAGATATCATATTTCATCTGCACAGTATATCGCATATAGTTCATGTGCATAGATGTGAATATGAAGAATATATTTGGTTGTTTACTGTGTCGCCCTATGTAGACATGTATCCACGCTGCCAGCATGACTGTAAGTATCTGCTGTCGTGTGAATAAACCTGTAAATACACCGACTCAATTCGAAAAAAAAAACCTCACTGAAAATACGATATGTTTGCAATTTATTAATTATAAGGAAAAATCTAAACATGTGTTTCTTTTAGAACATGTACATATTTTTGTGCATTTGGCCCTGTCCGGAAATATAGACATCACTGTCAATGCAGCTGATGCTGCAGTCGGATTGGATCGCCGACGATTTATGTCGTCTTCTTATGTTGATGTTGTATGGGCATTTTGTGGATATATTACAATATTAATGCGAACTAACGAAGTGATTAGTGACTGGTGTACGAAATAACTGCATGTAGAGTCCGTGACCCTGTATATCCCATGATCCTCCCCTGTCTGTCTTATGTATTTGGTAAGATGTGGTGCGTATTGTTTGTGAACATTCGTCAGCTGGACCCACTTGCACAAAGCGATCTTAGCGCTAAGATGATCGTAACTCCCATTCTTTAACATAGGCTTACAATAGTCTTAGCGCTAAGATCGCTTTGTGCAAGTGGGCCCTATATATTATGCTGCTATTTATAGAGCGACATTTTACCAATGTTTGACATATTTTGTACATCATTTTCTTTTGAATACAAGCGTCATTATCCTCACAGAATGGCTTTTGTTGTTGTTTTCACATTTTTGTAATATATTGTTTGAAATATTTCAATTATTAACTGTGCATTGCGTTTAAAAAAGTAGGTATTGTTTACGTGCAGTAGACCATGGATATAACGAACAACAAGGGTCCGGAGAAATTAGTTCTTTATATTAGTTGTTTGTTATATATGTTATTACACGGAAACGTCCGCCATCTTGTTTATTCTATTGACAAACAAGTCAGATGATTGGACAAAAGGTCGCTGAACTTACATATCACGCTCCTTGCATACATGACCACCTCCGTGGTCTAGTGGTGGAGCGTCTGCCCGGAGGGCGGAAAATCGGGGCTTCGATCCGCGGCCGTGTCATAGCAAAGACGTTAAAAGATGGTACTTGTTGTTACCCAGCTTGGTGCTCGGCGTAAAGGGGCTAAAACAAGAACTCGTCAGCTCGGAGTCAGTACACTGTGTCTGAGTCGGGTATTCCTGTTAAACTGCAGCATGGTATCTCAGTGGGCTAGCACATCTGCATTAGTTACACGCAGACACACACACGCATGCGCGCGCGCAGTGAGCATTTATGAAAACTATTGCTATAAAACATATCGCAATCGATACCACATGTATCATATAGTGTTGGTCGGGAGTTTTACCCACTATCTCAAGGTCCAGAGTTAAGATGAACGGTCAGCAGAAAGATTTTTTTATTAATTTACCGTATCAAGAATAAACTAATAAGTGTTTATTTTCCAATCTTCAAAACAGTTTAATATGAATTTCAATACACAGCTGTTATTTTCCAAAATAATGGCTGTCCTCTGCAACAGGATACACGAACGACGACACGCCATATGTATATGAGGACAGAAGCGGTTGTAAAATACTTGTCAGATCAGCAAACTTTGTCAATCGGAAATGATTGTTATCGTTCATCTCCCGGAATAAGACACGGTGGTGAGGTGAAATGAGGTTTAACGCCGCGTTCAAGATTGTTGCACTTATTTACCGACGTGCATGCACGAGTGTGTTTCTGCTTTTACTAGACCGGACTTATGCCGGTCTTACAGTGCCAGCCCACGAAGATGCTATACTGCGGTTTTTAAGATAAACATCCCATCCAAACACAGTATCCTGACTCCGAGCCGACCAATCCATGCCGAGCGCCAGGCAGGGTAACACAAAGTTCCATCTTTTAAGGTCTTTTGCTATAATGTGACCGGGGATTAAACAGTGCCCTTCCGCTCTCTTTGCGAATACTTTATCCACTAAACCACGGAGGAGGGCCATTAAAGGAACGAGGTAAGGGAATCTTTCTCGTGTGAGTGAGTGAACTCCATGGTGATCAATACTTGAACCATATGAAGCTGGTGTATGACTAAGTGGGATTAACACCGAGGTGAAAAATGGTTGAGTGAGGGAGTATCGTTTTACGACGCATTTAGCAATATTCCAGCTCTCATGACAAGAGACGCCTAATGGGCCGGAGTCTTCGGCATGACAAGCCACTCGACAACCACACCGCCAAAGGAGCGTGTCCCATGTATAGCTGAGATTTCAGACCGAAGTCGTGATGCTGGCTGGTTGGTTTGTTGTTTAACGCCGCACTCAGCAATATTCCAACTATATGACGGCGGTCTGTAAATAATCGAGTCTGGACCTGACAATCCAGTGGTTGGGATCGATGACATGCATCAACCAAATCAGACAGCCCGACCACCCGTTCCCGTTAGTCGCCTCTTACGACAAGCATGTGTTGCTGAAGACCTTTTCTACCCTGGATCTTCACGGGTAGAACTCATGCAATCAGACTGAAGAAACTACGTCACAGTCAAACCGCTTCCCCGAAGGAACTTATGTACAAACGTATATTCATTTATGATTATCAGTTAACCCATCCTAAGTCTAGTGCCAACATACTGCGACCGAGTGATGTGATAAATAGGCGATAATTCCCGACAGGCAATATCATGGGATATTTCACAACACTGCACGGCCGGTATGCGAGGTACCGAGCTCAAGCCTATATACCTACCCTTACTCTATACAAGGCGTTCTGGCTAGTTAGAAGGGAATCTCGTTTATGACCGCCTGGCGGGCTGCGGCATGGCGTTCTGGTAGAACTTGACATCAAACACTGCATACCGGCATTGCCTCTTGGACTCAGCATCTTTCAGTCTCTGCACAAAGTCCTCGTATGTTTGATCTGAAAAACAGCAAATCTTGCAGATAGATCGATGATATCCTTTACAGTGTACAGCTATAGTGCACTAGCGTGGTACCTCATAGATGTAAAACAAACGATAGCTTTCCTGTACAAACTCTATGTAGATGTCACAGTTAATTCTCGTCCTTCACGTTCATTCACTGACGCCCCTACAATGAGAGTAACGAATGTGTCAGGCGTTGCAGTGAAGAATATTTTATTGGGTTTGGTTTGTTGTTTTACTCCGCACTCAGCAATATTCCAACTATATGACTTCGGTCTGTAAATAATCGAGTCTTGACCAGACAATCCAGTGATTGGTATCATAAGCATCGATCCACGCAATTGGAATCATAACATGCTTCAACAAAGTCAGCGAACCTGACCACCCGATCCCGTTAGTCGCCTCTTACGGCAAGCATAGTCGCCTTTTACGGCAAGCATGGGTTGCTGAAGACCTATTCAACCCTGGATCTTCAAGGGTGAAATCGCGATGTTTTGCATCCATGCCTATTCTCAGACTAATAATGTCTCATACATGAAAAAAGTTATATCCGAAATGAATCCGGAAACAATTATCTTACCCTACTCCAATATAAAAAAAGACAACAAATAGACAGATGTAAGTTGGAGGTTTGAGTACTAAAACGTCTCCAACTGCTAAACGCTAAAATGAAAACGTGTTTACAAATTGACCAAGCATACAAGCACAAATACAGAGACAATGTCTAACGCGAGTCCTGAATTTTGATCAAGATTGATAAACATGTCGTAATTAAAGCTAGCTATACGTTTGAACGATGCCTCGTTATTATAATCGAATAGATAATTAAAAACATTAATACTTGATCACTAAGACTTTCTAACGAGACAAGTTCATCACATTTGAAATTTGATCAGCGACGTCATATGCTATCTGACAATGCTCATGTGTTTAATATTCAATTAAATGAGCAAGCACTGTGATACTGACATGCCAAAACATTCGCAACTATTCAAAATAAATCTTTCTGAATGTCACTGAACTTGATGAGGCAAATATTCTAAAATCATTATTTTTGTTATTTCCGATCTGCAAATGTGTTTATTGCGTGGTTAAACTAATGTTCAAATCAACATAAAACATTATATCCAGTTAATTCAATGATAAAAATGTTTTCAAACAGTTAAAATATTACTTGGTGTATTGATTAAGTCACAAAACTTCCCCAGTATATTTTTAGTGGATGTCACGAATGTACACTCATGAGAATAACGTCCCTTAGTCGTCCAATCAGCACGGGGAATGTGACGTCAGAAGTGATTCTTGCATCAAAACATCTGACTCTGAGTTGGCTGACGGAACAAGTTCAGGACCATTTATTTCAGTTGTCATTAAGTTAGATTAAGTTGCAACAATGCCTACACCTCCAGAATCAGTTGGGAGGACTTTTAAACAACGGAAAAGCTTCGGTAAGTTCAAATATCCTCAGAGTGACCTAGCACCTGTTTACAACTTGGGTCCCACTGTCAAGGCTGTTGACAGCTCAATGCCACGAAAGATGTGATTTTTTTCACCCTATTTGGTCCTTTGTAAACTCTTATCAGGCTCGATTGAAACAAAATGACAGTTAAATTATACTTAATTATATAAAGTTGTCTTTCTGTATTGTTTATATTACTTAAAAACCCACCATGTCACTGACTGTAGGTTTAATCTAAATTACTTTGTAAACTATATCTCGTGATCTAGATAATTTTCCCATCATAGATCTAGATCTATTTAAGAATGTATGAAATAAATGTTATAAAATCAAATGTTTTCACTTTTCCAGTGTTGAGCAATATGTGTACGTCGCAGAGATTGATACATTAAATATCAATTTCTTTATAATGTTAGTAATAAATCTACATAGTTTGGATCACATTTTTTATTTTTTTTATTTTTTACTGTAGTGTATAACCCAGTGAGCATGGTGAGATGACATTGATTTTGTTATTTGTATCGTCTGTATGTCCGCCTCCATGGTTGGTTCAAGTTACGTCTTGGTCCAGACATTGTACACTCGCTGAAATTGAAACATTTAATGCCTTTAACATGTTTAAGATTAGAATACAAGATTAAGATACAAGTTATTGTAACATTAAATTACATGAAGTAAGACGAGTTCTATGGATGAACAACTTCTTTATTACAATTAGTGCGACGTTTCGGTGTAGATTCTAACACCTTTATCAAGCAATATCATCTATTGCTTGATAAAGGTGTTAGAATCTACACCGAAACGTCGCACTAATTGTAATAAAGAAGTTGTTCATCCATAGAACTCGTCTTACTTCATCACCCCAACTTCTAAATGCCACTGAAAGAAATTAAATTACATTGTAAAGAAAATTTGTTTTGTCCAAAAATTAATTTTATTTATTTTAAACTTGTGAAGGGTGCAAGTCTCAAATTAATTAGTTAAAGCTGCTGTATATGAATTATGATACATACGCACATACCCTATCATTTGGCTCAACAAAGATGTATGATAAATAGTATGACCATGAGTGATTTGTCCTACTTTCTCTTAGATTAGCTATGTCAGTTAGCATGCTGTGCGTATTTAGTCTCCTGCCCAATTAGTCTGAGTTGTTAGCATTGGTTAGATTCCCCATTATCTTGATGTCTAGGCTATTGTATGAGACCATGGTGGTCATGCATAAAGTAAGAACAGTGACCTCATGACGAACTTGGCACTGACCCTACCAAAGACCCCTATCTGCGTGTAGACGGAATTATGTTCACAATGAAAGATTGATAGTGTGAATGACTGACAGCTTGTCAATATCTGCTTACCTGATCAAAGTTCCACAAACAAGACCAGATATAACAAGACATACATGACACATTGTCTGATATGGATACCACCAACAGTTTACGCATATACAGGTCATGAAATCATGATGTGGTTGTAACTGATTTTACACAATGATAATAATTATACAGAGCTCCAGATAACATTTTGAGCAATTGAGTTTTTACTTTAATGTTTCTATTCTATTTGGGTTATTACTTTTTTCATTGGGTAACCAATATTTTTTCACTCATCTATTCATCACTCTCTTGGTTTTTTTTTCTCCAAAAATTAGTAAACATTTTGAGATTTAATTAAAAAAGGAAATAATGTTTTAGATGTACATAACGATTTTAGATATTGGCTTTGCAGAGCTCCAGATAACATTTTGAGCAATTGAGTTTTTACTTGAAGGTTTCTATTCTATTTGGGTTATTACTTTTTCATTGGGTAACCAATATTTTTTCACTCATCTATTCATCACTCTCTTGGGGTTTTTTTTCCAAAAATTAGTAAACATTTTGAGATTTAATTAAAAAGGAATTAATGTTTTAGATGTACATAACGATTTTAGATATTGGCTTGACTCAGAAAGTAAATTAGCTCTGTTGTACGCATGTTGAAAAAGCTTCATTGGTATTTACTCTCACTGTTTTCAAACAATTGAGTTTTTAATATAATGCATGCGTTTCTGTACGCAAGTTAATTGAAAGTAATTGGGTTTTGAATAGTTTTGGGGGGGTATTTTAAATAAGCAGCTTATCTGTAGCTCTGATGATAATGATAACACTGATGATTATACTTGAATCATGTTAGTGTTAGACACACAATAAACTGATAAAGCCAAAAGTGGAAAAATCTTGATCTGGAAAGCATGCTCGAGGAATGTCCCATTTTTATGCATATATCAACAGATCATTTCATGAAGGAACAGACATACATGTTTTTGTAACATCCTGGCACTTACAAGTATCGATTGATTTGGATTAGCTATTTGTTTATGTAGTGATAAGCAAAGAACTGATTTAACTGAGTCACAGTGGGTTAGATCTGGGTAATGTGATAATATGATATGTCTTGTTGAATAAGCAGGATTTGTAAATCAATACATGCTTGAAAACCACTTGAATTGAAATATGGTCTTGTAAAAGCCTTGAAAATGCATAATATCCATTGAAAAGCCATTTAATATTACTAACCAATCCCCATCTCAAGTAAGTTACCTCAGAATAAATATATTTTTCCAAGGACCTGTTGAAATCTGTTCAAAACCTCAAAGCAAACAATTTGTAACTGCCACTTTTAGTCCATGACCATAATAACCCTAATAAATATCTCTCTTTCAGTGATCCAGTAAGGTATGTTAAGAGTTGAATATGCAGAAATCTGTTACATTTAACGGGAGGACTAGAACATGCAGAAGTGTACCATGTTTACATATCCAATTGCCCTTCGTCATATAGCTGGAATGTTGCTGAGTGAGGCGTTAAACAAAAAAAAAAAACATATATATATTCATTCAGTGGAAGATGCATTGAAAAGGCACTACATCTTGCATATTGTTACTTTAACACCAAAATTGAAATAATGAAAAATCAATGACTGAATTAACTACTGCATTGTACCATATTTTTTGTGTTGAATACAATACTACCATTTCGAGATTCATTATTTTTTAAGAAAAAAAGCTGTTCCATCGCTTCAAGTAAAATCTCTGCAGTGAGGATGGAAGAAATATTTACAAAATGCCAATGCAACGATACATTTTGAGGTATAAGGTTACTAGATAGTAGGTTACTAGGTCTGTAAAAGAACTAATGACATTGGTCCTGTCTAATCACTGCTATGGAACATATTGTCAATAATTTGCATAATAACGAAGGCATATGGTATTCTACACAACGACTAGGTAGTGGCACTGGCAGGTACATTATCATCATTGATTATAAGACAAAGTGATGTGATCCCTAGCCTGAGTGAGCAAACACATTGTGTTTCCCATAACCATTGTCTGATACAAAATGTCATGAATGAATGAATGAATGTTGACACCCATCTCCCCATGGGCAAGCAGCTGGTGTATGTGATGATGACGATGAGCCACATGGTGTACATCATACATCATCAGGGAGTCAGGACAGGTGTGACACACTTAACCACTCTGGTCACATTCAGATTAGAAAATGTATGACCTGATGATGTTCACTGTCAGTGTCCCATTACATATCACAACATATTTACAGGATTTATACTGGAGCAAGTCCAACACTTCTCAGTTATAATCTTGAGTCCAAGTTTACCACCCGGGTACCCACCACGCTATCACCGACCCTACCTGGATACCCGCTATATGTCTCAAGACTTGGGTGTAAAAAAGTCCGATTGGGAGTAGTTTGACCGTAGCCCTGGTAAAATGTATTTAGTTACACGTATAAAACGATCTGGTCATGCATACACTGAAGTCGACTGAAGTTTTATCTTTATTCAAACCTGTAAAGGTCAGAAGGAGTGGGTGCATAGACAGAAAGAAATGCGAACAATACTGATTTGTAGTGTAACCATAGAGTTTTAGATATTATTTTTGTCAATAAACAATATATCACGTGAGTAACCACGGGTCCGGGTAGTCCTACTAAGTACCCACCCAACCCGAGTTCCCGAGTTACCCGTTCCAGCCCTAGTTACTTGATCTAGCATTGTCTAGTGGTAGTGTCTGTTTACTGTTTTGAAAAACATCATTTTATTCATTTAATAATCTTGGTAATTAAGTATTAGATTTTGTCACTTCTGATAATGACTTTTTATCAAGATTATCCATGTATGTTAACATTATGAAAAGTTTAACTTTGTGTTAAAGATTATTGAACTTGCATGTGCATGCATGTGTGTGTGTCAGACACAGGGGACTGACTCCTAGCCGACCAGGCCTTGTATTATTCCCTTAATGCTGGGTGCCGGTCAGGGTAACAACAAGTACTGTCTTTTGGTATGATGCGTCTGGTGATCGTACCACCAAACTTTCTGTCCACTAGACCACGGAGGCGGTCTGTGAGAATATTAAGCGGGAACATCATCAGTGATGGTGCTGTGTACCTTTCAAATATAATTGTTATGACCTTTTGTAGATTGATGAATGTTGAGCAATGTACGGTATGTACACATGTATGTCATTATCAGACAGGCAGGTGTCCGGCGCATGCTTACACTATTTGGTGGGAATGTTGGAGTGTTCCTGATTATGAATATTTGGATATTTTATTTTTTATTTTTTATTTTGGAAAATGATGGTTCAAGTTTCACAAATACGTAGTGTTTACATGGGTCGATTAGGAGATCAACAGATTGACCAAGGCTCCATTTTAGGCAAAAGCACTGAAGTGAGGTTTAATCAAATATGTTAATTTTTAAGCAGGCTTATCATACTTGTCAAATGTTGTACAGTACCGGTATATGTTCGTTAGCAGCAGGCATCAATAGATAAGCAGGGGTGCTGCAATTCGCTGTGCAGAGTTGCAGTCCTTGGGCACTATTGATGTAAAGTACTGTGCACCTTATAGTTTTAGAATTTGAGGGGCGGTCTGGTAGCCTAGTGGTTAAAGTGTTCGCTTGTCACACTGAAGACCCGGGTTCGATTCCCGACATGGGTACAATGTGTGAAGCCTATTTCTGGTGTCACCCGCCGTGATATTGCAGGAATACTGCTAAAAGCGGTGTGAAACCATATTCACTCACTCACTTTAGCATTCAATGGCGGCCTTTTGACATTGTCTTGTCAGTGAGAGGAGGGCTTGGAAAGTGTGTATCTTATCTGACCATTGCTGACATTGAACTACATCAGCATAGACCATGGACCTGTTTATGATTAGATTACGTTGTCGGTGATAAAGTTTGCCCTTGACAATGAAATCGGATCATTGTCATCCTCATGATGTTGATTAACTTGTAGCTTCAGATCAGATGGGTCAATAAGCATGTGATATGTCACATCAGTTGATACTGGATCATTAGAATATTACATTGTATTGATTCTGCGTGTGCATGATATGTAATGTAATAAATGTTTTTCTAAGATGGCATGAAGTTTATGAAGCTGTTTATTTACTAGAAATTAACATCAAGTCCTCAACATGCTCAAACTAACTGGTGTCAACCCTGACATCTCTTAGTTATCTTTTCTTTTGCCCCGAGCTTATAAAATATTTCAACAAATAAAACAAGAAACTAATAATTGGTCTACCATGCTTATCTTAATTTACTTGGTTTGGATTTAGGATGTTTCCTGTAAACTAGATCAAGGTATGTGCTTGTGATAGTCTTTTCAACAAAGGTACACTCAAATTATGTTAAAATGTTGGAAGATTATTTTTATTTGAACAGCAATTTTTGCACTTTCTTTTAAATTGGGGTTAGTTCATCTGTAAATATATGTGTCAGTTTGACCTTGACCATGTTTACAATGTCATGTGGTGTTCTGCCGAGGCAGCTTCAGGCCCCTGCCTCGCGGTATTCCTGCATTTCTTGATTGGCACATAATATTTTTGGCTCAGTGGGACATGAGGTGCTTTTCATGTCGAAAAACATGTCAAAAATATTTTACATCACCTGGACAGCTGTTTATATTATTGAATGTTAACGCCCTGATTTGCGTTGCCTTATGTGTCTCACTTTACTATCAGCGCCTTTCATTTGTGTAAAGGCACAAATGGTCTAATCAGAATCAATCTTACAAATTTTTGCAAATAAAGAAGTCATAAGGACATGCAATGGACGTTTTTTAATTGGTTCTTTTCAATACCTAATAAACCATGACTAAACAGCAAAATCCGAGAGCAGAGAATCTGATAAGGTTCAGAGATAGATCAATTTTAAATTTCTTTTCATTGTCAACACAGCCTACCGGTAAACTGCCTTCCGATAATGCCAAAGATTTTTCTGCTTCAAATGACCAAGGTGTCTCAAAATTGCTGACAACAAGTAATATTAACGAAACACATTTTGTGTATCGCTAACATTACTAGTGGACGGTGATCCTGCATCAATAACCTGCATAACGGGTTTGAAGTTTTAATATGATCTCTCAGAGAGTGGCTCCATAACTTTTGAAAATGACTCCAACGGGTCCCTGTCCCCACTTGTTCAGCTTCTAGGCAGAACACTGGACATCAGCTATTCAGTTATCAGACCTCGAGATAAGCTGCGTGTTTGCATAGAATACCCGTTAAATAAACTGAAAAACGCAGACAAATCAAATCCTAGCATATCAAATACGCAGCAAAAACTATAAATACACTATTGAAACAATAATTATGCAAATATTACAAATATTAGATAAAATGATTGTGTATCAGCCGATCGCGAAATTCACCTATTGACAGTTACATTGGGAAAAACCTTGTGCGACAATCATACTGATCGATGCCAATTGAAAAGCACTTCACGCCTAGTCAATGTACATGTTGTATCTTAAACAGTCGCTGATTGGCGATTTTTAAAAAAAAAACGCCTTTCTTACAATGCTAGGTTTTGCAAACAAAAATGGCTTCCCAGAGAGGGAGCCGCAAGCAGACGCAGATAGGCAGACTACTATTCACATAGTTTTAAATGATTAACAGGGAATGTTATGAAACAGGTTTTAATTTAAAATACCCAAATGTGAAGAAACAAGTGAGTAAATAAATTTTGAATACCCTCTAAAAACTGTGGATACGCAATTAAAACAAAACCCCTGAGTAAAATACCCAGGTAACCAAAGGCTTATCTAAACCTCTGCAGTCGTTGAAATGTTTACTTTGTCATTTCTCCTAGCTGGAAACTGAGTTTCTTGAGGTTAATATAGTGCATAGTAAGCACAAAGGTTCTTTCCAATCACTGGGCGGTCGGGTAGCCTAGTGGTTAAAGTGTTTGCTCGACATGCCGAAAACCCGGGTTCGATTCCCAACATGGGTACAATGTGTTAAGCCCATTTCTGGTGTCCTCTTATGTGATATACTCACTCACTCACTCCATACTCACTCACTCACTCACTCACTCACTCACTCACTCTTTCCAATCACCAATTATTGGTTTGCATGCACTGATCACACATGGCTAGCTGCCTCAAAGCTCATTATGTCACCGTCACGGTACACCCCAATTTCTCACCGACATAGATATGATTGAATGTCCGAGAGTCACATTGATGACACTAACAGTCCAGTTGTGACATGTATCATCTATTTCTGCACGGTTGGATAAAGTTGAAATGCTGAAAGTAATGTATTTACAGTCAATATGAGAATAACAAAGGCAGGAAAAACAACCTCAGTGCCGTACAATATAGTCAGGAAGTAGCGCCAGATGTTAGTGATCACTGACAATAGAATATTGATAGTGTTGTATATGGTATTGTGTATAGTATTCTGATAATAGCTTGTGACTTTTGTTGGATATCTTAACCAAATATGGAATCTACACATGATATATGTTGTTGTCAGTCTGTTAGTAGTAATTGAAGCACTCCATGGGGGTTCTGGTTAAAGCATTCGCTCGTCATGCCGAAGACCCGGGTTCGATTCCCCACATGTTTACAATGTGTGAAGCCCATTTCTGGTGTCCCCCGCATAAAACCATACACACTCACTTACTCACTCACTCTGGTTTAGAATGGGTCCCCTGCAATCTATTTTTGTTGTAAGAGACCAAATGGATTGTGTGGTCAGGCTTAGTGACTTGTCTGATTGTGTCTTCGTACCCAAGGGTGATGATCCTTGCTCACATCAATCACTGGATTGTCTGGTTCAGACCTTACTGTTTACAGGCTGCTGTCATTTAGCTTGAATACTGCAGAGTGGAGCATTGAGCAACAAACAAGTGATGGGGCTGATTCTAATTGGGTCCCAACAGTTTATATTCTGTTTTCATATCAACATTGGGGTGGTCAGTTAGCCTTTTGGTTAAAGCTTTAGCTCGTCACGCCGAAGACCCGGGTTTGATACAGTGTGTGAAGCCCATTTCTGGTGTCCCCCGCCGTGATATTGCCGGAATATTGCTAAAAGTGTCATAAAACCACACTCACTCCACTCCACTCCACTCCACTCCACTCCACTCATATACAGTGTGATACGTCCTGACTTATCAGTATGCACCAAACAGTATGACTGGAGTAGTGTGTGCTGATTAATGTCTCCTTTCATATTTATCATGTTTATAAGCATGGTGAAAAGGTTAAAAATATTGATGATAAGGTCATTTAATAATTAAAATGTCCTGTCAGTACACATTGTGATTAATTTATGTCCCTCATGGCTGTCTCTCGTGATCTCATGTGACCTACCATAATTGCTGTATTAAGAACCTTGTGGCTAAATTCCAGACCAATCTGTAAGTAATCTAAGTGCTCCCATGTAAGACCTAACATTAACATGACCCTCCATCGTTTCTTGTGTGATACACATACTTACAGAATACAGTAGTATTGAAGGGGTATTTAATTGCCTAGTATTAAACTGTTACCAAAAACGTTTTTTTTTATCAACGTTTATTCACTACTGCTCGATTGCTGGAAACAAATTGAACTCATTGTGTATAGTTTTAACAAGTGCTCCCTTTTGTCAGTTATATAGTGAGTGAGTGAGTATGGTTTAACGCCGCTTTTAGCAATATTCCAGGAATATCACGGCGGGGGACACCAGAAATGGGCTTCACACATTGTACCCATGTCGGGAATCAAACCCGGGTCTTCAGCGTGACGAGCGAACGCTTTAACCACTAGGCTACCCGACTGCCCGTCAGTTATATAAACTGCCAGGGCTTTTCTGGGGTTAGGTGAGGTCGGGTAGCAGAATACTAGTCATGCTGACACTCCTGCCCCCTGCCTGGTCTACTTTCTGCCCTTGTCGAGGCAGGATCAGGGATGTTCTGTAAGGGACGTTGTGTCAGGGACCTTGTGTAAGGGACGTTGTGTCAGGGAAGTTGTGTCAGGCACGTTGTGTCAGGGACGTTGTGTCAGGGACCTTGTGTAAGGGACGTTGTGTCAGGGACGTTGTGTAAGGGACGTTGTGTCAGGGACGTTGTGTAATGGACGCTGTGGGGAAATGTAAGTGCATCGGGACTGCATGCTCTACTGACTGATGATGTATCATTTCCAACAGCACTGTAGATAGGATGAACTACCTGGAAGACATGAGTGATAAGTTAACATTAGCCATGTTTCTGTGGGAAGAGGCTTTTAGTGAAGAGTGAGCCTAATTGAAAGGTTGAGTCCCTGTTCAGCTTCAGATTAATCTACTAACTGTTGTGGTGCTTGATGCCAGCATTTGTCAACATGCACCCATCGTTTATTAAGATAATGAATGTTTCAGTAAACATTGTGGGCAATTATAAACATTATTACGTGACCATTTGACAGAAACTAATGAATTTAAGAAAACAGTGTCTGATTTCCCAGCTTGCCCTGAACTAAGTGTTTAGGAATGTGAGGTCCCGACTTTCATCATATTGAGAAGTGCGCTTGTGTGCTGTTGACATGATGGTCATAAATAGCTTTGGCTCAGGTTGATAAACAACTCTGTGCCATGGTATATGTGACCTGTCTAATGTTATTCCATAGCCGTAATACATTTTCTGATGTATATATATCATGTTCTACACTGGTGTGTTTCACTTTGCAGCAACCAGGAAGGAAGAGGTGGAAGGGATCCGACTCAAGTTCCCCACCAAGATACCTGTGAGTTGCCTGGCAATACTAACTCATCACCATGTTAGCAGCATCTAGGGTCATCACAATATGTGTGAATGTCTGCGTAAATGCATTTCGCTTATGTCCATATGCAATAACATTTTGAGGTCATTATATGCAAACTCTGGCAAATGATGATGAAATTGTTTGATTAGAATGCAGGTCCTTAAGACCAGTGTCATCTATTGGTGTTTATGACAGATATGTCCCAAGTAGATATTGGAGTGGTAAGGTCGGTGTCAGCTATTGGTGTTATGACAGATATGTCCTAAGTAGATATTGGAGAGGTCAGTGTCAGCTATTGGTGTTATGACAGATATGTCCCATGTAGATATTGGAGAGGTAAGGTCAGTGTCAGCTATTGGTGTTTATGACAGATATGTCCCAAGTAGATATTGGAGAGGTCAGTGTCAGCTATTGGTGTTATGACAGATATGTCCCAAGTAGATATTGGAGAGGTAAGGTCAGTGTCAGCTATTGGTGTTTATGACAGATATGTCCCAAGTAGATATTGGAGAGGTAAGGTCAGTGTCAGCTATTGGTGTTTGTGACAGATATGTCTCCAGTAGATATTGGAGAGGTCAGTGTCAGCTATTGGTATTTATGACAGATATGTCTCCAGTAGATATTGGAGTGGGTAGGTCGGTGTCAGCTACTGGTGTTATGACAGATATGTCCCAAGTAGATATTGGAGTGGTAAGGTCAGTGTCAGCTACTGGTGTTATGACAGATATGTCTCAGGTAGATATTGGAGTGGTAAGGTCGGTGTCAGCTATTTGTGTTTGTGACAGATATGTCTCCATTAGATATTGGAGTGGTAAGGTCGGTGTCAGCTACTGGTGTTATGACAGATATGTCTCCAGTAGATATCGGAGTGGTTAGGTCGGTGTCAGCTACTGGTGTTATGACAGATATGTCTCCAGTAGATATCGGAGTGGTTAGGTCGGTGTCAGCTACTGGTGTTATGACAGATATGTCTCCAGTAGATATCGGAGTGGTTAGGTCGGTGTCAGCTACTGGTGTTATGACAGATATGTCTCAAGTAGGTATTGGAGAGGTAAGGTCGGTGTCACCTACTGGTGTTATGACAGATATGTCTCCAGTAGGTATTGGAGTGGTAAGGTCGGTGTCATCTATTGGTGTTTATAACAGGGGTGTATCTACTGCAGGTGATTGTGGAGGGGTAAGGTCGGTGTCATCTATTGGTGTTTATAACAGGGGTGTATCTACTGCAGGATATCGTGGAGAGGTAAGGTCGGTGTCAGCTATTGGTGTTTATGAGAGGGGTGTATCTACTGCAGGTGATTGTATAGAGGTAAGGTCGGTGTCAGCTATTGGTGTTTATGAGAGGGGTGTATCTACTGCAGGTGATTGTATAGAGGTAAGGTCGGTGTCAGCTAATGGTGTTTATGACAGGGATGTATCTACTGCAGGTGATCGTGGAGAGGTACCACAAGGAGAACCAGCTGCCCGTGCTGGACAAGACCAAGTTCCTCGTACCACAGGAGCTCACCATGTCACAGTTTGTCACCATCATCAGGTAGGTTGACGTTAGTACTCTCTGTGCTGTTTATGGCTAACATGCCTGAAGTATTCCTGTGAATGAAGACCTTATGTTTTTGTTTATTTTCCACACATATGTATCATACACACATCCAGTTTGGGAGTTAAGAGTATTTAGAGAAAATGCACCCTGCAATGATCAGTAAAATAATTCCTATTTTCACTTGAGGTGAAATCTTGGCTGGTTGAGAGAGAAAGATCAAGTTTAGTCAAAATATCAATGTACTTACCTGTAAACTTAAGGTTGAATGTTGTATAAGGTTTGTGTGAATTTGTGGTAATGTATGGTAATCATTTATTGCTGTATTGACCCATATTATAATCACAGTGATAGATGAAGCCTACATTTATGAAGGAAAATATCAGCTTGTGGTACATCTTTGCTATTGCATGTCATACACCATTTGAAAGGTCCAATCCTACTACTTATACACATGATACATATGATAGTTATTTTTATAATTGATTTAAAACTTATTAAGTTTGTTTTTAATAACTCTGTAAGCTGACACATATATCCTCGCCAGGGGTATTTTCGTAGTTGTAACATTCGTTTTTATTGAATAGAAATTGGTTTCTAATGACGCTTTTTTGCCGTAATCTGCTATAAGGATCGTGATTGGTCGAATTCAAGCATGTGACCTAAGACAGCTAATCAAATTAAATCAGTGGTAACTTGTTTGACTTACATGATACGATCGCACGAAAAGATGGAAATCATTACAATTTTATTATCCTTCATTGTTAGTTATTTCGCGATGGACCATTTTAGCTGCTTAAAATTTGTCTGAAATTCCATCTTTGATTTGGTTTTGGTTTGTCATGGTCATGTTAGTTTAATATAGAATTTTAGTGGTAAGTGTGTTTTGATTCTTTTGAGCTGTTGTGGGATAGCCTAGAGTTTAGTGTATATGCATGTTACTTTGTAGGACCTATGTTCAAGTCTATTCATACTTGTGAAGCCCTTGTCCCCTGCCTTGGACCTGCTGCAGCAGTGTATCTCCGGTCACTCAATATTTAACATGGGTACAATGTGTGAAGCCCTTTTCTGGTGTACCCCGCCGTGATATTGCTGGAATATTGCTAAAAGCGTTGTAAAATCATACTCACTCACTCACTCACTCACTCACTCACTCACTCACTCAATATTTAAAAATGTTTCTTGTCTTCAGGAACAGGATGTCCTTGAACGCAAACCAAGCATTTTATCTGATCATCAACAACAAAAGCATTTCCAGCATGTCATCCACAATGGCAGAGATCTACCGCGACGAAAAGGACGAAGATGGTTTCCTCTACATGACTTACGCCTCCCAGGAAATGTTTGGGGGGACATTGAAAACAGGGAGATAACTCTTCACACAACAGGGAGATAACTCTTGACTAAAATCATAAGTGCTGGAAATTGTGAGGAACAAACAGGTTTCACGTTACAAAGTCTGCAGTGGAAACAAAACTGTATAGCCTATCAGCTGTAGACTTTCTGTGATAGAGGTCTTTCTGATAGTGAAACTGTTGTATTATCTGACTCTCTCTCTTCCATATTTGTTATCACATGGTCGTATTTCAGTGCAGTGCCTCTATTCCCGTATTGATCTCATCATTCAATGACCAACATCATCTTCTGTTCTGTCTGTTTTGTGAGATGTTTTACGTGTATGTACATAGGACCAGGTTTAAGGCAATAGAAGCACATGTTATCTATGTAGATAAGATCTGCACCATTAGCAACTGCACATGTTGTAGACTTTGAAAATGCATGAAGTGCTATTACTGATAAATGTTAATGTACTTAGAACTTCGAGTCAGCTGTTACTCTTAATACAAGTCGGTCTAAAGTTTCTGTTTCAGAGTGCTGAATAACAGCACTTAAGTTAAGATATCAATGTGCTCTATTCATCACCTCAAGTTGAGCCAAGACGTCTCCTAGTTGTATTTAGGAATACATGGGCAAGAAAAGGGACCAAAATGTCGTTTTTCAATTATTTGTGTTTGTTTGGAAGCTTGAAATAATTATGGGAAGTGTTGCAAAAATATAAAAAAATGTATGTGTATAATTTAATGTAGAAATCTTTGCAATAATTTATGAATGTGATGTTTTGGGTAGCTGTCTGGGGCCTTGTGACTTAAGTGCCTGTATCGCTGTAGATGCAGTCATTATGCTATAGTAATACACTACTGAACTGATGTCAGGATTTATGTAGGAGTTCAATCTCAGCGCTCTTCGCAGGCAAATTGGGGAATAATCATTATTTTGTCAAAAATTAGGACTTTTTTAACTCATTTTCAGAGGTATAATTCAATGCAGTTATAATAACACTAAGCATCAAATCCTCTTCCACTTTATGGGTCCCGTTATCTTGGTGAAATACCTCTACACAGTCATAACATTAGTTATAACAATAATAACAGGAATTGGGTAGTTTATCATTTCATTTTGGTATTGACATTTGCCACAGACTTTGGTCCGAATACGCAATATGTATTCACCAGTCTCATGAAACCAAAGCTCTTTACCCTACTTCATCTGTCCTGAGTCCAACACCTGCGCCATAATTATGTAGCTTGTATGAGAACAGTTAAGTGAGTTACCTCCCTTTGCAAACAGTTTTACCAGGACGTGTGGATGTGGATTGTGAGGGACTAGCCACATGATGCTGGTGTCAGGGATGGTTATATTTGTATATACACCAGGAAATCCAGGGTTGGATAAATGGGATGAAGTATCGATCTTTAGTTTCTTCTTGTATTCATGTGTATTTTGACAAACAACCCACTGTATTCCTAAAGGGGAGTTTATATTTTCATTATTGCTGTGGTAGAAAATGTGATATTGGAGTTCCTTGATGAAAGATCCAGTGGTATAAAAAGGCCTATTGCATATTTTGTGAGGAGGTTAAGTTGATCTGAATTGCCTTGTTACTGAACAATGTATGCGTGCATGGCAAGTGTTTTTGCTATTCCGTGGGTTGGGGTTAATGTTTGTATTGGTTATTTCACATTCAAGAGGAGTTACCAGTAAGTGATTGTTTGGTTTAATCTATACTCTGAAGTACATAATTTATTGTCAAGCTCAAAAGATTCCCAATGTATACTTCTAAAGCAAAGCAATCTCATTAAAATCAGATCTTAGTTCTCGCTACCGCTTAACAAAGATCTGAGGACATCCCATTACAGGTCACGTCAGACCGCCCTTGCGCGAACTTTAACCGACCAATGGAATGACCAATCAGAAGGAAGCTTTCTTGTGCTTTACGGCACTAATTTCAAATCGGCGACTACGCTTCAAAACATATTTTGACAAATTCTCAATAAAAAATTGAAGCCTGAACAAAAGAACATTCTGGAATGGCTAATAGATGTTCTAGATTGTATGGATTCAGTCGTTAAACCTGTAACTATCGTTCGGAGTTAATGTTTTCGAGGTTGCATGATTAGAAATCTCATTCCGACTGTCACTTTCACAATCTGGTAAGCGATGCTCTGATCGGTCAGATGAAAGGTCGTTCTGACGTGACCCGTAGGGGGATGCCCTCAGATCTTTGTTTAGCGGTAGCAAGAACTAAGATCTGATTTTAATGAGACTGAAAGCAAAGTTAAGGACCACCCGATTCTGTCATATGAATAATGTTAATCCGATACAACAATGGAAATGAACTATTACCATAGTTAATCTGTTATCGCACAACAGATAAACTATAGTAATATGAAAGAATTGAGTGGGGCTTAACATTTTTTTAGTAGTATATCTAAGTATGTGGACATCATTGAAGTTATATTTTTTCTAGTGTCCATTGGGTAGAGTTCGATGACTTTGTTTGTCTTGTGTTGAAGCATGTGGTAAATAACGTCAAGTGATATGTGTCGTAAGCAAGCCCCAGTAAACATGGCAATATTTGTCTTGTGGTGATAACATGGGCATGTCAAGGTCAGTTACTCACTCAGCATGCTCAGCACCAGAATTAATATTTTTCAGACATTTTGAATGTTTGTGCCACCTTTAGCATGCTAAACATTGTGCAAATGGAAAATAATGTTTTTTATCTGCTTTATTTACCAACCTTTTTGCCAGATATGTACAATACTTCATTTAAAATATCTTATTAAAATAAGACCCCTGAAAGGCTACAAACTACAAAGGATTCTTTCAAGTACCCATTTGGATCCTCGACACTCTTGTTACTTTAACCCTACGCCTCTAAAAGGACATTTTATGTTGCTGATTTCAAGGTTGATAGACTGGCTCAGGGCCCATGCTAATCTCGTGTCATGGGAATGTTTCTCTAGAGCCTGTCTGTCATTCCATCATTTAACATGCTTCAAATAAGCAGCTACAAAGCCGCTGAAGAGGCATTAAATTGAAAAAAATATTAAGTGACTGACAAGGAACTGTTTGGGTGAATTTAGTCCATTAAATCATAAAATTGTGCAGGTATTATGGAGTCTGGAGTGATGTTTTACAAGAGCTGCACCGAATCAAAGTTATTTTCAAAACAGATACAAAAAAACACAATTATCCATGTTTTTTTTGGGAAGTATTACACTTGTCTTTCATTAACATTGGTGCAATTTGATGAAATTAATTATATCATTAACAGTTGGAGAATATTTCCACAAACACTAATCAACAAATGTACCTAATGTAGGTGTCGTATCCTTATCACAATCAGCCTACAACTAGAATAGATCCCAATTACCTATGTTTGTTGTAAGAGGTGACTAAATTGATGGGGTGGTTAAAGTCAGTAACTTTGCCTGTTGCATGTCAACATACCCCAATAGTGTGGAACGTTGCTCATAATATCAGTCACTGGTTATCTAGCCCAGATTTGAATATTTACACGCTGCTGTCATAGCTGGAATATTGCTGACTGCGGCAATAATCAACATACAACTGATGTTTCTTACAAACTGTTTCCCTTATCTAAAGCAGTTCGACATACTGAATGTTATTGGCCATTATTGTAAATAGTAAGTCCATTCAATATGCAACATATATAAACCAAAGGTTCCATTTATGATCAGTCTTTATATCTAGCCTACCATACTGTATCAGGTCATTGATGTGTCGTGTTAAAGTGTTTCGTTCCAATTTACCTCTGTTAGGTTGTTGTGATACTATTATCTATTCAACTCTACCTGTGCAGCTGTTGCCAGATGTGAGGGTCAGGGCCATTAGTGCTGCAGGCACATGACACCTGCAGCTGCAACACCTGCTACTGCAGTCACATGATGCCTACTGCAGTCATATGACACACTTACTGCAGTCACATGACACACCTACTGCAGTCATGAGACACCTGGTACTGCAGTCACATGACACACCTGCTGCAGTCATGAGACACCTGGTACTGCAGTCACATGACACACCTGCTGCAGTCATGAGACACCTGGTACTGCAGTCACATGACACACCTGCTGCAGTCATGAGACACCTGGTACTGCAGTCACATGACACACCTACTGCAGTCATGAGACACCTGGTACTGCAGTCACATGGCACAACTGCTGAAACAGTCGCATGACACACCTGCTGCAGTCATGAGACACCTGGTACTGCAGTCACATGACACACCTGCTGCAGTCATGAGACACCTGGTACTGCAGTCACATGACACACCTGCTGCAGTCATGAGACACCTGGTACTGCAGTCACATGACACACCTGCTGCAGTCATGAGACACCTGGTACTGCAGTCACATGACACACCTACTGCAGTCATGAGACACCTGGTACTGCAGTCACATGGCACAACTACTGAAACAGTCGCATGACACCTACTGCAGTCATGAGACACCTGGTACTGCAGTCACATGGCACAACTACTGAAACAGTCACATGACACACCTACTGCAGTCATGAGACACCTGGTACTGCAGTCACATGACACACCTACTGCAGTCATGAGACACCTGGTACTGCAGTCACATGACACACCTACTGCAGTCATGAGACACCTGGTACTGCAGTCACATGGCACAACTGCTGAAACAGTCGCATGACACACCTACTGCAGTCACATGACACACCTGCTATAAGTCACATGATACCTGCTAAAACAGTCACATGACACACCTACTGCAGCCACATGACACACCTGCTATTAGTCAAATGATACCTGCTAAAACAGTCGCATGACACACCTACTGCAGCCACATGACACACCTGCTAAACAGTCACATGACACACCTGCAATAAGTCACATGATACCTGCTAAAACAGTCGCATGACGCCTGCTATAAGTCACATGACACACCTACTACAGTCACATGACCCCTGCTCCTGTCACTACGTTAGGATGCTCACAGCCCCAGTGCTCTACCAGCTGTAATGAGCAACTGTCATGGTTGTGTCAGACAGTGCTATTATTGTTTATTCACAAAAAGTGACGGCCTAACACTTTTTGTGAATAAACAATAATAAAATAACAGACAGTGCTAATTGACTCACCTTCACCAATCTGACTTGCCCTAAGAGCATAAAAGTGGCTAAGATTGTAGAGGTAAGTTGTGATGAGACGTTCACAATTTCGTCAGTCGTTTTCTGTCATGGAACTGTGTCGCGTTGCAGGGGCCCGTGTCAGGGAAGCCTGACAAACATTAATAAACCTTGGTTACTTGTGAATAGTTCTAGGTGCATTGAACCAAACACACTGGCCTACTCTAAAGTAAAGTAAAGTCAGTTTGTGCTATAGACAGTGATGGAAGATTGCAAGCCATCCTGTATTTTATGTGATTGGCATGAACAAATTTGCTGGTGTATATTTTGTACTTATACATGCTATGTGATAATTTTGATGAGTGTTTGAGCAAAATGGGCTGAGAACTGTTGAAGGAAACCCCAATAATCAAACTGTATGCAACTTGTTTTTGAGGAATTAAAATCCTTCCATAATGTGATATATTTGTGATATTACGAGATATTGAGCATGTAACATTGCATGGCATCATATTCACACACAATTTGGTCCCAGCTATAAGCGCCATGGGTTTGCAAGGTGGTGCTTAATACTCTGTATTTTGGTGCATGTGATGATTAATGGCCGAACCAGAAGGTCTAACTTGAATGTTAAAATAAAAGTTAGAGATTTGGGGCATCCCAAGATTCAAAGAACACAAGGACCTCTGTAATACATCTTCATGACAAGTCCGCTGCATGTGATCTAGGACCAGTTTAAGAAGGTGGTTGTGGAGTATCTGATTCATTATCTGAGACTAATGAGGTGTTAAGGGTGGTTCGGCCTTTAAGATATAATGATGTTTTGTATTACAAGAGTTCCATGTGAACCTGCTCAGTATAAGCTGTATGACTACTCTCTACTATGGGTGCTGTGGTGTGGGCAGTCCTGCAGTCCCGCTGTGCTGCTGTGCCTTGTAGCAGACCACAGCATGGGGAGATTGTCTATGTGCTGACTCTGTACATATGATATACATATATTAAATATGCTATGTTTCATCAGACTTGCTGTTGTTTCTTCTCACTTATCCCAGGGGTAGATGTGGCCTAACGTGACTCCCAGGTAGCACAATGTGCTTGGACACTGGGAACCCTGTTCCCCAACGACCAATTCTTTTAAGAGGTGACTTCAAGAATCAGGTGGTCAGGCTCAGTAACTTGGCTGATTTACGTGTCAGCATTTGTTTGTTGTTTAACGCAGCACTCCGCAATATTCCAGCTATAGGACGGCGGTCTGTAAATAATCGAGTCTGGACCAGACAAACCAATGATTGACATCAACATCCATCCACGTAATTGGAACATGTTGACATGCTTCAACCAAGTCAGCGAGCCTGACCACCCGATCCCGTTAGTCGCCTCTTACGATGAGCATAATCACCTTTTACAGCAAGCAGGGGTTGCTGAAGACCTATTCTACCCAATTGGTATGGATTGTTGCTCATAATATCAATCATTGGTTTGTATGGTCCAGTTTATTTACAGGCCGCCATATACATATAAGGTACTAAACAAAACATTTCAACACTTAACTGATAATGTAAGTTGTCTCTTTCAAGCATGGGATGACACTGAGGGCATTCCGGGCTAGACTAGGTCCCAGCAACTTATGGTGGTCGTAAGGGCGACCTAAGGAATCAGGTGGTCGTACTCTGTGACTTGGATAATAGGGTATCATTGTACCCCAACAGTGTGGATTGTTCACAATATCAATCACTGGATTGTCAGGTCTAGATCTGATTATTTACAGGCTGCCATCATAAAGCTGGAATACTGCTTTTATATATGGCATTTAACAAACAACAGAAGTATGAGGCACCTATTTTTCTCTGGAATCCCAATAAATATGTATGGTAACAACAATGTTGTTTTTTGTAAGATGAAACACAAATTACAGTCTTGAATGTCATACAATGTTTATTTCAAGGAATGCTTCAGTTTATCACAGAATGCGTTGAACAGAAATAGCACTGTGACCTTAAGTAGGTCAGTGTTTGGAGTACAACATTATGAGTCAGCATTTCTTGTGTGCACTGCAACTATGAGTATAAAAACACTGATTGATATGGACGGAATAAAACATGAAGTATTTTGTACCGAAATTGGAAAAATATACATAGCTATTTATTCAAATTGCTGGAACTAGACACAAAAGTGTGTTTCACTGAAAGCCTATACTGATAAAATTATTATTATTGAATATTCTTTAAAAAGCTATGATCATAGATGACTTCTACCTCTTTATCACGATCTACAAGAATAAACTGGAAACAATTATGCTCATGACAAAGCTGTATATGATTGAATATTCAGCCAAACGTAAATTAAACTACATATGTCAAAACAGTTTTTGGTCATAATATGTGGCATAATGGCTGAATGAACAAAATAAATAATACCCATTTCACTACACACAGCCTATGTTACATTGTATGGTATTACTACAGATTATCTGTAATGTCAATTTCCGACAGATCTTCACTGTCATCTGCATGCCCTGTAGATGGCATCTTCACGGACATCTTGATTGGACCAGAACCAGCCAATCGCCTCAGTTCAATTTCACTGATGGAGTCCCCGACCTCACTCTCAAATGAGTATGTGAGACCAAGTGACCGACCAGAAGACTGTAGACGGTCTGGACTTATCCCTCCAGAACGACTCATTTCGCTGGAGGCCCGCATTGACCCCAGACTCGGAGGCCGTTCTCTGCCTCCTGATTGGTTGAATGTGCCTGTCAATCTTCCCGATCCCATGTCATCTGACTGGCCAAATGTACTTGTCAGTCTACCAGATCCCATTCCACCCGATTGGCCAAGAGTGCCTGTCAATCTTCCTGACCCATCTGATTGGCTGAAGGTCTGTGAGAGGTACCCGGACTGCATGTAGTGGTCAGTGTTCATCTGGTCGGGGGTGAGGGTTCGCGTACCCTGTTCACTCATAGTCTGGGTGCCATTCATCACTGAAACACATATACTCATAGATGACTATTCAGAAACCTCTGGATATAATCAAGTTAAAGTCTTAAGAAATTACTTTATTATGTGCAACAATTGCTATTTTAGTGAACAATATCATTCTCTTGTAAGGTGTTACATATAACAGCAGGACTTTGACCTTGTAGGAACAACCAAAAAGGTCGAGGTCATAAAATTTGTACGAAGTTTCAAGTACCAACCTTCCATACCAACTGGGTTTTCAAAATAAAATTATAATTAAAAATATAACCTTGAAAACAACATTGGTTCAGTGGGTGAAGGGTTCTTCAGTAATATCTAGTGGTATATACAGCTTATAACTAAACTTTGAGTGAGTGAGTGAGTGAGTGAGTGAGTGAGTGAGTGAATCTGGTTTTACACCACTTTTAGCAATATTCCAGCAATATCACGGCAGGGGACACCAGAAATGGGCTTCTCACATTGTACCCATGTGGAGATTTGAGCCTGGGTATTTGGCGCGACAAGCAAATGCTTTAACCACGAGGCTATCAACTGCACACTAAACTTTGAAATGCCCTGTTGGTGCTAAACATTTGCCAAAGAAATAACAGAAATACCATAGTAACTGGTATGACAAATTGCTTAACAATAACAGTTACAACTTTAGGAGCTCTAGAGTGCACATGATATTGTGAACAGATGAAGTGTACAGTGTCTGTATGGTAGGCACTGCTCAACCAATGTGCTATAACATATACATTGTGTCAGGACTTACTCTGATCCATGTCCAGAGACTCCCGGAACTCTTCGGAGCTGGTCCTGACAGAGATGACCTTTGAACTGACACGGGGAGGCTCTGTCATCTCCAGAGGGTCCGAGAACCGTGTCGCCTGAGGTGGCTTCCTGGCCTTCGCTGTGGGGAACAAGGGTCAGAGTGAGGTGAGGTGAGGTAAGGTGAGGTGAGGTGAGGTAAGGTGAGGTGAGGTGAGGTGAGGTGTGGGGAAATGGGGTTCAACGTCACATCCAAGATTATTCCACTTATAAAGCACACGTGTGTGAGTGTGGCTGCCCGTACTAATCCAGACTGATGCCGAATTATAGTGCTAGCCCACTGAGATACCATGCAGCAGTTTACCGGATACTCTACTCAGACACAGTACACTGACACCAAGCAGACCAGTCCTTGTTTTAGCCCCTTAATGCTGAGTGCCAGACAGGGTAACCATAGTAACAAGTATATCTTTTAACGTGTTTGGTATGACGTGGCGGGGGTTGAATCCCAGACCTTCCACTATCCGGGTGGATGCTCTACCACTAGACCACGGAGGCCATAGAACCAGAAAGATAGGGCAAGAAACCCTGTGGTTGATAGTGTGAGCACTGCATACAATGTAACAACAAACCATTCAGATTACAGCTGACCAATCTACATCAGAGATCTGCTGCAAGACCATCACAGAACTCCGGTAATTCACCCAATTGACCTACAGGACCTACCTCTGTGTATGAGATCTGCTGCAAGGCCGACACAGGACTCCGGTAATTCACCCAATTGACCTACAGGACCTACCTCTGTGTATGAGATCTGCTGCAAGGCTGACACAGGACTCCGGTAATTCACCCAATTGACCTACAGGACCTACCTCTGTGTATAAGATCTGCTGCAAGGCCGACACAGGACTCCAGTAATTCATCCAGTTGACCTACAGAACCTACCTCTGTGTATAAGATCTGCTGCAAGGCTGACACAGGACTCAGGTAATTCACCCAATTGACCTACAGGACCTACCTCTGTGTATGAGATCTGCTTCAAGGCTGACACAGGACTCCGGTAATTCACCCAATTGACCTACAGGACCTACCTCTGTGTATGAGATCTGCTGCAAAGCTGACACAGGACTCCGGTTCTTCACCCAATTGACCTACAGGACCTACCTCTGTGTATGAGATCTGCTGCAAAGCTGACACAGGACTCCGGTAATTCACCTAATTGACCTACAGGACCTACCTCTGTGTATGAGATCTGCTGCAAGGCTGACACAGGACTCCAGTAATTCACCCAATTGACCTACAGGACCTACCTCTGTGTATGAGATCTGCTGCAAGGCTGACACAGGACTCCAGTAATTCACCCAATTCACCTACAGGACCTACCTCTGTGTGTCACACTTACCTCTCTCTGTGGGAGACCTACTGCGAGGCATGGCTGACACGGGACCACCGTCCATCCTACGAGAGGGAGGGGACCGAGACGTGGGTGAGGTTGTCCTCTGTTGGCTCCGACTCCCCTTCAGGTCCTCCATCCTCATAGTGGTGTCCTTGGTGGGGCTGCTGTCCTTGGTGGGGCTGCTGCCCTTGGTGTGGCTGCTGCCCTTGATGGGACTGTCCTGCACCGCCCCTGCAAGCAGCAGGCAAAAGAGTTCAGTTTAACACTGTGAATAATATTCCGGTTTATCACAGGTGTTTCATGATGGAGGAAACCAACAGAGACTCGATGTTACAGAGCAAGGGTATGGTTCTGACAGACCAAGGATCATAATCAGGCTTAATCTCAGAATCTCAATCTACTTCTTTTACTACAGGAAGGTGTTGCAGACAACAAAAATCAGGAATTTTTTTATTTGTGAAATTTTGAAATCATGTTTTCCTGATATATGGAAATCTCCATGTTGCAATGACAAATCTTTTGATAGCATTTAGGACTGTGACATTGAAAAACAGTTCATTTCACACTGTCACTAGCCCTTGATGAGACATGGACTAGCTTCCTGTACACACACAGTACACAAAGCAGCTACTTACACTGGCTTGTGTTGGTCAGGTGGGACTACTTTTTTTACGACAGGAAGTTGTTGCAGACAAAACAATTTCAGGTATTTTTTTTATTTGTGAAATTTTGGGTTCATGTTTCCCTGATATACATTGACTGCATGGTGAAAATAGAAAACAATTATTCTAGTGCTACAGCTTGGAGACATGCACTTTCCTTCTCTACCACCAACTATCATCTCAAACCCACCTCTGTAGCCACCGTCATCCTCATCCTCCATGTCATTGCTGGCTCGGATGTGGGTGACCCTGTGAGGTGCCACCTGGCCCACGCTTATCTCCCCTAGACTCTTGCCCGTGGTGTTGAGGAGGTTCTGTGCGCGGCCTTGCGGGATGTCGTACTGACCGTAGCTGTATCCGGGGTAGGCTGGCAGGACGGGCTGCTGCTGCTGCTGGAGGCTCATCACGTACTGCAGGACGGGGTCTCGTTCCGGCGCCGCCACGGAACGGTACAGGAACTCACCCTCACTCTTAGACACCTCTGTGTCGTCCTGGCAACACAGCGAGGCAGTTATTAACGATTGTTTGCAGAATAATTATCCAGAAGGGTTGAAAGATTGACTTCAACAACTATTAGAGTGAGTGAGTGAGTATGGTTTTACGCCGCTTTTAGCAATATTCCAGCAATAGGCTACCCGACCACCCCAACAACTATTAGAACTTCCGTGACTGGTCATTATATCACTTAACACTGTTCTCTAGGGGACAGAGTCAATATAACGTAACATATATTCACAATGGTAACTGTTGTACAATAGGTTGGCTTTCTGTGCAGGTATGACAAACCTTTTCCTCAAAATGACAAAGACGTTCTCTCAAAACCTTGTCATGTTACACTGACCACTGTCAGAGAAGCTGTGAATGTAAAGGAGCACTGAGCTCTTGCTTCTACCTAGCTTTAGGTCAGTTACCCACCCCTGTCCATGTGCTGCATCGACCAATTACCATATTCGACGTAATAAGCGCCCCGCTCTAATAAGCGCCCACGCCGATATTTTCATATATATTGGCTAGTGAACAATCCCAATTAGCACCCTTCGAATTAATCAATGTACACAAGACTTATTTATTCGTGTGTTATATGCACCCTTAATTACGGGCAATTAAATTCTGGAAAAACATATTTGTCGTGTATAATACGCACAGAATTTCTTTTGTATCACTTCAGACTGTCAGCATAAACCACACAATTTACGATCTTTCAACTCTTTCACCAAATTTATATTCTAATAAGAGTCCCCTATTTCTAATTTTGAGAGCGCCCTGGGCGCTTATTATGTCGAATACGGTATCTATCTTAGATTTAGGTGCACATAGCGCAAAGAAGGAGAACCAGTCGTAAAAATGAGAATCACTTCCGTCTGACCTCACCATTCAAAACAAACAAACAAATGAAAGAGCCAGTCCATCCTTGATGTTTGAACCTAGGGATCTTTTAGCTCTTCACACTCTGAATTACAGATAAAACAATGTTACGATTTAGTTTCTCCGGAGAGTTAATCTGTATTTTCTGAGTTCATGAGTCATACTGTAAGTAAGCAAATTTCTAATATGTGTTCTCAGTTGACGTACATTTTACTACAGAAGTATTAAGTGTCTGCATCATCAACCTACCATGTCCAGGTCCTCGGTGTCGCGCAGTGTGCTGGCTGTACTTACATCTGCACGTCTCGCACCTCGCGGGCGGGCCACTGATTAATAAAAATGAAATGTCAGGAATGACAGCAAAATTTGTAGTGCCCCAAAAGTTGCAGTCTTATTCCAAAGCAATGCCACATCTCCCGGAAAATATGGCTCCCGATAACCCTTTAGAACATAGGCAAAGAGCTCAGTTACAAATTAAAATGATAGGTATTGAACCTACAGTGAGCCGTCCTAAAATTTCAAATCACAGTGGCTTTATTTCCAATATTTCTGCTGCATAGTTCACAAACACATGAAAAGATCTCCTGTATATAATGTTGAACAATCATACAGACAACGGTTCACAGGTGGCCAAGTCATCTGAGGCGCCACAATTCACTGTGCAGAGTTCCGTCCCTTGGGCATGCCAGAAACCTTTGATCCTGGTTTGAATCCCAGTTCGCCCAATTTATATTTCTACAAATTCTAGGTTTCACAGTACTAGAGCCAAGCTCGGGGGTTTCACGTGAGACCTGCATCACTTCGGGCTTTCCTCCCACATTAAGCTGACACGCCGTGATAAAACTGGAATAATGTTAAAAGCAGCGTTAAACCCAACTCACTCAATCACTCACTCACAAAGACGACCTACTTTCTTCATATGGGAACGGCGCTGCCTGCCCCTCGCTGCGACTCAGCAGCCACTGCCCCTCCGACACCGTCTCGTTGATGGTCTCCGTCATGCTGGTGACGGGCGAGGAACTGAAGTCAGACATCCCGGGACTTGGGGAGCGATGGCGCTGTGGGCTGGGTGAACGACGCTGAGGACTCGGAGAGCGACGGCCCTTTGGTGAGTGGCTAGCGGAAGAGAGGTCTCTATCGCTGAGAGACCGTAACAGACGTTCGCCTGGGTCCTCCGCAGTCGTCTCCCTAAAGAAGAGAGGCACATGATACATACCGTGCTGCACATTCAGTGCTATAAATATGGTTCATCATAAGGTTGAAACAGAAAAAATCAACCGTTTCTCTTGTTTCGACTTGTGTTGTGACTCATGTCATGTCATGTCATGTCGTCATGGCATATATCATATATATATATATTATGCAGTTTATTTGTTCCCTGACCAGTCGATCTGTATACATTCCAGTTATAATTCTCAACTCCCTGGGGATCATACAGTCATGCCACGCATGCACCAAGTCTGGCTACCTGAAGTCGGATCTTACCACAAGCATACTATATTTCTCCCAAATCTCCATGTTGCAATGACAAATCTTTTGATAGCATTTATGACTGTGACATTGAGAAACAGTTCATTTAACACTGTTACTAGCCCTTGACAAGACATGGACTAGCTTTCCTGAACACACAGTACAGCGGAAGAGAGGTCTCTATCGCTACAGTCCATGAAGTAGCTACTTACCCTGGCTGGTGATGGTCAGCCTGCTGGGGAGGTGGGACGTACTCTGGGTTCTCTTCTGGGAGGGGCGATGCTGGCTTGGGAGGAGTTACCCCTGTCGGCTCCTTGGGGGGCGGTGGGACTGGGGCTTGAGAGACAGGTGGTGGTGAGGTTGGTATGGTTACCTGCTGAGGTGGTGGGGATGGTGGGGGAGGTGAGATTGGCTCATCCTGGGGTAGTTCAGGGGGAGGGGTTGTGATGGGAGTGGCCACATCATGCCTTGAGTCTGGGAAGAAGCTTACATCCTCCGATCCTTGGACGCCTGAAGAGAACAATTGAAAATAATTAAGAGTTCACTTCTTTCTGTATTAATAAACACATTCCATTTCTTTGTTCTATGGACAACAAGGAATATTTGAATTATTTATAACCATCAATAATACCGAGTAAATACTTGATTGTGCACATGTTTCATGCTGACACAGCTACGAACAAGTTTAGGTCAGACAAACCAGTGGTTGATAGCATGAGCATCGACACAGCCACCTGATATGACAACACAATATCAGCCAGGTTGATATTGAAAGAAAGCCCGAAGTGATACAGGACTTAGAGGTTCCCAGAGTACGGGTACGGTGCCGACAAACCTAGAAACATAATCGGGGCAAACTGGAATTTGAACCTACAACCTACATCGCAGCGAATTGCGGCACCTTAGACGACTGGGCCACCTATGCCAACGTAAAATGTTGAGAGGATATAACAACAGTTATTCTTTTACAAAGACATTAAGCAGATAAGATTTTTAGGGAATTATGAGTTAGAATACACCCTCAGTGACTTCTGCTTGGCGACTAATTGGGTAGTCAATACCCGGTTACTTAATGAGTGCATGTTATTGTATCCTGGTGGGATGTTGCTCATAACGTCAATCACTGGTTTATCTGGTCCAGATTTGATTATTTACAGGTTGCTGTGAAACAGCAGAAATAATGCGGAGTGGAATGAAAAGAAAAGATAAGGTCTTACCTCTGAGCCGACGCAGCTCTTCACTGATGTCTAGCGAAACTGAAGTTTCTGGTTCGGACTCGGGCTCTGTAAGTGGCACCGCTGGGGTGACAGGTATCACTGGTGGGGGTGAAGACACAATACGTCGCTCACTCTCACGGAACATTCTTATCTCATCTACAGGAGAGCCGGTTGGAGTCATGGGAGGGGAGATAACTCTCACTGGTGACATCACAGGGCTCGTCTTTGGCGTAGGCTGCGGTGTTCTAATACGACCTTGACGAGGTGACTCCTGAAACTGATGACCAGGACTGGGTACAGAAATGCTACACCTTGAACATCAAATGTCTTGTAGATTGTATGGGTGAGCGAGTGGGTAGGAATGAGTGAGGGAGTATGCAGAGCTCCAGATAAGCTTTCGGTATTGTTGGTATTTTACCCATGCATTTTAAAATCATTGGGTATCAGTAATTCTATCTGGATATTCAAATTTCTGTTACCCACAAGTTTTTACACATGTGGGTATTTAAGTTAAATATTTAAAAACACTATTCATCTAGTCCCTGCAAACTGGTGTCGTGTGGGTTCGAGAGCTTTATAGGACTCAAAAATACCACGATACTTCAGCAAGAAAGTGTGATGGCAAATGATCATGATGTAACTGTCATCGTGGAGTTTAGCAAGGTTGACGGAATGCCCGTTTATAATTTCAAAATAAGTTGCTGATTTGCTAATCGAATACGCAGGGTTACCTCACAATATTTTGATGATACACACAAGCTTTATTTTTGTAGCGTATCTGTAATGTTCGTTGCGTATTTGATACGCTTGGATTTTATTTTAATGAGTATTTCTGGATTTCTGATGCGTATTTTACGCAGATACGCAGCTTATCTGGAGCTCTGGAATATGGTTTCATGCCACTTTTAGAACATTCCAGCACTATCATGGCAGGGGACACTGGCAATGGGCCCCACACATTGTACTCATGGGGAATCAAACCTGGGCCTTGGGCATGATGAGTAAACACTTTAACCACGAGGCTACCCGAACACTCAGTGAGTAGGAAAATCCACCTACAGAGCAATCTCGATTGGCTTCCCGATCATGTTCTCCGTCCATCATGTTGTTGCAGCATTATCCTTCTGTTCTCATTGTTTAACCTACTCACCTTAATCTCTTTGATCTATGCAATTGTTGTTACTGTTAATCCTCCACTTACTGCATATATTCTGAACTATGCTCATTATTCATCCTTGCATGACAACGGTACAAGGATCTATACTGAAACGTCGCCTTGACAGTAAATAAAGAAGTTGTTACCGTATTCAACGTAATAAGCGCCCAGGGCGCTCTCAAAATTAGAAATAGGGGACTCTTACTAGAATATTATTTTGGTGAAAAAAAACAAGAGTAAACAGGATAAATTTCGTGGTTTATGCTGACAGCCTGAAATGTTTATATACGACAGATATATTTTTCTAGAATTTAATTGCCCATAATTAAGCGTACATAACACACGAGTGCGTATTATACACGAATAAATAAGTCTTGTGAACATTGATCAATCGGAAGGGGTGCTAATTGGGATTGTTCACTAGCCAATATATTAACAAATATCGCCGTGGGCGCTTATTAGAGCGGGGCGCTTATAACGTCGAATACGGTATCCATAAATTATCTCTACTGTCAGTGAAATCTCATTAGTCTGGACCATGATAGACCGGAAACTGATTCTTCCGGACGATCCTCATAAGGAACAGCACTACCATGTGAAATTTGGAATGTGATTAAACTGGGCCACTTCGCCAGGATTTCATTTTGATTAACAAAGTTTCAGTGTATATCAGATGGAACACATACATAGTTGTCACTGATTGTATCCGTGTATCAGGTGATTGTACCCGTGTATCAGGTGATTGTACCTGTGTATCAGGTGATTGTACCTGTGTATCAGGTGATTGTACCTGTGTATCAGGTGATTGTACCCGTGTATCAGGTGATTGTACCTGTGTATCAGGTGATTGTACCTGTGTATCAGGTGATTGTACTCATGTATCAGGTGATTGTACCCGTGTATCAGGTGATTGTACCTGTGTATCAGGTGATTGTACTCATGTATCAGGTGATTGTATCCGTGTATCAGGTGATTGTACCTGTGTATCAGGTGATTGTACCCGTGTATCAGGTGATTGATGAATGAACCTCCACCCACCAGCCCGCCACCCCTATAGGTTGTATACAAACACTCTTGATGTACACAATAAGAGGACCACCGGATCCATCTGGTCAACTAACATAGGTTACTGGTGGCCTTCTTACCTGGAATCCCCACAGGGTCACAGATTTTTACATCTGTGGGAGTATCATACTGATTCAACGAAACTTGTGTCAGAATCCATGCAAGACAAATAGTCTGACTTTGGTTTTGCAAATAAGTATACCTCCCCCCTCACACAGCCTCTATCTACAATGTCGGAAAGTGATTGCAGCTCAAGGGAACATCATTTGATCCCTATAGTCCTTCCCTTTCACAGACAGTCAATAAGGTGTTTCACCCATAATGACATATACTGGATTTGTTGTCCAGAATTTGTTGTCCAGACCTATTATTTACAGGACACCATCCAACAACTAAAGTACTGCTGTGAGTGGCATTAATCAACAAACAATAAGGTGTCAATAACTTTTGTAATATTGTAAAAATTATCATTTTAGGAAACATGGATTTTACAGCCAAAATAGAAAATTATTTCACTCAGTGATACCTGTTGCCTGTAATCTTCTTCATATTCTTCCCCTGCGACGTTCTCCTCAGCATCCTCCTGCCTCCTTCCGTCACTGTCCCTCCATGCCAGTCCATCCTCCCGGCTGCGTTGACCCAGCATGACGGTGAGCTGCTCGGAGATGACCTCACGTACCAGAGCATTGACCAAATTGTTGTCTACAGGCTGACCGGCGTCCACAAACAGCTTCAGGCCAGTCTGACCGATGGTGTCCATCACTGGAGAGGAACAATCATCTCCAGTTGAGGAGGAAACAAAATGACGAAGGCTGACAGGACTGAGGATGCCAAACTGGACTGTGATATCAGCCTTACTGTGTATTGACACAAATCATTTCATAAACTGTCTTCATTATCAGTTATGTTGACATTATACAGTTCATCATTCAAACCTATCCTTTTATGGTGCCTTCTTGATATTTTTTTGTTTCATCACATAATGAAAAGATATCCACCTTATTCATTGGCTGAGAAGCAACGGTAATGAGTATTGACTCTCATAATTAACAGTATTGACTTGAGTTACTAAATGTAGAATAGGAGTTAACCAGAAATGGCATTCCTTAAACCTAAGCCAATCAGATGTCTCCGTTTGTTGGAACCTTCTAAAATTGTTTGGTATGTTAAATCTGCTTTTGTCTGTTTATTATAGAATAAAACAATCATAGACTTTATTTGAGGTCAATACCTGTTTTTATGGAAAGAAAGCAATATCGACCTCAGAATTTGAGGTATTGACCTCATATAAAATCTATGATTGTACAGTATCAGCTTTTGATTTTGAATGTCATATCATGATAAGAACTCATTCAGGCAAATTTACTCTGAAATAACATATTGGGATAAAAATCATGTCATTTCTCCTGGGTATTATTTAAGCCCTAAAAGTAACAACACTAATTATTACATTTACAAACTATACCTGTTTTTTCATTGGTTGAGAAAGGGTCACATGACCATCCTTAGAACACAGTATTGCCCTGAGACCCACCGTGCAGCAATCAAAACTGGAAATGCCCTTTGTGATTAAGCCAATGGACTCAAAGGAGAGAAATATTTTCAGCCAATCAGAGAGAGCGTAACATAATGCTTGTTGTGAAGCAGTATCAGTTATTAACAAGTCAAATTGAAATATTCTTGTTTTTCATATTATTGGATAAAACAATTACTGACCCCAATTCAGGCAATATTATGTTTTATGTACCCAAGAACTGATATTGACCGAGAAAAATGGTCATCAGTTTCCTGGGTCCATAAAATATATTTCCCCCATGAATGGTCAAAAATTGATAAATGTCATGTTCATCATAGACAATCTTCATGTTAAAACACTGACACAACTAAACTAATAAGGGTGTCTGTTGTCGTGCTAAGGCCACTGTCATATCAAGCCCTTTACCAGGTCAATAATATAAATACAGTATTCTTCCTAAAACAGTGTGACAGTAACCCACCCAGGAGAGACTCATCATCCACGCTGTCGTCGATGTGGACAGATGGCGCTGGTTCATGAGGGATGGGGTCGGCAGGTCGCAGTGGATATACTTCTGTCAGAACTCTAGCCATCAACTCCTGCTCGATCCTGTCAACAAGAGAGGGAAATATACACTTTCCTCCACACCTCATAGTATTTGGGTAAAACTGTACATTAATAAGACAACAATGTGACATTTGTGTGTGTGTTTATTGTTTGATGCCACAATCAGCAATATTCCAGCTATTTGACAGCAGACTGAACATAATTGTGTCTGGACCAGACAATCCAGTGGTCAATATTATGAGCACAAAGATCCACAAAGATGGGGTATGCTGATACGCCATCAACCAAGTCACCGATCCAGACCAACCAATTCATTAAGTCATCTCTTACAACCAGGATAGGTTCCTGGGGACCAATTCGAACACGGAATACCTGCAGCTTGACATTTGTTTATATATAGTTGGACTTGTATGGTTGAGACAACACCACTGCATCAACCCCCACTTACCACTGCATCAACTCCCACTCACCACTGCATCAGTCACTACTCACCACTGCACCATTCCCCACTCACCACTGTATCAGTCCCCACTCACCACTGCATCAGTCACTACTCACCACTGCATCAGCCCCTACTCACCACTGCATCAGCCCCCACTCACCACTGCATCAGTCCCTACTCACCACTGCATCAACCCCCACTCACCACTGTATCAGTCCCCACTCACCACTGCATCAACCCCCACTCACCACTGTATCAGTCCCCACTCACCACTGCATCAGTCCCTACTCACCACTGTATCAGTCCCCACTCACCACTGCATCAGTCCCCACTCACCACTGTATCAGTCCCCACTCACCACTGCATCAGTCCCTACTCACCACAGCATCAGCCCCTACTCACCACTGCATCAGCCCCCACTCACCACTGCATCAGTCCCTACTCACCACTGCATCAGTCCCCACTCACCACTGCATCAGTCCCTACTCACCACTGCATCAGTCCCCACTCACCACTGCATCAGTCCCCACTCACCACTGCATCAACCCCCACTCACCACTGCATCAGTCCCCACTCACCACTGCATCAGTCCCTACTCACCACTGCATCAGTCCCCACTCACCACTGTATCAGTCCCCACTCACCACTGCATCAGTCCCTACTCACCACTGCATCAGCCCCTACTCACCACTGCATCAACCCCCACTCACCACTGCATCAGTCCCCACTCACCACTGCATCAGTCCGCACTCAACACTGCATCAGCCCCCACTCACCACTGCATCAGTCCCCACTCACCACTGCATCAGTCCCCACTCACCACTGTATCAGTCCCCACTCACCACTGCATCAACCCCCACTCACCACTGCATCAGTCCCCACTCACCACTGCATCAGTCCCCACTCACCACTGCATCAGTCCCTACTCACCACTGCATCAGTCCCCACTCACCACTGCATCAGTCACTACTCACCACTGCATCAGTCACTACTCACCACTGCATCAGCCCCCACTCACCACTGCATCAGTCCCCACTCACCACTGCATCAGTCCCCACTCACCACTGCATCAGCCCCCACTCACCACTGCATCAGTCCCCACTCACCACTGCATCAGTCCCTACTCACCACTGCATCAACCCCCACTCACCACTGCAAAGCCTTGTTCTGCACGATGTCCCTCTGTCTCAGGTCCTCTGCCAGCACATCAGAGGTGACCTGTGACTCCAGCTTCATGGACTGGGGGAGTCTTGCCACGGGGGGTGGGAACTCTGGCCCATACGGCTCCGGTTCAGCTGGAGGCTGGTGTCCTGGTAGAGCAATACCGACCCCAGACTGGTCGAAATCTTCTTCCTCCTCCTCCTCCTCTTCCTCCTCCTCATCTTCACTCTGGATATCAGCACCACATGCATATAGGCAATACCCAATAGCAATATGCTAAAAAAATCTTTACTCTTGTTAACTTTAAAGGAAGACATCAAGCAATATCCTAAGACTGGAAGACCTAAAGTTTCACATGACCTTATTACATTGCAGTGGATTCCCTTTTGCATATGATGCCACCCTGTTATGTGTGAAAAAGCATGTGATGTTAAAAATAACACAACAGTGTAAGCCTCGTCTTGGGATTAAACAGCAACTGGAATGAGTGCTTGACGGTTTTTACCATGATTTCAACCTCATCCTTGAGATCCCCACCGAGATGATCCTAGGTGACTAAGCCTCCAACATCAGCCTATTCTCAACAGTCAGTATAACATTTTTGATCATGCTACTGATGCTTGCATTCCATGCTGCATTGGTAAAGGCACTTTGATGGTGGTGTATATATATTATATACCATGAAGTCTATAGATAGAAAGACCAACATCCCTCACATGAAGGGTGTGTGATTTGATGACCCCTTTGTCCATGGATAGGATTTAATGGTGGTGATTCTACCAGGGGGAACAGCATGTGGTAGTAGAGGAAGAGATGCCATTCCCTTTGGGGTTGTCTCCCTTTATCAGATGACTGAGGTGAAATTGGGCTTAACGTCGTGTCCAAGATTATTGCACTCACATAGCGACGTGCATGCACGTGTGTGTGTGTGTGTGTGTGTGTGTGTGTGTGTGTGTGTGTGTGTGTGTGTGTGTGTGTGTGTGTGTGTGTGTGTGTTGTGTGAGATACCATGCTGCAGTTTAACATGAATACCCCACTGAGACACAGTATACTGACTCCGAGCCGACCAGTCCTTGTTTTAGCCCCTTAATGCCGAGCGCCAGACAGGGTAACAACAAGTACCATCTTTTAACGTCTATTGGTATGACGCAGCTGGGGATCGAACCCTGACCTTCCGCTCTACCACTAGACCACGGAGTCGGTCTGTAATGGTGGTGATTCTACCATGGGGAATAGCATGCGGTAGCAGAGGTGGAGGTGCCATTTCCTTTGGGGTTGTCTCCCTTTATCAGATGACTCGGGGTGGTCAAACAGGGGTCTGCGGGGGACAGTTACATACCCTCTGTTGCCGGTAGCGATAGGAGGTGTCAAACTGGGATCTCCTGGGTGACTGAGGAGACTGAATGTACACCTCACGCTGAACTGATGTCTCGGACGTGCTGTCAATGTCAACAGGGGGAAGCACCTAAAAAACACAAAAATGTTTTGATTATTTAACAACAGTCAGTATAACATTTTTGATCATGCTACTGATGCTTGCATTCCATGCTGCATTGGTAAAGGCACTTTGATGGTGGTGTATATATATTATATACCATGAAGTCTATAGATAGAAAGACCAACATCCCTCACATGAAGGGTGTGTGATTTGATGACCCCTTTGTCCATGGATAGGATTTAATGGTGGTGATTCTACCAGGGGGAATAGCATGTGGTAGTAGAGGAAGAGATGCCATTCCCTTTGGGGTTGTCTCCCTTTATCAGATGACTGAGGTGAAATTGGGCTTAACGTCGTGTCCAAGATTATTGCACTCACATAGCGACGTGCATGCACGTGTGTGTGTGTGTGTGTGTGTGTGTGTGTGTGTGTGTGTGTGTGTGTGTGTGTGTGTGTGTGTGTGTGTGTGTGTGTGTTGTGTGAGATACCATGCTGCAGTTTAACATGAATACCCCACTGAGACACAGTATACTGACTCCGAGCCGACCAGTCCTTGTTTTAGCCCCTTAATGCCGAGCGCCAGACAGGGTAACAACAAGTACCATCTTTTAACGTCTATTGGTATGACGCAGCTGGGGATCGAACCCTGACCTTCCGCTCTACCACTAGACCACGGAGTCGGTCTGTAATGGTGGTGATTTTACCATGGGGAATAGCATGCGGTAGCAGAGGTGGGTGCCATTTCCTTTGGGGTTGTCTCCCTTTATCAGATGACTGGGGGTGGTCAAACAGGGGTCTGCGGGGGACAGTTACATACCCTCTGTTGCCGGTAGCGATAGGAGGTGTCAAACTGGGATCTCCTGGGTGACTGAGGAGACTGAATGTACACCTCACGCTGAACTGATGTCTCGGACGTGCTGTCAATGTCAACAGGGGGAAGCACCTATAAAACACAAAAATGTTTTGATTATATAATCATAAAACTTGGTCTTACCTTCAGTAGGATATTTGCATGATTCCCTGAATCTCAGTTCCACACTGACCCACCTGCTTGCTTAGTTCAGGGGACCTCTCAGGCTTCTCTTCCTCTGTTGGGATGGCTACCATGGCAACATTAGTGCCTGCAGTTACCAGTGGTTTCACAGGAGGAGGCACAAAGGATGATGCTGCAGATGAAGGTCCAGGTTGTGGCATTCTCAGTCCGGGTTCGAGTCTTGGTTTCTGTAGTGGGATGGCCATTGGTACAAGCTGTCCAGGAACCGGAGCTGAGGAAGACGAAGGATGACATACTGATGGCATACTCTACAGTGAGTGAGTTGGGTTTAATGCCGCATTTAACAGTATTCCAGTAATATCACGGCGTGTCAGCTTAACGTGGGAGGAAAGCCCCAAATGATGCAGGTCTCAGACGTTTACCACTTCGTTGAACCCATGGCATACTTTACAGGACTGCATACTGCAATACACTTTTTCAAACGATACATAACGCAATATTCTCTCCAGTGATGTGGTATAATGGGTCAAAAATATATGACAACTTTCTTTATTATTTGTACCTCTTATCCTCATATGACAACTTTCTTTATTATTTGTACCTCTTATCCTCAAATTTACACAGAAATTCATTCACAAATTAAATTTACTTTCGGAATTGATTGACAAATGCGGATCTGCATGTACGATCAGCGTCAATCACTGTTAAACACTTCACCTCCCGAAATATGGTAATAAGTATTGCAATACAGATAATTTGAAATAATACTTTATGTGCACATTACATAGATTTACTATCCAGTGTCAGGGCTGAAGTAATACTTACATGCATTACTGACAGCTAGGGGTATGTATCCAGTGTCAGGGCTGAAGTAATACTTACATGCATTACTGACAGCTAGGGGTATGTATCCAGTGTCAGGGCTGAAGTAATACTTACATGCATTACTGACAGCTAGGGGTATGTATCCAGTGTCAGGGCTGAAGTAATACTGTCTTGGAGCAGACACAGGGCCTGCCTGTGGGTGTGGATGGATGGCGGACTTGGCAACTGATTTTATCGTTTGAGTCTTGGAAGATTTCACATCTGTTCCTGCAAACAGAGCTAGTATCATTCACTGTTTGAGCACACAAGGTTGTTAATGGTTGCAGTTACTGAATTTGTAAATGGATTGCTTGTCCTTAATCACATACGAGGGGGGATAAAAAGTTTCGAGCCTAGCATTAACGGAACTGAAATATTCTCGTGAGCTTTAAATATTTTATAATATTGTCTCTTGCAGTTGAGTAGACTTGTTCCTTCTCTTCTCCAGACTGATATCCCTGTTTTGTGGACGTTCAAATCTGGGCTGTCAACCAGCCCTCCATGGCAGCAACCAATTGTTGGTTCAATTGTTTTCTTCAAATTTGAAAACAAGATGTAGTGAAGATGGTGCAGAGGGGAGAAGCTTGTACAGACATTCCCACCCAGCAGCCACTGCAACATGACTGGTGTGAAGTGGAGCAGTGTCCTGGTGGCGGAGAGCAGTGTCCTGGTGGCGGAGAGCAGTGTCCTGGTGGCGGAGAGCAGTGTCCTGGTGGCGGAGAGCAGTGTCCTAGTGGCGGAGAGCCATGTCCTGGTGGCGGAGAGCAGTGTCCTGGTGGCAGAGAGCAGTGTCCTGGTGGCTGAGAGCAGTGTCCTGGTGGCGGAGAGCAGTGTCCTTGGATCGAGAGCACCATGGTGAATATTGCTGTGACACTTCCATTTGACAGACTTGTGCAGTCTATTCAATCAGTTGGCATAATATTCACCATTCATAGTAAATCTGTTTTTTTTCTAGGTTTTAGAAGACCCAAGTGTTTCTGCTCCTTGTTTGCTCTCGGGATCAAAGTCTTGCTTTCATTTCACCTGCTAGTGTTCTAGGAGCCCATCAGACAAACCTTTGACATGTAGATGTTCATGAAGGATTGTTTCTACTCATCCACACAAGAAGCCTGTGGTCTCCTCCAACTTCTGTAATGCACCTGTTATTCAGGACCAGGGTGTGGACAGCATCCATGTTTTCTTGTGTGGTGCTTCCCCCACAGCAATGTCATCTCTCCAACTCTGATGGGGCAGTCTTCCCGTAAACAGGATGCAAACCTTCGTCAATAGTCTTTGGTGATCGATTCTTCAGGTTAAAACATTGTTAGATGCTCCATACTTAATACTATCCATCCAAATGCTAAGGAGGGGTGTACATCACTGTCAAAGGGCAGCAAGACACTGGACTGACACACACCAACTTGTGAAATCTGACTCAACTTACATGGTCAATACTAATACATGTCACACCTAAGCATAACAACAACCAAGAAAAGCCAGGCTCCAAAGTTTCAGATATCCCTTATATCTCCCCCAAAAGCTCTATTTGAAGCATAATTGCTATTCGATTTAAGAATTATCTTTAAAATCTCAGCTTTTGACATAGGGGACTTGAACCAGATCACTTAAACTAGACTTCTGACACTATGGGCTGTTTATGAACTGATGTTGGTGGACTTCCTTCATCTGATCCCGTCCGATTATCTGACTGCAGGGTTAACTAGGGGGTTACAGTGATACCTTTGACCGATGCAGCAGGTGACCCCCACGATTATCTGACAGCAGGGTTAACTAGGGGGTTACAGTGATACCTTTGACAGATGCAGCATGTGGTGCACGGCGACACTTGGTGCTGCTCTGGTAGTGATGAGATTCTTTAACTGTTGTTCTGGTCTTCTGGCTTGGAGCCTTTCCATAGATCTTAGTCAAGTAATCTGTCCCATTAGTAGTCTGAAGCATAAGGTAACAAAATAATATTTAACTTACCTTGCACATGAATGTCAGATTCTGATTGGCGGAGACCCATCGTATTATTTTCACTGTTCCCTGGTAACATGGATGGTCCATTTCTCCTGTTGCCCACTCAAACTACCGAACTGTTGGCATTACATCTGCCACATACAAACTGCAATTTTGTGTCTCGAATGAATGATGCATAACATCATTCCCCGGGTATTTACAATATTTTCCAAAAATAAATAGGTCTATTGGGAATATTTGTTATTTCCTGTTGTGTGGAAATAAACGAAGTGGATAAATGCTTGTGTGTACTTTTATCTATTCTGACAAAGGCATACATTCATAAGACATACCTGCTACATAACTAGATGTGTGGTAGAGCTACAGAAAAGCTTTTGGTTATTTGGGTATTTTACCCAGGGGTTTGATTTTGATTGGGTATCCACAAGTTTTAGAGGCTTTTCAAAGTATTTTTACCCACCTTTTACTTAAAACCTGTTTTGTTACAATCCCTGTAAATCAATTGAAACTATGTGAATAGTAGTATACCTGTCTGTGTCTGCTTGTGGCTCGATCCGGTTTTACACTTTCTGAGCAGACGCTCTATCCACAAGACTGACTTTGGATAATACTATGGCTGACAGCTGCAATGTTCTCATTAAAAACATGACACCTGGCCAGGCCAACCAGTGGTTGATGTCAGTGTATGAACACACACACTCAACTAGATCAAACACTGTGACACTTTTCAGCAATCCTCATTTCAGTCAGTACGACAAGTATAAAGGATGTGCTATGCCATGACAGATAAACTATAGTAATAAAACAACAACTTCTTTTGAGTAGTATACGTGGGAAGTGACGTGCCCTGTCCATGTGCCATGCGTGCAGTTCCGGGGTGAGACCCGTGAAGATCGGGTAGAGAATAGGTCTTCAGCAACCCATGCTTGCTATAAAAGGCAACTACGCTTGTCGTAAGAGGCAACAATCGGGATCGTATCCCAATTACGTAGATCGATGCTCATAATGTCAGTCTCTGGATTTTACAGACCACCATTATGTACTGGAATATTGCTGAGTGCGTTGTAAACAACAAACAAACAAACAAAAATGCCTGAATTGTAAACTGAAATTACAAGAAGGGTATTACCTACCTTGCTTTGAGAACCTATCTTCTGCTTCTCTGTCATCCCGATCTGAGCTTTCTTCATGCCAGTGTCAACTCTAGCTTGACCTTGACCCCTGACACTAGTCCTGATTGGCTGAGATTTCCCACCTCCTTTAGCAGCAGTTATGTTCTTCTTGGCCTCCATGTTGATGAGCTCCAGGTGAACTTCTCGCTGTCAGGTGTAACATGGCTGTTGTTAACACTGGTGTAGCTCTAATCTCATTAAAATCAGATCTTAGTTCTCGCTACTGATAAACAAAGATCTGAAGACATCCCATTAGAGGTCAAGTCAGAACGACCTTTCATCTGACCAATCAGAGCGTCGCTTACCAGATTATGAAAGTGACAGTCGGAATGTGATTTCTAAACATGCAACCTCGAAAATTTTAACATGGGGTATTCGGAACGATAGTTACGGGTTTAACAACTGAATCCTTACAATCTAGACCATATATTAGCCATTTCAGAATTTTTTGTTTGTTCAGGTTTCAAATTTGTAATCGAGAATTTGTCAAAATATGTTTCGAAACGTAGTCGCCAATTTGAAATTAGTGCCGTAAAGCACGAGAAAGTTGCCTTCTAATTGGTCATTCCATTGGTCGGTCAAAGTTCGCACATGGTCGGTCTGATGTGACCCGTAATGGGATGTCCTCAGATCTTTGGTTCAGTGGTAGCAAGAACTGAGGACTGATTTTAATGAGATTGGTGTAGTTCACAGCTGTTAGTCAGGCTAGCGATTGTGACAAAAGGTTCTATATATAACAGGGATCTGTTATAATGAATATAAGTCTTAAAAAAAAGCAGGATTTTACCTAAAATATCACATCAGATTATATATTTCTCCCAAAAGGTTAAGGATCACCCGATTCTTTCACACTACTGTAGTTAATATGTAATGCCTTGTAGGGCTGGGATGAGTCCAAATTTAATAGCCGGGTACCCAACCCCCTATTACCCGACCCTACCCGGGTACCCAACCCCCTATTACCCGACCCTACCCGGGTACCCACCCCCTATTACCCGACCCAACCCGGGTACCCGCTGTAGGTCCCAAGAGATAGGTACAAAATTTCCAATTGAGAAATGTTTGACCGTACTCCTGTCAAAAATGTATTTAGATACACGTAAACAGATCTGGTCATGCATACACTGAAGTTGACAGAAGTTTTATCTTTATGCAAACATATAAAGTCAGAAGGAATGTGTGCATGGTCAGAAAGAAATGTGAACATTTGCCACTTATAGTGTAACCATAGACTTCTAGATAATTTTTGCAATTAAGCAATATAAACTCGTCACTAACCACGGGTCTGGATAGTCCTGTAGGTACAAGGGTCTTAATCAGTACCCATCCGACCTGAGTACTCGAGTTATCCGTCCCAGCCCTAACACAGACAGATGAACTATAGTAATATAAAAGAAGCAGGAAATCCTGAACTTTTTTTCTGTAGTATTGAAAACATTAACGCTAGGCCTAAAACATACCTGAGCTTGAATAAAGTAACAAGATTTTCAGAACGCCTTCAACATGAAACGTGTAACTAAGTTATGATTGTGATACTGGATGGATCTTTAATCATCAATGTGAGCTGGGGATGTTTTTCTGTAGAGTTTAACTCACATCAATCTCCTTCTGTAGAGATGAAATACAGCCGTCCACGACGTGCATGATACGAGCACGTTCCTTCACAGTGCTGCAACACAGTGGTCTCGTGGTCAGTACGTGTTGAAACATATATACAAGTAACTCATTAAATAACAGAAAGATAATGTTACATAGAGCTAATGCCTCAAGATAGCTCCGTTCAGGTTGGTAAATTTATTTTTGAAAAAATTGCTGCTGAAGGATCTGAATAGGACATGTTTAGGCGTTTCCGTGGAAACATCAACGCCTGAGAATGTAAAATGTCTGGCCAAACAGTATCACACAAAAAGATGTATACTAGTTACTTTAAAACTGGTACATCTACAATAGTAATTCATATAATGCACTCATAAGGACACTGAAGCCTTGGCGTCATGTTAAGACCCTCTTACCTAATCTGTGATCACAAGGGACTGACCTTTAAGTCACTGTAGGCCTTGGCGTCATGTTAAGACCCTCTTACCTAATCTGTGATCACATGGGACTGACCTTTAAGTCACTGTAGGCCTTGGCGTCATGTTAAGACCCTCTTACCTAATCTGTGATCACATGGGACTGACCTTTAAGTCACTGTAGGCCTTGGCGTCATGTTAAGACCCTCTTACCTAATCTGTGATCACATGGAACTGACCTCTAGGACACTGTGGGCCAACTCACCTGTCCTGTGATAGAGTCTAGGACACTGTAGGCCAACTCACCTGTCCTGTGATAGAGCCTAGGACACTGTAGGTTAATCACCAGTCCTGTGATAGAGTCTAGGACACTGTTTGCCAACTCACCAGTCCTGTGATAGAGCCTAGGACACTGTATGCCAACTCACCTGTCCTGTGATAGAGTCTAGGACACTGTAGGCCAACTCACCTGTCCTGTGAAAGAGTCTAGGACACTGTATGCCAACTCACCTGTCCTGTGATAGAGTCTAGGACACTGTAGGCCAACTCACCTGTCCTGTGATAGAGTCTAGGACACTGTAGGCCAACTCACCTGTCCTGTGAAAGCGTCTAGGACACTGTAGACCAACTCACCTGTCCTGTGAAAGAGTCTAGGACACTGTATGCAAACTCACCTGTCCTGTGATAGAGTCTAGGACACTGTAGGCCAACTCACCTGTCCTGTGAAAGAGTCTAGGACACTGTAGACCAACTCACCTGTCCTGTGAAAAGAGTCTAGGACACTGTAGACCCACTCACCTGTCCTGTGACAGAGTCTAGGACACTGTAGGCCAACTCACCTGTCCTGTGATAGAGTCTAAGACACTGTAGACCAACTCACCTGTCCTGTGACAGAGTCTAGGACACTGTAGGCCAACTCACCAGTCCTGTGATAGAGTCTAGGACACTGTAGGCCAACTCACCTGTCCTGTGATAGAGTCTAGGACACTGTAGACCAACTCACCTGTCCTGTGAAAAGAGTCTAGGACACTGTAGACCCACTCACCTGTCCTGTGACAGAGTCTAGGACACTGTAGACCCACTCACCTGTCCTGTGAAAGAGTCTAGGACAAGGTAGACCCACTCACCTGTCCTGTGACAGAGTCTAGGACACTGTAGACCAACTCACCTGTCCTGTGACAGAGTCTAGGACACTGTAGGCCAACTCACCTGTCCTGTGACAGAGTCTAGAACACTGTAGACCAACTCACCTGTCCTGTGACAGAGTCTAGGACACTGTAGGCCAACTCACCTGTCCTGTGACAGAGTCTAGGACACTGTAGGCCAACTCACCAGTCCTGTGATAGAGTCTAGGACACTGTAGGCCAACTCACCTGTCCTGTGATAGAGTCTAGGACACTGTAGACCAACTCACCTGTCCTGTGAAAAGAGTCTAGGACACTGTAGACCCACTCACCTGTCCTGTGACAGAGTCTAGGACACTGTAGACCCACTCACCTGTCCTGTGAAAGAGTCTAGGACAAGGTAGACCCACTCACCTGTCCTGTGACAGAGTCTAGGACACTGTAGACCAACTCACCTGTCCTGTGACAGAGTCTAGGACACTGTAGGCCAACTCACCTGTCCTGTGACAGAGTCTAGAACACTGTAGACCAACTCACCTGTCCTGTGACAGAGTCTAGGACACTGTAGGCCAACTCACCTGTCCTGTGATAGAGTCTAAGACACTGTAGACCAACTCACCTGTCCTGTGACAGAGTCTCTAGGACACTGTATGCCTTGGTGTCATGTCGAGACCGCATCACTTGGTCCAGGTTGGCCTGTAGGACTGACCGGTCCTTCTGGATCTGTCTCAGGACCTCCCTGGCCTCAGTGTAGTCAGGCAGCGTTGGTACATCCTTCTCCAGGGACTTGCTCCGCTTACTGGGCAGCTTGGGGTAGGGGCTGGACTTGGTAGCTGGGGCGTGCTCCTGCAAACACAGAGGTCTCACCTTATGGTCAATGTAGTAACATTAGTATACTGAGTGACAAATCTGAGGGTACAGTACATCATTGCATACATGTATACGTGTAGTTGCTAAGTTATGTATATCTCCAATGTGGTTTATGAAACTAGAATGTCACCGACTATTACAACATCGAGTGAGTGAGTGAGTGAGTGAGTGAGTGAGTGAGTGAGGTTCGACACTGCCTGACCAGTTGTTCAGCTATATCACGTCATGCCAGCATAATGTGGGAGGACAGCCTGAAGTGATGTGGGTACTAAACGTTAAGAACAGGCTGGATGCTGACAGACCTAGGACCATAATCCTTGACTGGGCCATCGGTGAAACTCAGCAATTGCCCAAATTACATACAGAGCCTTATCCATACACCAGCCACTAATTACAACTTTAAAACTTCTACACTGGAAATGTACATCAGATTGTGGAGCATGAATTCTTGTCAAGACTCATTAAAAATTACAGGTTAATCATTATCCTCATTAAATTTGCATCTAAAAAATAGAGTCCTCCAGTAATGATTTTTTACATTAATAACTTTTGATTACTGGAGTGAGCGAGTGAGTTGGGTTGAACAGTATTCCAGTTACATCACTTCTTCAGCTTGTGGGAGGAAAACCCGAAGTGATGCATATCTTGAATGTTTACCACTTTGATAAAATTCTACGAGCACAGGTATTGGTGCTGACAAACCTACAAACACAATCAGGGTGAACCTGGGATTCGAACCCACAGGCTTCTGGCGTGACTCTGCACACCAAATGGCGGCGCCTTAGACAATTGGGCCAATGATTACCATAAAGTATTTGCATAAAGTCAGTCAGTACTGGAAAAGATTGATAGCATTTCTTTACCAGTCTGAACTGAAAGTGTGTTTGTAATGGATGGAGCATCTTGTCTGCTTGTGTCCTTGTTAAATCATGGTACCAATTACATCAATGTATGGTACCTATTTAAGAAATAAACGATGAGAGAGAGTTATTCATCATACAATAAAACACTGCATGGAGAATAAACCATGAGGGACGCATGAGTCAATTTTTTCTTATGTGAGATATCAACATATGTACGGCATCTTTAAGGATGCTGATAAAACGTACAAGCTTTAAAAATATTTACCTGTATTTTAATAATGATGACTCCCTGAATAGAACTCGATCTTGGCAATGTCGGACAAATCCATTGTATAAACAGGTGGGTATTTCCCGCATATTCTTACAATCCTCACATAGATTACCTGCACCTTTTGTCCCAATACCAATTGTCATATCTCTCTCACTTTTGAATGAGATCATTCGAATCAGCCGAATATCTACGTTACCCAGCTACATCTGTGGGGAATAACTCCCCAGACATCTCCCTCTAAAAAATAACGTCATCCAAATTACGCCATCAAGTTGCGAGTGCATTTTCGAATCTCCAGAAATGACGTCATGATACAACCTTTTATCGTGAAATAAACCACTCTTCGTTCTCCTTTTTCTTTGCGATTTATCACTCAGTTATCTTATATAACAGACAAAAATGTGAATGAAGCACCCATACAATCACTTCCCTAATCTCATCAGCAAGCATCAACTCCAGCAAAGAAGGATGTTATAATGTTGCTCTACGCCACCCCATGCCAGAGGCAGTCTCCACCTAGCAGTGTTATTAGTGTCCAGGACAAAGGAGACCAATCGCACAGCGTGTCAAACAAAGCCCCACATATCAGGTAATATATGTGCGTATTGCATGTCACAGTCGAGTAAAATCCCAGCTGAATCAGAGGATGAAGAATGCCCTCTCAGATTTAGTTGGTTAGCCAAGTCAAATGAGGTTTCTTGTTTTGAATGAAAAAGCATTTCCAATTTCCTGTGAGTGTATTAAATGTGTTTCTTAAAATTTCCTATTTCCTGAAGAGGTAGCTTCTTGTTACTATAGATTACAGCTTGCAAGAGAGAAAGGATGGTCGCTCTCGACGCTGGTGACAGACTCCCGCCCAACATGCAACCTCAGCCACCATCTCCAGCATAGGCTGCGGCCTCAGTACAGTGTATCACACTCAATGACGTGTTGCAATTAATGATATAATGAAAGACTTCAGATGGTCCTTATTGTTGGTGCACATTCACTCCTGAATGATTTCTGTTTAACACAGGAGCAGTCTTGCAGTATTTGCTGCAACAATCAAATGGTAAAACACACAGCAGTTTGATCATAACCACTGGTAGTTGTCCAATTAATGATTAAATTATCCTCTAATCTCTTCTCCCTCTAATACAGCCTCACTTCACCTGATGCTATAACTGATGATGGGGAAGACATCATGGAGGCAAGCTCTGTGGTGATGCTATAGCTGGTGATGGGGAAGACATCATGGAGGCAAGCTCTGTGGTGATGCTATAGCTGATGATGGGGAAGACATCGTGGAGGCAAGCTCTGTGGTGATGCTATAGCCATTTACACCGGTCTGGACTGAAAGCGTGTCATTTCCCTGTACACTGAACTAAATGGCCAATTCGGTAATTATTTTCTTTCTAATGCGTTCCTTTTCTGTTTCTATTACATAATGGATGATTATCTACAAATTCTTTTTTTCCAGCCTTCTAGAGAGCTCTTCAGATACTGAATCAAAGTGATGATGTATACTGCTCTACAGCATGTGTTCTACGTCAGTCATCAGTATTCCAGCCATATCATGTCAGCCTGTCAAAAATGCAGTGGCTGTCGGCCTGATTGACGTCCCATCTTGTTGGGGTACCATGACACACTATCAGAAGTCACTGAGCTTGGTCAGCAAGATAAGAGTCACACTGGAGTCATATTTTATCTAATGTCTACGTAAATGTTTCCATATTCTGGTTATGAAATATGTTATCTACACAATCCATCTAATTATTAAGATAAATATTAATGACAGCAAACACATCCATCAGCCAGTGCACACATGTATTTCCTCAAGCTCTTTACACTGTTACCTTGTTGCAAACACTGTCTACAAGCATAGGTGGTGTCACATGCAAGGTGAGGTGAGGTGAAATGGGGTTTAACGTCACCTCCAAGATTATTGCACTTATATAGCGACGTGCATATATGTGTGTGTGGCTGCTTGTACTAGTCCGGACTGATGCCGATTTATAGTGCTAGCACACTGAGATACCATGCCGCAGTTTAACATTGATACCCCACTCAGACACAGTTTACTGACTCCGAGCCGACCAGTCCTTGTTTTAGCCCCTTAATGCCAAGCGCCAGACAGGGTAACAACAAGTACCATCTTTTAACGTCTTTTGGTATGACGTGGCTGGGGATCGAACCCTGGACCTTCCGCTCTCCGGGCGGACACTCTACCATTAAACCACAGAGGCGGTCGTGTCACATGCAAAGGTGTAGCTTGGGGTGTATATAATCTAGTTTCTAGAACACTTAATGATGTGTTGAATTGTATAGACTCTTTACACATTCTATTCTTAGAATGATTTCTCTGCTGTGCGTCCCATTCTTTTAAAAGGGTGTGCGTCATGTGATACACTGCATTTCTATCTACTCATATGCATCATGATCATTGTGTGAGACACAGAAGGCACTGAAGGACAAGGAAGGTGTCCTGCTCAAACACATACATGATTGAGATGCAGAGGTGTCCTGCTCAAACACATACATGATTGAGATGCAGAGGTGTCCGGCTCAAACATATACATGATTGAGATGCAGAGGTGTCCTGCTCAAACACATACATGATTGAGATGCAGAGGTGTCCTGCTCAAACACATACATGATTGAGAGGCAGAGGTGTCCGGCTCAAACACATACATGATTGAGATGCAGAGGTGTCCTGCACAGACACATACATGATTGAGATGCAGAGGTGTCCTGCACAGACACATACATGATTGAGATGCAGAGGTGTCCTGCACAGACACATACATGATTGAGATGCAGAGGTGTCCTGCACAGACACATACATGATTGAGATGCAGAGGTGTCCGGCTCAAACACATACATGATTGAGATGCAGAGGTGTCCTGATCAAACACATACATGATTGAGAGGTGGAGGTGTCCGGCTTAAACACATACATACATGTTTGAGAGGCAGAGGTGTCCTTCTCAAACACATACATGATTGCGAGGTGGAGGTGTCCTGCTTAAACACATACATACATGATTGAGAGGCAGAGGTGTCCTGCACAGACCCAGTGCCACGCCCTCGTCTACCTGGCTGATCCTCCACAAACACACTGCCTGGAAGTCCCACTAACACAGTTGATGCTGTCACCAGGACTTTATACCTTCATAAACTGACTGTTGTGGTTGGTGTTGATATTAATGGTGGCTGACAAGGGCAGTCAGCAAACTGTGTTAACAGATACTAATTCTGTTTCCTCTCAAGGTCTGATGTGAAGGCAGTGCCCTAGGCAAATAACCTTCATTTCAAACCAATTCTGTAACTATTAATTTTGACAAGAATATCCCATCAAATAACTGCCTCACAGCGTTCCCCCTTAGCTCCAGCATTGACTTCAGTGGGTTCTGAACAATTCCCATCTGCTTAAGACTTGAAATGATTGTTCTTGTCCATATATATATATAGCTGATCGGGAAGACAACGTGGAGGCAAGGTCTGCGGTGATGCTATAACTGATGATGGGGAAGACATCATGGAGGCAAGCTCTGTGGTGATGCTATAACTGATGATGGGGAAGACATCATGGGGGCAAGCTCTGTGGTGATGCTATAGCTGATGATGCGGAAGACATCGTGGAGGCAAGGTCTGTTGTGATGCTATAACTGATGATGGGAAAGACATCATGGAGGCAAGCTCTGCGGTGATGCTATAACTGATGATGGGGAAGACATCATGGGGGCAAGCTCTGTGGTGATGCTATAGCTGATGATGGGGAAGACATCGTGGAGGCAAGGTCTGCGGTGATGCTATAACTGATGATGGGGAAGACATCATGGAGGCAAGCTCTGTGGTGATGCTATAGCCGATGATGGGGAAGACATCGTGGAGGCAAGCTCTGTGGTGATGCTATAACTGATGATGGGGAAGACATCATGGAGGCAAGCTCTGTTGTGATGCTACAACTGATGATGGGGAAGACATCATGGAGGCAAGCTCTGTGGTGATGCTATAACTGATGATGGGGAAGACATCATGGAGGCAAGCTCTGTGGTGATGCTATAGCTGATGATGGGGAAGACATCATGGAGGCATGCTCTGCGGTGATGCTATAGCTGATGATGGGGAAGACATCGTGGAGGCAAGCTCTGTGGTGATGCTATAGCTGATGATGGGGAAGACATCGCGGAGGCAAGCTCTGTGGTGATGCTATAACTGATGATGGGGAAGACATCATGGAGGCAAGCTCTGTGGTGATGCTATAGCTGATGATGGGGAAGACAACGTGGAGGCAAGCTCTGTGGTGATGCTATAGCTGATGATGGGGAAGACATCATGGAGGCAAGCTCTGTGGTGATGCTATAGCTGATGATGGGGAAGACATCATGGAGGCAAGCTCTGTTGTGATGCTACAACTGATGATGGGGAAGACATCATGGAGGCAAGCTCTGTTGTGATGCTATAACTGATGATGGGGAAGACATCATGGAGGCAAGCTCTGTTGTGATGCTATAGCTGATGATGGGGAAGACATCATGGAGGCAAGCTCGGTGGTGATGCTATAACTGATGATGGGGAAGACATCATGGGGGCAAGCTCTGTGGTGATGCTATAACTGATGATGGGGAAGACATCATGGAGGCAAGCTCTGTGGTGATGCTATAGCTGGTGATGGGGAAGACATCATGGAGGCAAGCTCTGCGGTGATGCTACAAACTGTATCTTGTAGAACTTCAGTGATGAGCATTGTACAAAGACGGGCTGATTTCATGATGGGGAGGGGAGGGTGTTGAGGGGAGCGTGGGGTGGGGAATGGGGAGGGGAGAACGGGAGAGTTGAGTGGGGAGTGTGGAGCGGGGGTTGGGAGGGAAGAAAGCAAGGGTGGAGTGAGGAAGGAGGGGATGGGGAGGGTAGGGTGTTGAGGGGAGCGTGGGGTTGGGAGTGGGGAGGGGAGAAGGGGAGAGTTGAGTGGGGAAGGGTGAACGAGTGGAGATCATGGAGTGGGGAGGGTGGAGTGGGCAGTGAGGAGGGGACAGTGTGGAGAGTTGAGTGGGGAGGGGTGAATGAGTGGAGATCATGGAGTGGGGAGGGTGGAGTGGGCAGTGAGGAGGGGAGGGTGGGTAGTTGGGAGTGTGGAGTGGGCAGTGGGGAGGGGAGAGTGGGGAGGGGAGCGTGGGTAGTTGGGAGCGTGGAGTGGGCAGTGGGGAGGGGAGCGTGGGTAGTTGGGAGCGTGGAGTGGGCAGTGGGGAGGGGAGTGTGGGTAGTTGGGAGCGTGGAGTGGGCAGTGGGGAGGGGAGTGTGGGTAGTTGGGAGCGTGGAGTGGGCAGTGGGGAGGGGAGAGTGGGGAGGGGAGCGTGGAGTGGGCAGTTTGGAGGGGAGAGTGGGGAAGGGAGTGTGGGGAGGGGAGAGTGGGGAGGGGAGTGTGGGGAGGGGAGTGTGGGTAGTTGGGAGCGTGGAGTGGGCAGTGGGGAGGGGAGAGTGGGGAGGGGAGTGTGGGTAGTTGGGAGTGTGGAGTGGGCAGTGGGGAGGGGAGAGTGGGGAGGGGAGAGCGGGGAGGGGAGTGTGGGTAGTTGGGAGCGTGGAGTGGGCAGTGGGGAGGGGAGAGTGGGGAGGGGAGCGTGGAGTGGGCAGTTTGGAGGGGATAGTGGGGAAGGGAGTGTGGGGAGGGGAGAGTGGGGAGGGGAGAGTGGGGAAGGGAGAGTGGGTAGTTGGGAGCGTGGAGTGGGGAGGGTGGAGTGGGCAGTGAGGAGGGGAGTGTGGGGAGGGGAGTGTGGGTAGTTGGGAGCGTGGAGTGGGCAGTGGGGAGGGGAGAGTGGGGAGGGGAGAGTGGGGAGGGGAGTGTGGGTAGTTGGGAGCGTGGAGTGGGCAGTTTGGAGGGGAGAGTGGGGAAGGGAGTGTGGGGAGGGGAGAGTGGGGAAGGGAGTGTGGGGAGGGGAGAGTGGGGAGGGGAGAGTGGGGAGGGGAGTGTGGGTAGTTGGGAGTGTGGAGTGGGCAGTGGGGAGGGGAGAGTGGGGAGGGGAGAGTGGGGAGGGGAGTGTGGGTAGTTGGGAGCGTGGAGTGGGCAGTGGGGAGGGGAGAGTGGGGAGGGGAGAGTGGAGTGGGCAGTTTGGAGGGGAGAGTGGGGAAGGGAGTGTGGGGAGGGGAGAGTGGGGAGGGGAGAGTGGGGAGGGGAGTGTGGGGAGGGGAGTGTGGGTAGTTGGGAGCGTGGAGTGGGCAGTGGGGAGGGGGAGAGTGGGGAGGGGAGAGCGGGGAGGGGAGTGTGGGTAGTTGGGAGCGTGGAGTGGGCAGTGGGGAGGGGAGAGTGGGGAGGGGAGCGTGGAGTGGGCAGTGGGGAGGGGAGAGTGGGGAGGGGAGTGTGGGTAGTTGGGAGCGTGGAGTGGGCAGTGGGGAGGGGAGAGTGGGGAGGGGAGCGTGGAGTGGGCAGTTTGGAGGGGATAGTGGGGAAGGGAGTGTGGGGAGGGGAGTGTGGGGAGGGGAGAGTGGGGAGGGGAGAGTGGGGAAGGGAGAGTGGGTAGTTGGGAGCGTGGAGTGGGGAGGGTGGAGTGGGCAGTGAGGAGGGGAGTGTGGGGAGGGGAGTGTGGGTAGTTGGGAGCGTGGAGTGGGCAGTGGGGAGGGGAGAGTGGGGAGGGGAGAGTGGGGAGGGGAGTGTGGGTAGTTGGGAGCGTGGAGTGGGCAGTGGGGAGGGGAGAGTGGGTAGTTGGGAGCGTGGAGTGGGCAGTGGGGAGGGGAGAGTGGGGAGGGGAGAGTGGGGAGGGGAGTGTGGGTAGTTGGGAGCGTGGAGTGGGCAGTGGGGAGGGGAGAGTGGGGAGGGGAGCGTGGAGTGGGCAGTTTGGAGGGGAGAGTGGGGAAGGGAGTGTGGGGAGGGGAGAGTGGGGAGGGGAGAGTGGGGAGGGGAGAGTGGGTAGTTGGGAGCGTGGAGTGGGCCATGGGGAGGGGAGAGTGGGGAGGGGAGTGTGGGTAGTTGGGAGCGTGGAGTGGGCCATGGGGAGGGGAGAGTGGGGAGGGGAGAGCGGGGAGGGGAGAGTGGGTAGTTGGGAGCGTGGAGTGGGGAGGGTGGAGTGGGCAGAGAGGAGGGGAGTGTGGGGAGGGGAGAGTGGGTAGTTGGGAGCGTGGAGTGGGGAGGGTGGAGTGGGCAGTGAGGAGGGGAGAGTGGGGAGGGGAGCGTGGGGAGGGGAGTGTGGGTAGTTGGGAGCGTGGAGTGGGGAGGGTGGAGTGGGCAGTGAGGAGGGGAGAGTGGGGAGGGGAGAGTGGGTAGTTGGGAGTGTGGAGTGGGCAGTGGGGAGGGGAGAGTGGGGAGGGGAGAGTGGGGAGGGGAGTGTGGGTAGTTGGGAGCGTGGAGTGGGCAGTGGGGAGGGGAGAGTGGGGAGGGGAGCGTGGAGTGGGCAGTTTGGAGGGGATAGTGGGGAAGGGAGTGTGGGGAGGGGAGTGTGGGGAGGGGAGAGTGGGGAGGGGAGAGTGGGGAGGGGAGAGTGGGTAGTTGGGAGCGTGGAGTGGGGAGGGTGGAGTGGGCAGTGAGGAGGGGAGTGTGGGGAGGGGAGTGTGGGTAGTTGGGAGCGTGGAGTGGGCAGTGGGGAGGGGAGAGTGGGGAGGGGAGAGTGGGGAGGGGAGTGTGGGTAGTTGGGAGTGTGGAGTGGGCAGTGGGGAGGGGAGAGTGGGGAGGGGAGAGTGGGGAGGGGAGTGTGGGTAGTTGGGAGCGTGGAGTGGGCAGTGGGGAGGGGAGAGTGGGGAGGGGAGCGTGGAGTGGGCAGTTTGGAGGGGAGAGTGGGGAAGGGAGTGTGGGGAGGGGAGAGTGGGGAGGGGAGAGTGGGGAGGGGAGTGTGGGGAGGGGAGTGTGGGTAGTTGGGAGCGTGGAGTGGGCAGTGGGGAGGGGAGAGTGGGGAGGGGAGAGTGGGGAGGGGAGTGTGGGTAGTTGGGAGTGTGGAGTGGGCAGTGGGGAGGGGAGAGTGGGGAGGGGAGAGTGGGGAGGGGAGAGTGGGGAGGGGAGTGTGGGTAGTTGGGAGCGTGGAGTGGGCAGTGGGGAGGGGAGAGTGGGGAGGGGAGCGTGGAGTGGGCAGTTTGGAGGGGATAGTGGGGAAGGGAGTGTGGGGAGGGGAGTGTGGGGAGGGGAGAGTGGGGAGGGGAGAGTGGGGAGGGGAGAGTGGGTAGTTGGGAGCGTGGAGTGGGGAGGGTGGAGTGGGCAGTGAGGAGGGGAGTGTGGGGAGGGGAGTGTGGGTAGTTGGGAGCGTGGAGTGGGCAGTGGGGAGGGGAGAGTGGGGAGGGGAGTGTGGGTAGTTGGGAGTGTGGAGTGGGCAGTGGGGAGGGGAGAGTGGGGAGGGGAGAGTGGGGAGGGGAGTGTGGGTAGTTGGGAGCGTGGAGTGGGCAGTGGGGAGGGGAGAGTGGGGAGGGGAGCGTGGAGTGGGCAGTTTGGAGGGGAGAGTGGGGAGGGGAGAGTGGGGAGGGGAGAGTGGGGAGGGGAGAGTGGGGAGGGGAGAGTGGGTAGTTGGGAGCGTGGAGTGGCCATGGGGAGGGGAGAGTGGGGAGGGGAGTGTGGGTAGTTGGGAGCGTGGAGTGGGCCATGGGGAGGGGAGAGTGGGGAGGGGGAGAGCGGGGAGGGGAGAGTGGGTAGTTGGGAGCGTGGAGTGGGCCATGGGGAGGGGAGCGTGGGGAGGGGAGTGTGGGTAGTTGGGAGCGTGGAGTGGGGAGGGTGGAGTGGGCAGTGAGGAGGGGAGTGTGGGGAGGGGAGTGTGGGTAGTTGGGAGCGTGGAGTGGGCAGTGGGGAGGGGAGAGTGGGGAGGGGAGAGTGGGGAGGGGAGTGTGGGTAGTTGGGAGTGTGGAGTGGGCAGTGGGGAGGGGAGAGTGGGGAGGGGAGAGTGGAGTGGGCAGTTTGGAGGGGAGAGTGGGGAAGGGAGAGTGGGGAGGGGAGAGTGGGTAGTTGGGAGCGTGGAGTGGGCCATGGGGAGGGGAGAGTGGGGAGGGGAGCGTCGAGTGGGCAGTGGGGAGGGGAGAGTTGGGGGGGAGAGACAGTGGGGAGGGGAGAGTGGGTAGTTGGGAGCGTGGAGTGGGGAGGGGAGAGTGGGGAGGGGAGAGGGGGGAGGGGAGTGTGGGGACAGAGGAAAAGGTGGATTGGGGAAGGTGGAAGTTCTGGTTGTCTTATAAAACAAACATAGTACTTATACCTTGCATGACCTAGTCACAGACAGAAGGTTTTGATTGCTAAGGAAGCAGATTCAGGAAATACTGGGGACATGCTACTGGTCAAAATGTCATCTAGAGTTCTGAACTATTTCTATCTTGTCATGTTACAACTGGTGCTTTTATTCATATATATATATATGAATGACTAAGATAATAAATGTCATTTATTGAATGAAAAATTAAATTTATAGGAATCATAATGAACAAATTCAAATCAACCAATTGCACTTAAGAATGATTTCTTCACAAAAAGCACAATTGATTCCATTACTTTAATGAAATGAATTTTAAAAACTTCAAAGCAGAACTGTGTTGATAAATGACAGCTTTCTTGAATCAATCAGTCAAAATTTCATCTTTTCACATTTTAAATCTTTCAACTTCAACATGTGAAGCTGTACACACAGATGTTTAAATATTCCAAAAGTAATGCATTCAAAAAACTTTGCTCATATCACAAACATTTGTTCTGAATCTTGTCATTTTAAATTCTGGTGACCTTGACCTTGGACAAGTCAACAACAATATATTCGTAAGGTCAATTTTGCATAAATACTAAAATAATCAAATTAACTTCTCAAGTTATCATTTTCCTCTTTTAGAAAGAATAACCTTGACCTTCAAAGTCAGCAAAGGTGCTCCCAAAGCCTCCACCAGTTTGATGGTTAGTTTCAAGTGTTTCTCACCAGTTTTAGGACAGACAGATGGATGACAGGCTTAGACCTATGACATAAGCTTACACTGACTTGTTAAGGTGAGCGAGCAATCTTGCTATTAATAAGCACATCCTGAATTTTGTATATTTTATAAATTTGTGATAAGAACTCCACAAGGTGGAAGTGTGCTCCAGTCTGTCCTTCAGCATCTATCAAACAGTTTCATATAAACACTCTCCATATGTGTCAACATCTAAACAGTTTTTCTAAATTATACATCCATCACTACAAAGTGTTTATATATGTGATAAAAGTTTCATGTTTACACTGCCAGTCTGATGAACATTTTCGGTCCTGGTTTAGATGAAAGTAGGGCACAGGGAAACTAAGGCTTTGTATTTAGGGAAATCATTAACTCCCAAATTGACGCACAAAAGATGATCCAACTTGCAGGCAAGCAATGTCTTATGACGAGAACCCAACTAGGACAGCCTTTTGTCCCCAGCCAAGTCACTGTTAAAGATGAACCCAACAATAGGCAACCCTGTAATCTGTCACCAAAACAGTGTGAAGTAAATGTTGTGTCTGGTCACCGCTGACATGACCACAAAGATGCTGTAAACTGGTTTAATGCTATGTCTCCCATCCATTATGTTCCCCTTACTGCCTGCGCCACTACAGGAGACGAGTCTACATAGTTACCAGGTAGGGGTCGAGCGGCGAGGGGCCCAGTCTGCTGGGGGGAGGGGAGATGTCTCGCTGGAAACTCTACACACAAAAAGAAAATATGCACTATGATAATGTATTTTCATTTTTTCTAATAATTCAAACCTAGAATAATATTTTGGAATTATCTGTTCAAAATAACGCGGAAAGGTTACTTTTCCTCAATTACTCAAAAAAAAAGAGTTAAACATAAATCCAGTAGGAATTTGCTCACTTGAAACCAATTAATTTTGCAAAAAATATAGTAGACTTGATCATAAAACTGTACATAATTAAAACTGTCATGGCTACCCCCTTTCTTTCACAAAACCAAATGCTAGGATTTTGCCAATAAGCTTTGATTTCCTTGTTGTTATAAGAGCATGAAATATGGCATGACCACAGGTGGAGTCTGTCCCACACATCAGGTGTGGGAGTCAGGTGTAGGTGTCAGGTGTCATTTTCACTACATATCTCTAAGTTACATGACATATCAGTATTTTGGAGACACCCCATCAAATATCTGGATGCACCTTTGTCACCTGTGCTGTACACATTGGTGTTATATACATCTGTCTCGTGTACACCTGTGTCACATCCACCCGTGTCACGTACACCTGTCTCACATACACCTGTGTCACATCAACCTGTGTCACTTCCACCTGCATCACATCCACCTGTGTCACATGCACCTGTCTCACGTACACCTGTCTCACGTACACCTGTGTCACATCCACCTGGGTCACATCAACCTGTCTCACGTACCACTGTCTCACATACACCTGACTCACATACACCTGACTCACATACATCTGTCTCACATACACCTGTGCAATGTACACCTGTCACATACACCTGTGCAATGTCCACCTGTCACACACATCTGTGCAATGTACACCTGTCACATACACCTGTGTCACATACACCTGATCAATGTACACCTGTCTCACATACACCTGTGCAATGTACACCTGTCTCACATACACCTGTGTCACATACACCTGTGCAATGTACACCTGTCTCACATACACCTGTGCAATGTACACCTGTCACATACACCTGTGCAATGTACACCTTCACCTCGTTAACCTCTACAACCTTACCTTAGCATGATATGACGCCAGAGTGCGCGGCTGTTCTACTGGCACCTGCTACAAACAGAAAGTAGCAGCATTATGATATACATTGCATTTTTCTCATTTTCACGCATTTCTCAGTTATCAAAATCAAACTATTCATTAAATCAATTCCTAGGAATGCCATGCATCAGTTAATCAGAAAATTTACATGAAAAAATTCACTTATTTCATCATTGTTTTTGTTCATAGGTGACTTGGACAATTTTCATCATCATCATCATCATCATCATCATCATCATCATCATCATCTTTCCCATGTGCGTGTACACCTACTAACATCAAGCTTGGATCTACAGTCCAATGCTGACCACCAGACTAGGCCTATATGATGAAATTAGTGGCAAATACATTGTCTCCAAGCTGGAAGATTTGAATCTCTTCAGGAAGAAAATGGAAAATAACAATCTGTCCTCAGGTTTTACTGGAAAAAAGAGGAAATGCTGGATGTTCTGAGAAGAAACAACAGAAGGCCAAACTGGTCATTGGTGGGGCCCTTAGGTATTAAGGAGTGGGAGTGAGCTTGCTTTAACGTTGCTTTTAACAGTATTCCAGTTATATCACAGCATGTCAGCTTGATGTGGGAGGAAAGCCCGAAGTGATGAAGGTCTCAGACATTTACCACTTTGATGAATAAGAGTATTTGTTTGTTGTTTAACGCCGCACTCAGCAATATTCTGGCTATATGACAGCAGACTGTAAATAACTGAGTATGGATCCGACAATCCAGTGACTGACATCACGAGCATTGATCCACGCAATTGGGATACGATGACATGCATCAACCAAGTCAGCGAGCCTGACCATCCGATCCTGTTAGTCACCTCTTACAACAAGCATAGTCGCCTTTTACAGCAAGCATGGGTTGGTAAGGCCTATACTACCCCAGATCTTCACGGGTCAAATAAGAGTATGAGATGGACATGTATCTAATGACAAGACAGAATCAACTCATATTTAGAACAGCTCATAAACAGTTCATTCATCAATTTACTGCAGCAATGATTTGGTTTGGTTTGTTGTTTAACGCCGCACACAGCAATATTCCAGCTATATGACGGCGGTCTGTAAATAATCGAGTCTGGACCAGATAATCCAGTGATATACATTATGAACATCGATCCACATAGTTGGGATCGATGACATGCATCAACCAAGTCAGCAAGTCTGACCACCTGATCCCGTTAGTCGCCTTTTACGACAAGAATAGTCGCCTTTTACAGCAAGCATGGGTTGGTAAGGCCTATACTACCCCAGATCTTCACGGGTCAAATAAGAGTATGAGATGGACATGTATCTAATGACAAGACAGAATCAACTCATATTTAGAACAGCTCATAAACAGTTCATTCATCAATTTACTGCATCAATGATTTGGTTTGGTTTGTTGTTTCACGCAGCTCTCAGCTATATTCCAGCTATATGACGGCGGTCTGTAAATAATCGAGTCTGGACCAGATAATCCAGTGATATACATTATGAACATCGATCCACGCAGTTGGGATCGATGACATGCATCAACCAAGTCAGCGAGTCTGACCACCTGATCCCGTTAGTCGCCTTTTACGACAAGAATAGTCGCCTTTTACGGCAAGCATGGGTTGCTGAAGACCTATTCTACCCCGGATCTTCACGGGTTCAATGATGTTGAAATTTAGTCCCAAAACTAACCGTAACAACATCATTGATGTGTTGTTTAAGGTGATCAAGCTCCCTCACCAGCTTGCGAGCTTGGTGGACCGGGCTGTCTGGGGCAAATCCGCTCCTGAAACATCAATTATTCAATATTAGCTGTATATAGGCAACATGAGAGAGGTGTAAATAAACTACTCATTAACACCACTACGGACCCCAAGGGAATCTACACAAGGCTTATACTATCACTACATGACCCAAGTGAACTAACACACGTCTAAACACACCATGGTTTCTCCCAGGGGAACAGACACCGCACGTCATGGATCATATCACCATTTATCCAACAGACCAACATAATTAAATCATATACATGCACCATACAGGACTCAAGAGGAATTGACACAAGCGATCAACACAAATCTTCCATCATTGATCTCAGAAGGGGCTAACACAGATCTTCCATCACTGATCTCAGAAGGGGCCAAGTCTACTTGTCCCAGAACCAACCCTGGAAGAACCAACACAAGTCTACATGTACTACAACCAACTCTGGAAGAACCAACACAAGTCTACATATACCACAACCAACCCTGGAAGAACCAACACAAGTCAACATATACCACAACCAACCCTGGAAGAACCAACACAAGTCTACATATACCACAACCAACCCTGGAAGAACCAACACAAGTCAACATATACCACAACCAACTCTGGAAGAACCAACACAAGTCAACATGTACCACAACCAACTCTGGAAGAACCAACACAAGTCAACATATACCACAACCAACTCTGGAAGAACCAACACAAGTCTACATGTACCACAACCAACCCTGGAAGAACCAACACAAGTCAACATATACCACAACCAACTCTGGAAGAACCAACACAAGTCAACATGTACCACAACCAACTCTGGAAGAACCAACACAAGTCAACATGTACCACAACCAACTCTGGAACAACCAACACAAGTCAACATATACCACAACCAACTCTGGAAGAACCAACACAAGTCTACATGTACCACAACCAACCCTGGAAGAACCAACACAAGTCAACATATACCACAACCAACCCTGGAAGAACCAACACAAGTCTGCATGTACCACAACCAACCCTGGAAGAACCAACACAAGTCAACATGTACTACAACCAACTCTGGAAGAACCAACACAAGTCTACATGTACCACAACCAACCCTGGAAGAACCAACACAAGTCAACATATACCACAACCAACCCTGGAAGAACCAACACAAGTCTACATATACCACAACCAACCCTGGAAGAACCAACACAAGTCAACATATACCACAACCAACTCTGGAAGAACCAACACAAGTCAACATGTACCACAACCAACTCTGGAAGAACCAACACAAGTCTACATGTACCACAACCAACCCTGGAAGAACCAACACAAGTCAACATATACCACAACCAACCCTGGAAGAACCAGCACAAGTCTACATGTACTACAACCAACTCTGGAAGAACCAACACAAGTCTGCATGTACCACAACCAACCCTGGAAGAACCAACACAAGTCAACATGTACTACAACCAACTCTGGAAGAACCAGCACAAGTCTACATGTACCACAACCAACTCTGGAAGAACCAACACAAGTCAACATATACCACAACCAACTCTGGAAGAACCAACACAAGTCAACATGTACCACAACCAACCCTGGAAGAACCAACACAAGTCAACATGTACTACAACCAACTCTGGAAGAACCAGCACAAGTCAACATGTACCACAACCAACTCTGGAAGAACCAACACAAGTCAACATGTACCACAACCAACTCTGGAAGAACCAACACAAGTCAACATGTACCACAACCAACTCTGGAAGAACCAACACAAGTCTGCATGTACTACAACCAACTCTGGAAGAACCAGCACAAGTCTGCATGTACTACAACCAACTCGGGAAGAACCAGCACAAGTCTGCATGTACTACAACCAACTCTGGAAGAACCAGCACAAGTCTACATGTACTAAACCAACTCTGGAAGAACCAACACAAGTCAACATGTACTACAACCAACCCTGGAAGAACCAGCACAAGTCTGCATGTACTACAACCAACTCGGGAAGAACCAGCACAAATCTGCATGTACTACAACCAACTCTGGAAGAACCAGCACAAGTCTACATGTACTACAACCAACTCTGGAAGAACCAGCACAAATCTGCATGTACTACAACCAACTCTGGAAGAACCAACACAAGTCTACATGTACTACAACCAACCCTGGAAGAACCAACACAAGTCAACATGTACTACAACCAACTCTGGAAGAACCAACACAAGTCAACATGTACCACAACCAACCCTGGAAGAACCAACACAAGTCAACATATACCACAACCAACTCTGGAAGAACCAACACAAGTATACATGTACTACAACCAACTCTGGAAGAACCAGCACAAGTCAACATATACCACAACCAACTCTGGAAGAACCAACACAAGTCAACATGTACCACAACCAACTCTGGAAGAACCAACACAAGTATACATGTACTACAACCAACTCTGGAAGAACCAGCACAAATCTGCATGTACTACAACCAACTCTGGAAGAACCAACACAAGTCTACATGTACCACAACCAACCCTGGAAGAACCAGCACAAGTCAACATATACCACAACCAACTCTGGAACAACCAACACAAGTCAACATGTACCACAACCAACTCTGGAAGAACCAACACAAGTCAACATATACCACAACCAACTCTGGAAGAACCAACACAAGTCAACATGTACCACAACCAACTCTGGAAGAACCAACACAAGTCAACATGTACCACAACCAACTCTGGAAGAACCAACACAAGTCAACATATACCACAACCAACTCTGGAAGAACCAACACAAGTCAACATATACCACAACCAACCCTGGAAGAACCAACACAAGTCAACATATACCACAACCAACCCTGGAAGAACCAACACAAGTCTACATGTACTACAACCAACTCTGGAAGAACCAGCACAAATCTGCATGTACTACAACCAACTCTGGAAGAACCAACACAAGTCTACATATACCACAACCAACTCTGGAACAACCAACACAAGTCAACATGTACCACAACCAACTCTGGAAGAACCAACACAAGTCAACATATACCACAACCAACTCTGGAAGAACCAACACAAGTCAACATGTACCACAACCAACTCTGGAAGAACCAACACAAGTATACATGTACTACAACCAACTCTGGAAGAACCAGCACAAATCTGCATGTACTACAACCAACTCTGGAAGAACCAACACAAGTCTACATGTACCACAACCAACCCTGGAAGAACCAGCACAAGTCAACATATACCACAACCAACTCTGGAACAACCAACACAAGTCAACATGTACCACAACCAACTCTGGAAGAACCAACACAAGTCAACATATACCACAACCAACTCTGGAAGAACCAACACAAGTCTACATGTACCACAACCAACCCTGGAAGAACCAACACAAGTCTACATGTACCACAACCAACTCTGGAAGAACCAACACAAGTCAACATGTACAACAACCAACCCTGGAAGAACCAACACAAGTCTACATGTACCACAACCAACCCTGGAAGAACCAACACAAGTCTACATGTACCACAACCAACCCTGGAAGAACCAACACAAGTCAACATGTACAACAACCAACCCTGGAAGAACCAACACAAGTCTACATGTACCACAACCAACTCTGGAAGAACCAACACAAGTCAACATATACCACAACCAACTCTGGAAGAACCAACACAAGTCTACATGTACTACAACCAACCCTGGAAGAACCAACACAAGTCTACATGTACTACAACCAACCCTGGAAGAACCAACACAAGTCAACATATACCACAACCAACTCTGGAAGAACCAACACAAGTCTACATGTACTACAACCAACCCTGGAAGAACCAACACAAGTCTACATGTACCACAACCAACCCTGGAAGAACCAACACAAGTCAACATGTACTACAACCAACCCTGGAAGAACCAACACAAGTCAACATGTACTACAACCAACCCTGGAAGAACCAACACAAGTCAACATGTACAACAACCAACTCTGGAAGAACCAACACAAGTCTACATGTACTACAACCAACCCTGGAAGAACCAACACAAGTCAACATATACCACAACCAACTCTGGAAGAACCAACACAAGTCTACATGTACCACAACCAACCCTGGAAGAACCAACACAAGTCAACATATACCACAACCAACCCTGGAAGAACCAACACAAGTCTACATATACCACAACCAACTCTGGAAGAACCAACACAAGTCAACATATACCACAACCAACTCTGGAAGAACCAACACAAGTCTACATGTACTACAACCAACCCTGGAAGAACCAACACAAGTCAACATATACCACAACCAACCCTGGAAGAACCAGCACAAGTCTACATGTACCACAACCAACTCTGGAAGAACCAACACAAGTCTACATGTACCACAACCAACTCTGGAAGAACCAACACAAGTCAACATATACCACAACCAACTCTGGAACAACCAACACAAGTCAACATGTACAACAACCAACACAAGTAACACAAATTTAGCAAGGACAAAACTGATCTTTTTGAAAAATATTTGCAACTGTGTTGATAATATGGAATTTCTAGTTCCAGCCAGGTTGCTCTTTATTCCCTACAGAATGAGGAAGGCATTGATGATATGGAGGCACGTTCCATGACAATAGATCAAAGATGTTACAGAATACAATGAGAATAGATGTCTATTGATGTATTGGTTACTCGATGCACGGCAACCACAATGGATCCTTGCTTACAGGAAGTATAAGACAGATCACACAGCACCCAAGGAAGTGATGTTTATATCCTGGTTGGGAACACGAGAGGATAGATCTGTAGACATTAGCAGACTTGACTGGGTCTGATGAGAGATCAGGGCGGAGTGGAGACGTATGTGTGTGTGGATGAGGGACTCCATTACAGGGTTGAGGAAACAGAGGGGGTGGGGACAGATGTCTGTGTACAGATGAGGGACTCCACTACAGGGTTGAGGACACAGAGGGGGTGGGGACAGATGTCTGTGTACAGATGAGGGATTCTATTACAGGGTTGAGGACACAGAGGGGGTGGGGACAGATGTCTGTGTACAGATGAGGGACTCCATTACAGGGTCTGAGGACACAAAGGGGGTGGGGACAGATGTCTGTGTACAGATGAGGGACTCCATTACAGGGTTGAGGACACAGAGGGGGTGGGGACAGATGTTTGTGTACAGATGAGGGATTCCATTACAGGGTTGAGGACACAGAGGGGGTGGGGACAGATGTCTGTGTACAGATGAGGGATTCCATTACAGGGTTGAGGACACAGAGGGGGTGGGGACAGATGTCTGTGTGTAGATTTGGGACTCCATTACAGGGGTTGAGGACACAGAGGGGGTGGGGACGGATGTCTGTGTGTAGATTTGGGACTCCATTACAGGGGTTGAGGACACAGAGGGGGTGGGGACAGATGTTTGTGTACAGATGAGGGATTCCATTACAGGGTTGAGGACACAGAGGGGGTGGGGACAGATGTTTGTGTACAGATGAGGGATTCCATTACAGGGTTGAGGACACAGAGGGGGTGGGGACAGATGTCTGTGTACAGATGAGGGATTCCATTACAGGGTTGAGGACACAGAGGGGGTGGGGACAGATGTCTGTGTACAGATGAGGGATTCCATTACAGGGTTGAGGACACAGAGGGGGTGGGGACAGATGTCTGTGTACAGATGAGGGATTCCATTACAGGGTTGAGGACACAGAAGGGGGTGAGGGCAGAGGGGGTGGAGGCGGAAGGGTGGTGGGGACGGATGTCTGTGTGTACATGAAGGACTCCATTACAGGGTCTGAGGACACAGAGGGGGGTGAGGACAGAGGGGGGTGAGGACAGAGGGGGTGGGGACAGATGTCTGGATGTACATGAAGGACTCCATTACAGGGTTTTGTCCAGAAGAAACTACAACATATTAAGATAAATTCATAAACAATGTTACAAACTTCAGGTAGCCATTTCCCCCACAAAAAATAACAAGGACCCTAAATCAAATTTAATTTATATTTACGTCCTCAAAATGTTATGGCAAATGATGAAAGACACAGCATAGTTCACTCAAAAGTAGACTCTCTCACATTGGAGGCATGTAAGGAATTTAATTACAGTTGTCTCATTCAACATAAAGTGGTGTGAGCATGCATCCCGGCTGTATCCCCTGTTTAATCTGGTGAAGCCAGGCAGCTGGGTTTGTACTGCTGAAGGTTGGCCATGTAGACATCACGTCCTCCATGACAAGCCGTAATGCTTCTGTCAGCAGAAACTCATTGACAAATGTTACGTTAGCGCGCAACCTGATCCATGAACATCCCTTGACAACATTGACAGTGCCACCTACACACAGGATTACCTCAGCAGCGGACAGGCTGGACTCCAGAGGCCAAGGGGAGACATGGTTTGGGGGCAGTGGGTTTACTTTCAGTCATCAGGTACAATCTGTAGCAATGTTCCTTACCGGTACCTCTGGCATGCTGTGGGGGACACAGCAAGCCCCACTTGCGCTAACTGGTCTGTTAGTGAGAGATGATGGGTGAGTGAGTGGATGGGTGCGGTTCTAGTCCATTTTCAGCAATATTCAGGCCATATCATGGTGCAAGGGATGCTAGAATGGTTTCACACATTGTACCCATATGGGAATAAAACCCTGGTTTTCAGCATACCAAGCCAAAGGTGTAACCACTAATACTCTCAAGGGAGGAAGAGGAAATACAGTAATGTTCCAGCGTTCTTGAACACCATACACCTCCTGGGTGACAGTAGGGTTGTACACTACTCAGCAACATCCCAGACATATCACAGCACGGACACCAACAATGGCCGTTAGAGGACTTTGAGTGAGTGAGTGAGTGAGTGAGTGAGTGTAAATGTGAGTGGGTGTAAATGTGAGTGGGTTAGTCAGCAAGTTTGTGAGTGGGTGAGTGTGAGTATGTGAGTGAGTGGGCAAGTACTCACTCAGTGAGTGAGTGAGTGAGTATGGTTTTACGCCGCTTTTAGCAATATTCCAGCAATATCACGGCGGGGGACACCAGAAATGGGCTTCACACATTGTACCCATGTCGGGAATCGAACCCAGGTCTTCGGCGTGACGAGCGAACGCTTTAACCAGTGGGCAAGTAGAAGTATGTGAGTGTGAGAGTGTGAGCATGTGATAGACTGCGAGATAGTTAATATGAATAGCCACCACAACACATCATCTGGTCAGTCAGTGGCCCCAGGACCCAGGACCCAGACAATAACATGCACAGTCTCACGCCAGCCTCGGCTGAGAGGGTTGCTAATGGATTATGCAGGATAGCTGCTGACCAAAGCTATTCAATATTTTATGAGATATCATTACAATGTCAACAAATCCCACAAATGATTCATTGTTCTGTCCTGGCAATGTTGTGAGGGGCTCGGAGAGACACTACCAGTACACAGGAGACACTGCCAATGAAGATATTAGGATTGTACATGACACTCAAACAAGGAGCCCCCGACCCATCAATAATTCAAATGAATGTAATGCAAAGAAAACCGATCATCCCACTGAAAGGATATCCTACAGGTGCTTTATTCTGCCTGCCAGGGCATGCAAGCAGCTTTAGCAATACATCACCTGTACCATGTCTGGAGACAAGGGTTTCACACAGTGTACTCATGCAGGGCATAGAACCTGGACCTTGGCCATGACGGGCAACACTGTAACCACTTGGCTACCTAACCTCCCCCCCCATGTGAGTGTGAGTGAGTAAGTGAGTGAGTGAGTGAGTCTTTGACATGACGGGCAACACTGTAACCACTTGGCTACCTAACCTCCCCCCCATGTGAGTGTGAGTGAGTGAGTGAGTGAGGGAGTGAGTCTTTGCCATGACGGGCAACACTGTAACCACTTGGCTACCTAACCTCCCCCCCATGTGAGTGTGAGTGAGTAAGTGAGTGAGTGAGTGAGTCTTTGACATGACGGGCAACACTGTAACCACTTGGCTACCTAACCTCCCCCCCATGTGAGTGTGAGTGAGTGAGTGAGTGAGGGAGTGAGTCTTTGCCATGACGGGCAACACTGTAACCACTTGGCTACCTAACCTCTCCCCCATGTGAGTGTGAGTGAGTGAATGAGTGAGGGAGTGAGTCTTTGCCATGACGGGCAATACTGTAACCACTTGGCTACCTAACCTTCCCCCCATGTGAGTGTGAGTGAGTGAATGAGTGAGGGAGTGAGTCTTTGCCATGACGGGCAATACTGTAACCACTTGGCTACCTAACCTTCCCCCCATGTGAGTGTGAGTGAGTGAGTGAGTGAGTGAGTGAGTGAGTCTTTGCCATGACGGGCAACACTGTAACCACTTGGCTACCTAACCTCTCCCCCATGTGAGTGTGAGTGAGTGAATGAGTGAGGGAGTGAGTCTTTGCCATGACGGGCAATACTGTAACCACTTGGCTACCTAACCTTCCCCCCATGTGAGTGTGAGTGAGTGAGTGAGTGAGTGAGTGAGTGAGTCTTTGCCATGACGGGCAACACTGTAACCACTTGGCTACCTAACCTCCCCCCCATGTGAGTGTGAGTGAGTGAATGAGTGAGGGAGTGAGTCTTTGCCATGACGGGCAACACTGTAACAACTTGGCTACCTAACCTCCCCCCCATGTGAGTGTGAGTGAGTGAGTGAGTGAGGGAGTGAGTCTTTGCCATGACGGGCAACACTGTAACCACTTGGCTACCTCACCTCCCCGAGTGAGTGAGTGAGTGAGTGAGTGAGTCTTTGCCATGACGGGCAACACTGTAACCACTTGGCTACCTAACCTCCCCCCCATGTGAGTGTGAGTGAGTGAATGAGTGAGGGAGTGAGTCCTTGCCATGACGGGCAACACTGTAACCACTTGCATGTGAGTGAGTGAGTGAGTGAGTGGGTCTTTGCCATGATGGCCACACCGTAACAACTTGGTTACCTAACCTCCCCTTGCATGTGAGTGAGTGAGTGAATGAGTGAGGGAGTGAGTCCTTGCCATGACGGGCAACACTGTAACCACTTGCATGTGAGTGAGTGAGTGAGTGAGTGGGTCTTTGCCATGATGGCCACACCGTAACAACTTGGTTACCTAACCTCCCCTTGCATGTGAGTGAGTGAGTGAGTGAGTGAGTGAGTGAGTGAGTGAGTGAGTGAGTGAGTGAGTGAATGAATGAGTGAGTGAGTGAGCTCCTTACTTCAGCTTGAAAAGTCTAGTTTGAGCCTGCTGCCAATAAACCAGTGGTCGAGAGCCTGAGCCTGACACCTCTGGTGTCCCAATCCGGATCCCAAACGAGTATTACTCCTTGGGAAGGACTGTTCAAGATACATCCATTTACACTAACTGCCATTTTTAGTTTCCAGCCTGTACCTCATCTATTGGCACACTTCAGTCTGAACATGGAAGTAGATATCATTAGATGAACTACGGTAACTAGACTTAGTGTATACTTAGACATCCCTACTTGTCCTTCAACTTGCAGAGTCTTTATTCAGTGTCTCAGATGAAACATTTGTTCACCATTAATTGTCTTTCACTGGGGGCACGGCTGGCCCAGTCATCTAAGGCACCGCAATTCACTGTGCAGAGTTGTGTCTCCTTGACATGACGGAAATCTATTGTGGGTTCGAATCGATTCTGTTTTTACGTTTGTCAGCACCATACCCGTATTGTGGGTTTCAACAAAGTGGTAAATGTCAGAGACTGCATCTATTTAGACTTTCCTCCCACATTCAGCTGACATGCCATGACATAACTGCAATACTGTTAAAAGCAGAGTTAAACCCAACTCACTCACTCACTTTCTTTCAATCTGATCTCATGACGAAGCAAACTCTGAACTCTGCGAGGTACACAAACATTTAGTCCCAGAAATAAAGTTTATCTTATTTGAAAATATATATCTAAAAAATATACAAATATATCCCAAATGGAGACTAGAACAATGCTTAATTTCAGGATCCTAGAGCTAGGGCAATCTAGGCTTGCTAAATCATTCTAGACTTGAGCTGGATCTTTTTTTTAATGTTCTGTTTGGTCCAGGAGACAGACTATGTGTGAGGGTACTGTAGGCTTCGTGTACAGAGAATCGGAGTAATTCCTCCACTCGTCAACATTGGTGCTTGTTCCTAAACTGTTCACTTATAAAGCTCATTATCAGCATATGCCACACATGAAACCCCATTCCACTAAACCCTCTTCATCTTTCCATATAATCCTTAAGTTCAACAGAAACAGATACTGGGCCATTGAAACTGAAATTTTTACCTAGTTATTTAAGCCTCTGCGACCCGTGTTTCATATAATCAATACAATGCCAGGCACGTCACGGAAGGAGGATGTGCCACACGGACCAGCATCCCAGTCTGCCGCCAGCCCCATGCCTGCACCCTTCCACTCGCAGTGATGGCAACAACAGCGTATTGACAGCAGCTTCAATACTACGCATCCTGGCTTCAGCCTGTAAATGTCAGAGGTCGGGGAGAAATGAGCCTGCATCCGTCTACAACTGCCCCTGGTGGTGGCACACACAGCATCTCCATACCCATGAGGCCCCCTGCTAATCTCTACGCTATCAATGTACAGTTATATGGCCCTTAATGTCATAGTCAGTTATCTTATGTCTTATCACATTTAATTGAAATATTAATGACATTAACTTTGACATTTCCACGGAATGAGCAGCCACATACACAATGGCAGTTAATCTTGATGACATTTTGGAAAAGTTGCAATGAGCACCAACATGTAATTCCACACTAATCATCCGACGCATATGAAACAGTTTTCCATAACTCTTTAAATATTAAAGATGCACGATTAGATTTGCAGTTGTGTCTTCTGGCATGGGTAGTTTTTGCATATTCTAATGGAGAAATAGTTCATCTACATACCCGGTACTCAATATTAAAAAGACAACATTTACGATGGAAAGGTTTGTCAAATTTAGTTCAAACAGATCCTTCATTCCAAGGACACATGCACTGATCGTTACATTGTTTTTTGTGCGCATGTTTTTTTGCATGTATGCAGATTCTCTAAAAAAAGTTCCCTACAGCAATATTGTGTTGCCATGGTATTCTTTTACTTTGTTCTGTTTAAAGTTGAACTCCATATTCCCCCTATATAAGAGACCACAGGAGCTAGTAACACAAAAAATAGCACCTACCAGTACAAGATATATATTTATTCATGACCCTCCCTGAAAGGCGAAATGCAAAAGCACTTTATATTTTATTATAAATTGTCCATTTGTTCATTACCATCCCTGAATATGTGTATTATTCTTTATGGGGGGGCACGGGTGGCCCAGTCGTCTAAGGTGCCATGATTCGCTGTCTAGAGTTGCGTCCCTTAGGCACGCCAGAAACCTATGATTGTAGGTTCGAATCCCGATTATGTTTCTAGGTTTGTCAGCACCATACCTGTGCTCGTGGGTTTCACCGAAGTGGTAAACGTCTAAGACCTGCATCACTTCGGGCTTTCCTCCCACATTAAGCTGACACGCCGTGATATAACTGGAATACTGTTAAAAGCGGCGTTAAACCCAACTCACTCACTCACTCACTTTATGTCCCTCTGACACCCCCACCCTTGTGATAAATGACCAGTCCCTTACTGCAGTCAGTAACCAATGAGCATCCCCCGCTGCCAATGGGGTACGATGACAAGCAACCATCCTAGTCACCAAGCCTGGCCACCAGATCCATCAAATCACCTCATACAGTATGGGTTGCTAGGGAGCCAGTCCATACAGACTTCCCACTGCCTGAGTAGTACAATAAGCAGAAGAATAACAAAGTAGAGGATGAATGTTCATAACATTTGATTGTACAGGCAGAAACAGTGATGAATCTATTTTTAGACTATAACCATGTTGAGACTTCCCTTTCCTATACTGCACAGAGCAGGGCTAAACGTTTGTTTTCCAATATCAAATATGATTATATAAAAGTAACTGTTTGTAGTCGTGAGTAGCCAGACAATAAACAGGATCCATCCATCCCTATTATTTATAACTCTGTCAGTTGACTTCAACACTCCATGTAAAGGTTCATTCATTTATTCACCGACACAGACTGCATCCATGTTTCTCTCGTAGCATTACCAACCACACATGACAATTTTTAAACAGTAGGGTCGTCACCTAACTCTTACAAAGTGACCTACATTTGTCTGCCCCAAGGGTGACGTTTGGGCCATTACTGTTATTTCAGCTCACTGATGTCAGCAGGGGCCGACATGGAGCATTGTCAGGATGATGTACAGGACTTCATTCTACACACCTCGGGTCTTGACGGGCCAATTAGTGCTGGACACCTAAACATACATGTTGCCATTGTTCTTACACAAGACAATAGAAAAACGGAGGTAAACACATTGATGGTGCGTGTCTGTGAACACATCTACCACAAAGCAAGGGCTCATATTACATGCATGGACAGGAGGCTGTGTCGGGGGGCAAGGACGGCATGTAATCAACTACCTCTCAGAGCTTGATCATTAATACATGGCCTTCAGAAACATATGGTTTGGGGTTTGAGGTTTAACTGCTTGGCTTCCAATGCCATGATACAAACTTTCACAAATTTAGCGAAAAATCAAAATTTGGTATTTTTATCTTCCTGACAGTTTTTCTTTTTCATAATGCTGGTGTTTATGAGTGTGTCAAGTTTTGATACCTATGACAGAGATGCTGATCACTTTCAGGGTGAAAGTGCAATGATTAGAGTGTTATTTGTTGACTTGAACTGTTAAAACCAGGAAAAGTTTATTTTTTTCGGATAGAATACTGGTGACCTGCTTCAACATAAGCAATTAATCTTATGTCATCAAAACTAAAAGGGTAAATGTATAAATAACATTACTCTTTCCTACATAATTCTTTCCAACATAAACTTTTTCCAATGTAACTCTTTCCAAAGTATCTTTTTCCAACGTAACTCTTACAAAACGGAACTCTTTCCAGCGTAATTCTTTCCAACGTAACTCTTTCCTACGTAACTCTTTCCTATGTAACTCTTTCCAACATAACTTTTATCAACATAACTCTTTCCAACATAACTCTTACCAACATAACTCTTTCCTTCGTAACTCTTTCCAATGTAACTCTTACCAACATAACTTTTTCCAACGTAACTCTTTCCAATGTATCTTTTTCCAACGTAACTCTTACCAATGTAACTCTTTCCAACGTAACTCTTCCTTACGTAACTCTTTCCAGCGTAATTCTTTCCAGCGTAATTCTTTCCAACATAACTCTTTCCTACGTAACTCTTTCCGCCGTAACTCTTTCCAGCGTAATTCTTTCCTACATAACTCTTTCCTACGTAACTCTTTCCTACAAAACTCTTTCCAGCATAACTTTTTCCAACATAACTCTTACCAACATAACTCTTTGCTTCGTAGCTCCTTCCAGCGTAATTTTTTCCAACTTAACTCTTTCCTACGTAACTCTTTCCAACATAACTTTTATCAACATAACTCTTTCCTTCGTAAGTCTTACCAACATAACTCTTACCAGTGTAATTCTTTCCTTAGTAACTCTTACCAACATAACTCTTTCCAACATAACTCTTACCAACATAACTTTTACCAACATAACTCTTACCAGTGTAACTCTTTCCTTCGTAACTCTTTCAAATGTAACTTTTACCAACATTACTCTTACCAAAATAACTCTTACCAACATAACTCTTTCCTATGTAACCCTTTCCAACATAACCCTTACCAACATCACTCTTTCCTTTGTAACTCTTACCAACATCACTCTTTCCTTTGTAATTCTTACCAACATAACTCTTTCAAACATAACTCTTTCCATGCAACTCTTTCCACCGTAAATCTCATAAGTATTGATATCAACACTGCCAAACAATGACAGCCCTCGAAGAGCCTAGGGGTCTGACAGTCAACAAGCGAATGAAAAAAAAGACTCCTAATCTTTGCTCCAAGTTTGAGTGGACTGACCTAGTCTCAAGTGAAAGGCGGAGGATGAAGAACTGGGGCTTCTGTGTGGCCAAGTGTCATACGGTGACCAACTACCTCCCTTCCATCCTTGAACATCTGACAAGAGAGTGTTGTGCTAAAAATAACACACACTGTTTTCTAAATGAGTAGGGATATGTTTTTTTAAATTGTTTTAGGGATCCTCAGAGCCTTAAAAACACGAAAAATTGTGCTGAGGTACTGTAGCTCACTTGGATACGTACACAACAGTAGATGACAAATACCTCTGGGCCCCACAAATTTGAAAAACAAATCATCTGAATTTAAGTCCAACTTGATGAGAGAATTTCTATATAATCTGTCTGTCGGTATACAATAGCTATCAAAACAATACCATGGCATTGGGATTCAGGGATTCCAAAATGTTTACAAAGACAGACACTTAAAAAAAAAAGTTGCCATCAGCATTGTTTTTAAAACAAGAGGACAAAGTCATCTATATCCCCTGCAATGGCAAATACTTCTCATGAATACATCAACTAATTATATATAAACCTTGTTGCAATTGAAACTTAAAAAAAATTAATTAAATGATTTTCTAAACTTTCAGAAGGCACCATTCAAACACTAGGAATTAGGGCTGGAACGAGTCCAAATTTACTACCCGGGAACCCACCCCTCTATTACCCGAACCTACCCGGGTACCCCCTAGAGCTCTCAAGAGTTGGATACAAATTGGCCGATGGGAATAGTGTGACCGTAGCCCTGGTAAAATGTATTTAGATACATGTATAAAATGTTCTGGTCATGCATACAATGAAGTTGACTGAAGTTATATTTTTATTCAAACCTATTTAGGTCAGAGGCAATTGTGCTTTGTCAGAAAGAAATGTGACCATTAGTCAGACTTGCAGTGTAACCATAGAATTCCAGATATTTTTTGTCATTAAACAATATATCACGTGATTAACCACGGATCCGGGTAGTCCTGTGGGTACCCGGGTCCTACTAAGTACCCACCCGACCAGAGTACCCCATTTACCCGTCCCAGCCTCACTAGGAATATCTATGTGCCAAGTTTGGTGAAGAAATACGGTATGGTTTTTAAGATCTGGCCTGGAAATGAGCTCTACCACCATTTCAAGTCAAAGTTGTTGCCATGGAAACTTAAAAAAATGTTTTTGTTGATAACCCCAAACTATCAAAAGGCTTCGGTTCACCATTAGACCTATCTATGTGCCAAGTGAGGTAAAGAAATAGTGTTCTGTTTTCAAGATCTGTTCCGGAAACGATATCTTCCACGGACTGATGGATGAATGGACGGACTGATGGTGTCAATTTTTATAACCCACCAACAACACAATGTTGGGAATAAAAAGTTCTGCATATTGAGGACTAAAGGCTAACCCAAACATCTAATGATTAGAACAAAGCAAGATACATACATGCCAAAGTTCAGTCCCCAAGCCAAATATTTCTTTTGAGAGAATTTAGAATATCGCATGAACCCGAACTTATGCGTTTAGCCCTACTACTCACGACACATGCATCAAATTTCATTCCATTTAAAAATAAATGGCTGAGTAATGCCTGAAAATAATATTCGAACCTTTCAGTCAGGTGAGCTAAACTTGAAAAAGAATAATCTGAAAATCACTATTACTTTTTTTAATACCATCAATACAAACTATATGTGCACACAACACGTGACACTGCAATATTAACATGGTAAGATGTACAGTTAATTTATGAAAAGGAAGACAAATCTACCTAAACCAATATAATTGCTGCGCATGATGGAAAATTTGCATTCACTGAAAATCTTTGCAATTGTATATGTGGTATTTATGGAATATTTCTCCATGGTATTTTTGCTCTACTTTTCTCTTCATGAATATTCATTGTCAAGCTTTTTCAAACTATGAATTCCTATTCCATTATCTTTTAAATACAGATTATAATTCTTTTCATCACATTCAAATCAGACCTCTCTTGAAAATCTGACAACAGCCAAACACTACCACGTGAACAGCGTGACAACTCCATCACTGCAAACGAGCTGCGTATGCAATGCAGCAAATAACTTTGACACTTTGTTAATCAGATCTTGATGACATAGCACACTTGCTGAATCGCTCTAACAGGATCAGATTATGGTAGTCATGTCAGCTGTTTCAACACCATGCAATGCAGCCAGGAAAGTTTAAATTCAATATCCTTCGAGACGGAATTTAAATTTTTGTATCAGAATAATCCATGGCTCCAGGGCTGGAAGAAGCGTTGAGTGGCGGGTCGTGGGCAGCCCCAAACACTCCAGCCTGACCAGCATATCAAGTACACCCTCAGTCAATATTTGTCAATAATCAGGAACTACAATATGTCCGCAGTAAGCAATGCATGGTCACATCGAGACCGCTCCACCAGACTTTTATGATATGGAGGATCATGCAGATCGGTCCAGCCAACTCGTAAGATCCCCTTTCCAGCTTCATTGCTATTCAAGTGTGCATGGATTTCAACAATTTTTCTTTCTTTATAGCCTTCTGAATCAACTTTGAGTTTTATTTTTTGAATATAAATTAGGGGACTGATTCCTGAATGAATATTTGGAGTCATGCTCAGGGCGGGGTGAGATCGTGGAAAAGGAAATGCCAGTCGGTGGAGAGCGAAGGGACAGCTTAAGTGTAAGGGTAATAGCCTGCTTGACATTCTAACCCAAGTCTGGACTCATCCCACACCGTGCATCAGCAACGCTATTTACACAAGTTTTTGGACAAACACAAAAAAGCCATTGGAAAAAGTTGACGAATATTTTCATGTTTGTTATGAGAGGACAGTGAGGTTGTTGGCCTACTACACGGGGGGGTGGGGGGGCACGTGTATGTAGTTTGGAGTCAGGCAGGACTGAGGTGTGTCCGAGTGCCGTTCATACATGCCGCCACCTTCACCATCATCTGGTATACGGCAGATCTTACCAGCAGTTGGCCTTGGTTTACAGTCAAGGACTTAACATAAAGGAGTTTGCATTTCCATATATACTGACACACTTTGAAAATGTATATTCAATTTTTTGTAATATTCGATCAAAGTTGCTCTAGGTATTTAGGCATGAGATAATCAAACACAACAACGTTGTCGTATGGGTTCGGAACTCAGAATTCAGTATTTTTTACATAGCCTTGGTTCTTCATTTCTGATTTCGAGTTATAGTTGATGAATTGTTCAATGCGTTTCAAAACATTACAAGACATGTACACTGCAGTATTGTAATTATGTCTGTCAAGCTTTTTATATCAACAACGTTCTACAGAACATTCTATACAGTTCTAGAGGTGGAGTTTCAAAATAATTCTTTTATTACAGACATTACTTATATAAAGTAATTACTTTGTAATTATCAGTAAGGCCAATCCTTACTTTGTTTTCTATTTCTGTCAAGCCTAGTCTAATTTTGAATTAAAAAATGTAATCTTTTGTTAAAATTTTTGTTTGTTTGTTTGTTAAACCTTTCCTTTTTCCTTTGACTTGCACTTGATGGGTGGCACGGGAGGGGAAAGACACTCACCTTTCATGAAGACGTAGTATCACAGGGTGATATGATAGTGATTCATGAACACCTAGTATCACAGGGTGATATGATAGTGATTCATGAACACATAGTATCACAGGGTGATATGATAGTGATTCATGAACACCTAGTATCACAGGGTGATATGATAGTGATTCATGAACACGTAGTATCACAGGGTGATATGATAGTGATTCATGAAAACCTAGTATCACAGGGTGATATGATAGTGATTCATGAACACCTAGTATCACAGAGTGATATGATAGTGATTCATGAACACATAGTATCACAGGGTGATATGATAGTGATTCATGAACACATAGTATCACAGGGTGATATGATAGTGATTCATGAACACCTAGTATCACAGGGTGATATGATAGTGATTCATGAACACCTAGTATCACAGAGTGATATGATAGTGATTCATGAACACATAGTATCACAGGGTGATATGATAGTGATTCATGAACACATAGTATCACAGGGTGATATGATAGTGATTCATGAACACCTAGTATCACAGGGTGATATGATAGTGATTCATGAACACGTAGTATCACAGGGTGATATGATAGTGATTCATGAACACCTAGTATCACAGGGTGATATGATAGTGATTCATGAACACCTAGTATCACAGGGTGATATGATAGTGATTCATGAACACCTAGTATCACAGGGTGATATGATAGTTATTCATGAACACCAGTATCACAGGGTGTTATGATAGTGATTCATGAACAAATGCTTAGGACATACAGTAAACTACAGTTATAACGAACTCAAAGGGACCACTAATTTTAGATCGTTATAACCGACGTTCCTTAGGCGCATATATATGGCAAATGGACTGGACCTATAAAAAAAGTTTGTTATATCCGTCAGTTCGATATAAGCGTGTTCGTTATAAACATAGTTTACTGTAGTTGACTCATACAATGGACTCAGCTCATGGAAATAGCTTTTGTCGCTTTTATTTTTATTATTACAAAGAAATGAACCTGACACCAAACAAATTTTGACTTCGAGAAGCTGTACAACAAAACATTTAATTGATCTGGCCTGAAAATATTTCTGTCAAACATTATCTCCTTCAAGTTGCCATGCGATAGAATCATCAAGAAGTTCTATTCGTGTCTTCTCCTTTTCCTGATATCTCAGTAAAACACATGTTTTCTAAACTTAGTCTGAAGTAAGTTATCTTAAAAAAACTAGGTTATGCTTAATCTGTCAATGAGCTCAACATCTGTGCCATTCCTATCTAACAGTTACCATACAAGCCCCATCAGGCCTTAATGAATTAATCATCAGCTTTTCATCACTGCCTGCCTCAATACAAAACAACTCTGGGATTCCTGGAATATATACCTATGCTTGTTATAAGAGGCATCCAACTGGATCAGGTGGTCAGGCTTGGTGACTGGACTGATGCATGTCATTGTATCCCAATACATCTTCCCGGGGCAAGAGAGTTAACTGACTTTAAAAGTCCAGTTTCCACCCTTTCCCGAGGCAAGAGAGTTAACTGACTTTAAAAGTCCAGTTTCCACCCTTTCCCGGGGCAAGAGAGTTAACTGACTTTAAAAGTCCAGTTTCCACCTTTTCCCGGGGCAAGAGAGTTAACTGACTTTAAAAGTCCAGTTTCCACCCTTTCCCGGGGCAAGAGAATTAACTGACTTTAAAAGTCCAGTTTCCACCCTTTCCCGAGGCAAGAGAGTTAACTGACTTTAAAAGTCCAGTTTCCACCCTTGCCGAACTAGGCTAGAAATCCTTGGGCAACCAGTGGCTATTATGAGTTATGTTTTTTCTAAGCCTCTCCTATGGACCAATCATATTCCACCTCTCGTATCACTTGCTTCAAACAAAATGGCGGCATCCAGTCAAGAAGATCTGATCAACAATCAAGATCTATATTGTGATAAACGGGTCTTACATCGCGAAGTGCATCAAATCGCATGCGCACCTTGATTAAAAACATGAAAAGATTTGGAAAAATATCTGTTGACAATGGTGCACATGCTTTGCAAATTCTGTAATCGACCAAATTCTCCATTACTGTTTACGAACCGGATTTTGATTTTATGAGATTTTGATTACACTATGTATAGACTTGTTAACACCAGCCTAGTTCGGCAAGGGTGGAAACTGGACTTTTATAGTCGGTAAATTCCCTTGCCTCAGGAAGATGATCCCAATAGTGCTAATTGATGCTAATGATGTGAATCATGGTATTATCTTGATCCAGACTTGATGATATACAGACTGCCATCGTATAGATGGAATTATAACAGCTAACTACATCCTTAAACAACAAACAAACAAACAAACAAACACACACACAACAAAACATCATGAAACTGTCCCAAGTACCCACTGACAAAGCAAATTGTGAAGTGTGTTCCTTCTAAATTCATTACTTGATGTACTACACAACTTATATAGACATAACACCATCCATGCTTCAGTTTGTATAAAACAAGAGAGAAAACAAAAGAAAATGCATACAGCTTCACATTTTTTAACAACAACAAAATGGAAACCAATAATTAATCCTTTGTGGCCTAATCCCCACAACATACACAGCCAAGTGACAATCCCGTTTCGATCAGATATGCTTAAAGTCCATCAGAACGGCCCATCTCACTCAGTGCATGTGGCAAGACCACCCCATCTATTCAGGTGAAGAAATTAAACCCTCAGTGATGATATGTTGATCCACGGACAACAGGTCTGTGGCTAGATAATGTTTCATCACCTGTCAGGCAATGTCAATCTGGTACTTATCACAGGAGTCGTACCCTCCCCAATACACTTGAGCGCTACTGGTGGCATGGTGGGGATCGGCCAGCTAATCCTCTCTACTAGTTGCTTTGCATGTCTCTGCTAATAAATCACATTGACAATACAATATGGAGATGCCTTGCAAGATCAACTTTCACAAATATCAGTCTCTCATAGCAGAGGCGAACGAGCATGAATACAAATAAGATTGTGTGTTTGCACAAGGACATGCTCTCTAGTGGCATACACAAAAAACACACCAGAAAAACCTTCAATAAGCTTTTGTTGGGAAGATGAGCTTCAGCGTTATAGAAACTTGGTGAGCTCCGACTCTACTACACGCGGGGAGAATGGGTGTTATTGTGGGTGTGTATGAAATGAGGCCAGCACATTGTGACCAGGTGTCGGGGTAACCCAGCTGTGTCAACTGATGTTGGACAAGAGGGGGGAGGGGGGCAGGGCAGTATACAACTGTTGACACATATTGTGTTTACAATTTAAACATCTCGTTTTCACTTTCGCAGGACGTAGTGTGGTACCAGGACGGAAAGGGTGAGTGAATGTTGTTTTATGTCCCGGCAGAAACATTCAGGCAATATCACAGCAGCTTCTCAATAAATGATTTTTTTCTTGGGAAATCAGTGGTTGTCACATGGGTGAGCTAGTGAGTGAATCTGGTTTTACACCAGCTTTTGCAATACATCAGCTGCATGACATGGGACAATACATCAGCTACATCATGACAGGACAATACATCAGCTGCATCATGACAGGACAATACATCAGCTGCATGACATGGGACAATACATCAGCTACATCATGACAGGACAATACATCAGCTGCATCATGGCAGCACAATACATCAGCTGCATCATGACAGGACAATACATCAGCTGCATCATGACAGGACAATACATCAGCTGCATCATGACAGGACAATACATCAGCTGCATCATGACTGGACAATACATCAGCTACATGACAGGACAATACATCAGCTACATGACAGGACAATACATCAGCTGCATCATGACAGGACAATACATCAGCTGCATCGTGACAGGACAATACATCAGCTGCATCATGACAGGACAATACATCAGCTGCATCATGACATGGGACAATACATCAGCTGCATCATGACAAGGGACGATACATTAGCTGCATCGTGACAGGACAATACATCAGCTGCATCATGACAGCACAATACATCAGCTGCATCATGACAGGACAATACATCAGCTGCATCATGACAGGACAATACATCAGCTGCATCATGAATTTCACCCAAGTGGCATGGGATATTAAACAAATCAACACAAATTTGATAACTAAAATTATTGTAGAGTGTTGATATGATAGATATCAAAAGGGTGAGATTCTATTTGTCATCCAAAATCATTCTTCCAGTTAGTAAACTATGAAGACAAGTGTCTTGAGTGTAAAATGTTCACATAACTCAGGTTTCAGTACTAGGGAGACTGGTGATGTCACTTGATTGTTACATCATCGTAATGAAGGTGGTTGATAGTATTAGTAACAACCTCCGTTATTGCTGACCTGTGAAGATCCGGGTTAGAATAGGTCTTCAGCAACCCATGCTTGCCATAAAAGGCGACTATGCTTGTCGTAAAAGGCAACTAACGGGATCGGGTGGTCATGCTCGATGACTTGGTTGATGCATGTCATCGATCCCAATTGCGTGGACCGATGCTCATGATATTAATCACTGGATTGTCTGGTCCAGACTCGATTATTTACAGTCCGCTGTCATATAGCTGGAATATTGCTGAGTGCGGCATTAAACAACAAACCAACCAACCAACCAACCAACCAACCGTTATTGCTGTATGACAACACAAATGTCTAGGTGTGTGTGTGTGTGTGTGTGTGTGAATATGTATCACGTGTGTATCATATGCATATATCTGTGTGTCATGTAGGTACAGGCATGTGTCAAGTGCCGAGATTGGGCAGCAGGGGCAGACGGCATCACCCCGCCATGTTTTCCTGCAAGTGCACTGGATGCCCCCGTCTAACATGGGATCAGACTGTTATTTTTAACATGCAGGAAACATTGGCTGCTATTATTTGCCAAGACTTCCACATGTAGACTGCAAGGTATGACTTGACAGTGAGATGTGCAGCGCAGCGTAATCCCGTGTCTGAAGCCTCGCCAGCATGGTCTACATGCCTTCTGGCACTTCACAGTCAGATGTGTACCACATGTACATATCAGCCATTCTCTGCACTGATTCATCAGTTCTACCGGGATCAGGTTCTCCCGTGCTGGAAAACAGCATGACATACAGTAATCCATTGTACATTACAAACTCACAATGCTATCAGGACAATGATTCTCTGTAGGTTTGACATTGCATCATTTTGTGTGACAATTAGTTCTATATAACATCTTATAGAAAACCTGTAAATGGGTTGGTTATTCTCTTAATCTGTTCTGTCTGAAGACCAGGCACTCTGGTCTACAAGCCTTTAGCACTTCACAGTCAGATGTGGTCTACAAGCCTTTAGCACTTCACAGTCAGATGTGGTCTACAAGGCTTCAGGCACTTCACAGTAACATGTGGTCTACATGCCTTCAAGCACTTCACAGTGAGACATGGTCTACATGCCTTCAAACACTTCACAGTGAGACATGGTCTAAATGCCTTCAAGCACTTCACAGTGAGACATGGTCTATATGCCTTCAAGCACTTCACAGTGAGACATGGTCTAAATGCCTTCAAGCACTTCACAGTGAGATGTGGTCTACATGCCTTCAAGCACTTCACAGTGAGACATGGTCTACATGTCTTTAAGCACTTCACAGTGAAATCAGGTCTACATGCTATACAGAACTTCACAGTGAGATGAAGTCTTCAAAGACTGATGTGTAATTGGTAAGGTGTAGGGTGGCACACGAAGCCTCCAGACTCAGTGCACGGAAATCCGGTCTGGGAGCTGGCAATTAAAGTCTCCTGATAGTTAGTGTGTATCAAGTCGGGCTTCAGGACTTCCCTGATATAGATAGTCCCCCTCAACACACACCGTAGATGGCTCGGTATCATTAGGTAGACAAGTAGATGGCTTCTTTAATCAGCCAACTTAAGTCTTTGAAGCAACATAGAGTCTGACTCTCTAATTCTTGTCTCATAACATCCACCCATTAGTGACGGTGTTGGAGTTTAACTCCACATTAAACAGTTACATCATAGAATGACAGCTTAATTTTGGAGGCAAGTCCAGAGTGATGCAGGTCTAAATGCCACTCAAAGACGTTCCACATTAAACAGTTACACCATAGAATGACAGCTTAATTTTGGAGGCAAGTCCAGAGTGATGCAGGTCATATAAGTCAACCAAGGATATTCATTGGGAAGAATCTATTTTGAACCCATGACTAGTAGATCCTGACAGAGCTAAGAGACACTACTCTGTACAGTTTGTTACAGTACATGAGATATGTGTCTAATTGTTTTCAAATTCTTTGAACCGGATCTAAAATCTTATATGTGAAGAGTCCGTGACTAGGTGAGGTGAGTTGAAATAGGATTTAACGTCACATTCAAGATGGTTGCACTTATACAGTGACATGCATGCACATGCCAGTTCAACATGAATACCATTCAAACACAGTATACTGACTCCGAGACGACCAGTCCTTCTTTTAGCCCCTTAATGCTGAGCATCAGGCAGGGTAATAACAAGTACCATCTTTGAACATCTTTTGGGATTGAACCCAACCTCCGGGCTGACGCTCTACCACTAGACCACCAAGTGAGTTTTGTGATATGTAACAAAATCCATCTAATACATCTCGTACAGCCAAAGCCATGGTTGGTAGTGGTGGCAGCAAACCTTGGTGCCATGATGACATACGATTACCCAGGTCAATGCTGAAATTCCATGTACTATCTATTCTCAACAACCAATTGTGTTCAATTGTCAAAATTACAAAGTCCCTAAAGTGTATATTCCTGAGGGTGGGACCGTCTAGTGGTAGAGCGTCCGCCCGGAGAGCGGAAGGTCCGGGGTTCGATCCCCGGTCGCGTCATAACAAAATATGTTAAAAGATGGTACTTGTTGTTACCCTGTCTGGTGCTCGGCATTAAGGGGCTAAATCAAGGACTGGTCGGCTCGGAGTCAGTATACTGTGTCTGAGTGGGGTATTCATGTTAAACTGCGGCAAGGTATCTCAGTGAGCTAGCACTATAAATCAGCATCAGTCTGGACTAGTACAAACAGCCATACAAACACACACATGTACATGCACATCGCTATATAAGTGCAATAATATTGGACGCGACATTAAACCCCATTTCACCTCAACTCCTCAGGGTGGCGGGGGAACCTCGTGATTAAAGCGTTATGCCGGAGGCCTGGGTTCAGTGTCCTACCTGGGTAAAAGTGTGAACCCCATTTCTGGTGTCCCCACCGCAGTGATACTGCTGGAATATTGCTGAACTCACTCACTCACTCACTCACTCACTCACTGAGTAATCAATACAATAGTCCCTTTGCAATTCCTCCAATCTCATTAAAATCAGATCCTACCGCTATACAAAGATCTGAAGACATCCCATTAGGGGTCACGTCAGAACAACCTTTCATCCGACCAATCAGTGTGTCGCTTACCAGATTATGAAAGTGAATATCGGAATGTGATTTCTAATCATGCAATCTCAAAAACTTTAACATGGGGTATTCTGAACGATAGTTACGGGTTTAACGACTGAATCCTTACATACTAGACCATCTATTAGTCATTCAAGAATGTTTTTTTGTTCAGGTTTCAAATTTGTAATCGAGAATTTGTCAAAATATGTTTCGAAGCGTAGTCGCCAATTTGAAATTTGTGCCATAAAGCATGAGAAAGCTGGTTTCTGATTGGTCATTCTATTGGTCAGTCAAAGTTCGCGCAAGGACGGTCTGACGTGACCCGTAATGGGATGTCCTCAGATCTTTGTTAAGTGGTAGCGAGAACTAAGGTCTGATTTTAATGAGATTGCAATTCCTCAATATACTACTCCCAAAAGAGTTAAGGACCACCATGACAGATGAACTACACCAATATGAAAGAATTAGGAGGTCCTTAAGTTTTCCGATCTATTCCTTATGACACATGTATAAAGCAACATAGATTAACAACCACTCTATTCTTTCATATTACTACAGTTAATCTGATAGGCTGTGACAGATTTACTAAAATAATATGAAAGAAACAGTTGGTCCTTAACTGTTTTTAAGTAGTCTAAGATGAATAAGAAAGAGCTCTCTTCGGCAATACTGAATACTTTCATTACACAGTAACATAAAAATTGAACTCCCCTAGGGTATAAACATATGTCTATCAATCAAATGCTCTGAAAGGACAAAATGATTTGAAGTGTCTGTGATAACAATTGTTTTTTAAATGTCAGCGAAAAAGAACTGAGATGGTGAAACTAAAATTATTTACACAATATCCATGAAATATCAATAATGTATTCTCCGACACAAACAAATATAACTTTGTAAGTCCTTCAAAATTCTCTAAATATTTGCTGACCAGAATTGTATTGGTGTGCACGGCCATTGGTACACAGTCTCACAGACAATCTCCACACACACATGTATATGCTGGTGTTGCATTAATGAGGAGGAAATACTAAATGTTTTGAAACGTGGAAACGTCACGCTTTAACATTTCATGGCATTCAAGGATGCTGCTTGTACACAACAGGAAAACACAACAAGGGGACATCTAGTTTTGTCATAACTAAGGTCATATGATATTCTGTGGGCTGTTCAAGAACAGAAAAATGGTTTCTGTTCAAAATATGGAAATGAGTTATGAAACCCTCCATCTACATCACAGTAGTTAAGTAATCAAGTTGGGACCAGGCAAACCTGTGACTGACGGCACAAACAACTATCCTTGCCATTGTGGTTCAATGACACGCAGGGCTAGATACAACAGTCAGCATAGGGCTAGATATAACAGTGGACATAAGGCTAGATACGGGCCGGGCCCGTGTGCGAAATACGCATCAGTCGGAAAGCGCACGTTAAATCTACAAAGTAAGTAAGTAAGTAGATACAACAGTGGACAAAGGGCTAGATACAACAGTCAGCATAGGGCTAGATACAACTGTAAGAATAGGGCTAGATACAACAGTCAGCATAGGGCTAGATACAACAGTGAGTATTGGGCTAGATACAACAGTCAGTATAGGGCTAGATACAACAGTCAGCATAGGGCTAGATACAACAGTGAGCATAGGGCTAGATACAACAGTCAGCATAGGGCTAGATACAACAGTCAGCATAGGGCTAGATACAACAGTCAGCATAGGGCTAGATACAACAGTGAGCATAGGGCTAGATACAACAGTGAGCATAGGGCTAGATACAACAGTGAGCATAGGGCTAGATACAACAGTCAGCATAGGGCTAGATACAACAGTGAGTATTGGGCTAGATACAACAGTCAGCATAGGGCTAGATACAACAGTGAGTATTGGGCTAGATACAACAGTGAGCATAGGGCTAGATACAACAGTGAGTATTGCACTAGATACAACAGTGAGCATAGGGCTAGATACAACAGTGAGTATTGGGCTAGATACAACAGTGAGCATAGGGCTAGATACAACTGTAAGAATAGGGCTAGATACAACAGTGAGCATAGGGCTAGATACAACAGTGAGTATTGGGCTAGATACAACAGTCAGCATAGGGCTAGATACAACAGTCAGCATACGGCTAGATACAACAGTCAGCATAGGGCTAGATACAACAGTGGACATAGGGCTAGATACAACAGTCAGCATAGGGCTAGATACAACAGTGAGCATAGGGCTAGATACAACAGTGAGCATAGGGCTAGATACAACAGTCAGCATAGGGCTAGATACAACAGTCAGCATAGGGCTAGATACAACAGTGAGCATAGGGCTAGATACAACAGTGAGCATAGGGCTAGATACAACAGTCAGCATAGGGCTAGATACAACAGTGAGTATTGCACTAGATACAACAGTCAGCATAGGGCTAGATACAACAGTGAGTATTGCACTAGATACAACAGTGAGTATTGCACTAGATACAACAGTCAGCATAGGGCTAGATACAACAGTGAGTATTGCACTAGATACAACAGTCAGCATAGGGCTAGATACAACAGTCAGCATAGGGCTAGATACAACAGTCAGCATAGGGCTAGATACAACAGTGAGTATTGCACTAGTTATACAACAGTGAGTATAGCACTAGATACAACAGTCAGCATAGGGCTAGATACAACAGTGAGTATTGCACTAGATACAACAGTGAGTATAGCACTAGATACAACAGTCAGCATAGGGCTAGATACAACAGTGAGTATTGCACTAGTTATACAACAGTGAGTATAGCACTAGATACAACAGTCAGCATAGGGCTAGATACAACAGTGAGTATTGCACTAGTTATACAACAGTGAGTATTGCACTAGATACAACAGTCAGCATAGGGCTAGATACAACAGTGAGTATTGCACTAGATACAACAGTGAGTATTGCACTAGATACAACAGTCAGCATAGGGCTAGATACAACAGTGAGTATTGCACTAGATACAACAGTCAGCATAGGGCTAGATACAACAGTCAGCATAGGGCTAGATACAACAGTCAGCATAGGGCTAGATACAACAGTGAGTATTGCACTAGTTATACAACAGTGAGTATAGCACTAGATACAACAGTCAGCATAGGGCTAGATACAACAGTCAGCATAGGGCTAGATACAACAGTGAGTATTGCACTAGTTATACAACAGTGAGGATTGCACTAGATACAACAGTTGACATAGGGCTAGATACAACAGTCAGCATAGGCCTAGATACAACAGTGAGTATTGCACTAGATACAACAGTCAGCAGAGGGCTAGATACAACAGTGGACATAGGGCTAGATACAACAGTCAGCATAGGGCTAGATACAACAGTGAGCAGAGGGCTAGATACAACAGTGAGTATTGCACTAGTTATACAACAGTGAGCATTGCACTAGATACAACAGTGAGTATGATGTAAATTGGTTGTAAAAGAAGACAGGTACAAGTGGTAGGAAATGGCAGGATAAAACTAAAGTCAAATGTTAGTTTGTTTACAATATTTCTTTGATTTCAATAAAAAAAATTCCGGAATCTTCTTTGTGTGTAAGAATTCCCGTCTAACAACCCTATTCCTCTCACATACTCTCTAAAGCTTTTCTGCGGTGTTGGCAAATGACTGAATGACTTTACAGTGCACAGGTAGCCATGTCCTGAAGTGACACTGTACACACGTTATCAACTGATGGTTAGGGAATGAAAGCCTTATAATACTCTCAAAACAATCTAGAGCTGTCAGTGTGTAGGTTGCACCCACTGACACCCGCCGAGCGTGTCCCATCCCCGGTGATGGCGGTATTGACACACAAGGATACCACGTCCACAGAGTGGTCGCTGATTAAACTGCAGCTCATGGCACGCCTCGGTCCCAGAGGTGGCCAGATGCTGACAAGGGCAGACAACTCTAGCTTTTCACAGTTGAACAAACAGTTGGAGTTGGCCTCTGGTTGCGAGCACGCATCTGAGGGATTAAACTCATCTCTGCATAATCTGTGAAGGGCGGAAATAGCAGTGTCGCATGATGGCAATCAGTAAGCTTGATTGTTGCTAATCTCTATGTCAAGAAGATTACTGGGGACACCAAAAATGAAAAAATATACAAATCAATAAATGCATTCTTACCCAAAACCATATTGTGAAGCTGTTATGAGGCTTGTATCAGTACTATGAAGAAATCATGTATATTGACTACAATACCCATCTATGTCACTTGTAAACGTGAGTATGATTGCATCATGCATACAATTTTGAAAAGCAATTCAAGGGGATTTTGGTCTTCTGTATTGACGTGCAGCAAGTCACGTAACAAATATGAGTGAAGGGTTTTAAGCCACATGGCTGAAGACAACCAAAAATGTCCTTCACCTTTCTACTCATATGCAGGATTGATCCCTTGTACCTGGTAGAGGAGAGAACGCAGTATCAACAAGTCTACCAGAGCTCGAGATCAAGCACGAAGTGAGTGAGTGATTTGGGGTTAATGCCGATTTGGTTAAGCATGAAATATCAACACTTCGACAACCCTTGTCATAACTCAATGTTAAAAGTTAAAGATTTAGGGGTTCCTAGATACCAATAGCATGGGAAAAGACACCAAGCACCTGTGGACCCCTTGATTTCAAACAGTCTGCCCATCAATCCTCATATGGTAGCGGCACCAATGTTCCACACAGATATGAGGGCACGGGTGGACCAGTCATTAAAGGCGCCGCAATTCACTGTGCAGAGTTGCGTCCCTTGGCTACGCCAGTAACCTATGATTGTGGGTTTGAATCCCGGTTCGCCTCAATTATGTTTCTAGGTTTGTCAGCACCATACCCATGCTCCTGGGTTTCACCGAAGTGGTAAACATCTGAGACCTGCATCACTTCGGGCTTTCCTCCCACATTAAGCTGACACGCCGCGATATAATTGGAATATTGTTCAAGGTGGCACTATACCCAACTCACTCAATCACCCACTCACTACAGATACCATTTAATAACGGCATTAATCAGGATTGGAACACATGCAAACATTCTCCAATCAAACAGTGTCTTTATACTCTTTCAGGATAAGACAAGAGCGTTTCAGATGATGTGGAACTTCCTGCCCCGGACGTGAGAGATGGTCCTGCCTGCTCTATCAGGAACATGGCCACCAGGGGGAGCCATGCAGACCCACCTTGCGGTGTGCTTTATCTACTGCACACACTTGCAGGCTCTATGGAAAAACACAGCTGTCTTGTAAAACACAAACTATTTCACTGATAAAATATTGTCTGATTTCAGTGTCAGTTCAAATAATATAAAAACTATTCTGAGATGGGCGTTTTCCAAGTAAAGAGTAAAGGTGGTTTATCCCTGGCACGACCAGTTAATTTGCTTTTGTTCAGAGAAATGGCATGTTATTTTCTTCCATTTACTTTGCAATTTATGTGTGAATAGGAACTACACATAAACATATTTCTAATCATCGAAGAAATAACAGGGAGTTGCTATTTGTGAAAAGAGGTAAATGGATGTTGTTGGGTTCAGATTATGAAAGTGACATAAAATAGTAAATAGCCAGAGCTCTCCTGGATGTTTGATACCACATCCACTTCAACAGGTAACTAGACTGTACAGATCTACAGGGCTGTATGCAGGAGTAGCAGCAATGTGTAACTACCGTGTGTGTGTGTGTGTGTGTGTGTGTGTGTGTGTGTGTGTGTGTGTGTGTGTGTGTGTGTGTGTGTGTGTGTGTGTGTGTGTGTGTGTGTGTGTGTGTGTGTGCGCGCACGCGCGTGTGTGCGCCTGTGTGTGTGCATGTGTCTCTGTGTGTGTCTGTGTCTCTGTGTGTGACTACTATGTGCCTGTGTGACTGCAATGTGCCCCTGTATATGTACATGTGTGACTGCAATGTGCCCCTTTATATGTGATGTATGACTGCAATGTGCCCCTGTATATGTGCATGTGTGACTGCAATGTGCCCCTGTATATGTGAATGTGTGACTGCAATGTGCCCCTGTATATGTGAATGTGTGACTGCAATGTGCCCCTGTATATGTGTGACTGCAATATGCCCCTGTATATGTGCATGTGCGACTGTTCCTGTCCTTGCTTGCAACAAAGACTACAGATAACTCTGGCTCCAATGAGATGACATCCCACTGTGATCAGTATGGCTCAGGTCAACTTCCTTTATCGGTTTATCGTGGGGGGGGGGAGTAGGCAGGGTGGGGTTCTGGGGGTGTTGTATGTTTAGATATACCATATGACTTGGAATGATAAGACCACCGATTATCATCACCTGAATACTGTGAATAACACCCAATGCCAAATACATATTCATCAACTTAAAAAATACTCCACTCTGCTCACGAAGGAACATAAAATTGGCAAACTTTATTTTCATTTATTCAAACATAAAAGACTATTTCAACTTTTCCCTCAGTCAAACCAGTCTCAAAGCTTTTGAAGACTACATTAATGTCCCATCACTTATAAGACAGCTAAATCCTACCGGAGCCGAATATCCTGACTCTCTGTGTGAAACGTCACAACATACAATGGCACAATCTAGCGAAGTTATAAGTACGCATTTGATCTCGGAGACCAGATACTACAAGCTACCAAGCTGGGCCAGAACTTTCTACCTAGAAACATTCTCCCAGTATTGAACTTATTGACACTGATTGGTTCTTATCAGCCATGAGGACAGCCCCTACCCTTATACGAATCTGCCTGGCAACACAACGTCCTCCATGTTCTGGAAGGTCCACACCTTGCTGAATCGAGGCTGTCATTTTGTGAACTGGTTGGACCTGTAGCCTAGAAACAAATGACTGCTGTCATAATTGTGACTGCCGATAAATTCAGAATAGGGCCAACATAGTCCTGTTGCCAGGTTGTTTCCGCAATGCAGCTTGGCATTGGGGAGAATTCCCATGTTGCTGGGATGATGGTCCCCGGGAGTTTGCTGAACACTCCACAGTAAGTCCATGAAACGACCACTACTCTCAACCCACCACATACTCCATAAACACATCCGGATCCCAACCGGACATACATATTCATAAAATGATTGATTATCCGTACGCTAAAACAGACTGGGATGACAGTACTTCATAGAAACAATTATTACGCAAATTGTTTTATTATACACAGAGCAAGACTAGGAGATGTTGCCAAGGCAAATGCGTGATCTTAAAACAAAATCCAGCTATCAGATTATCATGTACAAAAGATCCTGCTTGTCCTAATCAACTTGGGTGAAGATGATTTAAGTCCAGCTTTTCTAAGCTGTAGGTTGCTAGACTTGACAGGCCAGGTTTTACTGTGATTATTCTTGAAGCTTATATTCAGCTTGAAAGAAACACCATCAATAAATTGCAGCTTCTAATCCATGGCTGTCAGTGGCCGCTCATTAATTCCGCACAGACCAAATCCTGCTGCCCGGATACCGCAGTTTCTTAGCAAGCCAAGGTTCCATATTGTTGATTAATTTTATCACACTAATTACACAAGTCTAGGAGAGCCCGTGGCCACATATTCACTTGTCTAATGTTTGAAATATTGCTAGGCAACAATTTAGTTGATCACAGGTTGTGACTGAATTTTACAAAGATTTAACATGCATGGTCGCAAATTTTCGATATGATTACCAAGCCTAACAAAGGATGCCTGGTTGAACCATACCTGCTGAGAAAAATATATCATTAGGCTGGTATAAATTATTTATTACATCCCCATCAATATGTTTTGTGAAAGTGAGGACGAAGGTATTTTTTTTCCATTTCTATTCTGGAAATAATATGACAGCTGAATTGGTAATTTGGGCACACATTAACTTCATACTGAATCAGATACAAAGAAAATCACAAACAAATCAGATTGGAGGTGTAGGAGAAGCTGGTAGAATGATGTCTAATTATTATCTATACTGGCAAAAGCTATGATAAGGCTTGAAAAATAATCATGTACAAATGATCACAAGGCAACAAATGGATCAATACTATTTCAGAGTATAGCTGGTACAGTGTATGAAGCCCATTTCTGGAGTCCCTAGCTGTGATATTGCTCACTCACTCACTCACTCACTCACTCACTCATGCACTAAGCATTCCTTACAAGTCTTTACATTCATGGAGAGCATTCCTTACAAGTCCTTACATTCATGGAGAGCATTCCTTACAAGTCCTTACATTCATGGAGAGCATTCCTTACAAGTCCTTACATTCATGGAGAGCATTCCTTACAAGTCTTTACATTCATGGAGAGCATTCCTTACAAGTCCTTACATTCATGGAGAGCATTCCTTACAAGTCCTTACATTCATGGAGAGCATTCCTTACAAGTCTTTACATTCATGGAGAGCATTCCTTACAAGTCCTTACATCCATGGAGAGCATTCCTTACAAGTCTTTACATTCATGGAGAGCATTCCTTACAAGTCCTTACATCCATGGAGAGCATTCCTTACAAGTCCTTACATTCATGGAGAGCATTCCTTACAAGTCCTTACATTCATGGAGAGCATTCCTTACAAGTCCTTACATTCATGGAGAGCATTCCTTACATGTCCTTACATTCATGGAGAGCATTCCTTACAAGTCCTTACATTCATGGAGAGCATTCCTTACAAGTCCTTACATCCATGGAGAGCATTCCTTACAAGTCCTTACATTCATGGAGAGCATTCCTTACAAGTCCTTACATTCATGGAGAGCTTACATAGCCAAGTGGTTACGGGGTTGTCACAGTCCCACTCACTCACTCACTCATGAACAAACGAGTAAAGTTTGACAATTGTGATAGAAGTATAACAAACCATTGTCTTTCCAGAAATCACTTTTCCATGCAAATGTGACCAGAAGGTCCACCAGCCTGTCATGTGTCATCAACACCTGGCCAACATGTTCCACAAAATCATCTACACTGTGTTTTTCTAATTACCTGGTTTAAGGACAAGCCAACCCCAACTTTCACAAATGTGGAACACAACCATTTAAACTTAAATTTATTTTCTTACTGCCAAGTCAGTTGACTAATCATATTAATGAAAATAACTCTTTCACATGATATTATCGCATTATTATTTTTTTCATTTTGTTTTGCCCTGACGTACAAAACCTTAAATCATTACAAGAAGAAAAACACTTTTTTAGATTATTTTTCTTTTTGATCATCGGTCTGTGCTTCTTGAAAAAAGTCTGTGAACCAAACATGTATTAGCAGAAAGGCCTTATCACATCTTTAGTCTTTTTGATTTTGTTGTAGTTTAAAGCAGCAATATTCCAAACTATAAATAATCAAGTCTGGACCAGATAATCCAGTGATTGATATTGTGAGCGACAATCCGGGTCGGGAACAATGACACACAATAAACCAAGTCAACGAGCCTGACCAGCCAATCCATTTGGTCACCTCTTTCAACCAGGACAGGTTGCGGGAACTATTCCAACAACTGGAATCCCTATGGTGAATTACAATTGTCATATATCAGAGATAGGTAGTCACAATCTCGTTAAAATGGCTTTGTAAAATGAAAACAAAAGAATCGACTTCCCCTGATATTGCTACTCCTATAATGCCAAAGACAGAGGCATGAACCTAACCTACCAATGCCATCCACCACTTGATCCCCGGAAACATATTCTAAATAACTTAGGTAGCTTTGTCGTCAGGTAGTGTGAGGGGAGGATGATGACTGGAAGATGATCATCAAATGTTTGTGTCGTGTTGCTGCAGTAAGGATAGAGTCTCTGACTCTAGGCAGGAATGTTGATGGAGAGGCTGAAGTCAACAGACACCTCCTAGCTTGTCTACTATCTGAGGCTGTCCCTCCTTACGTGACACCTGCTTCACAGCCACCGGCAGCAACATCGCCGACACAAGAGTTATGCAGTACAAGACGACTGTACTGACTTAACACCTGCTTCACAGCCACCGGCGGCAACATCACCGACACAAGAGTTACGTGGTACAAGACCATTATACTGACTTAACACCTGCTTCACAGCCACCGGCGGCAACATCACCGACACAAGAGTTACGTAGTACAAGACTATTATACTGACTTAACACCTGCTTCACAGCCACCGGGAGCAACATCACCGACACAAGAGTTACGTGGTACAAGACCATTATACTGACTTAACACCTGCTTCACAGCCACCGGCGGCAACATCACCGACACAAGAGTTACGTAGTACAAGACCATTATACTGACTTAACACCTGCTTCACACCCACAAGGGACGACATCACCGACACAAGAGTTACGTAGTACAAGACTATTATACTGACTTAACACCTGCTTCACACCCACAAGGGACAACATCACCGACACAAGAGTTACGTAGTACAAGACCATTATACTGATTTAACACCTGCTTCACACCCACAAGGGACGACATCACCGACACAAGAGTTACGTGGTACAAGACTATTATACTGACTTAACACCTGCTTCACAGCCACCGGCGGCAACATCACCGACACAAGAGTTACGTGGTACAAGACCATTATACTGACTTAACACCTGCTTCACAGCCACCGGCGGCAACATCACCGACACAAGAGTTACGTAGTACAAGACTATTATACTGACTTAACACCTGCTTCACACCCACAAGGGACGACATCACCGACACAAGAGTTACGTAGTACAAGACCATTATACTGACTTAACACCTGCTTCACAGCCACCGGCGGCAACATCACCGACACAAGAGTTATGTGGTACAAGACCATTATACTGACTTAACACCTGCTTCACAACCATTGGCGGCAACATCACCGACACAAGAGTTACGTGGTACAAGACCATTATACTGACTTAACACCTACTTCACAGCCACCGGCGGCAACATCACCGACACAAGAGTTACGTGGTACAAGACCATTGTACTGACTTAACACCTACTTCACAGCCACCAGCAGCAACATCACCGACACAAGAGTTACGTGGTACAAGACCATTGTACTGACTTAACACCTACTTCACAGCCACCGGCAGCAACATCACCGACACAAGAGTTACGTGGTACAAGACCATTGTACTGACTTAACACCTACTTCACAGCCACCTGCGGCAACATCACCAACACAAGAGTTACGTGGTACAAGACCATTGTACTGACTTAACACCTACTTCACAGCCACCGGCGGCAACATCACCGACACAAAAGTTACGTGGTACAAGACCATTGTACTGACTTAACACCTACTTCACAGCCACCTGCGGCAACATCACCGACACAAGAGTTACGTGGTACAAGACCATTGTACTGACTTAACACCTGCTTCACAGCCACCGGCGGCAACATCACCGACACAAGAGTTACGTAGTACAAGACTATTATACTGACTTAACACCTGCTTCACACCCACAAGGGACGACATTACCGACACATTACGGAAATTATCATATCTATCACAATATTACTAGTTATTGTTTTCAACTATTCCATGGCAACTAAGTAACTAAGTGAGTATGGTTTTATGCCGCTTTTAGCAATATTCCTGCAATATCACGTCAGAAAACACCAAAAATTGGCTTCACACATTGTACCTATGTGGGGATTCGAACCTGGGCCTTCGGCGTGACGAGCGAACGCTTTAACAACTTGACTACCCTACCGCCCTCCATGTCAGCTGAGGCAGGCTGCATGAGTATTTCAACACAACACTTCTTTAGCATATACATTTGGTCTGGCAAAGAGATGTTAACTCTGTGATGATTAATCCAACAAACAGTGCGGAATTTCCAGTCCAGTTGCACAACAACTCCAGAACACACATGCGCTGCTGTTTACCTGAGTACACATGCATGTATTCTGGCTTACATAATTCTGTTGTTACCTAGCCGTGCAGCTTTATCTGGCGCTGTGTTGTGAGGAGGAATCCCAGGTGAGGCAGCACATAGCTGACATGCCTGCAGAGCCAGTCAGATGCGGGATGCAGGCAGGTGCCAACAGGTGCCCCTCCCCTGGACATGGAGAAATGCCTTCACTTCAGTGCACAGACCTTTTTGGTTTTTACCGAAAGTTTTCTTTAAATATTTTAATTTGAATCTACAATCTTATTACCTTTGATGATCCTGCTCCAAATGAAGATGAAGGCATGAACATTCCTTACCTATTTTCAAGTTAACTGGACTTTGTGGCGCGTTCATGTTACACTGTTTATAAGGGTTAGTGAGTGTGTGTTACATTTTATACAGTTTTGGACACCATGTTCTCCTATCATAGCATGTCAGCTAGCTGTGGGAGGGTCATCCCAAGTGGTGCAGGTTGGTAAACATTTACAAACATGGGTATGGTGCTGACAGACCTAGGATCATGACTGGATCTTGATTCAAACCCATGTTATGATCCTTGCACTTGTAAGGGACACAACTCTGCATGACAACCTGAGTGACTTTAGACAGCCCATACCCTGGGAAGTATGATCCTTGCACTAGCAAGGGACACAACTCTGCACAGCAACGTGAGTGGCCTTAAACAACCCATACCCTGGGTAGTATGATCCTGGCACAAGCAAGGGACACAACTCTGCACAGCAACGTGAGTGGCCTTAGACAACCCATACCCTGGGTAGTATGATCCTGGCACTAGCAAGGGACACAACTCTGCACAGCAACCTGAGTGGCCTTAGTCAACCCATACCCTTGGTAGTATGATCCTGGCACTAGCAAGGGACACAACTCTGCACAGCAACCTGAGTGGCCTTAGTCAACCCATACCCTGGGTAGTATGATCCTGGCACTAGCAAGGGACACAACTCTGCACAGCAACCTGAGTGGCCTTAGACAACCCATACCCTGGGTAGTATGATCCTGGCACTAGCAAGGGACACAACTCTGCACAGCAATCTGAGTGGCCTTAGTCAACCCATACCCTTGGTAGTATGATCCTGGCACAAGCAAGGGACACAACTCTGCACAGCAACGTGAGTGGCCTTAGTCAACCCATACCATGGGTAGTATGATCCTGGCACTAGCAAGGGACACAACTCTGCACAGCAACCTGACTGGCCTTAATCAACCCATACCCTTGGTAGTATGATCCTGGCACTAGCAAGGGACACAACTCTGCACAGCAACCTGACTGGCCTTAGTCAACCCATACCCTGGGTAGTATGATCTCAATTCTCAATTCTTTATTCATGTACATGTGTAGGCCAGCGGCCCATGGTATAATATTTGGTCCATCATTAACATTTATAGGCTTAGTGTTTGGAGACATTCAAAGCATGGTATATAAAAGTTCCAACATTTCTAATAACAGTTTCATTGTTTACCGCCATAAGCATATTGAATTTAGCAAGAGTAGGATTACAAAATACTTCTGTGGTAAATACTAAAGACGAAGTTCATCATAAGCGTTACAAATTAATAAAAAATTATATTCATTCTCGACATATCTTTGATTGCAACTATTGCACAATCTCTGCTCTTGTGGAGTATTAACGTATCTACCAGTCTCAATGTGGAGAGTGTGGGAGCTACAGCGAAACTGAGCTAGTGCAACACGAAATTTGTTTATAGTGATAGCAGACAATACAACTCTGGACTAAATGAATTTTTGAAGAGTGTATAATGGAACATTTTAGAACTATTTGCTAAAGACCAATGCCAGTCCTGTTCGTAAGCAAATTTTAACCGATCTTCACATTCGGAAATAAATGATTCGGGGCAAATAACATATTGGTTCTCCCATATATATCCAAATCCAAGGCTGTATAAAAGAGTTTTGACTTTTGTAGCCCAATTAGTTTTACCATGTGAGGCTAGCTGAAATAACATATCATAACTTTTCTTAGGATATCGTGAATTTGGGAGGGACATAAGTTTACAACAATATTTTATACAGCGTTTATATGCAGAAATGTACAGTGGGTATCTTCCACACTCTCCTCGCACAATATAATTGGGAGTAGACGTTTTAACACCTAGCAGACGTTTACAAGTAAGTACATGGATACTTTCTATTTCTTTACAGTTTTCAAAACTCTACATTTCAGCCCCATATAACATAATTGAAGCAAATTTTAGTATCGAATATTTTAAAAAATAGTTTCAGTGGAATAGGTTTAAATGATGAAAGGGATTTTAGAACCGAGAACAATACCCGTTTAGCCTGTAATTGTAAGTATGTTTCAACCATGATAAATTCTTTGAAAATACAATTCCCAAATATTTGTACGATGATACACATTCCAACTGACAACCACTAAAATACCATTTCTCAGATCTAGAAAGTACTCAACCATTCTTAAAAACTACTATTTTCGATTAATCAAGATTTACCTTTAGGAACTAATTCTGGCCATAGTGTTCGAGTACATCGATGCGTTTTTGGAGGCCATATACAGTATCTGATATAAGAATTACATCATCAGCAGGAATAGTTGAATTATGTCTGAATGGAGCTGAATTCCGGGTTCACAGTTAGCCTCAATTTCAACAGCTAGATCATTGATAAACAATGAAAACAAAAACAGGCTCAGTACACAGCCTTGAAGGACACCCAAGTCACAATCGAATACATCTGAGAAGCTATTGTTAAACTTTACACAGGAACGTACAGTCGTATATATGGATTGTATACATTTAAACATTTTAGGTGACACACCACTGTTATTCAAAACTATCCATAGTTTTGATCTGTTTATAGTGTCGAACGCTTTGGAGAAGTCTACAAATAAAGCATATAGTTTACCTCGCTTCTTCCCCAGATAACGCTGTACAACTGACTGTAAAAAAAACCATATTATCAATTGTGGAATAGCCACAACGAAATCCTGCTTGCGACTCCACAACTTTATCATAGGCATCACACCAAAACTGCAAACATCTATTTAGAACAGAAATATATAACTTGCTAAAAATACTTAATACTGTAATCTCTCGGTAATTATCCGTATCAATATCCCCTTTCTTGTGTAATGGTACAATTTGGCCAGTCGACCAGGAAATCGGAAAATATGCGGATTTAAACATGACGTTAAACAGACAGGTAATATAGGGAACTAACACATGGTATGCATATTTGAACATTTCAGCAATAAGCTTATCACTGCCGGCAGCTGTATGATCCTGGCACTAGCAAGGGATACAACTCTGCACAGCAAACTGAGTGACCTTAGACCATCCATACCATAGGTAGTATGATCCTGGCACTAGCAAGGGATATATATATCTGCACAGCAACATACAGGAACTTGGACCACCCGTATCCTGGGTAGTTGTTTGGGTAGACATAAGCTAATCAAGAAATGTTGCTATTCTTTAATCTCGTTTAGAATCAGAACACTGCCTTCCATTCCAAACAGAGCCTAGTCCACATCCTTCCACAAGCGCAACTACAGTGGCGCCACCCATGAACCAAGCCGGAGAGCATTGTGCAACATACTCGTCAAACTATGACAATGACAAACGGTGTACAGGCACTGCTGAAATTGATAGAGAACAATATTTATGTAACTAGCAGTAACAATGCACTTGTCTGGCCACCCAAACCGAGGCGGTCTGTGTGTACACTGCTATCAGCATGAGCAGCTTTCTGTGCCAACAAGTGCAGCTGCACTAGGCTATATCTCCTCTTGAAACATAATCATCATAATAGTCACATAGGTCCATTAGTACTGAACCATGTTATGATCAATCTGTCAACGAGGCCAACATCTGTGCCATTCCTGTCTACCCATACAAGCCCGAGGCCTAATGAATTAATGATTACATTTTCATCCTTGCTTGCTTCACTACAACAAAAAAAAAAGGTGATTCAGCAGTAGAAACTTACAGTTTTCATCCACTGGTCCTTATAATGATAACATATATATAGCAAAACCCTTAAAAATGGCACATTTCTACTCGTCCTTATGATACCTTAACTATTGGGCAGTTTGGCAAGGACTATAGGACTAGTGCCAATATCTAATGCTGTGATTCCAGGTAAGAATTAAGTCCCCAGCAACCTCTGCTTGTCGTAGTGAGTGAGTGAGTATGGCTTTACGCCACTTTTAGCAATATTCCAGCAATATCACAGCGGGGGACACCAGAATTGGACTTCACACATTGGACCCATGTCGGGAATCGAACCCGGGTCTTCGGCGTGACGAGTGAACGCTTTAACCACAAGGTTACCCGACCGCCCCTCTGCTTGTCATAAACCTCACTTGACTGCCCTTGTGACTATCTTGACTGTATGTTGTGATGCCTCACTGGCGTGGGTCAGTGATGGTTTCACACACAAGTTTGCCTTATTTACAATGATGCAGCTGGAATATTGATGTCTGCAGCATTAGACAACTTTCACTCACTCACATGAAAATATCAGCTTCCACATTTGTAGATGTCTCAGTGTTTCAGGCACATGAGTATCGTGACTAACCTTACACCAAGCTCAGAAAAATAGGATCCTAGGGCTCGCTACACTACATAAAGATTACGCAAATCTGGAAAGGAAGTCTTCTTTTTGCAACTCGTGCCGTATAACTGGAGAAGGCTGCTTTCTGATTGGCTTATGTCGTCTTCCAGTTTCATTGTTATTTCTCTAGTTGGTCAAAGGTTGGCCTTACGTGATCTGTAGCAGTAGCGATTTTAGAGACTGACCTTATACTTTTGTTGGAATATACCCACAAAGCATCCACGAGAGGCTTCGTGAAAATTATTTTAGGCAAGCAGTTTTTACTGTGGACCTTGACCTTTGACACTCTCATAACATGCCCCCCTAAGCCACGTGCACATCTCCATATGTAAATTTTCTTTCTGGAAAAGATTGCCAGCAGCAACAGCGCATTTCTTACAAAACTCTGAAAGCATGCTTGTTTCTCAAGGCTTCTGAAGTGTACTGTCCTAATTCTACATGTCACTCGTGTGTTCTACAAGATTTACAAATTCAAACACTAAAACACGCACTACCTTGCAGGGTTAGGAACTAACAGTTTTCGTCCACTAGTCCTTATAATGATAACATATGGCAAAACCCTTAAAAAGGGCAATTTTCTACTAGTCCTTATGATACCTTTGCCATTTGGCAGTTTGGCAAGGACTACAGGACTAGTGCCAATTTCTAACGCTGCCTTATAACTTACCCTTTAACTACTGTTTACTGTCCTAATAAATATTATAGTCTCAAGAAGAGATAAGCAGCAGAAATTAATATTTTATAAAATGGTATTTTATGTATATCAGAAAGAGAATATGCAATGACTGCTTCCTGTGCCATGGAAAGGTCAGATATCCTGAATTCCCATCTTGGACACAATCTGAATTCTTGAGCAAAATTGATTTTGCAATGGAATTTAACCTTGAACATATTGAACTTTCATGACGCAAAAGCCATGACTTTTAATCCATGTTGACGTGTTTTTTATCATACCATTCAATAGCTATCACAATGTTTGCCCATCTTGTTCAACATAATTGCAGTCAGTGCCAAAAATGTCGGAGTCCATGGGCCAAACTTGGCTCCCAGCATCATTTTTAGTAGTATATGATAGTGTTATATGGATTTTTACAGTTTATCTTACTAAACCGAACAGACTCTTTCTGGACATGGGCTTTGGTAGACTGTTATTGAGATATGATAAATTTGGCAAAAGCTCAAATCATGGTAGTCAGGCGAATTTCGTTATGCATATTTCATCATGTGACGTTGACCTTCAGTGCCAACCAATCATATGCCAGAACTTTGTAGAAGCAAACATTGGGGTTGTCTTTCAAACATGAAGTCTCCACATATTACTGTCAATATTTCAGAATCACAAATCCTTCATCTCTTTGAACAGCGGGTCAACTACACATTTACAGTAGCATAAGTGACCCATGTTAAGTATCTGATAGATTGATTGATTGATTGATTGATTGAGTGAGTATGGTTTTACGCCGCTTTTAGCAATATTCCAGCAATATCACGGCAGGGGACACCTGAAATGGGCTTCACACATTGTACCCATATCGGGAATCGAACCCGGGTCTTTGGCGTGACGAGCAAACGCTTTAACCACTAAGCTACCCGACTGCCCGTTTACCAACTAGAGCATGTAGAAGTGGGACCATCTACATGGATGTATCACGATGCTTCGCTAAAAAATTTTGTTGACCTATTTTATCTTTCATTATGGATTCATGAGGTATTTTATGGTTTGACTCATGCGACCAGGAGGTTCATGGTTAATTTCGAACACTGATAATCTTGAATTAACTTCTTCCTGTATCATGTTTGTTTGTTTGCTGCACTGAGAGGCAACCAACGGGATCAGGTGTACAGGCTTGGTATTCTAAATGCTTTGATCAATGATATGATGTCCATCACCCGATTGTCTGGTTCAGTCATATTGCTGAGTGTTGCGATAAACAAACCACACAAACATATCACCTCCAACCAACAGAAAATACAAGTAACATACAAACACAAAGATTGATAATTCTTCTACAACTATTCATAGTAGACCTAGGAACCCTGCATGCTCCCCCAAATCATTCTTTTTACCCCAATAATAACTACAATGTGCACATTCATAGAGCACCAAATCCATCCCCTAAGCGCGCTCAAAGCGCTATTTTATTTCCCTGTCCAATGGATCAGTGTGCACTCAATTTTCATTCTCAGCTTCCTGAGGAGTATACAACAGCTGCCTGTGAGGCGCTAGAAGGGCAACAACAACATTATAATCTCATCCTACCTGATACCCATTCACTGCTGGGTTGGGGGTGGCCGGGTAGCCTAGTGGTTTAAGCGTTCACTCGTCACGCCGAAGACCCGGGGTCGATGCCTGACATGGGTACAATGTGTGAAGCCCATTTCTGGTGTCCCCCGCCGTGATATTGCTGGAATATTGCTAAAAGCCGCGTAAAATCATACTCACTCACTGCTGGGTTGACAGAGGCACATTTCGAACAGTCGCTATTGAGCCACCACATGTGCTACAAGTACTTTAGTGCAATGAATGTGCATGTATATATTCTGCTCTTGTAGAGATGACTAAAACACAAGTTATAGACAATACATTTTAATTGCTTTTTGATAAACAAACAAAACTTACTCAACGATTATTTGAACAATGAAATAATGAAAATGGAATACTAACAGGTAACAAAATGCTGCAAACATAAACTATCTTTATAACAAAGCAGAGACATAAAATCAAGCAGTTGACCAATCTAGCTCAATACTTGCAAGATTTCTAATTCAGAGAAAGAGCAGCATTCATAGAAATCAAATTACCAACATAATGTCAGAAAAATACAATAAGCAGATAACAATCATAATTTGACAAATATTAATGTACCTCTTATTTACAAGTATATTTCGTGCTTAAAACACATGCTGTCAGTGTGACTTTTTACCAGAACTGATAACTTAATAGCAAATGTAGCATTGTAAACATGGTGAAGCCATCCCCTTCATCTCACATACGTAACATGTTTTGTTTGTTGTAGCCACACTCAGCAATATTCCAGCTATATGTCGGCGGTCTGTAAATAATCGAGTCTGGTCGCGACAATCCAGTGATTGACATCATGAGCATCGATCTATGCAACTGGGATGACATGCATCAACAAGTCAGCAAGCCTGACCACCCGCACCCATTAGTCATTTTTTACAACAAACATGGGTTGCTGAAGACCAATTCTAACCTAGATCTTCACAGGGCCATTTAAGATGCTGTTTGTTTGTTGCTTAATGCCATACTCTGCTAAATGACAGCAGTCCGTAAATAATTATGTCGGGGCCAGACAATCCAGTGATTGACTTCCTGTGCATCAGTCTACGCAAATGGGATATGATGACAACAAAGTCAGTGAGTCAGACAATCCAATCCCATTGATCACCCTTATAAAACAAGCATGGGCTGCTGAAGACCAATTCTAACCTGGATCATCCCAGGGCCATTGGAGATGTAATGGATAGTAAAAATACTGCTGTTGATGAAATATACATTACCTTTGTTTCAAATGATGACAAACTTAACAATGTAAATATGGAGACATGACTTATGAAATTTTTTGAACACGTTACATCTTTAGAAAAATATGATAGAAAGTTGTCATGGGGGAATGAATATCAGACAACTGTCTTAAGTACAATTCCTCATTAATAGTTAAAATGTTGGAAATGAAATGATGACAATCTAGCCCTGATAGGTTGAACACTTTCAAGAGAGTACATGCCATTGTTATCAGTAGATATAGTCTTGTAAAAATGTAAAATATGAATCTTTAAACAATAATCATTACGGATAATAGAGGGGAAAAGTGGACCTGATGTGCATTCATGAAACTCAGAATGTAAACAGTTATTAAGGGGTTAATAATTCTTTTTGTTATTTAGATTCTGGATTTGTGTGGAAGGCCAACCATGTTTTGGGTCACATATACAAAACAATTAAGTATAAAAAAATCATTGCCTTTGATGTTTGTTTTAGATTTGTGAATTCACATGATATTTCAGCCATCAGCTGGTAGCTTGTGAGTGAGTGAGTTGGGTTTAACACCGCTTTTAACATTATTCCAGTTATATCACAGCGTGTCAGCTTAATGTGGGAGGAAAGCCCGAAGTGATGCAGGTCTCAGACGTTTACCACTTCTGTCTAACCCACGAGCACGGGTATGGTGCTGACAAACCTAGAAATATAATCGAGGCGAACCAGGATTCGAACCCACAATCATAGGTTTCTGGCGTGTCCAGGGACGCAACTCTGCACAGCGAATTGCGGCGCCTTAGACGACTGGGCCACCCGTGCGCCCTGGTAGCTTGTGATTGATGAAGAAAATCATTTTGAGTAAACAATAATAATATTCATAGACCACAGTAATCAAACTAACAGGTATGTAGTGATTCCAAAAAGAAAATCTGGTAGGTGACCCATAAATGTTGCCTGCCCATCTTCAAATTCTACCTGCCAACATTCAGACATTATTAAATATTGAAAAATCACAAAAAAAGAGAGACAAATCGCATCTTGAGTCAGTTGAAACAATGCTAACAATTATTTGAGAATCTAGGAGGAGTTATAATAAAACTGAATACATAAGTTGGCTTAAAATTATCTTCCAGACAGTGGCGAAGGTAGGTGACAATTTACCAGCCACAGGCAGGCAGTTATTTCTGACACTGATTACCAAGATTAGTTCAGACCAGTATGGAGTCACTGACCTCTATTTAACCACTGCTTATCAAAGACACAATGTATATGGTTTCATATTGTTCTAAACTGTACCGGATTGTGATTAGTTTCGCTGTAACCTCGACTTGGTCAACAAAATGACATGCCTCAAGATTAATAGTTATTTGTAATCCTCAACAAAACCTGGGCCAATATTGAAATTAAAGTGATTGCTTGCAGATGATAAAAATAAACAATATCAAGGGTACGTTCCAATGCCTGTATTGATTTTATACAGATCAGTTTGATTTCAACACAAAATGCTGAACACTTTTAAAAATGTCTATTGGAATGGTATTGCAATCGGCTAAACAAATGCCATGTTTGTTATAGTGAAAATCAGGCCCTTTCTCAAAGATTTACTCAGAGCCCCAGCCATTACAAAAAGGCAATTTACAGCATACTATATATATATAGGATTATGACATATGCATCTGTTAATAATAGCTTGGCATCAAAAGAATAGACTGAATGAAGAGGCTTGAAAGAAAATTTAAGGTTTCAGAAGTCCATAATAAGCATTTTGGCCAAGAAAGCGCTTAGAAATGAACACGATAAGAGCTTTTTAATAGAAATGAATTCCCCTTTCTATCAGTTAATTCATAACAATTGAATCATGTTGAATCTGGTATTTCATGCAATGCATGAACAGATCAAGCAAATCTCTATAAAAACTTGCATTTACCCATATCCCTTTTTCAGATAGACATCCTCTCAACAACACTGTCAATTGATGAAACTTTGTAGACAATTGTCACCAAGACATTAAAATTTCAAGATCACAACAAGTACAAGCCTAAACAAGGGAAATGAAAGAGCAAAGGTATATAACTAGTAATAGCACAAAGTATGTAATCAATGAAGCAGATTACTGAATCGAACAAGGCAAAAACGTTATAACATGATTGGTGATGAAGTACGGCGAGTGTTAGGTAGACGTTGATCTTGGTATTCTTGTGGCTTCAGTCACATGTCCTGCTGCTGTAGCAACGCATCCTTGACCTGGCAGGCTTCAACTGCCACACAAACCCCAAACGTGGATGTGTGGTCAGTAATACAACAGCGACATGTTTAGTATGTACAGAGCGTGTTTCAGGGTTGCTACTCCTGGCCTTACATTGTCCAACTTGGGTTCAACGGGTGCTCTCCCTGCCTCACAAGCCATTCACAAAATAGCACAGCCTCAGGCTAACTTCACCGGCAAGTCAATCACACTTATTCACAGCACCCAATGTCTGAAGCATTACCTGCCGTCAACACTTCTCTTTCACAAGCTTGGTTTTTTACCAAGAGAACATTATCAAGGTAATACACTCGTCACAATGTATCAATGTTCTTTAAAAATTGTTTTAGCGGCAGTGAAAAACAGAACACCTCAACAGCTAGCATAAAACACTTCTTTCTGATATTTGTAAATACACTGATATTTCTTGATACCATGATGAAGGAGACAATTTAACCACAAAAGAAAAACCCATAACAAGTCCCATTAAAATTCATTCTTTGGTACGAACTGTATATAAAAACGTGTCACTGTGTTTATGTATCTCGCTCTTTCTTGATTTTCAATTCCTTGAAATCTTCACCAAGAATTGTTGCAATCTCACCTTGCATGAAAGCCCAAGGGACATTTGACCCAGCTAGGGGGCACTTTTTGCCACTTGGGCAATACACTTCTGCCCCCGCTCCTTGACGTTTGATGCTGTCTCTTGAGCAAGGAAAACAAAACTTGTGTTCACCAACAGAGGGACACTGAACAAAGTGTGTATCCTCTAGTCTTTCATGACACAAAGTACATTTTAAGGTTTCTGAATTTGGGACTGTTGATTCGGGCATTGTGCTACCAACCCCTGCGTCAGACACAGGCCCCTGAGCCACTGAGCGACCACGAAACAAGTGCTGGGTAGCTGGGGAATGATTATGTCTTTGTCCATGTCTAATTCCACCCTCACCCCTAATTGGCGACCCACCTGGAGTAATATTGTCAGTCACTGTCATCAGTGCCGCCATTGGCGATGGGCCATTCTGTCCACTTCCAGCTTCAGGAGGGGTTGGGGTGTGATTACTCATGGGTGACATTGATGTTGAGCTTGGCATCCCAGAGCTATATGCAGCAGAATTTATAGTAAGTTTTAAAGCTTCCGATTGATTTTGCATCCACTGTTGACGTTTAAATTGCTCTTCTGACAGCTTACCTCTAACTTCCCCCTCAGGATCGGGTGAAGCCTTGCGTTTCCTTCCCTCAAACATAGACCGTGGAACAGGGGGCTTGGGTGTCCCCGCATGACCCCTCGATAACGATGAGGGGCTGGGCAGTGGTGGAAGGGAGCTGTCAACATGTGAGGTGGGGATCATATCCTTCTTGACAGGCTCCTTGAATATGCGCACTAACTCTGGCAACATATCACCAAGTAATCTCCAGTCACCACTTCCATGTTTCATTTCATACTCAAGATACTTGAAACCCGAAGATAATCCCTTTATACCAAAGTCCTTCATGCAGTCCTGGTACATTTGTTTGGCAACCCCAGAAGCACTGCTGTAAATTGTCCCTGATCCCAAAGGATACTCAGCATACATTTTTAAGTCATACTCAGCACCCTGTTTGATACTTGCGTCAAAGGCAAACACACGTCCACACAATGAATGTTCTTTCTTGAATCTTATCTCAAAAGGCACTGCAGACGACAACACTGCCACAGTCTCGCGTACAAGTAGTGGCCTCAGGGCTGGATCGTCTATTGGTCCCATTTTGTTTCCATTCTCATCACTACTTGAATGGTTAGAACTTTCTTCCTCCTCCGTTTCCCCACGCTTACCGTTCATAGGGGCTGGGTGTGGCATGGGCATCGGTCCTAGCCCGTGAGGATGCCTACCTGGGGGGAGGGGGCCAGGAAATCCTTGGTGAGGGGGGAGGGGCCCTCGCGGAATAGTGGGGCTTCCCCGCTGAAGATCGGAAAGCTGTTCGTCTGGTCTATGCATAACATGTCCCACAGCGATTCCATTGATTCTTGGCCCTGGGGTGTATTCCATAACATTCCGGTATCTGTCTGGTGGTGGGGGACCGTGGTGTATCCGCGGGGGTTCCAAGTGTGCGTCGGGATGGTGACGAGGTGGCATATGTCCGTGCGGCGGTGGTTGCCCCTGTTTGACAGACGATCGCCCTTCTTGGAATCCATGAGCACGTTTCATTTGTCTCGCTGCCTCAATGACCATTTCTATACGATCTGGTCCTTCGTAGTTGACACATCCCCGGCACACAGATTCGGAGAAATCATGTAACATAGCCCATGGTGTCCTGGGCAGATCGCACAGGTAGCAGTGCTGTCTGTGGGCTCGGTGCGGCATTGACATGGTGTTGGGGAAATCCTCAGCGACAGAAAATGTCTAAAACCACCTCACACTAGCATGAACACTCCATTCGAGCATTGCGCGAAGTCTGAGCATGTGTCATTGATACCTTCGCTGTCTGCGAAAGCCCACACCGATCAAAGTCTCCGTCTCTCTCTCTCTCACACACACACACAGTCAATGCCGCCAACTACTTGAAATCTCATACAAGGTTGCGCTACGACAATGCGCATGCGCAGCCAATTGTAAACGAATACCTCTCGCTGTAGCTTACTCACGTGTGTGGTGTTTCTAGATCACGCAACACACACAGTCAAATTACAATGGAATTCGATAGTCGAACAGCTCGGAGGAAACGCAAGTGTGATTCTGCATAGAACTGACGTCCTTACAGTGACAGGGCTAGACAGACAGAGCGCTATCAAAGCTGTCCACACAATATCCCACAATAAATGTAGGTTGCGCTGTCAGGGAGCTGGATGTAAAGAGAACAAGTCGCCGACACGTCACATCTGACAGCGCTCATAATACAGTTATAACACGAGAGCGTGCTGGTCCCGATTAATGGACAGATTTATTCTTGCTCTGGATTATAAACCCTATCGATGCGAATGACTTGAAATATCATGTGCTGCTATCATAGATATTCTGTATACGAAAGAGAGCAGACTGGGTCAGAAACGTCTGTTGTTTTTCACAATCGATTGTGATCGGGTCTGTATAGTAGAGGCAAGCTTATGGCCTAGGGCGCGGCCAGATACGTGCAGGGGGCAGGGAGTGGGGGCTCAGTGCTCGAGACGTCCACTATTATCCCCAGTGACGACGCCAGGGTGATGCGCCAACCTCTCGACAGGCTTGCGTGCTTCAAGTGCGATCTGAGCCCGCATCTGATTAAATCGCGTTAATTTACATGTCTTCGCGCTAAGCCGCGTTCGTGACTAGCAGGCAAAGAGGCAAGAAATTAACCGGACGCATAGCTCTCGCAAACTCGGATGAACACATCGATAAAACTACATCGGGGTTCCAAAATAAAATATTCTGCAATCCCTGGCACGTACATTTATTTGTCTTGCTCTTTGAAAGAAAATCGATTAGCAATTTATCAGGGCGCTGAATTCACGGACATTATTCAGGTCTTAAAAACACGCGACATGTCTGTGACGTCAGCAAGTCGTATGGTGATGGGCTGAATGCCAACTTCCCGCGGTTTTCACCTGTAGCAATGAAACATCCCCCCTTCCCATGATGCTACCACGCATCACCAAGGTATACTTCCGGGCAGTCACATGTGACGTCATCGACGACTGTCTTCTGGCGTTACCATTCTGGCACAAAGACCTTTACATGGTATCTTAACTATTTGATTACATGCATAGCTTTATCAAACCCCGGCCTGGAAGTGTGCCGTTAACTATATACGTGCCAGAACGTGAGTTCATCAAGTATGAATATTGGCCTATACATGCATGTATTTGTAAAAACGGATCAGCCGGTTGCACGAAGTAACCGAATATCGTGGTTGCGTACACCCTATGTGTGTTTACAGGCTAGAAATCATCCGTCAGAGTAAAGGTCGCCTCACTACTAAGTTTCAACGCGGCGTGCCAGAAACCAATGATCGTTGGTTCGAAACCCAGATTCGTCTTGATTATGTTTCTATGTTTGCCAGCATTACATCCGCGATGGTAGGTTTCATTAAATGGTAAACGTCCAAGACCTGCTTCATTTCGGGCTTTCCTCTTACTTTCAGCCCAAAAGCAATGATAAGAAATACTGTTCAAAGCGACGTTAATGCTTTGAAACCAAAGTCACTCCCTCCCTGACTTTAGTGAACCATGAAACACAGTTACCAGTTCCTCAATAAAACCTGGACTCGGGTAAATATTTCAAGACATTCTTTTCTCGAAACTCCGAATTACGATTACGAGTGAGGTAAAACTGGGGCTTAACGTCGCATTCAGGATTATTGCACATATATAGCGACGTGCATGCACGCGCGCGCGTGTGCGTGCGTGCGTGCGTCTGCATGTAATAGTTCGGGCTAATGCCGGTTTTATTGTACTTGCCCACTGAGATATCAGACGCACCATACCAGTACTTATTTTATCCCCTTATGCCGAGCGCCAGTCAGGGAAACAATAAGTACCATCTTAACGACTTTTGGTGTATGGGGGCCGGGGATCGACCCATCGACCTTCTGCTTTCCAGACAGATGCTCTATCCGCTATACCACGGCGGTTACGTGTCTCGAGTGAATAGAAATGCATATATCCGATTCAAATAGAAGTTATGTGCCAAATGTCTGGCACCCGTAACGTGTTTGTTCTTGTGGAACACTTAGAATAGATTATCCGTAATTACTCGTGGCAAGACAGTTGGTCTCAACATGTGGACAGGGACTGTAAATACAAAACGTCCACGCCAGAGAATAACACGTGTCGATTATCCGCCGAAATAGATTCCACTGGGCGTAAACAGGCAAAATAGATGTAAAAACGACACGAATGACCATCGAAAATCAGTTATGCAATCGAGATTCCCACAATACCAACATGTTTGTTTTGTGTTTAACGCCGCACTCAGCAATATTCCAGCTATATGATGGCGGTCTGTAAATAATCGAGTCTGGACCAGACAATCCAGTGATTGACATCATGAGCATCAATCAACGCAATTGGGATATGATGACATGCATCAACCAAGTCAGCGAGCCTGACCACCCGATCCTGTTAGTCGCCTCTTACGACAAGCATAGTCGCCTTTTACGGCAAGCATGGGTTGCTGAAGACCTATTGTAACCCGGATGTTCACGGGCAATACCAACATGATGTAGATGTTGTAATCACACATATTGATATAGATAAGATGGCCAAATGTGTGATTGCATGGTTGAGTGTATATTATGATAACCATAAGGAGAAAAGGGTAGTTGTTCATACTTTGGACACCGTGTTTGCCTGGTCTCGATTCAGTTACATGTCTTTGTTTATTTGTTGGTTAACGTTCCCCACAAGTAGACCAGTCCAACAGTCACGATGGTGTGTAAATAATCGAGTCTGGGCCAGACAAACCACTGATAGATATGAACAACGTTAAAAAAAGAACTACCGCAGTCAATCAAATCACCGAACCTGAAAACCCAATCCATTTAAGTCGCCTCGTGCGACAAGCGAGAATATTCTGGAAACTTAATTTATATGGGTAGATACGAGAACCAATGGTAACAAATAACTCTGGGTTTGATATGGTTGCCATGGAAACTAAACCATTACATTAGTTTAGAGAGGATTTGAGCAGGTTTGAGAGATACCATTTGTGCATTAGAGTGGTTGCTCTTGTGGTTTAAGAGAGACAACCGAAACTTCATAAGGTAATTCGGTAAACAAAAGATATATATGTTAGGCCCTTCTTCACAGCTTCATGAAAACAAATTGAAGAGGCCTGAATGTGACCGTTCGTTGGGTTACCTATTATCAAAAGCTCTAACATTTATATCAAAGAAATAATCAGATACTTTTAACTTTCATAAAAAAGCACATTCATTTTTAATTCAAAGCTCTTGAACATCGCAACAAAACAACATCAAACACAATCCCCATCAAGATGTTCAACAGAAGAAGTAGAAAAAATGAAGTATTCACAGGCCATGATGTCGGCGGCTGGGCGCCAAAGTGTTTCAAGGTAAATAGCTGCAGTGTGCATAAAGCGTGATTCGGACACCTGTCGAATGTCATCCAATGGAAAGGTAAAACCAGGCTCCGTCTTTTAACATTATTACAAACTGAACTGGTCGAATCGTTATTGTTTGAAGAACATCGTGTACGGAATCCTTTTCCCAAGACGTACTCCCATGTCGCAAACAAAACACGCAGTTATCCTACTCATACATTGTAAAATATTTTAGGAGACAAAGTGTGTTTGCATAACATATCTCCTTTCATTTCCTTATTCTCTTATGTCAATCATATTAGTGTTATATTTCCATCTCTATGGCAACCGTACAATCAGTTGGTGTTGCTGGGAGACTACAAACTTGACGAACATGTTTCACCGGCATCTATGGTGAACTGAAAACAATAACGAAGAATGCTTCGAAAACAAGCATTGTTGTTATTTAGTATTTCTAACCTTTCAAACTTCATAGAACCCGTGAAGATCCGAGGTAGAATAGCTGTTCAGCAACCTATGCTTGCCATAAAAGACGACTATGCTTGTCGTAAGAGGCGACTAACGGGATCGGGTGGTCAGGCTCGCTGACTTGGTTGATGCATGTCATCGATCCCAATTGCGTAGATCGATGTTCATGATGTCAATCATTGGATTGTCTGGTCCAGACTCGATTATTTACAGACCGCCATCATATAGCTGGAATATTGCTGAGTGCGGCGTTAAACAACAAACAAACAAACCAAACAAATCATAGAACCCAGTTTGATATGCATATTTTCTATAATGGTTCAGAGGTTTGTTGACGACGATATATATCGATGTTTCTGCTGGTGGACTCAAGTCTCCGAGTTTCACAATAAGCTCAGTAGCATTTATGAATTACCTGGAGTCAACTACAAAAGAAATACTTTAGTTGAGACGTTAAAACTGCCCTGATGCCTTCCAAAACGAAGATATTTCTTAAACGTCTCTCTTTACTTATAAGCAGCAGAATCTCTACACTTGTTCACAGCAGACGTAATACATCAAAATTACCATACCGTTTTTATAAAGTTCCAACATAATCGGTAAATGCGCTATCGTGTCACTTGATTATGTGGTCTGTCACTTGATCGTCTGGTCAGAACCGGATTATTTCCATGCCGCCATAGTATGGCAGGAGTACAGCTGTGCGGCGTCAGCCAACGAACATGCACCTTTTCAAGCACATTGTATGGCTGGCGGGTGCTACCGGTATAGCAGGACATGCTCGTGAGTGAGTGAGTATGGTTTTACGCCTCTTTTAGCAATATTTTAGCAATATCACGGTGGTGGACACCAGAAATGGGCTTCACACATTGTACCCATGTGGGGAATCGAACCTGGGTCTTATGCGTGACAAGCGAACGCTTTAACCACAAGGCTACCCCATCGCCCCTTAACCTTTCTGCCAACACTGGTGTTCTCACTGATTTTCAGTGATCCGTTCGAATAAGTTTCACCGCTATTTGCATTTTATACCTAATGGAATCTGTTTCAGCAGATAAATCAAGACTTGTTATTCTCTGGCGTTAACGTGTTAGCTCTATGAACTGTTTGGAGAAGACTGCGACAGTCGTTAAGATGTAACGACGGAGACTTACAAACGTTGCAAGCCTCTTGATATCTAACTACACCTGCATGCTCGGATCGTGATGTCTAAAGTGTTTCGCTTCCTGTCAAACAGTTTTCGTAAGTCGACTGACTGCATGGGGTTTATGAGTGGTTGGATGGCAGTGTGTGGATGGATGAATGGATGGATGGCAGTGTGTGGATTGTTGAGTGGATGGATGGCAGTGTGTGGATGGATGGCAGTGTGTGGATTGTTGAGTGGATGGATGGCAGTGTGTGGATTGTTGAGTGGATGGATGGCAGTGTGTGGATTGTTGTGTGGATGGATGGCAGTGTGTGGATGGATGAGTGGATGGATGGCAGTGTGTGGATTGTTGTGTGGATGGATGGCAGTGTGTGGATGGATGGCAGTGTGTGGATTGTTGAGTGGATGGATGGCAGTGTGTGGATGGATGGCAGTGTGTGGATTGTTGAGTGGATGGATGGCAGTGTGTGGATTGTTGTGTGGATGGATGGCAGTGTGTGGATTGTTGAGTGGATGGATGGCAGTGTGTGGATTGTTGGGTGGATGGATGGCAGTGTGTGGATTGTTGAGTGGATGGATGGCAGTGTGTGGATTGTTGAGTGGATGGATGGCAGTGTGTGGATTGTTGTGTGGATGGATGGCAGTGTGTGGATGGATGAGTGGATGGATGGCAGTGTGTGGATTGTTGAGTGGATTGATGGCAGTGTGTGGATTGTTCAGTGGATGGATGGCAGTGTGTGGATTGTTGTGTGGATGGATGGCAGTGTGTGGATTGTTGAGTGGATGGATGGCAGTGTGTGGATTGTTGAGTGGATGGATGGCAGTATGTGGATTGTTGAGTGGATGGATGGCAGTGTGTGGATTGTTGAGTGGATGGATGGCAGTGTGTGGATTGTTGTGTGGATGGATGGCAGTGTGTGGATGGATGGCAGTGTGTGGATTGTTGAGTGGATGGATGGCAGTGTGTGGATTGATGAGTGGATGGATGGCAGTGTGTGGATGGATGGCAGTGTGTGGATTGTTGAGTGGATGGTTGGCAGTGTGTGGATTGTTGAGTGGATAGATGGCAGTGTGTGGATAATTTATTGGTTTGACAAATGGCAGCCGTTAATAGACCCGTGAGTGAATGAATGCAAGAGGAAATTTTTGTTTCGCACAATATCCCAGACATACAACATATCCCGTTGTTTAGTACAAGTGTACAGGCTAATCATGTTTTATAATTCGGAACAACCTGCACTCAAGTTGTCTGTACAAGTTTCCTTTCTGTCAAGGAAGCTTACTCCAGACCAACAACTGATATGTCTTCGCTGTTCACACCAGTGTATACACGTGTTATACCACACCTGATTAATGAGAGCGAGCACGCCACCTATACACTGGTTGACAATGACAAGTGAGGCTGTCCAAAAGGAATCGATTATGTGTTTCTGCAACGACCATTTACATAACGGAAATCACTCCGCCATGGAGATAATAATAAGCTGACTGTTCCTGTGCTGAACGTTGTGCTTCCACTAAACCTCACAGATCAGCCACATCTCAACCAAGGCTCCCACTCAGCAATATTACAACTATATGACGGCCGTCTGTAAATAATCGAGTCTAGACCGGTACTCCAGTGATTGACATCATGAGCATTGATCCACGCAACTGTGAAACGATGACATACATCAACCAAGTCAGCGAGCCTGAAACCCGATCCCGTTAGTCGGCTCTTACAACAAGCATAGTCGCCTCTTATGACAAGCATAGGTTACTGAAGACCTCTTCCGACCCGGATCTTCACAGGTCCTCCGTCATAAGTACATACTTTGGAGTATCGTAGAAGAATAGAAATTCCCAAATGCCAGTCTAGTAGTATACCTGGGAATAGATATTGACGCATATAAACTGTTGGCGTACACAGCGAGACAGTCGTCCCGGGTTGATTGATGTCAAACAGAGAGACTGATGATCTTTTTGGGCGTTACTTTATATACATCTTTCTCTCAGAAATGATTCGAGACACTTTAATTCGTATTTTACGACTCATTCCGTTTAGGACAACAAGCATGGTGCCAGGGACCGATTTTGTTTAATTTACAAAAAGCCGAGCCCCCGCGTTACCTCCAGAACATCAGAGTATCGGTCCCAAAGTAGCTTAAGGTCAGATGGTCTCGTGGATTGAGCGTCTGCCCGGTCGGCCGGTGGTTCGATCCCGGACGTGTCATACCAACAGACGTTAAATGATGGTACTTATTGTACCCTGGCGCTCGGCATTAAGGGGCTCAAGCAAGGACTGGTTGGCTCGGAGTCAGTATACTGTGTCTGAGTGGGGTATTCGTGTTCAACTGCGTCATGGTATCTCAGTGGGCTGGCGCCACAAAACAGACAAAAGTCGGTAAAAAAACTAGTAAAATCAGCCACACACGCAAGCACAATATAAGTGCAATGATTTTGAACGTGACGTTAAACCCAATTTCACCTTACCTTACTTTAAAGTCAGATACAGTTTATTTAGAAGATTCTCCAATAGTGTAGGGAGATCAGTTTGTTCTTTGTTGATGGCCACTGTATTAACAGTATTTCAGTTATGCCACGGCGTATAAGGTTAACGTGTGAGGAAAGAAACATGTGATGCGTTCTGGTCCTAGTGAATCCACAAACACGCGTTGGTATGGTACTGACATACCAAGAATTATAACTGGGAAGAATCAGAGATTCGAACCACGACAAGCGGCTTCGAATGTCCCATGAACCATCATATATATGTGCCTGTTCTAAAACTGGCTTTGCAAGATTTTGCTCTAACTCTCAAGCTGAATTACTCCACATTAATCGTTTTTCGTTATTTTTGACGCCAGTTATGTCGAAGTCAAGGATCGGCAGTAGACAGAATATCAAACTCGTGAAAATAAGATCAACGCGAGTATAAGCCTTTTCTGATTTAGACATAAGTATCTGAACTAGTTTGGACTTGCCACGCACGACTAATATGATAGTTACAATCAATGGGTAAGCGCCTGTACGTCTCACCTTCTGTATTATCAGGTGCGTAGGCACTATAACATAAATACTCCGATAAACATCAGTTTTGCTAAATCTAATCATGTCACCACTAATCGCTAAAAATCCATAGAAAATTTCTGAAGCTTGTCCTGCTTTTTCAGTCTGTGTAGTGGAGAGGCCAAACGCCGCTACTGGGGCAGAATCTTGGGAGGGAGGGAGAGAGGAGGAAGATCTATATGATTACAGGGCCCCGTGTGTGACCCGGTCCCTGATTGCGTCGTGCACGCACTGAGCGCGTCACCAGCACGCACGGCCTGCCCATTCCGCCCAGAGACTTGGGAATACGGCACGCTAATTCCTCCTCGGCACGCGCTTCGGCTATACGTTAATGTTTGGGAAACCTTTTGGAATAACAGCCTCAGACAGAGCTGAACCAAGATAAATGATCGCAGAACAGGCATTGTCCGCAAGCCAAGCCCCAACTCACATGCGTGGCACTCGGCGATTCACTTGGATCTTCATTAAAGGGATTATATAAGTCGGTCGCTTTCCCTATACATTATATAGTAACTTTTATGATTAATGCTTTGTTTGTTATTGTCAGAGTGTAAATGTCTTTTATGAACGGAATGACATTTCCAGATTTGACGTATCAGTGACTAAAATTATGTCCGATGCAACTCTCTATTTTTACTTGTACCATGTGTTTCCGTGTTTTTTTCAGGAACAATTTTAATGACTCTCTTTTTACTGTGTTTGTTGTTTAACGCCGCACTCAGCAACATTCCAGCTATATGACGGCGGTCTGTAAATAATCGAGTCTGGACCAGACAATCCAGTGATTTACATCATGAACATCGACCCACGCAATTGGGATCGATGACATGCATCAACCAAGTCAGCGAGTCTGACCACCCGATCCCGTTAGTCGCCTCTTACGACAAGCATAGTCGCCTTTTATGGCAAGCATGGGTTGCTGAAAACCTATTCTACCCCGAATCTTCACGGGTCTACTGTGTTTGTGACGGGTGCCGCCGATAGTGCAAGATACTCTCACGAACACCGGGTATCCTCACTATGTGATAGTGATCCGTACATACATGTTTATGATATACATGTAGTAGGAATCTTACAATGGACTGCTTTTAATAGAGATTTCTTACGATTATGGAAGCGGTTTAATATTGTATGTTATTATTTTGGACAATGAAAACAGTGTTGACATAGCGTCAATCATGGGAAGAATGAGTGGGTGAATGAGTGAGTGAGTGAGTGAGTGACTGAGTGAGAGATACTGAGCCATGTTTAGCAATGGCATGTGCAAATGACGGCGTCACATACTATATCAGTGAGTTGGGTCTGACGCCGCTTTGAACGGATTTCCAGTTATACCACGGCGTGTCAGCTTGATGTGGGAGGAAAGCCCGAAGCGAAACAGGACTTAGACGTTTACACGTGATGTGACACTCACGAGCACGAGTCCTGACAAACCTAGAAACATAATCGGGGCGAACCGGAATTCGAACCCACAATCTGGATTGCCGAAGGGACGCAACTCTGCACAGCGAATAGTGGCGCATTAGACGCCTTGTGGCATCTGCAGCGAATACAGAACTATGGGAAACCTTATGGGTGTTAGCGAAACTACAGTGGTCAATAGAATCTATGTATAGTTTCTCATGGACGACTACGATACCCGGCTATGTGAGGAAGTTTGGAAGAGGTCATCAATGGTAGTGACGATAACGGAGCTTTCCGAACTACCAGGTGCAATCGACGGACCTCATATCCCCAAACTAGCCCAAGAGAACATAGAGATTACCTAAATCGCTAGGTTTGGTATTCGTTGACAATGAAGGGTCATCGGTATGTTTTTAGAGATATAAATATCGGATGGCCTGGTCGTGTCCACGCTGCCAGAGTTCTTACCGTAACATTTGCGCAACCTCTCGACAAGATGTAAATTTACAGCTGATGCAAATTTGCCAACGTATGCAATTGCATTCGCATGACAAAATTACACGTGTCTATATTTTACGTACGTACCTGATAAAAATTTTTTTGTTTCAGATACAATTTTTGCCGATCCTTGCATTTAAAAACTGTAAAGTTATATCATAGGGTGTGTCTTGACCGAATCACCGGTAGATTCCAAGAAAACGTGTGTACAGCTGATTGCTGTTTCCGGCTTAGTTTACGAGAAAATACACAAGGTAATCTTAATCCCTGGATGGAAAACAATGCCTAGCAGAACAAAAAAATACAATTTAAAAAATACAATTTAAACGGTAAATCAACATGTCTGGTGATTTTTTATCTCAAATTTCGAATTTGTACTGACCAAGTTTCTCATCCTCCGTTCGTTTACCGGACTTCGCTGAAGGGGTACGGTGTAACTTTTTTCTGCGCTTGATAAGCGAATTTTCTTTTCTCCAAAATACTGAATCCGGTAGAGGGGGGTGCGCATTATACATGGGTGCGCACTACACTCAAGAAAATACGGTATGTATATTTGCATGGGTATGCAAACAGGTGCATGCGAACAGGTATAGTCCCAGTTCTCCTTGCTTGCCAGAACCGACTTAGGTACGCACCGGTTGGTTCAATGCGGGACCAGACAGACCGGAGTCATCCTACCCGGATGACTTGGTTCGATGCTCATGCTATCGGCCCTTCGTCTGAGTATTTAAAGGCTGTCCTACAAAGATATAAACAAGATTCTCCCACTTCACAGACACTCTGTGCTTGGACAACGGTATGGCCCCGGAATAACCCCTAACGCATGTACGAATGATGATTCAACATCCCAATGCCTCCCAGGAACACTGGGGATTAGATATTTATAGAAAAGTATTGCAAAAAAACATCAGCAATACTACCGTTTCCATGTGGAATTTCGAACTGTATGGGTTGGTATACAAACTCAATGCTGATACACTAGTCTGGTGCGCACCCACCATGCCATGATGCCGTAGAAGATTGATATCAGAAGCCCACCAAATGTGTCCTGCCGCTGCCTTCATGTAGGTCCACGACAACATGGTAACGGGCACGTTCCTTGTCGTGTGGTCGTGACACACTCCTGTGAGGCTACACCCCGAGCAGTTATTTACGTGTTAAAAAGCGTGTTGTCTGCGAGCATGCAAACATTGGCTACTCAACATGTTTAAGCTGGATCCAATACCGACTCTCGTGGAATTCTCGGAAGATGAAACAGTATTTTGTACCATTCTTGATCATCTTAATGTTTGGAGATATTGTTAGTCAATGAGATTTCTCTCGCATCATATTTACCTCTTAATTTATATATGCTGTATTAAGTCATATCGAAACACCAACCAATATGTTCTCACGCAGTACCTATGTAGGGAATCGAATCCAGGGCCCACTTGCACAAAGCGATCTTAACGCTAAGATGATCGTAACTCCCATACTTTAACATAGGCTTATAATAGTCGTAGCGCTAAGATCGCTTTGTGCAAGTGGGCCCAGGTCATGCGTGACGGGGAAAACGCTTCAACCACAAGGCTGTGCACGGATATACTACTCAAATGAAGTTAGGGACCACTCGATTCTTTCGTAATACTATAGTTATTATGTCACGGCATGACAGATTAACTGTAGAAATATGAAAGAATATGTTCGATATACTTCTAAAAAGAGGTTTAGGACTACCCGGTTCTTATTGCTATTGTTAATCTGTCATGGCAAAGGAGTTAAAGGACCACCTATGCCATGACATATTAACTATAGTAATATAAAAAAAATCGGGTGGTATTCGAGTATAATGACAGTGGATTTCTTGGAACAGCCGGTCATTCTGATAAACAGGCGAATCAAAGCGCTATTCATGGGTGGGGTTTGTTTAACCATTCGTTAACACCATTATGATCAGTGTTTGAGGCGTACCACGTGTTCCCGCTTAACGTGACAGGAAGTCCCGAAGTGATGCAGGTGTTAGACGTTTACCACTTTGGGCGAAACCTACGTACAAAAGTACATGAAAACACCGAAGTCTCATTTTCAGGCATGCTGACTGGAGAACTGACTTGTCATACATGGACGTGACTGAACATATATATATTTGCGTGACTGTGTATACATGGACGTTAGTGGATATACATACACGTGACTGGATTTACATGGAGGTGACTGTATACAGGGGCGTGACTTTGCATACTAGAGCGTGACTTTGCAAACTGGGGTGTGACTTTGCATACTGGGGTGTGACTTTGCATACTGGGTGTGACTTTGCATACTGGGGCGTGACTATACAAGGACGTGTTTTACATGGATGTGACTGTATGTAGGGGGGGGGGGGGGGACTATACAAGGGCGTGACTGTATAAAGGGGCGTGTCAACATTGGTGTGACTGCGAATACAGGGGCGTGACTAGACATGGATGTGACTGGGCCCTGCATAAAGGGGTGTGCCGTGTATACATGGTTGTGACTGTGTATATATTGGCATGACTATACATGGATGTTACTGCATAAAGGGTCGTGAGTATACATGGATGTGAGTGTGTATAAAGGGGCGTGACTATATATGGATTTGACTGTATACAGGGGCGTGATTATGTATGGGCGTGACTATAAATGGGCGAGACTACATATATGAGACAATGCATGGGCGTGACTAGATACATATATAAGACTGTATACATGGGCGTGACTATATGCACATATGAAACTGTATACATGGGCGTGACTAGATACATATATAAGACTGTATACATGGGCGTGACTATATGCACATATGAAACTGTATAAATGGGCGTGACTATATGCACATATGAGACTATACATGGGTGTGACTATATACATATATGAGACTGTACATACATGGGCGTGACATATACACATATTGGACTGTATACATGGACGTGACTGTATACAGGGACATGACTGTGTACATGGCTGTGGGGACTGATTGTGTATACATTGATGTAACTGTATACATGGACGTGACTGTGTACAAGGACGTGGTTGTGTGCATGGATATGACGAAAGATGTGAAGATCCGGGCGATTCTTCAGCACCCCACCCCCACCCCCAAGCTCGCTGATGCTCAATTTCGTGGATCGATGATCATGATGTAAATCACTGGATTGTCTGGTCCTAACCCGATCATTTACAGACCGCCGTCAAATAGCTGGAATATTGCTGAGTGCGGCGTTAAACAACAAATAAACAAGCATGGAAGCGAATATGTATACATGGGCGTGACTGGGTATACATGAACATGTTCATGTGAACTTTACTTATAACATTACTCTTGAATATTGTCATGAAAAGAAATATCGCCAAATACTTGGCCAGCTGCCCAAACAGCGTCACACTGATAGACACACTCGTGTCAGTGTCACTGATTAATTCAGTAGCAAAAGGTTTCATCGCACTGCATGGAATCATCACATCTCAAAATATCAGAGACATAAATTGAATTATTAATAACCTCAAGTCGAGTTCAAGGTTCCGGGATCGTGAAGAACAGAAAAACTGTTCCTTTTAAAATTGAAATGTTTCCCACTTGCTCACATTTACCATCACGCAAACATCGTGCAGCATGTGATTATGTCCACTTTTACAACAGAAGCTAATAACATGGTGTTTATCTATTTTCAAAGATTGTCCATGTGGGTGTGAGTGTAGGTTATATATAGTGCAGCTTTGGGAGTGTATGGATAAACCAGAGTGCTGCGTGATTGGCGAAATAAACAGAGAAAGGACTCAGCACCATAACGGTCTCAGCAATTCATGACGGCCATTAAAAATGCATTTTACTTTTATGACTTCGAATAACATCATCTTTGTATTTGCTTGAATGTCACTGGCTGGAAATGGATCCGGAGTGACTTCAGGCATTATGAGAAAAAGTTGTCCGTAAATCAATGTCTCAACTCCGCCGGGCACGATGTCGTGTGCAGTGATGTTGTGCCGGCGCGTTGCGTGCCTCAATCCGTCACAGAAATACGACCTGACATTAAGGTCGCGTGCGAGAGGGCGTTAAATCCACTGTTCTGGGCCCCTGGGCGCGCGCGTTACCGACAGGTATGCGTGCAGCACGACTCCACGCGTGATGCAAGATGGAAATTAAAAAGCACAGGGATTTCGTTTGGAAACCATCAATCCCCATTTAGATAACAATGTCATTAAAGGCCCATTCTTCTTGTGCGTTGCAGCGGTATCAATGAACGAGCCAAATGACCAGAGACACATATTACGAGGAAATGTCTGGCGTTCCACGTAATGTCGGCGGCTTGAAAGGACACGGACGTTTTAAAGCTGGCTGAAACTGAGATTAATTAAATCGTGTCCACATACCACTTCTCATAAACATAGTGCTGATTTCATCTGTGTAAATAACGCCCTTGAGACTGGACATTAGGCAGAATGGTACACGAACACGCCACATGTGTTTGTACAATTCGTTGGATGTTACCATTTCCATACCACACTAAAGCAAGATTAGTGCAGTGAGACCCGTCAAAAACGCGAAGAAACGCGGATTCTAAGGGTGTTATGCTAAGATATGTTCAATAATCCACGAGCTGAATACCTATATTTGTATACGTGTTGCTGGCCGTTTGCCAACACCTGTCATTCCGCAACCGCCGCCACCAATGATTACACATTCTTCTCAATCATTCTGATCGCACGCCCGGAGAACGTGCCGACACTGAGAGTGACGTCATTGACGTGCCAAATGTTCAGCGAAGCAGGCCAATCCTGGTTGTTTATTGAGCTTTATTGACTGACCACACATGCCGTATCGTCTTCGTCCCCTATGTAGGCACAGCTGATACAACATGTATCGACCTACCTCCCTCGCACACACAAACACACGGCTGGGCTTCTAGGGCCACATGCTCATCGTCCACAGCTACACAATTCCGGCAAAACAGCAATATAACAACAGCAGCTTTCAAAGATTTTAAAGTTAATCTATACTACTTAAAAGTATACTGAGAGTCTCCGGTCAACACTGATTAACCAATCAATAAGTAATTAAAGGGAAGTGTTTTCTTACTCAGCGCTATGTAAGATCACTAACAATATGACGGTTTTCGATTAACACGTTTTGTATTTATTACACACAGTCTATAACTGACAGGTTTTTTTGGCGACCTAAATGTCCGCAAGAATTTCTCTATTTGCAGTTGTTTTTATTGGTCCTCAGGGGAGAGAAAATAGTTTTCGAGCCAGATTATATTCCTCCATGGCTGACTTGGTTGCACATAGTTAACAATTGTACTACACGGTTAGAGCGATTCGAAATTGGTGGATCTTATGTTTATGTCATTGGTCTCTCCGTCGATGATTGGATTTGTGTTTTAGAGCCCCACTCATAAATATCCCAGCCATATGACGACCTGTAAATAATCGAGTCTGAACCAGACGTTCTAGTGATTGATATTATGAGCAACGCTCCACGCCGTCGGGGTACGATGTTACGAGTCTGATCACCCGATCCATTAAGTCCCGACCAGCATATGCTGCTGTTGTCTAACCCTGGGTCCCAACAAGGCGATGGTTTGACAAATACAGAGCATTCATAACACGTGTTTCATCATAAACTGGGGGCACGGGTGGTCCAGTTGACTGAGGCGCTGCAATTCGCTGATCAGAGTCGTGTTCCCTCGGCATGCCCGAAACCTACGTTTGTTTTGTATTGAGACCAGTTAACTGTGATCCAAAACATTTATTTTCTAAAAAATCATATTGCACGCACGCACGCACGCACGCACGCACGCACGCACGCACACACTCCACACACGCACACTACACACACGCACAACACACACAGCCCCTCCCAGTGGTCGGCCCCTAACGCCGTTACGTTTATGTGCGTCATTTATATCTTGGGTGTAACACTCAGGTCAGTCTGGTTCCCTGGGTATGCTGCGCTGGCGCTCAATGTAGCGCCAGCGCAGCATACCCAGGGAACCAGGCTGCACTCAGGTCTTCGCTAGGGATGGTGCGTTGTCTCCCCTTGTCTCCATGAACGTGGATGTTGAGTGCATGTCTCCAGACATGATTTAACGAGTCACTAATTGATGGGTTTGACAGTTTCAGTGAACGGACACCTTTGACTGGGAGATAAACTGTACCTTTGAATGCAACTCTTGTTTCAGCTCAGGTTACGAGTTATGAGCGGGTTGTTAAATAGGTACACTCACGCAAAGTGGCTTGCTGCATGAACTGAGGTCACAGCTTTAAGGTCATCCACCAGCTCTCACAGAAGTGGCCGCAATAGTATTTCAGTTAGTCATCTTAAACAAAATAATCCAACCATGTGTACACGATGTCTAGTGACGCAAAGAACACAGTGAAAAACAACTTTAACCTTGTGTGTAGATTTTGAAAAAGATAAGAAATCACTTTTAAAAATACACTGAAACCTCGTCTACTCGTTCTCTTGCATATGACAGGTTTTCTTTAAAGTACGTTTGATGCGCTTCCTTTATGGTATACACGATACGTTTCTTTACGGCACATAGGAAACTATTCTTTGTGGTTCGTATGATATGTTTCCTTTATGGTACGTACGATACGTTTTCTTTACAGTACACGTAAAACGGTTCATAATGGTACGTACGATACGTTTTCATTACGACACATAAGAAACCTTCCTTTAAGGTACGTGTGGAAAGTTTTCTCTGTGGTACGTACGATACGTTTTCTTTACAGTACACGTAAAACGGTTCATAATGGTACGTACGATACGTTTTTATTACGACACATGAGAAACCTTACTTTAAGGTACGCTACCATTAAGAGGGACGTATGCTCAATGATATCTGAAGCGTTCGCTCGTCACGCCGAAGACCCGGGTTCGATTCCCGACATGGGTACAATGTGTGAAGCCCATTTCTGGTGTCCCCCGCCGTGATATTGCTAGAATATTGCTAAAAGCGACGTAAAACCATACTCACCCACTCAATGATATCTGGATTTTTTGCTCATTATCGTCTTGGTATAGACGTTATAATTAGTGCCTTGTGTTGAACTGAGGCATTATTTCTAAGTAATTTGGGTTGTCATTAATTGTAAAAATCACATACATAATAGAATTCCAGTTAGCAGACAAAGTAGTGTTTGAACGACTTGAATGAAACTTACAAGGACTGAAAATGTGCCCAAGCCAAATGTCACTATATCTAAGCCTGCAGTCATCGATATATCGTTCTAAACGATGTTACAATAATGTATCGTCACAACACTTCCGGTATACTTTTCTCGAATTACGGATAACTTGATCCATTTTCGAAGGGCTTCGAATTTACGAGGTTTCAATGTAATTAGGTTTATAACATGCCGTGTCAAAGCATGATAAAATGCTCGAGTCTTCATGCAAACATCTCTTTTTAGGGTCTGTCGGAAATACTGGTCTCTTTAAATATCGACCAGTAGGCAGCGATCCTATGAGGATGAGTCCTTTCCAGTGATTGTTTCATACTACTTTGAGAGTGAGTGAGTGAGTTGGGAATAACGCTGCTTTAAACAGTATTTCAATCACAGCCTGGCAGCTTGATGTAGGATACACATTCGCCACTAAAGAGAAACCCACAAGCACGCAGCAGATTTCTTAGATGTGATTAATGGTCACACAAAGTCGTGCGTGAATGAGTGGCTGGGTGAGTGTGTGAGTGAGTGAGTGAGTGAGGGAGCATGCGAGTGAGTGAGGGAGCATGTGAGTGAGTGAGTGGGTGGGCGACTGAGGGAGTATGTAAGTGAGTGAGTGGGGCTCACTGTACCCATGTGAAGATTCGAACTTTGGTCTTCTGCTTAACGAGCCAACGCTATAACCACTAAGCTACCCCATGTGCCTTTGTGCTTGTCGGACTGTTCCCGATTCCCCTATTTTAATGTTTAACAGTGTGTGAAGCCCATTTCTGGTGTCCCCCGCCGTGATATTGCTGGAATATTGCTAAAAAGCGGCGTAAAACCAAACTCGCTCACTCACTCACTAATGTTTTACAATAGCACCTTCCTTGAATACAACGTCCGTCAGGACACCCAGGTACATCACTCCAAGAATTGACCATAATAATATATGAATTCGCAAAATATATCCGTATCGATTTTGCAAAGGGGAAAACTCGATACACGCAAGATACACGATCTTCATGAACAAACTAAAACCTGAAAATTCATCCCTCAATTTGAAGCAAAAAAAACCTACCCTCTAACAAGATTATGGTGAAAACCTAGTCGTGCGCAATGATAAGGCTTGTTATCGACTGGATGAACGAAATATTGGGCAGTGGCGTGTCCGGGAATTTTTAATTGAATCACGAGGGACAGATATCGCAATACTTATCTCACTGCAGCACGACCACATCACCCCGCCCTTGACTGGGCTCCTGTCTACATAAACAAGTAGGTAAAGGGCGCTAAGCTTGCAGCGAGAACAAAAGAGGAACTAGTTTAGTCCCACTGTTACTCCCCACAGACATTAATGGGAAGCTTGGAGGGGAGTAAGACACTAGCAAAATCTAAGGTGAGGTGAGATGATTTTCAGATAGCACATGCACGTGTGTGTGTGTGCGTGCGTGCGTGCGTGCGTGTCTGTGTGTCACTAATGTCAGTCTGGGCTAATGCCGGGTTTATAGTGCTAGCCGACTGAGATACCAAGCCGCAGTTTAACATGGATACCCAAACTCCGACACAGTATACTGACACAGAGCCAACCAGTCCTTGTTTTATCCCCTTAATGCCGAGCGCCAGACAGGGTAACAACAAATACTATCTTTCAACGTCTCTTGGTATGACGTGGCCGAGGATAGAACCCCCTGAATTCCACTCGACCACTGAGGCGATCTGGCACAATCTAAACTCCACTCCAAACTATGCACTGACGAAAAAGAGTTGACATGTATTTCAACATCGTTATTATTTCGCAACTCGTGTACCGAAACGCCGCAAAAATAAAAAGGTTGAAATCCATAAACCAACCATATAAAAAAACATGATAATAATAAGCTGTCTAAATTGATACTGCAGCTTCTAAAATGCCACTTACAGTCGTTATGCATCGACGTTTCCTTGAAGGCCACTCATATGTTACAGTGTTTTCAGATCAGAATGAAAATTAGTCGCATCAAAGTGCTTTGTACAGATATTTGTAGATATTTTCAATTGCATCTATATGTCATAAGCAGTCATTCATTTTCAGCGTTGTGAAATAAGTGGATATGGATTTAGTTCAAACTCGGGATGTGCAGAGCTCAAGATAACATTTTGAGCAATTGAGTTTTTACTCGAAGGTTTCTATTCTAATTGGGTTTTTACATTTTTCATTGGGTGAACAATATTTTTTCACTCATCTATACATCACTCTATTGGTTTTTTTTACAAAAATTAGTAAACATATTAGATTTTAAAATAAATAAATGATGTTTTAGATGCATATGCATAGAGTGCAAGTTCAAAATATAGGCTTGACTCGTAAAGTAAATTAGCTCGTAATTGTGTTTCGGAAATTAGCTCCGTTGTACGCATGTTGAAAAAGCTTCATTGGTATTTACGCGTGCTGTTTTTATATATTTGAGTTTTTAATTTAATGCATGCGTTTCTGTACGCAAGTTAATTGAAAGTAATTGGGTTTTGAATAGTTTTTTTTTTTTTTGGGGGGGGGGGGGGGGGGGGGGGGGGGTTGTATTTTACGCAAATACGCAGCTTATCTGTAGCTCTGGATGTGACAACAGAGGCTCTGTTTATTTGAGACATGTCCCTCTGGTTTAGGGTCGTACGTTTACAACATATTGTTAAATTCGGTCACAAATTGACGAATGAGTACTTTTATCAAAGCCAATGCATTACATTGTTTTATGATTTTTGAATTATTTAAAAATTATTATTCATGCTGATAATGATGTGATGATCAGGGCAACACAACAACATTTGTTTACGCATCTTCATAGACTTTATTGGGTATCATAATTCAAAAGGGAAATTTATTGCCGCGGTACTTGAAGGTATATATTGCAATATAAAGCAATATAAAGCAAAAGATGAAACACAAGTGCGACAATAAAGTATGATTAAATATTACATAATGGAGAAATAATAAGAACATGCTGATTGTACACCCGGAATCACCCAGGTGTGGTTAATTAATAATTTCTCTAAAATTGTGCATGACCTATCGTGGCGTCAGTTTTACTTGTTACAGTGAGTGAGTGAGTATGGTTTTACGCCGCTTTTAGCAATATTCCAGCAATATCACACCAGAAATGGGCTTCACGTAATGTACACGTGTCGAGGATCGAACCCGGGTCTTCAGCGTGACGAGCAAACGCTTTAACCACTAGGCTACCCCGCCGCCACTTTACTTGTTACAACGCACGTTCAGAACAGCCAGTGAATTCCTGGCTCAGAATCAAGTGCAATAACATTAACGTGACGTCACCATACTGGTTTAATATTATATTAACGATTGTTTGAAAGGGCATTTTTCTACATAAGAAAAGTATTTGGAGAAAAATCAGAAAATAGACATTGCACTTGTTTAAGGCTTAATGTGGGCAGATCACGTAGACTCGTTTACTGTTCATGAGGAATGGGGCACAATATTTTCCAGAATATTTCTTTGTTTGAGTGTACTGGTGGAACTACACCAACACGTATGATGTCATAACCAATCCTGCTCGAACCCCCTGATGTAGTGTACTACATCCCGCACAACAGATTACGTTCATTTGTTTCCGGAGTGTCAGTCAACTGAAATCGACAGCGTACACCGAGACACGAGTGTAAGAGCTGGCCTTTGGTTTGGTTTATTCACGTTGTGGGAACAGGGTCATGTAATATTTCCACACAGATAGTGTCTGATATATGTCATCCTACTACACTCTACACAATCAGCTGTTATCTAATCGCCCGCGTGGGCGTGGCACCTCACACACGCTTCAAACCCCGTTACTAGCCAGGTGACGCAGCGAAGACAGTCTCTTGTTGTAATCAGGAAGTCGTAAATTACAGAACGCAGGGGATGGATCATCTTTGATTTCAGATTTCAAATAAACTGCACCTCGGTTTAGGACTGGGCACTCCCTTATTGACACTCAGGGAATGTTCTTTTGATATGTGTTTACGTCAACGTAGCATGTACAACGTTTTTTGAAAATAAATGTAACGTAAAAAAATATATAAGATAGGGCCACAAAGATTTAATGGTTTTCGGATAGCATGTTACAAAAAATGAGGACATGTGTACATTATACAGCCGTGATTATTTATCGAAAACGGGATATTTTGTCTTGACAGACATTTCACCAATGTATATTGATTGAAGCGAATCAGGGAACAATGAAAACTATAGGGAAATTAGCTTTACTGTCAGTACATTTGAAATAGCGTGCATACACATTCATCTCGTCAGAATTAAACATTAAATCGTGTCTGGTTGCAGTGTTTCCAAAGCGTATTTGGTAGACAAGGGTGGGAACGCATGGTACCATATCAATTTACTGTGTCTAAAACTAAGTGTTATCTTATTCATTTCCATCAGCATATGATCTATTCACATGTAAATGATGGGACAGTTTCATTTCGAAGTCAACACTTTATCACCGTCTGACGTCTGAAGTAGATCCTTGCCTCAACTATTTTACGGACAACCATTGTCGTTTATTTGTTGTTTAACCCCGCAACCAGCAACAATCCAGCTATATGGCGACGGTCTGTAAATAATCGAGTCTGGGCAGGACAATCAAGTGATTGATGTCATGAGCATCGATCCACGAAATTGGATCAACCAAGTCAGGGAGCTTGACAACCCGATCCCGTCAGTCGCCTCTCATGGCAAGCACGGGATGCTGGATACCTATTCTAACAGGATCGGGGCTCAAAGTTGAAAGCCTCGTCCTAACCATTATAACTCTGTACAGCATATTCCAGAGAACAAGTATCAAATATATATAATACCGTGTCTTTGTTTGTTTGATGTTTAACGCTGTACTCGGCAATATTCAGCTATTTGATGGCTGTCTGTAAATAATCAAGTCTGGACAAGACAAACTAGTGAGTAATATTAAGATCAACGACCCATGCCGTGGGGGTAGAATGACATCCATCAACCTTGTAACCAGCCTGATCACCTGATCTCTTAAGGCGCTTCTTACGTTGCTTTATGGTACGTATGAAACGTCATGGTACATTTGGGGCACGGGTGGCCCAGTCGTCTAAGGCACCGCGAGTCGCTGTGCAGAGTTGCGTCCCTTGGGCACGCCAGAAATCTATGATTGTGGGTTCGAATCCCAGTTCGACCCGATTATATTTCTAGGTTTGTCAGCACCGTACCCATGCTCGTGGGTTTCACCGAAGTGGTAAACGTCTTAGCATCACTTCGGGCTTTCCTCCCACATTAAGCTGACACACCGCGATAACCGGAATACTGTTAAAAGCAGCGTTAAACCCAATTCACTCACTCATGGTACATTCCCTTATTGATATTAATAATACGCTTCTTTTAAGGCCTGTATCTTAAATATGGTACATGTTCATAAAGGCAAATGTGTTTTACTTTTCATAGGATACACTTGCCTGGAGGTACTTATGGTACATACTTTGTATCTAGGACACTTTTTTTCATTCACAGGACACTATTCGTTCGTTCCCATTATTTCCATGAACACAAACATATTTTAATGCTGATTTCAGATTTCACAACAGACTCAAATTCTCTTTTACCATTCACATACAAAATGTAGCTTGTCCTTTTTAACCAAGGTTGCAAATTTCCCACTTGGAAATAATTAACTAGTCTCTAAAGGAACACTTGAATAGGAGCTTGACAATTTTATCAATGCCAAACTCAATTCTGAAGAGCCTTATGAATATTTAACCCTGTCATACATTCAAAACACTCTTAAATGCCGTTTCGGTGAGTCAAATTATGAAAATATTTTGCAAAGCTGAAACAAACAAAAGAGATGCCCAAGGCAATAGGAAACATTCCAGGCCCTGACTACAAGGCATGCAAGGGTTGTGCCTGTGACAGAGAGCACTTGTTAGGCTGATCCACATGACTGCAGCCCAGCCCCTCCCTCTTCCGCCCATACAATCATGCAGGGCAGAATCAGGTGAGGAAGAATGAATGAGTTACAAGCAGGATGTTGAAATACAACCTGCCACCCCTTCTTGCTGGGAAGACACCATCATGATAATAGGCCCATCACTGTACTCTGTAACACCCTGCTTTCTTACAGCATGGGGCATTCTGTGGACCCACCCTCATTGTCCCCGCCACGGCAATCCACCCTGATAAACAAAGGTGCTGTCCTCTTTCCTACCCTCATTGTCACAGCCATGGCAATCCACCCTGATAAACAGATGCTGCCCTCTTTCCTACCCTCATCGTCACCGCCACTGCAATCCACCCTGATAAACATAAGATGCTGTACTTTTTCCTACCCTCATTGTCACCGCCACTGCAATCCACCCTGATAAACAAAGATGCTGTCCTCTTTTCTACCCTCATTGTCACAGCCACGGCAATCCACCCTGATAAACAAAGATGCTGTCCTCTTTCCTACCCTCATTGTCCCCGCCACGGCAATCCACCCTGATAAACAAAGATGCTGTCCTCTTTCCTACCCTCATTGTCCCCGCCACGGCAATCCACCCTGATAAACAAAGATGCTGTCCTCTTTCCTACCCTCATTGTCACAGCCACAGCAATCCACCCTGATAAACAAAGATGCTGTCCTCTTTCCTACCCTCATTGTCCCCGCCACGGCAATCCACCCTGATAAACAAAGATGCTGTCCTCTTTCCTACCCTCACTGTCCCCGCCACGGCAATCCACCCTGATAAACAAAGATGCTGTCCTCTTTCCTACCCTCATTGTCACAGCCACGGCAATCCACCCTGATAAACAAAGGTGCTGTCCTCTTTCCTACCCACATTGTCACAGCCACGGCAATCCACCCTGATAAACAGATGCTGTCCTCTTTCCTACCCACATCGTCACCGCCACGGCAATCCACCCTGATAAACATAAGATGCTGTCCTCTTTCCTACCCTCATTGTCCCCGCCACTGCAATCCACCCTGATAAACAAAGATGCTGTCCTCTTTCCTACCCTCATTGTCCCCGCCACGGCAATCCACCCTGATAAACAAAGATGCTGTCCTCTTTCCTACCCACATCGTCACCGCCATGGCATTCCACCCTGATAAACATAAGATGCTGTCCTCTTTCCTACCCACATCGTCACCGCCACGGCAATCCACCCTGATAAACATAAGATGCTGTCCTCTTTCCTACCCTCATTGTCCCCGCCACGGCAATCCACCCTGATAAACAAAGATGCTGTCCTCTTTCCTACCCACATCGTCACCGCCACGGCAATCCACCCTGATAAACAAAGGTGCTGTCCTCTTTCCTACCCTCATTGTCACAGCCATGGCAATCCACCCTGATAAACATAAGATGCTGTCCTCTTTCCTACCCACATCGTCACCGCCATGGCATTCCACCCTGATAAACATAAGATGCTGTCCTCTTTCCTACCCACATCGTCACCGCCACAGCAATCCACCCTGATAAACATAAGATGCTGTCCTCTTTCCTACCCTCATTGTCACATCCACTGCAATCCATCCTGATAAACAAAGTACCCCAGGCCTCATGTGTATCAGTACCTCAGGCCTGTGTGTCAGTATCACAGGCCTCATGTGTATCAGTACCCCGGGCCTCATGTGTATCAGTACCCCAGGCCTCATGTGTATCAGTGCCCCGACCTCATGTGTATCAGTACCTCAGGCCTGTGTGTCAGTATCACAGGCCTCATGTGTATCAGTACCCTGGGCCTCATGTGTATCAGTACCCCGGGCCTCATGTGTATCAGTACCCTGGGCCTCATGTGTATCAGTACCCTGGGCCTCATGTGTATCAGTACCCTGGGCCTCATGTGTATCAGTACCCCAGGCCTCATATGTATCAGTACCCCGGCCTCATGTGTATCAGTACCCCGGGCCTCATGTGTATCAGTACCCCAGGCCTCATGTGTATCAGTACCCCGGGCCTCATGTGTATCAGTACCCCGGGCCTCATGTGTATCAGTACCCTGGGCCTCATATGTATCATTTCCCCAGGCCTCTAGGAAATACAGATGTCTCCATGACCCTACAGGATATAAGAAATGAATCCAACTCAAGTCTAGAATAATTTGGTAAGTCTAGATTACACGCATTGCTCTAGGCTCCATTAGGATTATATTTTTTGTTTTAAAAAAAGACAACCTTATTTTTAGTACAGGAAATACACAGTACTATAGCCTCCATTCAAAACAGACATGTTACTTTCAGTAAAGCCACATCTTCCCAAGGCAAGAGTGAGTGAGTGAGTGAGTTGGGTTTAACGCTGCTTTTTAACAGTATTCCAGTATATAGCGGCGTGGCAGCTTAATGTGGGAGGAAAGCCTGAAGTGATGCAGGTCTCAGACGTTTACCACTTTGGTGAAACCCATGAGCACGGGTATGATGCTCACAAACCTAGAAACATAATCAGGGCGAACCGGGATTTGAACCCACGATCATAGGTTTCTGGCGTGCCCAAGGGACGCAACTCTGCACAGCGAATCGCGGCGCCTTAGACGACTGGGCCAATCGACCGAAATCTGCACGACAGTTTACGAACCGGATTTCGATGCGCGATTTTGATTGGAGTATGCATAGACTCGTTAGTCCAGCCAAAATGTAACTCCATGATACCAGCCTAGTTCGGCAAGGGTGGAAACTGGACTTTTATAGTCAGTTAACACCCTTGCCTCGGGAAGATGGCAGAGCCATTGTGGTGGAGCCTTCTGTCTTCACAGTGTTTATTCATCATGCCAAAGACCGGTGTTCAGTTCCCCACCGAGGTACAGTGTTTCAGATCTTCCCTCTTGTCATATAACCCTTGTCAGTCACTAGTAATCAGTACAGTTAATTGAATTCTTAAAAAAAAGTATTTTACAACATCCTAGAAAAGTATAACTTTTACAGATGTTTGTTAACTTTCAAGGTAATCAATCATGAATAAGTTATTTTTACAGGATACAGGTGTGATATTAATCTCCTTACCCTCTTCATTTTCAATAGCAACAATATATAGTAACAATAATTCTCCACCACCTCAACTCATTTGCTTGCAAGATGCTGATTCAGCGTCATTCTTGTAGGTTTAATGTGAAAAATAACATAAATAACCGCTGGAAATGAGCTGATCAGCATTCAAGTCTTTAGTGTGGACACTCTCAAGGGACTATTTTGCCCACTGTGTGTCTAATTAAACAACAATGTTGCCAGTTTTTCGTGAGAACCAGTGTTGAGGAACCTGAGCTGAATGTGGCAGTCTGATTTTCTTTGTGGGAGGGTCTGTGTTTCCCACCACTGTCGCCTGGGTATATCCTGGTATAGATGGATACTGCGAGATGAAACACGGCCAGCATCAGACAGTACAGGCACAGGGGTGAATGTGACAGCCGCTGTCTCCGTGGTCTCTAATCGGGATGACGGATGACAGTTGCCTACTGACATGCCCTGCCCCACTCATCATTCACACCCTACTTACTCCTGTGACGAGGATGCAGGAAGATCACATGACAAATAAATACACATCTTTAATTAACTTTTGGGACAATAAAGTTGGGCTGACACACAGTGATACAACCACAAAAAGCAACACAAAGCTGCTTTTTATAGCTGTATCACCATGTGTCAGCACGATGGTGGAGGTGGTGAGGTGAATTGGGTTTAACGATGAGTGAAAATCTTTCACTTTGGTGACACTGACATGAATGGGGATGCAGTGTTTGACCTTGACCTACAAAACTAGGGGTCCAGGGGATCCCTAATAATAAATTTCAAGGGTCCTCACAGGAAATATAACGGTCCTGGAAAGTAATGAAATCGTGAAGACTACTGTACTATAAAGTATTTTTACTATCTATTTAATTTATATCCATTGTTATTTTTTTTATAAACTACCCTACAAATGGCTGAAATATCATCCCTATTTCAATTAACTTTTTTGATTACCATGGTAATGGTAATAAGGATGTAACGTCCGCATCACACCATCAAGCTCAACTCTCGTGCATGTGAGTTACTTTGTGTTGAGAATTGCACCATTCCCTTTGCTACGGAGTCAGTTGTGATTCATGATGGTACGTGTTCTTTATGTGCTATGTCTACCAGAGAGAAGATTATCATCACACCTATTGCCCCCCCGAAATATGAGTTTTCGTTTCCCAAACTTCTATATTTTTAAATCAGCATCTTCGTAAAGACAAAATGACCAGCGGTTAAAATGAAAAAGGGAAATGTCGTCGTTAGCCTGGTGTTTACACTTCTTCAACATGCTTTACATTATTCCGCTATCAGAGCTGAATAGGAAGTTTGAAATTATTAACGAGGTAAACTTAGCTGACACTGACAAATTCTCTTAAAAGAAAAAACAACCTTTGCGAATTGAAAGGAGAAGAAACAAATGATATGTGAGGTGGATTTCAATGGCAATATGTTGGACAAATTAAGCAATGAATGGCAATTTGAATTGATTACTGAATGAAATGGGAGATGGAGGGCATCTGTATTCAGGGCAGCTGGACAGGATTACTGTTTGGTGTGAGGGGAGCCATGAGACACATACACAATGAAGCTGTGCCACCGAGACAACATCTGACAACATCGTGTATGAAGGCAATAAATCGTGCTGCTACCTGTCCAGCATACAGATAGATGCAAGGAGGGAGGTGACTAATGTGTCAGGTCGGGAGAGCCTGGGAGAAGGGGAAGCTGGGTGGCATGGTTTGTAGATGGGGTGGGGGCCTGGGAGAAGGGAAGGCTGGGTGGTATGGTTTGTAGATGGGGTGGGAGGCTGTGAGAAGGGGACGCTGGGTGGTATGGTTTGTAGATGGGGTGGGAGGCTGTGAGAAGGGGAAGCTGGGTGGTATGGTTTGTAGATGGGGTGGGAGGCTGGGAGAAGGGAAGGCTGGGTGGTATGGTTTGTAGATGGGGTGGGAGGCTGGCAGAAGGGGACGCTGGGTGGTATGGTTTGTAGATGGGTTTGGGGGCTGGGAGAAGGGTGGTATGGTTTGCAGATGGGGTGGGGGGTTGGGAGAAAGGGACGCTGGGTGGTGTGGTTTCTAGATGGGGGGGGTGGCTGGGAGAAGGGGACGCTGGGTGGTATGGTTTGTAGATGGGGTGGGAGGCTGGGAGAAGGGAACGCTGGGTGGTATGGTTTGTAGATGGGGTGGGAGGCTGGGAGAAGGGTGGTATGGTTTGTTGATGGGGTGGGGGCCTGGGAGAAGGGGACGCTGGGTGGTATGGTTTGTAGATGGGGTGGGGGGGCTGGGAGAAGGGGACGCTGGGTGGTATGGTTTGTAGATGGGGTGGGGGCCTGGAAGAAGGGGACGCTGGGTGGTATGGTTTGTAGATGGGGTGGGGGCCTGGGAGAAGGGGACGCTGGGTGGTATGGTTTGTAGATGGGGTGGGGGCCTGGGAGAAGGGAACGCTGGGTGGTATGGTTTGTAGATGGGGTGGGAGGCTGGGAGAAGGGTGGTATGGTTTGTAGATGGGGTGGGAGGCTGGGAGAAGGGTGGTATGGTTTGTAGATGGGGTGGGAGGCTGGGAGAAGGGTGGTATGGTTTGAAGATGGGGTGGGGGGCTGGGAGAAGGGTGGTATGGTTTGTAGATGGGGTGGGAGGCTGGGAGAAGGGTGGTATGGTTTGTTGATGGGGTGGGGGCCTGGGAGAAGGGAACGCTGGGTGGTATGGTTTGTAGATGGGGTGGGAGGCTGGGAGAAGGGTGGTATGGTTTGTAGATGGGGTGGGAGGCTGGGAGAAGGGAATGCTGGGTGGTATGGTTTGCAGATGGGGTGGGGGGCTGGGAGAAGGGTGGTATGGTTTGTAGATGGGGTGGGGGCTGGGAGTAGGGAATGCTGGGTGGTATGGTTTGTAGATGGGGTGGGAGGCTGGGAGAAGGGAACGCTGGGTGGTATGGTTTGCAGATGGGGTGGGGGGCTGGGAGAAGGGGACGCTGGGTGGTATGGTTTGTAGATGGGGTGGGGGGGCTGGGAGAAGGGAAGGCTGGGTGGTATGGTTTGTAGATGGGGTGGGGGCCTGGGAGAAGGGTGGTATGGTTTGTAGATGGGTGGGGGGCTGGGAGAAGGGTGGTACTATTTGTAGATGGGGTGGGAGGCTGGGAGAAGGGGACGCTGGGTGGTATTGTTTGTAGATGGGGTGGGGGGCTGGGAGAAGGGGACGCTGGGTGGTATGGTTTGTAGATGGGGTGGGGGGCTGGGAGAAGGGGACGCTGGGTGGTATGGTTTGTAGATGGGGTGGGGGGCTGGGAGAAGGGGATGCTGGGTGGTATGGTTTGTAGATGGTGTGGGGGGCTGGGAGAAGGGGACGCTGGGTGGTATGGTTTGTAGATGGGGTGGGAGGCTGTGAGAAGGGGACGCTGGGTGGTGTGGTTTGTAGATGGGGTGGGAGGCTGTGAGAAGGGGACGCTGGGTGGTATGGTTTGTAGATGGGGTGGGAGGCTGTGAGAAGGGGACGCTGGGTGGTGTGGTTTGTAGATGGGGTGGGAGGCTGGGAGAAGGGTGGTATGGTTTGTAGATGGGGTGGGAGGCTGGCAGAAGGGGATGCTGGGTGGTATGGTTTGTAGATGGTGTGGGGGGCTGGGAGAAGGGGACGCTGGGTGGTATGGTTTGTAGATGGGGTGGGGGGCTGGGAGAAGGGGACGCTGGGTGGTATGGTTTGTAGATGGGGTGGGAGGCTGGGAGAAGGGTGGTATGGTTTGTAGATGGTGTGGGGGGCTGGGAGAAGGGGACGCTGGGTGGTATGGTTTGTAGATGGGGTGGGAGGCTGTGAGAAGGGGACGCTGGGTGGTGTGGTTTGTAGATGGGGTGGGAGGCTGTGAGAAGGGGACGCTGGGTGGTATGGTTTGTAGATGGGGTGGGAGGCTGTGAGAAGGGGACGCTGGGTGGTGTGGTTTGTAGATGGGGTGGGAGGCTGGGAGAAGGGTGGTATGGTTTGTAGATGGGGTGGGAGGCTGGCAGAAGGGGACGCTGGGTGGTATCGTTTGTAGGGGCAAGGTTTGACAGACTGGAGGGATGAGGTTGAAAGACATGGAGGGATTGGGTTGGGAGAATAGGGGGGGTGGGGTTGGGAAACTGGAGGGGTGGGGTAGAGAGACTGAAGGGGCAAGGTTGAGAGACGAAAAGGGTGGGGTTGGGAGAATGGAGGGTTGGAGGTGACAGAAAAATAGGGGCTGGGAGACTGGAGGGGTGGGGTTATAAGATTGGAGGGGCAAGGTTAAGAGACTGGAAGGGTGGGGGTGAGATATTTGAGGGGTGGGGGTGAGAGACTAGGGGATTGAGAAACTGGATCATTGGGGTTAAGAGACTGGAAGGGTGGGGGTGAGAGACTGGAGGGGTGGGGGTGAGAGACTAGGGGATTGAGAAACTGGATCATTGGGGTTAAGAGACTGGAAGGGTGGGGGTGAGAGACTGGAGGGGTGGGGGTGAGAAACTAGGGGATTGAGAAACTGGATCATTGGGGTTAAGAGACTGGAAGGGTGGGAGTGAGAGATTTGAGGGGTGGGGGTGAGAGACTAGGGGATTGAGAAACTGGATCATTGGGGTTAAGAGACTGGAAGGGTGGGGGTGAGAGACTGGAGGGGTGGGGGTGAGAGACTAGGGGATTGAGAAACTGGATCATTGGGGTTAAGAGACTGGAAGGGTGGGAGTGAGAGATTTGAGGGGTGGGGGTGAGAGACTAGGGGATTGAGAAAATGATTGGGGTTGAGAGACTGAAGGGGTGGGGTTGGGAGACTGGAGGTTTAGTGACTGGCTTTAGAAATTGAGGGTTTGGATTGAGAAAGTGTGTGGGTCTACCATGTGTCTATGTAAACTGCATATACATACATTACTTTTTGTGGCCACAGATAACTTCATTACTTCAATAATGTATTGCAAGGAAAAAATTCAGTATTTTGTTTCTGGTCACCACACACGTCTCTTGATCACCTGTGTCAGGCCTTTTATCGTTTCCGGAGAGAAAAGGTAGGTAGGTCTAACTTACTTTTGCAAAAATGAAAATATAGACTGCACATGACACACGATGTCTTTTGTGTCTGTGCAGGTTGCTAGAGGAGGGGAGATAATACGGCTCCTTGACCTTGTGGAGTTCATTTCAGACATCACTCTTTTAACTTTTATGAATTACTGCGAGAGAAGCACTTTAAACCGGAGTTAACTCACGAATACAAGGATTGTACTGTTCGGGTGACCCTTGTGTTGCATCATCTTAGGTCAAAACAAAATACCAGAAACATCGCAGTGTATTTCTGACCAAAGCAAGAACATCAATGTTCAGTTTTGAAAGACAAAAAACAGAATCACTGAATCTCCCTACGTTCGGGACTCAAGAATCAGAAGCCTGGTGTTCTCTGTGCCAATCTGTCTCACATTAACCACTGAGTGGTGATGTATTCCATATCAACTTGATAAGCACTATCATATTCACAATGGCTCTGTGATAACACTGTTGTAACTAATCAACAGTTATCATCAGGTGACATCTTTCAAAGGCAAGGGCGTGAACTGTATAAGTCCAGTTTGCACCCAGTGGCTATTATGAGTTATGTCCCTTCTATGTCCTTCCTCTTGACCAATCAGACTCTTATATAAATTGCTTCAAACAACTGAGTGGCGCCCAGTCAAGATGAATTGATCGATAATCAAGATCTATATCGTAAAGCTGGCCTTACCCTGCAAAGTGCAGCAAATCACTTGAGCACGTTGATTAAAAACATGAAAAGATTTGCAAAATATCTGTCAACGCCCAGTTGGTGATACACATGCTTTGCAAATCCTTTAGTCGACTGAAATCTGCACGTTGAAATCCATGCTGTTTACAAACCAGATGTCTGTTTTGTTATGCTATTTTGATTGGACTATGCATAGACTCGTTAGTCCAGCCAAAATGTAACTACGGAATTCCAGCCTAGTGCGGCAACGTTGAAACTGGACTTTTATAGTCAGTTAACATCCTTGTCTCGGGAATATGTCAGGTGATTGATGCTGGAGTGAGTGAGTGAGTGAGTTGGGGTTTAACGCCCCTTTTAACAGTATTCCAGTTATATCGCGGCGTGTCAGCTTAATGTGGGAGGAAAGCCCGAAGTGATGCAGGTCTCAGACGTTTACCACTTCGGTGAAACCCACGAGCACAGGTATGGTGCTGACAAACCTAGAAACATAATCGGTGCGAACCGGGATTCGAACCCACTATCATAGGTTTCTGGCTAGCCCAAGGAACGCAACTCTGCAAAGCGAATCGCGGCGCCTTAGACGACTGGGCCACCTGTGCCCCCCGCAGCATATGAACTTGAAACAGAAGTCATGTAACTCTCGCTATATCTTCAATGTTGTCGTTGATGGCGCACGTCGTTGCAGTACAAGGTATTGTTGCGAGGCTATTGCTAAGACAACTGACCTCCAAGTGGACTGATGCTAAGTGAGTGAGTGAGTTGGGTCTAACGCCGCTTTTAACAGTATTCCAGTTATATCACGGCGTGTCAGCTTAATGTGGGAGGAAAGCCCGAAGTGATGCAGGTCTCAGACGTTTACCACTTCGGTGAAACCCACGAGCACGGGTATGGTGCTGAAAAACCTAGAAACATAATTGGGGCGAACCGGGATTATTGATGCTGGAAGGGATAAGTTTGGATATAAGTTTGGATATATGTTTAGCCATAATGAATGAAGTTTTAGATTTTCATCTCCATCTGCCTCCCTACCAATTTCAAACACCCTAGCATCATTTTCTTGCCTACTGATAAAGAAAATCCGCTATATGTGTGAGCTTCTTTCTCTGCCTGATGAAATACACCATATACATTGTCCTACCAAACACTCCTGCTTGATGGGAATCACATCAATCAACAGTTTGTTTATAGAAAATTATAATGTGAAAAATAAAAAAGCCTCCTCAATCAACATGATAAAGATTTTCAAAAATATCTATGAAAATAAAATAATTGTTTTGTGGCCTCATGGAAAATTACAGAATTCTGATTTCTCAGTTGAATTATTTTTTATGAAGAAAATTGCAAAATTTGCTCTTTTAGGTGATTGATACATGCTAATTTTTAATAAAATGCAAAAAGATTAAATGCAGTTTGAGTGAACAAGACATCAGTCATCCTTGAAAAACAAACAGAAATTAATGTACAACAAAATGACACAACAATATTTACTGGCCATTATAACTATAGAGCAGGATGTGTGACATTTAGGAATGGAGGCGAATACTGGGCATATTGAGGTATTATTACTTTAAACAGAATGTACTTGTCATTAATATGTTCCAACTTTGAAATACCAAAATAATCAGGTATTCAGAAATAATTTAGTGCTTTTAGGAAAAACAATAGTATGTGCAAACCATCAAGGAATATTAACAAGCTGTTAAAAGTTGGGCCTGTTGAGGAAAACTAGTAATCCCTGCAAGCCTATCAAAGTTCTCAGCCATTCAATATCTCTGTTCTTGTTATGATCCAATCAAATATGTTGTACATTAAGTGATAATGTTGAAACAACATCACTCCAAACTACAACATAAAACATGACACAAATATCTACTAATCAAATCATTGATACTTTTGCGTAATTGTTTATACAAATGGGGTCTTTATCGTGTCAATTCCACTTCTAGTGATATTTGGAGGCTGGAGAAAATCAATATGATAGTGAGAATGATAAGACAGTGTTAAATTTTAATGGAGTTTGACAACTGTAAAAGTTTAAATTAGTGACAAGGAAGTCATAACATTAACCCATTAATTTTCATGATATAATTTAAAATAAACTGTTTCAATGTAAAATACCAATAATGTACTCTTCTCTTCATAGTTCAATAGCAAATTTTATACAAGTTCACACAGCACAGACTTAGCTTTAAGTCATCACGTTTCCATCCAGCATCTTTCACACCAGCCCTGGGAATGGCTGTGCCATCCTTTGGTGTGGAACAAACAAGGTTAACTGAGTTGTCTCCCTTGGAGTGTGCTGTGACAAGCTCCTTCCCAGCGCGTGACACCTTCGTTACACTCCCGGTAACATCGCTGCCACCAGTGTGGGCGCGGCCATTACAAGAATCTTGAAATTTGCCCTCTAATCCCAAATGCAGTAACGTTGATACTTTTGTTTATGTCTTTGGGGATGCCATCATATTTCATTTTGAAAAGGTTTACGACTGACCATATTTTCCAGATGAATTTACTTTGTTGTTTTAATAATCAGATGACTTCGAGATTGCAGACTAACGGAAAATCAACCAACTTCTCCCTTACATTCTTACTATATCAACAAGAAGAATGTTTTAATGAAACAGAAATTCAAATTGACAAACGAAGAAAGTAATTTAGCAGCGATAAGTGTATTTGGCGTCACGACAGTCGTCACTTGTTTGTAAACATAACGGTCATTCGGTTGCGAGTTCAACTCCAAGCATGGTTGTGGCCACCTATTCACAGTGGGGAGTTTTGACTGGTGGCAGCGATAGTATAGAGAGCTCCGGGAACGTACTGTCGCTGTGAGGAGCTTGGTGCAGTGATTCAATCAATCCTGAACAGGACATCTACATCTTGCACAGATATAATTTCCTGCTCAAAATGCTAAAGAGGCTGCTGTTGCATTTCTACTGAATTTCCAAGTATGACATTCACATATAGGAGAGAACACTGAACACACACCAGGCTGATCAGAGTAGCTACTCTATACCCAACACTTAAACAGCAGTTTTGGTTCAAATATTTCTTGTTGCAAATGGGCCCTGGTACATGATACTGTTCTGTATATAAAGGAAGAGAACCACATGGTTCAGTTTAACTAAATTTAGCATCAATTTATTAATCAGGGTTCTTTCCCCCCACAATTATACATGGGCAATTGTATGTTGGAGTGGGAAGGGAGATTTATGCAGGGTTTATGGCAGAGTCCTAGGAATGGACTGAACATATTGTAACCATGTAGGGATTTGAACCCAGGCCTTAGAGTGATAGGTTACCACTGTGCCACCCATAACCTGCAATGTTGATGATAGGACATGTGAGGTGAGGTGAGGTGAGGTGAGGTGAGGTGAGGTGAGGTGAAATGGGGTTTAACGTCGTGTCCAAGATTATTGCACTTATATAGCGACGTGCATGTACGTGTGTGTCTGCTTGTACTAGTCCGGACTGATGCCGATTTATAGTGCCAGCTCACTGAGATACCATGCCGCAGTTTAACATGAATACCCTACTCAGACACAGTATACTGACTCAGAGCCGACCAGTCCTTGTTTTAGCCCCTTAAGGCCAAGCGCCAGAGAGGGTAACAACAAGTACCATATTTTACCGTCTTTTGGTATGACTTGGCCAGGGATCAAACCCCAGACCTTCCGCTCTCCGGGCAAACGCTCTACCACTAGACCACGGAGGCGGTCGTCACACACTGTACCCAACAGGCCCAAGACAGGCATCAAACCTGGACCTTAATGTGACAAGTGAAATGTCATACATCGAGACTGTCCCACTTCCTCTGTGCATGTGGCGTGTGAATGCAAGAACTATAGTGAGTGAGTTAGTTTAGTTTAACATGTCAGAAATTATACAAATATATCATGGTAGCCTGAAAGTGACCAGAAAAAACAATGGTTGACATCATGAGCATGAAACCTCCATCAGGGTACAGTGACATGCTGCCACTGTCACACGTTGTAACCACATGACCCTCATGCCAGTCATCTCTAACAGCAAGTATAGGATATTTGAGATCTGTTCTCTCCTGGAAGCCTCACTGTATTTCTTGTGATCCGTATGGGTTTTAACATTGCACACAAATGATATGAGTCAGTTCATTTAGGAGATAAACATTCTGTGTTTACAATGTAGAGAGGAGGCTACCTGTAGATTTAACCATGCTAAATGGAATTTGGAACCGAAGTATTTTTATCTCCATTCCACCAGACTAAATAAAACGCAAACTCTTTGGTCTTAGTAAATATATTGAGTGAAGCGACATGGGTTGAGTCCAGTGTCTTGAGTGGGTTGTCAAGCTGAATTACGGAATCACTGACAACTATGGCACAGTATACATGATATATGCTCAAGCAGTTTGTTTACACCGTAATACTTCACTCGAACATATGCCAGGCATTGAAGAATATAAGCAAGGCAACTTGGTAAGCTAACATGAGGTGGGCACCTTTGAAGAAAACTAAGCAAGCTTTGCAAAGCTTTTGTTCTACACCACACCTCACCATTATGACGTCATATCGCTCATCGTGACACAAAAGATATTTTGTATATAGAAAAGCGCCAAATTCCAAGTTCTCTGTTGTCCCCCAAACTTAAAACAACATTCTCATTGTGGATTATTTTTGTGTTTTCTGCACGAAATGTATTGCCACACATCCTTTTAATATTGCAGTAACACTAATTTTGTGTTTTGTAACTTAAAATTGCAGATATAATTATTAAAATATGCCTACCGAGAATAACTGAAAAAAAAAAAAATTCTATGAAAATTAACTTCCACAGTGATGTGGCCGTCAATTCGGCGGTTTCATTCAGAAGGGGTTATTGTGATTTGACAACCTCTGAGTGACCAATTCATGGTACAAAACAAATATTAAACAGAGGCTTAGATTGTCTGTAGACATTTGAACATATGTTGTGCCATCAGCTTGTCTTGAAATATAATGCTCTCTTTCTTCATGCCATGAGATGAGACGATCTTGGTGCTGACTTGACATTGGGACAATATAAACCTACCTGGACACACCTTGAACAACAGTGTGATATAAACAACAACAACAACAACAACAACGTCACAGAGCAGCAGATGTAGCTGAGGTGATGTGTAACAAAAGTGTAGCAACTAACTGAAGAACTGGAACACAATTCAGAAGCACACATAACCATACAGTTGGGTCAACAAAGACTGCATTTTGAAAACATAGTGTTCAGAACATGTCAGAGATTGGTTCAGGGTGTTAAATCCTCAAGGTGTTCATGTAATAAAATCCCATTTATTTCTCTTAGTTTACTGCTGACATGATACATACACATGGTCAATTTATCAAATATTTTCAAAATTTGATTTTTTTTCTTATTTAACAGAAAACATGATCAAATACAAAACCAATCAGTAGAAATGTTTGCATATGTACGGCCAGTATCCTAATGTTCAAGTTAATCAATCACCACACCTTGGTGACTAAAAGAAAACTTTACACCAAGAAAACAGGATATCTAGTTGTCCAAAGACACAAGGGCCAACATGAATGCCACGGGCCATGTGTAATATGTCACTTGGATTTAGATTGGCATGAAGTTAGTTATTTTGCACTTTCATCAGAATCCAGCACTTCAAACATTACAGATACACAAAGCAAAGAACAGCCTTATTTTGAACTTTTCAGTACAATAGATGACTTTTGTGTGCATGGCGAGGTCAAACACTGGTTCAGTATGGCTTCTGACAGCAGACACCCTTTTGGATTCTCTGGGATAGCATCCTTGTGATCCATGCTTGTCATGAGCAGGATGGGAGCCAATTGAAAAATTGCCTGGGCCATAAAACAACATTCACCCACCTATTTACTTGAGGCTGTATGGGAGGAGTGAGTGAATGTTGTGTTACCACTTGTTTTTACAGCAGTCAACAATGTTTCATCTCTACCACAGCAGCTTGTAAACAATCCAAACCAGTTGTGTGACATGAGCTAAGTTTCATGTTGTACAATGACACACAATCAGCATGGTAGAAAATATTAAGCATACAGTCTCCATTTTAACAGCTTGATATGAAAAGATGGTGACTTAGGGTCATAATCTACACTGAATGCCCAGAGAGGGTGGGGAAGTGCACTGGAGAAAAAGGTGTGTGTATATGTGTTGGGGTGGGGGGGATGGGAAGTGAAGACCTCCTCCCCCTTTTTTCAGTCCCCCTATGTCAGAATCTCCTCTAAGTGTGTGCATTCACCATGTTTTCTCCGGACATGGGCAGTTTGCACACACACTATTACAATATCCTGGATCCTGAAGCTGAGGAGAGAAATACGACCAGACAAAGACAATTACCTTGAGGTCTCCACATCACGGGCCAGCTTGGTGGGAGGGCTGTGGGCCGGGTGGGCGGAGTAAAGGGAGCTCCGGTCAGGGGAATCCTGGCCGGCAAGGATCTCTTCCAACAGGCCACGATCTAGAGCAGGGACGTACACATGTGAATGTGAACTGCATTGTCAGTAAGTACACCAAGCCTGGGTATAACTTGTTTGGAAAGCAGGTTGTGATCTCAAGTTAACAAAACAAGTGATGTCATCTTAAAAATATCCTACTTTTTTGTGGTTGTGACTCGTATATTGCCGGCTTCGGGGGTCTGGTCCTGGGTGCGGGGGTGTCCAAGGGGGAGGTCCTCAATTCCTCTGTCTCTGACTGATACTTCTCCGACTGACTTCGTAAACTCTGGTCACTGCGACTCTTAGCTGGCACATACAGCTTAGACTTGCTGAAGGCTTTTTTGGACTTTTCCGGTGTGCGTGCCCCTGAGGTCGGAGGTGATCGGGCGGTGCCAGCTGTCGGCGGTGGTGGGGTGCGAGTGCCTCGTCTCTGAGGCTGACCAGCTCTATAGCCCTCAGACATGAACAGTTTAGCCTGACAATGCAAACGTGAATGAAGTTGATTGAGAACACCAATGCCTTGGCCATCCTGGCCATGTTGGTAGTGTCCGACAGCATGCGCAGTGTTACATTTCACAGAATCACAAGGCTATAGCTTTGGTGGTAGACACTTATTTGTAGAAAACAAGCGACTAATATTACATCTACTATAAACAAAGGAGAGAGTGTACTGCAATCTGACTAAATGGGAAAGCCTGGAAATTCGCTGGACTAATCCCAACACAGGAATACTCTATTTGTTAAATAACATTTTTTTCAATCATAAAGTATGAGTGAGTTTGTTTTTACGCCGCTTTTAGCAATATTCCAGCAATATCACAGTGGGTGACACCAGAAATGGGCTTCACACAATGTACCCATGTGGGGAATCGAACCTGGGTCTTCAGCATGACGAGCAAACGCTTTAACCACAAGGCTACCCCACCGTCCCCACGATGTATGAATCTTAACAAGAATCTTAACAGATACAATGACAAGAACATGAACACTTGAAGCCTCCACATCACACCAGCTGCTTATCTCGACACCTATTTCTACACTTTGAGTGTGCGGTCTTCAACATTATGCTTATGTCTGATAAAATATAATTTCTTTACTAGTATGAGAGTAAAATGAACCATCATCTGTTAATGGAAGGGATAATAATAGTTCATTTTGAATTTGTCTCTACATATCTAAGTGAAAAATTCTGTGTGTACCAGGACAAACAGTGAATGTCAGACGAAGTTTTTGTTTATTTCTTTGTTTGTTGTTTAACGCTGCACTCAACAATAGTCAAGCTATATGACAGCGGTCTGTAAATAATCTAGTTTAGACCAGACAATCCAGTGATTGACATCATGAGCATCGATCCTGTTAGTCGCCTCTTACAACAAGCAAAGTCGCCTTTTACGGCAAGCATGGGTTCCCGAAGACCTGTTGTGAAACGTCAGATGAAGTTAAGCAATGCTGGTGTCAGAGAGTATGAGGATCGGAAACCATACAGGACTAACATTCCTCCTCAGATTTGTTTGATTGTTTGTTTGCTTAACACCTCACTCCGCAATATTCCAGCTATATGACGGCAGCTTGTAAATAATCGAGTCTGAACCAGACAATCCAATGATTGATACCACGAGCAACAATCTATGCAATTGGAATATGATGACATGCATCAACCAAGTCAGCGAGAATGACCACCCGATTTCGTTAGACACCTCTTATGACATGCATAGTCAGTCGCCTCTTAGGACAAGTAATGGATTGCTGAAGACCAATTTGAATGCAGATCTTCATGGGTGTCCTTAGAGCTGGACAGGCTTTGTTCTCCTCCCACACAGGTTACATGTTGTGTCCCCAAACCAATTTTTGCTTCTGTTTCACATGGAAGCAAATGGGTACCTGGCAGAATGAGTGAGTGAGTGAGTTTGGTTTAACACCGCTTTTAACAGCATTCCAGTTAGATCGCGATGTGTCAGCTTAATGTGGGAGGAAAGCCCAAAGTGATGCAGGTCTCAGACATTTACCACTTCGGTGAAACCCACGAGCACAGGTATGGTGCTGACAAACCTAGAAATATAATCGGGGCGAACTGGGATTCGAACCAATCATAGGTTTCTGGCGTGCCCAAGGGATGCAACTCTGCACAGCGAATCTCGGCGCCTTAGACGACTGGGCCACCCGTGCCACCCCTGGCAGAATGAGATGATTATGTGGATCACATACTCCCCAGGAGTTGCGTTCATCTAAGTGATCAAGACATTTGTGGAACATGGCTCTGATATCTAGGAATAGTTAGAAACTTGCTGCACCTGCATCTCCAGTTGCTGCTGTTGCAGCTTCTCCAGATGGTCAATCCTCTTCTCCGTCAGGTCCGACACCTGTCTCTCCAGCTCCGCCACACGGCTACTCTCCTCACTAGGGGGAGCCACCTTCGTCTCCACCTTCTGGAGCTCGGTGATGCGGTTCATCAGCTGAGATATCTTGTCCTCCAGCTCATACTGAGCCTGAAGTCAAATGACAGAGGACATTAACACTAAGAAGAAAATTGGAAAATTCATATTTAGTTTGTTCCATGTTCCTATATAGGAAATATGGCTGAAAGACAAATAACGGTTAGTCCTCAGGCAGTTACAACTTTTGGAGGAGTCAGTGTTCATTCTGGTTGCCCAAAATGGTGAGGGGGCACTTTAAAAACAGCCAAAGACATAGACAAGTACTTTCTATAATTAAATGGTCATTCCAAGAAGACACTAGCCAATAGCAGACCAGTCACTTTACATAATTTGTTTTGGATTAGATTTATAACATATGCTTCAAAATCCTTTTGTTTCTGTGATCCAACGTGCTTATGTACATGGTATAGAGAGCTTTAACCATGCCACATAAGTCAGTCGTAACTGCAGCCTCGTACTGCAATTGACACATCAGCATCAAAGCCTGCCAACAAAGCTCCTCACAGCATGCGATGAATTCTACTGATCAGGAAACCATGCACTGACAAGCTGCACATACATAAAACTTCTCGAGTCAGAACTGAAATAGATGTGTCATGCTCGAGAATGAAGACTGAAGGATCGATAGTCTAATGACATTTGAAAGTGTACTGCCAGGGTGAGAACCAACCTTAATGAATGGTTGGGCTGCAGCTACGGCGGCAGTGGCAGCTACCGCGGCGGTGATGCACTCCGACGTCTTCTCCCCAGTCTCTTGTTTCTCTCCCTGGGAGGGGGCCGAGTTGTGTTTGACGACAAACTTCGGCTGCACCATCCGCCTCACGGGTCCGATCTGCTCACTCCTGTGACGGGACGAACATGCGTTAGTAAAGCACCATCTTCCCTCGGTACGAGACAGAACACAAACAACAAAAACTTCCCCGTTCCATGCATCATCATAAATCAAACCATCAGCAGAATGAGGTTTGCTATCAACCAAACTCAGGCTTATTATCCCATGGAGAAACCGGGACACTTACCCAGTCCCCACTGCTTGATGACCTATCCAAAATCAGATTGGGGGGGGCAATCTCATTAAAATCAGATCTTAGTTCTCGCTATCACTAAACAAAGATCTGAGGACATCCCATTACGGGTCACGTCAGAACGACCTTTCATCCAACCAATCAGAGCGTCGCTTATGAGATCATGAAAGTGAAAGTCGGAATGTGTTTTCTTATCATGCAGCCACCATATATTTAACACGGGGAATTCCGAACGACAGTTATGGGTTTTATGATTATATCCATACAATCTAGGCCATCTATAAGCCATTCCAGAATGTTCTTCTTATTAGTTTTAAATTGTTTAATCGAGAATACGTCAAAATATGTTTCGAAGCGTAGTCGCCAGTTTGAAACTAGTGTCGTAAAGCTCAAGAAAGCTGCCATCTGATTGGCCAATGTCGATTTCTTGTCAGTCATTTCACTGGTCGGTCAAAATTTCGCGAAACATCGTTTTTGACGTGATCCGTAATGGGATGTCCTCAGATCTCTGTTTAGCAGTAGCGAAAACTAAGATCTGATTTTACTGAGAATGGATTGGGGGGGTTACCAGTACATCTTATGACTTAGCATTGGTCGTATCCAACTAGTCGGATGTCATTCCAGACTTGTGGTTACATAAAATAACTAGATTTGGGGAGAAAACAACTAGTTCTAGATTTTTCCCTAGTCTCAGACTAACGGACTTTTGGACGTGCCTATCCCTGCATGATTGAATGTTTCTGAACATCACAGCATGGAGCATTCCCCATGCTATCAATCACTGGTTTGTATGGTCAAGGGGTCCATTGCACAAAGCGATCTCAGCGCTAAGGTGACCGTAACTCCCATACTTTAACATAGGTCCTCGATCATTTTGGGCTAGGGTCGCCTTGTGGAACAGATCCCAGGCTGATTGGTAGAATCTAATTAAATAGTGACATTTTGACTGCCGATTAGACACCAGTAACTCACAGTAAGTACCATGTGAGACGAGACAAGTAGAGTTGGGTACACATCACCTTTTCCCCAAAGCCTCCTTGGCCATCCTTTGTTTGTCTGTCAGCCTGAACTCCGAGATGAAGACTTCACCCTTCCCTCCATGCTGCCCCGCCTCTGTATCATGGTGGGTCAGAGCTCCCTGGCGTAGACCGTTCAACTACAAGTACAACAAAGGTCAGATAAAAAACAAAGTATAGAAATATGAACTCATGAAAAAAAACATGGGGAAATCCTTCCATAATATCCATACAAAACACATCACGGATGGCTAGAAGATGCCATTTGGAGCTGAGAGCGCCACCTATAAAAGAGGATTCATTTACTCCTTTGTATTTTTATGTGTATACAGCTTGTGAATTGAATTTCATAAACTTTGTACACATGTACAATTGAACATATGAATTAAGATCTACCAGGCTGAAAAGAATTGTGTTTCTGTAATTATGTTTTGTCAGCAAATATTCATCTCTATGAAAACAGGAGTGAAAGTCCTAAAACAAAGGCAGCTGAATTTGTCATCTCTAGAAAAAGGAGTGGTGGGGTAGCCTAGTGGTAAAAGTGTTCACTCATCACACCGAAGGCCCAGGTTCGATTCCCTACTTTGGTACAAAGTGTGGAGCCCATTTCTGTTCCCCGCCGTGATATTACTGGAAACTGCTAAAAGCAGCGCAAATATATACTCACTCACTCACATCTAGAAAATATAACAAGGATAACTGTTTGCAATCTCTAAATATTATAAACAAAAGCTCACTTGTTGCCTTGATAATTACATTGTAAATCACATGGTTATTGCCATATATATGATAACGATAGGATGTTTCTGAGATAACTTCAGGCTGATTATGCCAAGGGACATAACTCTATTACCACAAACAATTTAAACAATGCATCAGACACTACATGCTATTAAGGGCCAGAAATTGTGAGTTCACATGGCTTTAACCTCCTCCATGTGTTCCACCATGAACAAAATCAACAGCTGCAGCACATGCATGAGTGTAGCAGTCATGGGTTATCTCCCCTGTTGCTTGTTTTTTCTCACCTTATTAAGTGCCAAAAATCGTGAGGTCACATGACCTTTCCCTCCTGCGTGTGCTCCAGAGTTGACCGAGTCGTCAGATGATGTTCCTGTAGAGATGTTTGTTGCTGACACTGTCACAATCCTCTCTGGGACAGTGACAATCTCAGGCTGGGAGCTGGCTGTGGAACTGCTCACATTACCTGATGACACATCATATGGAGCTATTAAACCATGCAGCAACACAGTGTATTTCAAAGCAAGAGATTTTAAGAGTCAGAACTGGCAAGAACACACGATTCTTTCATATGACTAAAGTTAATCCGTCACGCCATTTTGAATAGTATATATTTCCTAAAATGTGTATGTATTGTTTGTAGTTAAACGCCGCACTCAGCAATATTCCAGCTATATGACGGCAGTCTGTAAATAATCCAGTCTGGACCAGACAATACAGCGATTGACATCATGAGCATCGAACCATGCAATTTGCATACGATGACACGCATCAATTAAGTCACTGAGCCTGACCAACCGATCCCGATAGTCTTTCATATGACTACAGTTAATCCATCACACCATTTTGAATAAAATTTCCTAAAATTTGTAATGAATGCAACATGTACAACTGATTTGTGGACCATACAACTTAAAATGTCCACCATGGTAAGGACACACCATTAAAAACTCCTATAAAAAGCTCCAAATCTAACAAGCCCTCTGAATAAATTGAACATGTTTAACATTGGACAAAGCAACTAAGGCTAGCAGGAAGTGCAAAATGTTATTTCTCGAAAATCCTCCAAAAATCACTTTAACATGTTTAATCTGATCCCATGTTAACATGGTTAATTTCATCTTATTTTTCGTAATCACTTGGAAATCTTAATTTGCATCAGGTCTCTTCATCATGTTCATTACAATAGGGGGCACGGGTGGCCCAGTCGTCTAAGGCGCCACGTTTCGCTGTGCAGAGTTGCGTCCCTTTGGCGCGCAAGAACCTATGATTGTGGGTTCGAATCCCAGTTCGTCCAAATTATGTTTCTAGGTTTGTCAGCACCATACCCGTGCTCGTGGGTTTCAACGAAGTGGTAAATGTCTGAGACCTGCATCACTTCAGGCTTTATCTCCACATTAAGCAGACACGCCCCGATATGACTGGAATACTGTTAAAAGCGGCATTAAACCCAACTCACTCACTCACTCATTACATTAACATGTACAATGATCATAAACAAGTTGATGACATATGTTTGACATTGTCAGCCTTAGACTAGTCAAGAAGACTAGTGGAGACCTTATTTCACTGGTCCTCTGAGTTTGTTGCTTGTCCTGCTTCAACAAGGCAGAAACGTTTTCCACGTTTTCATTTTCTATCAGTTAGATTCAGTTTTAATTTGTAGCAAAACTGATTATAGCCCTCAAATCCAACAAGCCAATGACTACTAACATTATTGGATTTTTGCAAGTTACAAGAGTTAACAGTTACTTTGAAAAATGAAAAATAATGTTTGATGATATTCCCACCTGCACTTCCTGTTTTCACTGACCCATCGTCTGAGGGCTGTGATATCAGACTGACATTGACAATACGCTCTCCACTTGAGGCAGGGAAGTGTTTCTCCACTGGAAGCTTTGTCCTGTCCTCCTGCAGGACCTTGTCGGAACTACTGTGGGAAGGCCGGGTCTTCCCTTCCTGACCACTCCAGTGTGCGCTGGGAAAGGGACGCGAGATACCTTTACTTGAAGGCACTGACACATTAGAAGCAGGTCTGGAAGTTTTCACTTTGTCCGACGGCATTGATTCATTAGATGTATGTTTCCCACTCTGTATCTTAGATGATGCTGACATGTCAGAGTTTGAGCGTGAGTAGGCTGAGGATGTTGCTGGAGGTCTTGATGGTGCTTCTTGCTGCCTCGACACAAGTGGTGGTCCACATTCTGACTCTCGAGGTGAGATGATTTCTCTCAGCTGCTTCCTTGACACCTTCACCTTCTGAGCTCCAGAGGTGTTGAAGTTGTCCAAGTTCCGAGCTGAATGTGTTGATGCTATGCTAGTATTCAAACTTCTGTTAGCCCTGTCACTTGGGTCAGCCAGAGTTGAATTTATGAGTACATCACTGGCTGTGGTACTGTTGTCGGATTCATTTCCAAGTGCAGCGTTCTTCCCACCTGTTTCTATACCTCTCCTGTCACCAGACACAGGCTGTGATCTGCCAATGCCACTTTCAGTCTGTAAGTGTTCAGAGAGGTCTTTACTACGCAACAAAGTTTTGGATTTGTCCAGGTCGGAAGATGCCTTGCTGCTCACAGATCTTTGAGAAGCAGGTGAACCATCATGTGAATCTCGTGATTTCTCAGATCCCTGTGACTTGGTCGACTTGTCAAGAGCACGCACAGCAGCATCTGTCACAGACAGCAACTCCAAGATGCTGCTGTGTGTGTCATGAACATTCATATTGTTTTCAACCTCCATTGTTAGCAAATCATCTGCCTTGGAATCTTGACCGTTTCATTTTCAAAATTATGATTTGATGTAACTGGCATGATACATCCCTGCAAACAGATAAACAGACAAATATTTAAGGCAGAAACTTCAAATGATATGATGTCCATAGGAAAACTGTTTTAAAGTGTGTCATTAGTGGAACAATTGTGAATGGATAAAATAATAGCAGGGTTATGCTGTGAACATATCATATTCCAAATTTTGTTTCAGAGCACATCTACATCATGTACATCCGACAGTGTACACTATCGAGTGAACAATAACATTTTAGTTTTGTTTGGCAGATGTACTAAAGAGATATACCAAGCAGAATCCACTGACACTAGATCTTGTTGACAGAATACAGAATTACTTTAGCAAATACTCTTTTACAAGCTGATATCAGATTGGCTCAAATACCCATGCATCCTTCATTCTGTTCAGCAGTCAAAGTTTGTTCAGGGTTCACCTGCCTAGACTTTTGTCAGAACTTGACGGAGAGAGGTAGGCTTTCAAAGGAAAAGATTTTGACTTGGCTCAGACCATCTGACACTCATGGCCGTCCTAATAAGTATGATTCAAGTCATTAAGACACCACTTTGTTTAAATGTTAACTCAAATGTTATGACATGTATCAATCTAGCAATTAATGATTGCCATGATTATAAAGAGACAATGTTTAAGTTCCACCCACATCATACGGAGTACCGTCAGCATAGTCTTAGGCTGATATGAAACTGTGGTAACATATCTCTGTACTGCTCCCTATAAACATGACCAAATATTCTTATTTTGACATTGACTTGCCGCCACACAGAGCTACGGACAGAGTAGGAAGCAAAATATGATGCAGTACTAAGACCGATATCTCCCCCAACAAAAATACAAGACCAGTCCCTAACATAGACCATTTGTTTCCCTTGTTAACAGGTGCATCATTCTATGGTTTGGAGGATTGTCAAGGCGTTGACATCAACATATTCACATGGGACCGTGACAAGTTTGACATCGGTTGCCACTCCAGTCGAGGCCTATGGGAAACGAGTAAACAATGTTCACAGCCATAAATTCTATTACTTTCGGGTTTGAGTGCCTCATACATTAAGTAGCCTTAAGTCATTTTAGTGTCAGAGTACAAAAAAGACAAGAATAGTAAGAAATAATACTTGCCACTGAGATGTAATCCATAAAATTTTCTCATTGACTTATATTTGCCTCTCTTTTGCGGCCATGTTTGTAAACTATGTATGCGTTTTGTTAAAGTAACTGTGATTGGCTATTACTTTCATATACGACAGTGTCGTAATTGGTCACGATGATAACTTTGGCATAACGTCACATTTATATATACTATTATGGGCTCTGTATATCATATATGAAATAAACATAACCATTCCTACTAACACCATCTTAATTATGTAAACTATAGTTTACGACTTGCAATGGCAGCCAATGAAACACGACATTACAAATTCTTTTCTAACTATCCTATTTTCGGTAGTTTCAGCTGCATGCCGTAACATGTGTTGATGTTTGTTTTCTTTGACTTTATTGAAGGTATTTTGTAACTCGAACTACTTTAAATCAGTCTTTTTGGTGTAGGTATCTTCCCATACCTAACTCTTCATGGCGTCGAGTGACCCAAATCAAATAGGTACCAAAGTAATGTTTACAACCGACCGAATGAATAATGACCTCTAGCGGTCCTGATCACTGATCAGATCAGTTGGAAGCAGACGCTCCAAGTTCCAACACATTGCGTTATCACTGATTACACTTGCGCAATCGTAACAATAAAAGAGTTATCTTATTGTGCATTTTAAATGGTGTATATCTATGTATGAAACTATTGTATGAAAAGTTGCAACATCCCATAATATCTAAAAATATTTATCTTCTCTACAGTGTCAATGTAAGGTGTGTATTAGTTGTTCTGGGTTATGAATGTGAATAGGGGTGACATCCTCAGTGTCTCTTTCATGGTTATGTCATGTTAATCTTTGTCCTATGACACCCATTTTTTGATAACATGTCATACAACATTTCACTGGTGTTACTGTAAACCGGTAAACCCCTCTCCCCCCATCCGTTCCCTGTTTAATATCATCCCGTAAGAAAAGTTGGCAGATTTGTGCTGTCTGATTTACATTGCACTACTACATCTTTGATTGGCTATATATCATTTCATGATTTAAAAATCTTTAAACCAATCTCTTCCTTATCAAGTTAATTACTTACCTCCAAATATGCATGCTCTGTTTCATCGTTCATCGAAAGTGAACATGGAATAAGCAGATGAGAAAATACGGTAACCACAACTAAACAACATTAGGCCATGTTTGTACATTTGACAACTTGTACATTTCTATGCCAGCAGGGGGCACAGGTGGCCAAGTCGTCTAAGGCGCCGCGATTTGCTGTGCAGAGTTGCGTCCCTTGGGCACGCCAGAAACCAATGATTGTTGGTTCGAATCCCGGTTCGCCCCGATTATGTTTCTAGGTTTGTCAGCACCATACCCATGCTCGTGGGTTTCACGAAGTGGTAAACGTCCGAGACCTGCATCACTTCGGGCTTTCCGCCAATATTAAGCTGACACGCCGTGATATAACTGAATAATGTTGAAAGTGCCATTAAACCCAACTCACTAACTATGCTAGCAAATTATATTTGAAAATAGCATGATACTGCAAGCAAGCAGTTTACCACAATGGCATGAAAATGTGCCAACAGCATTAAAGTGATGAAGGTCATTGATGTTTACTTTTACTGTGGCTTTAGCAATAAGATACTGTTCACATGATGACTTTCAGTGACTAGTCTTGATCGAGATGGCAGCAGCCCCTGGCGGTTTCCCTCAATTGGATCCCGAGAGCACAGTTAAACAGGTCAGTTTGCTTCATAGTATTATATGAGCATTAAAAAATAAATCAGTATGTCAATTTCAATAAATTTCAAACTTCAAGGAACAATCTGTGTTACTTCTGATAATTGGCAGGTGAACTGAATGTCTTTGTCTTCAAACTTATATCCTTACGAGACATATATTGCCATGTACCATCTTCTGTTTGATGCAACTTATAGTCAAGTTTGACCCTGGCATTATTCTTATCTTTGACAGTTCCGTGAATTTTTGTCTTCCTACAACAAACTTTCTGAGCAGTGTTTCCAGGATTGTGTTCATGACTTTACCACCAGGAAGGTGCTGGACGGAGAGGTAGGCGTGATCGTCATCAATGGCAGAAAGTGACAATGTCGACATGGTTCAACAAGAACATATCTTTCAAATAGTTCACAAGGATAACTATCTCGGTTTACAGACTTTTTGAAATATGTACATAATTGTGATGCCAATGAATAAATTAATAAATAGCCTTAAGAAATTAAGTTGGCATTTAGTGTGGGCTAGTCTGGTGGAGGTGGGGTAGCCGGGTGGGTAAAGTTTTGGTTTGTCATATTGAAGACAAGTTTTGTTTCTCCATGTGGGCATAGTATGTGAAGTCTTGTTTCTGTTCTCTCTCAGGTGTGATGTGGCTGGAATATTTGTAAAAACGTCAGTAAGCCCTATGTCTTACGATAATTGCTTGTTTCTCCTATCAGAGTAGCTGTTCAACAAACTGCTTGGAGAAGTATCTGAAGCTGACTCAGCGGATCTCACAGCGCTTCCAGGAGTATCAGATGACGCACTCTGACGCAGGATCTACCATGACACAGATGGCATCTGGTGGCAACTGATGAGATAACAGCAGCCTGAAGGGGAGATAACTGTGTTGAAGGATGCAGGTCCATGTTCCACCTATATTGCATCCGCTTGATGATTCATCCATGGGAAAGACATTGCATCTGAGAATTTATGACTTCATAACTTTATGGATCAGTCATATCCAAAATATTGACTGTTTTGATATTGTTATCTTTGTGTTTTATAATGAATTTAGAAACACTCTTAAATCAAAAGGAAGACTAGTTCCTGCAAAATTGTTTTCCTGGCTGGTTCGTTTCCGGTCCTTTAGACCACTCTTTGTCAGAATAAGTCTCTCAACAAGGCACAAATTACCCTTACAACATTTACGAGTAATGGTGATGGGAGCATGGTTTACATATTGGCAAATGAAATGGGTTGTTGCTGTATTTCGTCACAGCGCTGTGACAAACAATTCAAAATGTTCTGTTTACTAAGTCTAAAAATTATCTATTTGGCCAAAAAAAATATATATGATGCTTTGAAAATATCTGCTGCTACACTGTGGGAGAATATCCCATGAGTGTCATTTATGGTGGAATAATCGTTCTAAGTACGTGGCATTGACCAGTTTGAGAAACCTGCATGCCGGTGGCCGATGTAGGTGGAAGCCAGGGAGCAGTGCAACATGGGAAATGTGTGTGATGGTGCTTTGTAGCTGTGTGAATGGATAGTGTATGGATGCATTTGTCATAATTGTAATGTTTCGATAGAAAAGTGTGATAACATTGTCACATATATTTCTGTGTGCAAACATGTCAAATGTAACATACTTCATGTGTCCAGTTGTTTTGTCCAAGACAAATACATGTAATCAGAATAAAATTGCTGATGATCAGACACTGTTGTTAGTTGTCGTTAGAACCCTGAAGATCGGGGTAGAATAGGTCTTCAGCAACCCATGCTTGCCGTAAAAGGCGACTATGCTTGTCTTAAGAGGCGAGTAACGGGATCGGGTGGTCAGGCTCGCTGACTTGGTTGATGCATGTCATCGTATCCCAATTGCGTGGATCGATGCCCATGATGTCAATCACTGGATTGTCTGGTCCAGACTCGATTATTTACAGACCGCCGTCATATAGCCTGAATATTGCTGAGTGCGGCTTAAAACAGCAAAACAAACCAAACTAGTTGACATTATTTGTCATAAATAAACATGCAGACACTGACAAGAACAGGTGTTGTGTCAGAGAAATGATAAAATGCAGCAAAGAAACCACTCATTTCCTCATTAATTAAGAAAGTTCAGGGTACAATGTATATCGATAAAAGTCAGTACATGTGGATATCATACATTTACTAATACTCCATTCAGCACCTACCACCTCCATGGTCCAGTGGATAGAGCATCTGCTGGGATAGTGGAGGTTGGTGCTTCAATCTTCAACCATGTTATACGAATGGACGTTAAACAAACGTACTTGTTGACCAAGATAGTGCCTGGCATTAAGGGAATAAAACATGGAGTTGGTATAGTGTTTGTTATGTATCCTTGTTAAACTGGGGCAAGGTATCTCGGTGGGGTAGCACTATAAAATCGGCATCAGTCAAGACTAGTACGAGCAGACTCACAGACACACACAGCCATCACTATATAAGTGCAGTATTCTTTGAGGCAACATTAAACCCCATTTCACCTCATCCACCATTCCACATCTGTTATTTTTTTTCCCTTGGTGATGCCTGGAGAGCACTGGTCCCCCACCTGTGATTAAAGGAGGGAGACTACAATGGTTTTCAGGCTTGGTGACTTAGTTGATTGTGTGTTGTTACAATAAGGCATGGGAAGTTGTTCATGATGTCAACCACAGGTTTGTCTGGTCCAGAATCAGTTATGTTTTTTTTTTTTTTTTTGCTTGTTTGTTGTTTAACACCACACTCAGCAATATTCCAGCTATATGACGACAGTCTGTAAATAATCAAGTCTGGACCAGACAATCCAGTGATTGACATCATGAGCATCAACCCACACAATTGGGAAACTATGACATGCATCAACCAAGTCAGTGAGCCTGACCACCTGTTATGTATAAGTTGCAGCATTAAACAACATTTATGAACACATTTATGCATCTGATGACTGTTTTCTTTTACAAAACCTCGGGAGTGTACCCCCTGTGATATACAGTTGTTTGCAGCTACAGAACTGTTTTAAGGTTTGCTTGGAACTTGACTGCCACCATCAGTGATTTTCTTCTGTCTGGTTTGTGGAGATTATTTTCACAAAACGATGTCCTTCCATGGACATCTTCTAAGTGGCCCTGGGTTATTCCTTTGGCTAGGCATGAGAAGGTGAAAGGAAAAGAAAAATTGGTGACACTTTATCGAGTGTAATTAATAATCTCATAATTAAACAAGCTATACAGTGGGGCCCTGGTTCCTGGTCAGAACAGGTCCCCAACTACTTATGCTGTTTGTAAGAGGCGACCAAACGGATCAGGTCAGACTCAGTGAATTGGCTGATTGGATGTCATCTCACCCAAATGGTGTGGATCATGCTCGTAATACAAAAAACACTGGATTGTCTGGTCCAGAATTGAATATTTGTAGGCCGAGGTCATATTGCTGAATGGCCTTAAACAACAAACGAACAAAGCTTTGACAAGTTTTTGGTCACGATTCGTCCAAGGTCAAGGTCAGTGTTAAGGTTTTGGTAAAACATTTGGCCAGTTTCTTCCGAACACATGCCAGTCTCTGGCACATATCGGAACACAGGTCTTCAGTACTTCTTGTTTGTCATAATAGTGGAATGCAATGGTGATCGGGTTGTCACGGATACTGTTCAGTATAGCAATATTACTGGACATGATATCTGCGAAACCATGGGTACTTGACACGAGGTCTTCACCCATGTATTGGTCTTCGTTATTCAACGACCGGCTCTAACCATCTATGCCAATACTCATAGCACCGAACATGTCACAAACAACAACAATATAAGAATACCTAGATGAGATGACAATACGTCTTTTCAGAATCTGTTTTTCAACACACAAGCGGTCATGTGTATGTCAACATCTACACAGAGGTCTCCACGTGTTCCAGTGTTTTGCCTGGCTGTGCATACATCAGTGTAGGAACCTAACACCTAACTCGTGGTCTTAAATCAGCGGTTTTTAAAAAATCACATTTGGACAAGGTAAACGACTTTTGTTTTTGTTTTTTATAACGCCGCACTCAGCAATATCCTGGCTATATGACGGCGGTCTGTAAATAATCGAGTCTGGACCAGACAATCTAGTGATTGACATCATGGGCATCGATCCACGCAATTGGGATACGATGACATGCATCAACCAAGTCAGCGAGCCTGACCACCCGATCCCGTTACTCGCCTCTTAAGACAAGCATAGTCGCCTTTTAGGGCAAGCATGTGTTGCTGAAGACCTGTTCTACACGATCTTCACGGGTCAGGTAAACGACTAAATGGGGAAATAACAAGGTGTATTGAAATATCACACGTCTTTATTACTGTGCGGAGTTGTGTGTATATACAATTTGCAGTGTTGTAAGCTACATATATATCATATATTTCAAAACTTTGAAAACTTAAACAAGATTTTATTTCAAAATAGACTCAGATTGAAAAATGGTATGTCACACTTTTGATTGCAACAAACAAACTGTCAAAATAATTTACAAAAAAAAGGGACATTGCTTACAAATATTTACAAATACAAACATTATCGTGAAAACAAACACAATTGCACTTGCAGCGAATACAAATCAAAAACACACATCAATGAATAACTAGATATGATGTACTCTACAAAACAGTTACAATCATTAAGAACAAAATAATGGGAATTTAACAAAACAGACTGTTTGAACACATCAAATCAATAAGATTTGTTATTCTTGTTCCTGGCTTTTTTTAATAATAACACGTTTTATTTCAAACGGTAACTGACAAGAGCTTTTCAATTTTACACGAGGTCTGCTCGTTGTACATATTTACCAAAACAAAAATGATAATACTGTTCGAGGCGTTGTCAACCAAATTCACTCACTCACTCACTCTCTATTTCAGAACCTGACCCGTACTAAGTGAAAGTCACTTTTACCCCGCTTTGTAGCACCAAGTATTACTAATACAAACATCTATTACTGGCCAATATATACATATGAAGTGCATTGAAATATATATTTCATGGATACAGTCCGAAAGAATAGCCGTAGGATTGTAATACATTGCAGAACGCTCACGTTGACCCCCAGCTCTTGGAATTCAATGAATGGGTTGCAGCCGGGACTTGTTCTACAGTAATTGTTAGCGCTACAGCCTGCAATAATCTAGCTGTTTCCGGAAAGCAGGCGAATGACCCATGGCGTGGGAAACGACGACACGTATGTCACAGAGCTAACCAGATCCCCGTCAGTCCGTCGGGTCATGCGACTGTTAGAATTCAAGAGTAATGATATTCAACATGCTTTCTCACACATGGTGCAGCGATCCCATGCTTTGATGTCTGAAAAATTTAACTCTTCTGTCACATTACCACTTCACCTACATGACAGTTCGTACGTTTTGCCAACAGTTCAATGTGTACAGTTTTCAGTCCAGAAGTAACTCTTAGGCGTCTTGGGCTATAACACCTACAAAGTATATGAGACTATTGCTGTTGAGACACGTCACACGACCTTGTGTTGACGTTGATGACAGGTCGCCTTATGTTGACGTTGATGACAGGTCGCCTTGTGTTGACGTTGATGACAGGTAGCCTTTCGTTGACGTTGATGACAGGTCGCCTTGTGCTGACGTTGATGACAGGTCGCCTTGTGCTGACGTTGATGACAGGTCGCCTTGTGTTGACGTTGATAACAGGTAGCCTTGCGTTGACGTTGATGACAGGTCACCTTGTTTTGACGTTGATGACAGGTCGCCTTGTGTTGACGTTCTCGTGCTCAATTCCGTATTGTCCAGCTGCCATGACTTTCGTCCCATGTTGGTGCCCATTTCCGGTGATCACGTTGCTATGTCCGGTCAAGGTGACATTGGTGGCCATTTCCGGTCAACATGTCCTTGTTGCCCATTTCAGAGAACCTGCCCATATCCCATCAAGGTGACCTTTCTAGTCAAGTCTATGCAATGTAGTTTTTGTCTTGGTGCAATCTGCTCTTATCTTTACTAGACTACAAAACCGGAGTTGGCAAACGACTAAAGTGCTCATTTGAAGACATTTAAACTTTGGATTGTCGCTTTACCCGCAGTAAAATACCTAACTGAAATCACAATTTTTCCAATACTCTTCCAGTACTGTACTTTCCATATGATAACAATACACTTGTCACCAGCGTGATATATCTATAAAACCTACCAATCATAAGCACCTGTTCTAAAATGGGGAATTGTATTGTCAATCAAACACACCGTACATACCCACACTAATTTCATAGAAACAGATATATAGCGTCAGTTTCTCCCCCGTCCATCACACAGGGAACCGGATCACAATTTGAACATCTATCTACCCTGTTCACGAGGAGCGATGACAATGCACTTAAAACGCTCTTGCTTTTAACTCAAGAGCATTAATTTACATATGGGTGGATGAGATCAGGCGACAGGAGGCTGCAGACAGGGCTAAATCAGGAGTAGAGAGCGGCGCGAAGGAGCTGAAAACAGTAAATGTACGGTACAAAATCTGGCAATATATTCCTATGTCCTAAAATGGAACAATATTATGAGTATACTCTGTCATGCATTACTTCACATATGTTACACGTGTAGGATTTTCCTGAACCACCGATGAGTGAGTGAGTGAGTGAGTGAGTTGGGTTTAACGCCACTTTTAACAGTATTCCAGTTATATCACGGCGTGTCAGCTTAATGTGGGAGGAAAGCCCGAAGTGATGAAGGTCTCAGACATTTACCACTTCGGTGAAACCCAAGAGCACAGGTATGGTGCTGACAAACCTAGAAACATAATCAGGACGAACCGGGATTCGAACCCACAATCATAGGTTTCTGGCGTGCCCTAGGGACGCAACTCTGCACAGCGAATCGCGGCGCCTTAGACGACTTGGCCAGCCGTGCCCCCCGAGTCACCGATGAGGACAGCCCCGGTGAGGACGCCTTCATAAATAATAACTGACTATTCACATTATTATTCACACTTTGATAACTGATATATCCTACAACAACGTCGCTCTCATCATGTTGTATGTTGATACCAGGGCCTCGTTCCACAAAGCTATCTCAGCGCCAAGACGATCGTGGCTCCCATACTTTAACATAGACCAAAGACAATCGTATGGCTCAGATCGCTTTGGGGAACGGGACCTTGTGGCATCTGATCTACACACTGTGAGGATCTCTCCGTGTATACAGAACATACCTTGTCGAGAGTCTTCGTGTCCGAGCTCTTTACATCCGGGCTCTCAAACTTTTCTGAAATTGGAAGAGGGGCAACTTTCTCATATACCTCACTATTAAAATAAATGCCAAGTGTCTTCCCAGTCAAATTTCTGGACTGAATTTAGCAAGGTACAACTATTTTATATGATGTTACATGGTTAAGCATCAATTCCTAGAATGTCCACACTCACCTATGAGATTCGTGAGTCTGACTATACACATGATGAAGTCGCCGAAGTCCATGTTGCCGTCCCTGTTGACGTAGCGCAGCACCAACGCCTGTAGGGTGTCGTTACTGATTCGATAACCTGATTGAACCAATGAAACTATTAAACGGATAGTCACATAGACTTCACATGAGACCTTAACACCAGAAGGATTTACGAGCGTTTACAGAAGTAATTTTCTGCATATAAAGAATCAGTATTCAGTTCTTTCATCACCTCTCCATATGATTGACCCCTTGTAATAAAAAGAGCCATATTTTGCGGTTAAATAAAGATAAAGTGTACATTATGATTTACTATATACCAGATGTAATCTGTCATCATGTCTGCATAATAAAGATACATTTTTTGTAAAGAGTGCATTCGTTTCATTGTTGTTTTACGCCCCACTCAGCAACATTCGAGCCATATCAAAGCGGACTGTAAATAGTTGAATCTGGACCACATGAACCAGAGATTGATATGAGCAGCGTTCCAAGCCGTCGGGATACGATGGCATACAATCAACCAAGTCACCGATCCTGACAACCCATCCATTTAGTCGACTCGTACGACCAGCATAGTTTCCTGACAACTATTCTAACCCGAATCTCCAGTAGTAAAGACACGACTACCCACCGAGCAGGTTGAGGAAGGGCCTGAGGTAGTAGGAGCTCAGTTTTCCTTCTTTGTCGGCACCACTCGCCTCGAAGCATGCCTACAATGACACATGTACATAATAACAGCATTGTGTGCAATCGGAACAACTAAGTTTACCTTGGTGATCTCCTCTCAGGAAATATGATTACAACAAAAACCCAGGCCTGACTGATTCTCACCAGGGGGCTGATGGAGCAGAGTATATGTACCAGGGCCCTGTTCCACAATGCGATCTTAGATCTACGACTGTCAATGTCATCGAAAGTCAATGGTAAAGTATAGGAGTTACGACCATCTTAGCGCTAAGATCGTTTTGTGGAACAGGACCCTGGTGCATATACTCTGCTCCATCAGACCCCGGGTGAGAAGCAGTGATTTTGTTTGAACCAAATGCAAGTGATACGAGAGGTGGAATCTGATTGGTCAATAGGAGGGACATAGAAGGGACATAACTCGTAAAAGCCACTGATGGCGTTACAATCGAGCCCAGACATTCCAGCCTAGTCCGGCAAGGGTGGAAACTCGACTTTTACAGTCAGTTAACTCCCTTGCCTCGGGAAGATGGCGTATTCCTGCTATGTCATGATGTCCTGTAAATAATAGAGTGTGGACCAGGTGAACCTGTGGGTTAAGGCATGACCAACGATCTACATAATCGGGGTATGATGACAGGCAATCAGCCAAGTCATTGAACCTTACCATTTTAGTATGCGTGTGGTGCTGGGGATGTATTCTGGCCCTGAAGAAAGGGGTGTGTTATTGAGGATAGGGAGTATGGGCGTTGAAGAAGGTGATGTGAAATTGGGTTTACGTCGCGTTCAAGATTATTACACTTATATAGCGACGTGCATGTACATGTGTGCGTGTGTGTGCGCGTGCGTGCGTGTGGCTGCTTGTACTAGTCCGGACTAATGCCGATCTTTTTAGTGCTAGCCCACTGAGTTACCATGCCGCAGTTTAACATGAATACCCTACTCAGACACAGTATACGGGCCCTGAGCCGACCAGTCCTTGTTTTAGCTCCTTAATGCCGAGCGCCAGGCAGGGTAACAACAAGTACCATCTTGTAACGTATTTCGGCATGACGCGGCCGGGGATCGAGGCCTCGGAGGCAATCCGCTGTTGAAGAAAGGGACGTGTTATTGTGAATTGGAAATATATGGGGATTTCACTTCGGTGTTGAAGAAAAGGACATGTGATTGTGTAGAGGGAGTGTTGGTCTTCACGTCAATGTTGAAGAAATGGTGTGTGCTTGTCTGTAAGTAGTATGTGGCTTGTTGTACAGGGCATCAGGGCATCAGGGCGGGTGTACCTTCCAGTCCAGTAGGTGGCGGCACAGGTCCTTGTACCCCTTGAAGTCCAGGCTGCCGGTCATCTGATGCTGGTGAGGTCAAGGCGAAACAATCACAGGAGCTGACCTTCACAACATAAATATGACCCTTCTACTTGTGTAACCCCGTCAAGTCAAAAGGTCACTTTCATAAAAGTGACTGACAGCCCATATTGTCAGTAACAAGTCCTTACTTCTGTTTGTACGAGCTGTATGAAAGCTGCCTGTTTGGGACGTGTCTGGTCCATTATTCAAATCAGGTGTTATTTTATCAGAGAAGCGTTTGCATCAGGTTCTCAATAATTTTGTTTCGTTTTTCATGTATTGTTTGACCTTATGTTTATTCACGACATGTGCTAAATCAAAGCAGGCTTATTTTGTAGAATTTACGGTAGTTAAGGTGTTTTAAACTGCGCCATTCTATATTTCACACACACTGTGTCTACAATATACGTGACTGCGGCGCTCTGTGTAGCGCTTCCATGTACAGTATCGTGTTTACAGAATGATTAGATAAATGACGGTGCATTCGTCACCACTCGCCCCTTTCCGTATAACACGAGTTGGTCACGAATGATGACGGTGGTAACTTCATCCGACTCGGCGTAAGGATACATCCAACATGGCGATCATGCTCCGACAGGCGTCAAGTGAAAACCCCGAGAACGTGAACTCTGAAAGATGATTATTAAAAGATCAGCCACATGAGTGAGTGAGTATGGTTTTACGCCGCTTTTAGCATTATTTCAGCAATTGGGACATGATGACATGTAATCAACCAAGTCACCGATTCTGACCACCCGATCCATTTAGTCGCCTCTTACGACATACCTAAAATCCACGCATCGTTTCATTCCCCACTATCCAGTTTATAGTATCTCCATTGATAAACACCCAGGACCCATTCACTGCTTTATTTTGAAAGTGACGTCATTATCTCTCGCATCATTAACATAGCATAGAATTTCTTTCGCACGGGAGTGTAATCTGATTGGGCATTACACGTCATGCCATTGGAATCGGACGAGGTAATCGAGAAGGTGGCAAACTGCAAGATAGATCTTTGTTTGTTGTTTAACACTGGTAATCCAGTGATTGACATCATGAGCATCGATCCTCGCAACTGGGAAACAATGACACCCGACCACCCGATTCCGTTAGTCGCCTCTTACGACAAGCATAGTCGCCTCTAATGACAAAGCATAAGTTTCTAAAGACCACTTCTAACCCGGATTTTCACATGTATTGCCAGTTATACACATCGTTTAACACAGTTGCTATGCTTACCAGTTGTAAACAATAAACCCAGGATCTCATTCAGTCTATAGGCATCAATAATCTCTTCCTCCCCTACATCTATCATGAGGTGATCCAGGTCATCCATTATACCATCCACACAGTCAGGCGAGTCGATTTCCTGGTGAGGGGTGCAAGTATAATATATACACTAAGTACATACAAACATAACAGAATTCATATTGTGTTCTATGGTATTAGATTTATATAAAATAAACGAAGGGTCTATGAATCACTGGTGGGACAGGATACTCTCAGCTGTTCGCGAACACCTGGTATAATCACCATTTGACAGTGATTCATAAACGCATGCTTATGATCTAGTCAGAATCTACAATGGAATCTACTTTAAGCAGAGATTTCTTATGATTATATAAAAGGTTTTGTCCCTTTTTTTAGTGAATTGAGATGCTATATATGAATCCAGTGAACTCACTTCAAACGATGTGACGTCATCCATCTCACTGAAACATGATCAAATAATCATTATTAATAATAATTGTGTCATATTTGAACGTGTATAATTTTCACGGAATAAAATATGTGCAAGGTTTACAGTCAAACACAAATAACATTATAGAGAGAGAAAGACCTCCACAAAGCGATCTTAGCGTTAAGACCTGAGTTAATTCCCATTACTTAACGTACGGTTTATGATAATCGTAGGTGCCAAGTTCCACTAAGCGGTCGTAGAGGTACGATGACCGTAAGGCTCTGTTAGAGTATGGGAGTAATGTCATTTGTAGATCTATAACATCGCTTTGTTTGTTTGTTTGTTGTTTAACGCCGCACTCAGCAATATAACGGCGGTCTGTAAATAATCTAGTCTGGACCCGACAATCCAGTGATTGACATCGTGAGCATCGATCCACGCCATTGGGATACGATGACATGCATCAACCAAGTCAGCGAGCATGCCCATCAGATGCCGTTAGTCGCCTCTTACAATTATAGTCGCCTTTTAGGGCAAGCATGGGTTGCTGAAGACCTATTCTATCCCGGATCTTCACGGGAAACATCGCTTTGTTGAACTATTATGTGGACAGTTTTAACACAGCTCCCAACGGTGTTGTTGTGACATGGGAGGTGGTGGTAATGGCGATCCAACTTGATTCTTATATATCCGAACGCACTTCCATTCTCTCTTGGGGCGGTCGGGTAGCCTATTGGTTAAAGCGTTCGCTCGTCACGCCAGAAAACCCGGGTTCGATTCCCAACAAGGGTACAATGTGTGAAGCCAATCTGTGTCTCCCGCCGTGATATTGCTGGAATATTGCTTAAAGCGGCGTAAAACAATACTCACACTTTCGGATCGAACTCCAAAAGCGATAAACATGCATAGCCAAGGCCTCGATGCAGAAAGACTTTGAATTAAGCCTACACGACTTACTTGAATGACTTCCGTTTCTCTGTGAATATCCTCAACAGGAAGTGTGCCGCCTGATCTGGGTGGAATGTTGATGGGATTATGACGTAGTCGCCGGGCGGGAGCTGGTGTCGTCCACACACCTCCCTGGTCTGAGAGAAGGCATTGCTCTTCCCCACCGGTCTGTTCTGTGTGAAGAACTCCCTGGCCAGCGGTCCGCCATCATTTGATTCAGGAAGCTGGAATGGAGGTCATTTTTACAGATGGATGAAGTTTGACGCTGGTGATCTACGCATTCGGGGTACGATGACACACCAACCTAACCAGTCGGTTACCTTTCCTTTTATTCTTTCATACAACTTCAATGTCCATTAAGATGTATCTCACAAGCAGACTGTGTGCCAGTCTTGTGATAAAAGTATTGCGTCCACTGTGTGAAACACATTACAGAATCGGACGCCGTGATATAGCTGGAATATTATAAAAAGTGGCAAAAAAAGACATAAATCCATGAGTCGCTGCGTCTTTCGTATGGGCCAGACAATCCAGTGATTGATATCATGAGCATCGATCCACGCAATTGGGATACGATTATATGCATCAACCAAATCAGCGAGCCTGATCACCCGATTGTGTTAGTCGCCTCTTACCACAAGCATAGTCGCCTTGTACGGCAAGCATGGGTTGCTGAAGACCTATTCTACCCCTTCTTTGAATAGAGCGTATTCTTAAAGATAGGACCGCCTCCGTGGTCTAGTGGTAGAGCGTCCGCCCGGAGAGTGAAAGGTCCGGGGTTCGATCCCTCACCGCGTCATATCAAAAGACGTTAAAAGATGGTACTTGTTGTTACCCTGTCTGGCGCTCGGCATTAAGGGGCTAAAACAAGGACTGGTCGGCTCGGAGTCAGTGTACTCTGTCTGAGTAGGGTACTCATGCTAAACTGCGCCATGGTATCTCAGTGGGCTAGCAGTATAAATCGGCATCAGTCCGGACTAGTACAAGCAGACACACATATATATATTCGTGCATGCACGTCGCTATATAAGTGCAATAATCTTGAACGCAACGTTAAACCCCATTTCACCTCACCTCACCTCTTACAGATAGGGTCAACTTATATAACAGTGTTATATAAATATATATCGTCAACACCAGAGGACAACCAGTCTCTGCCGAAACAGATTCCATTGGGCGTAAGGGCAAAATAGCGATGGAAAGAAGCCAAGAGTTACCTACCTTGTATATGACATATCCTATTCCCAGGTACTCATGCCCGTCTTTAAAGAGGCGTCGCGTGTCCTTCTGCATCAGGGCAACAATCATGGTGCACGTGCCGCTCGTGTCATCCGCCTCCATCAGCTGGACATGGAACTGAGGGTTCCTCCACATAGAATCTGGGGGAGAGATCGAAGTTGAAATATGTAGCAGCGTTTGGCTCGTCTTCACGGTCGAAAACCTTATTCTAATCCTTGTTTAACAACAAGGTTGTTGTGGTATCAGCAACTTAAACCAATATTAAAGAGAAATTAAAGGTTGACGTGAGAAACAGGATAAAAAACAACAACATTCAGTTTTATGTGTGACTTCCGGCGAGATGAGATTAATCAGTGTTATGTGTAAGTGACATCCGGTGAGATGAAATTAATCAGTGTTATGTGTAAGTGACTTCCGGTGAGATGAGAATAATCAGTGTTATGTGTAAGTGACTTCCGGTGAGATGAGAATAATCAGTGTTATGTGTAAGTGACTTCCGGTGAGATGAGAATAATCAGTGTTATGTGTAAGTGACTTCCGGTGAGATGAGACTAATCAGTGTTATGTGTAAGTGACTTCCAGCGAGATGAGAATAATCAGTATTATGTGTAAGTGACTTCCGATGAGATGAGAATAATCAGTATTATGTGTAAGTGACTTCCAGCGAGATGAGAATAATCAATATTATGTGTAAGTGACTTCCGGTGAGATGAAATTAATCAGTGTTAGGTGTAAGTGACTTCCGGTGAAATGAGAGTAATCAGTGTTATGTGTATGTGACTTCCGGTGAAATGATAGTAATCAGTGTTATGTGTAAGTGACTTCCGGTGAGATGAGAATAATCAGTATTATGTGTAAGTGACTTCCGGTGAGATGAGATTAATCAGTGTTATGTGTAAGTGACTTCCAGTGAGATGAGAATAATCAGTGTTATGTGTAAGGGACTTCCAGTGAGATGGGATTAATCAGTGTTATGTGTAAGGGACTTCCGATGAGATGGGATTAATCAGTGTTATGTGTAAGTGACTTCCGGTGAGATGAGAATAATCAGTGTTATGTGTAAGGGACTTCCGATGAGATGGGATTAATCAGTGTTATGTGTAAGTGACTTCCGGTGAGATGAGAATAATCAGTGTTATGTTGAGTGACTTCCGGTGAGATGAAATTAATCAGTGTTATGTGTAAGTGACTTCCGGTGAGATGAGACTTATCAGTGTTACGTGTAAGTGACTTCCGGTGAAATGAGACTAATCAGTGTTATGTGTAAGTGACTTCCGGTGAGATAGGATTAATCAGTGTTATGTGTAAGTGACTTCCGGTGAGATGAGACTAATCAGTGTTATGTTAAGTGACTTCCGGTGAGATGAGAATAATCAGTGTTATGTTAAGTGACTTCCTGTGAGATGAAATTAATCAGTGTTATGTGTAAGTGACTTCCGGTGAGACGAGACTTATCAGTGTTACGTGTAAGTGACTTCCGGTGAAATGAGACTAATCAGTGTTATGTGTAAGTGACTTCCGGTGAGATAGGATTAATCAGTGTTATGTGTAAGTGACTTCCGGTGAGATGAGACTAATCAGTGTTATGTTAAGTGACTTCCGGTGAGATGAGACTAATCAGTGTTATGTTAAGTGACTTCCGGTGAGATGAAATTAATCAGTGTTATGTGTAAGTGACTTCCAGTGAGATGAGATTAATCAGTGATATGTGTAAGTGACTGACCAACATAGTTGAGGCATCCCCCGGCGTTGACATATTTGATCCACGACTTGTGGTAGCTGACGACGTCCCACTGTTTGTCAGTCGTCACCCCAGCGTCCCCTAGATGCAGCGGGTCCAGATTACACATGTCAATTTTGCTAAAATGGGCTCTAAAATCGTCCATACACATCCTGAAAATAAAGATACGTCAAATAAAGTCGAAAAAAAATTGATTGCCATCTTCCCGAGGCAAGGGCGTTAACTGACTACACAAGTACAGTTTCCACAGTTAACTCCCTTGCCTCGGGAAGATAACTGATTAACTGGCAGAGTTTGGCGGATTTCTTTCTCTCAGACAATTAGAATGAAAAAATATATATTTGTACCCGGGTTGATGTATACAAGATCTTGAGAAGGTGAGATACCCAGGGTGCTAGCAGGTTTATCACAACTATAGGGAATTGGGGTGGGTGGGGGGGAAGGCATAAAAATGACACACTTCTATTTTGTTCAAATATCTATAAATGTTACATTACATGGGGGAGGTGGGGGCAGGTGAGCAAAATATGATTCAGTCCAATCTCTACCCTACCCCTTTCCCCACCCTAACCTTTTAAACAAACGACCCTTTCCTGAGACGTACACGCCGAAAAGATTCTAAGTGTAAGGTAAACAAATATTAACACTGTATCATAATCAATATCGGCATAAAAATGCCACTCTCATCTAAGTGACACACCAACAAATATATATGCTTCATCACATATTTTATTTAGAAAAAGAAACATTGACCGTTTGAAGCCAAAGTTTTGCCAGCTCACTAACCAGAACTCTCCATCCTCGTCGTCGCGCACGCTCAGCTGTCGTCTGGTGTCTTGTGGTATCAGATTCCACTCAGCAGCTCTAGTGGACAAAACACAGAGTGAGGACATTGGTCAAAGCGTTGGTCACTGTAGGGGTCAAAGCACAAAAACAGATACTGCCTGTAACACATGGTCAACGGAGGCCATGCGGTCTATTCCCGAAGCAGCACAGCGTTAAGGTTGTCGTGAATCTTAACGCTGTCGTTCTCGAAGCTCTGTTTGCACTAACGTATCTTGAATTAAGGAAACAAATGAGAAAGTATAAGACCCTTTTATTTAGTTTCTTAACTTAAAACTTTAGACATGGCTTTCTCAAAGTAAAATCAGTCGGTCGGGGAATTGGAAACACTTAAATATACCAGAGTGAGTCTTAGACAACTAAAGATAGTCTTGAGTGTCAAGTGAATTATCCAAATCTATTATGCATAGTAATGTATAAAATAGTTAAACAGTTCGAAAAATCACGCTCGATACTTCAGAGGTAGGATTGGATTCCAGCGCATCACACCAATATTCAGCCCCAGTAAATCTGCATATCACCTGTCTTCAAAGAACACGCCAGAAAGACAGGCTCTGGTTTGGACTATCGCTTTGCCGACCTCCTCTTCATCCGGGGTAGAATAGGTCTTCAGCAAACCCATGTTTGTCGTAAAAGGCGACTATGCTTGTCGTAAGGGACTAACGGGATCGGGTGGTCAGGCTCGCTGACTTGGTTGATGTATGTCATCGTATCCCAATTGCGTGGATCGATACTCATGATGTCAAACACTGGATTGTCTGGTCCGATTTGATTATTTACAGACCGCCGTCATATAGCTGGAATATTGCTGAGTACGGCGTTACACAACAAACAAAATCTAAATAAGGTAAGTAGCGGAGGATTCAGACAACAATATTTATATTCTGAGAGGGTAAGTGTGGTTTTACGCCGCTTTTACCAATATTCCAGCAATACGGGGGACACCAGAAATAGGCTTGACACGCCTACAATAACTGTGCTTGAACAGGTGCTCTATACGGGCACGTTACTGTGGGACAGTCCATGTCGACACTCACCCATCGGCCCATCTGCCCCGCCACTCCTGCCCATCCCCCCAGGGATTCCGGATCCTGATCAGCCTTGTTTTCGACCCGTCCATCAGGGGCAGCTGTTGGAGACGGAATACAACGTGGGAGAGGAAAGCGACACCATCATCAATAAAAACGTATATTCAGATTCTTAGTCGAGTGTGTTTTCGTATTGTAAATATAATATATTTGAAATACAAACTGCATTATGCGAGTCTAGGGCGAGAGTAATACATACTGTCCAAGAGTATATATTTGCCCTCGGATGGTAGCTAAGGGTGGACGGCGGAAGACAAAACTCAGGGGTGAAGTAAAAGACGACTAATTATGGGAGGAAAAAACGGAAAGGTACACGATGATAGTAGTAACGTGACAAAACGCACACCGTGCCGAGTGGCCAATGTTCCCGGTGCGTGGACCCACTCTGTCACTTACACACAGGCAGGAAGTAGGACAGCGATACTTCATCGTCGACGTAGTCGTCGGAGAGCGGCGGCGCCACTATCTGATCATTTAGGGAACGTGAGGCAATTGTTTCTGAGGAAGTAACCCACACATAAATGTCCACAGCTTACTAAACGTAGTTCTTGCTAAGTGACCTCATTTGCATATTAATGGGTCACGATACCAAGTTTATCGGATTGGTTTATCGTACGATAACATTAACAATAATCTGATTAATACTGTTATGTAAAGACGGTAGAAGAGAAAATTCTTACCAGTTTTAGGCCTGTGATGCTGTAAGTATGGTTTCCAAGCAAACCCTCGATTGATCTACGGACGTTCACGGAGAAGTCAGGCTGAAGGAGACACATTATCTTGTATTTAGTGAGTGAGTGAGTGAGTGAGTGAGTTTGGTTTTACGCCGCTTTTAGCAATATTCCAGCAATATCACGGCGGGGGACACCAGAAATGGGCTTCACACATTGTACCCATGTCGGGATTCGAACCCGGATCTTCGGCGTGACGACCGAACGCTTTAACCGCTAGGCTACCCGACCGCCCCTCTTGTATTTAGCTTTGATAAGGTAGGGTGTAGGTAGGATCAACGTCTTGGTGGATCAGTAAACGTTATGTATTACTACAGCTTGGTCTTGACCAGGCATCCGCCAGACTGACAGCACGACTAACGGTTTACTGTGGGCTATGATGCCAGGGAAGTCAAGACATTGAAACAAACCGATCCCCGGTAATGTGAACCTATTCTGTTCCGGAAGCCACAAACATATATGAGGGTTCTTGTTATGTACATTCCCCCCTGTAGTCTCCCGTGAGGACACAAACCTAGGTTTCTGGAGCCCTATTCTGTCATGGTATCATCACGACAGTCCGTCGTTGGGGACCTATTCTTCCCAGAGCTCCATGTGAGACTTAACAGAAGTGTCAACGCGCATGTTGACGGGGAATTAGCTCTTGGGGGAATAAAGGACAAAATCGACATCACTGTCCCGGAACGCTTTATGCACAACATGTAAACAATAAACAACAATTGCACAATGAGCGGAATACCTGCTCTGACAACACAAACACAGCGATGAGCGGGCCTTACAGCTCAGGCATACATGAGGTGAGCGGAGCTCCAGCTCAACCTCAGGACGTTTCCTACGAGCGGCACATCCTGCTCGAGGTCGTCCCTACACCAGCATTCGGAATACCAAGCTTGACTAACACCGTAGTAACAGTGTAATGGTAGCACATATATAGTAATGAACAACAATGGAGACATGGCTACAGGGTAATTTGCCTTTGGAGTCAAATGTACTTCAGACAATGGTAGTCGTAAATCAGTCGCTATGACAGAAGCAAAGACGTTCTCTACCGTGAAATCCCCATAGGACTTGGTGAGGGAAACTTGGAACCTACCTCCTTTATGTTCATTGAGCAGGTCATGACGCCTCCTCTTTCTAGCGTCTTTTCCATCACCTCCACCAGGTAGTCGGGTGGAGTGTTTCCGACAAGAATCGTCTCCCCAAGCCCACCCGTCAAGTCTTCCATTGCTTCTATCGCACTGCCACCCTGAAGACTCTCATAGCATCTGTACACCCTGCAGACAAACAGCGAGTCACTGAGACGACATTAACGTCCACTCTACAGACAATCAGGTAATCGCGAGTGAACTGGGCTTCAGACCGCTTTTAAAATATTCCAGCCACAACAGATGACGGGGGCAAGAAACAAAATATAGGCTTGACATGTTGCTTGTACTCTTGCGTGGAATCTGAACCGAGTTCTCCATTTTGCCTACAACCCATCGATAATGAGTATGACTCTGATATGGTGTGATCACTGTAGATCTATTAAATACATATGACCATATATTTATTTATGCAGTATATGCACTTGTTAACTTCGCTAGACTCTAAGACTGACACTCTTGTGACTTGTCGCTTTATCGTTACCATGACTTGTGTCATTCGTGAGACGAATACAGAATGACATAGTGTCAGCACATTGGGAAACAGACATTGGGGTTATTCCATTTTTTCACGACGGCCTACTTAATCCATTCGTACGTTTAATGACAATCAATAGACCGTTCTTATACGAGTGTAGGCATTTTGGAATGTAGGCAACATGAGACCTACCCAAAACAAATTCATGATTCTGTGTCTGCCTTATTTCTATGCAGTTAGTTCTTGGGGCCATATATGACTTAGGGCTTAATTCGGCTTGTAGAGCAGGGCCTTATGCAGAAATCGATCTTAGCGAAAAAAATCTTAGATCTCTAAGATGGCTTTTTTGGAACCCGACCCAGGCCATTACAGAGAAGCCTGCCTTTGATTTGCCGAAAGAACTCACACATTGGATAGAGTGAGATGATGATTGAACATTAGGAAATGAAATTAGATCATTTTTGCATTCACTTTCGAAATTTACATTTACTATCAGTAACTTTTAAAAACCCATATTTTACATGTATACGTTTCGCTTCTTCATCTATGCATTCTGACTAGAAAATCCATATAACTGGGAGAAGAAAGTTGCAGCCTACAGATATCTAAGCGAGGATAGGTGCATGTTAGTGTCACACATATTTGTGATCGTACACACATACTTGGCATACGCTTTCTCCAAGAGAGCGCTCCAGAATTCAGTCTTGCTTGCAGAGTGCATGTAAAGTAGCTGAGGGTTGTGGGTTTCAAAGGTCGGCAGTCTGTCGTCCACGACCACATCAACCCACTGCCCTTGGTACCACAACCGGAAGTGAAAAATCCCGCAGTAGCCATGTTGGAAACTCTGTTCAGGTGGGACTACTCGCGCGAGAAGTCGTTTGTTACAGGTAAGCGAGGCAACAGCGGCCAACAACCAACAATCACCTGGAAATAATAACAGATTTATAAATATTTTAACTATGCTGTGATCAGTGGCATGCGAAATAAAAAATATAATATGTGAAATGTGGTCATATTACTAGAATCGGCTCCCGGAGATGAACTTCCGGTTGCGAACGAGGTTGAAACTAGTTCATTTGTGCCATCACATACACCATCTTAATTAGGCGAGTTGAGACAGAGAGATGTGCTTGACGCTGCTTCAAAATTTTAATCACATAACGGCGTTCATATGTTACGCCGCACCCAGCAGTGTTCCAGCTGTATGACGACGGTTTGGGAATAATCGAGTCTGGACCAGACAATCCAAATTATGAGCAACGATTCACACCGTCGGGGTACGATGACAGGCAATCAACCAAGTCACCAAACCTGACCACCCGCCCAGCATAGGATATTCTATCCCGTAATCCCCACGGGGATGCGTTAGAAATGACGCATGCTGGGGCGGTCATATAATACTAATAGACCACGGATCCGAACCCAAGACCACTTGACCGGGCCACGGGAGGAGACACAGCTTGGCACAACGAATTGCGCCCACCCGTCCCCCAAGCTTAGATTCAAGCATAAAACATATCTGTTCAAACACCATTAGACATGGTTGGAGACATTATTTGATTCTTCCCCAAGAACATCCGGGGTAGAATAGGTCTTCAGCAACCCATGCTTGTCGTTAAAGGCGACTATGCTAACAGGATCGGGGGCTCAAGCTCGCTGATGCATTTGATGCATGTCATCGTATCCCAATTGCGTAGAACGATGCTCATGATGTTTATCACTGGGTTATCTCGTCCGGATTAAATTATTTACAGATCGCCGTCATACAGTTGGAATATGGCTGAGTGGTACGTAAACAACTACAAGCATTGGTTTCTATTTGGTATGGCATTATTTGTGCAAATTTGTATATATAAATATGAACGAACATTCCACTACTACTCAGGGGTTTGGTTTGGATGTGATGTCTGTGATACATTGAAATCCACGTCCTTGAACATGGAAGATATAACAAGTTAAGATGTTGACAGCGTACTGAACAATATGTACCTAGGTATCCCTGTACAACATCGAACCGACTGAAGTCATCATTCATCCACTGTGGATTCGCGCAGAATTCCTGCAAATGAACATTACGTGTACATGTTAGTTACACAAGAATACGCACCTAGGAACCTACTTTATAATCGACAACGGACGGGGTAGCTCACGTGTAGCTCATGTAGACAAGTTTCGAAAACATAGACAGCCATAGAGCAAAACTTGCAGTCAGTCTTCCAATTTCAGACGAGAAGTGGTTTGCAGAGCCGAATATGCATTTTGTGACAATTCAGAAGCAAATGCCAAATATAGGTCAACCTTTAAAGACGGAAAAACGGAACATATGTGTTGAGGCCCTCTTCTAACTATACAAGTATCCAGTTCCGTTACATTTTGAAGGAACGTGGCTCAGGCTGCAGCTCGATACGCAGAGGTCATATCGAGGTCAAACCTTTAGATATGGCAAAACAGACCGCCTCCGTGGTCTAGTGGTAGAGCGTCCGCAAGGAGAGCGGAAGGTCCGGGGTTCGATCTCCGGCCGCGTCATACCAAAAGACGTTAAAAGATGGTACTTGTTGTTACCCTGTCTGGCGCTCGGCATTAAGGGGATAAAACAAGGACTAGTCGGCTCGGAGTCAGTATTCTGTGTCTGAGTGGGGTATTCATGTTAAACTGCTGCATGGTATCTCAGTGAGCTAGCACTATAAATCGGCATCAGTCCGGACTAGTACAAGCAGCCACACACACACGTACATGCACGTCGCTATATAAGTGCAATAAAATTGGACGCGACGTTAAACCCAATTTCACATCACATCACATCACAGATATGGCAAAACAAACCCCGGAACATGTATGCTGAGCCCTAACTACTTACTACACATGTACCCAACGCCATTACATTTTGAACAATAGTCACCGAGTAACGGTCATACATGGCTGTAATAACTTGAAATATGGCTGCCGTGGTGGCCATATTGAAATCGGATTCACGCCTATTTAACAAATAAATCCAGGTGTCATCTTCGACGGGAATAAGCATGTGTTTCAGCTTCATTGGTCAACTGATATTTACAAACGACGCGGGAAACGGACAAGCAGGTCATGACATAAGCTCACTTGACTTTCAGTCAGGTGGGCTAAAAAAAGCAGATCATTTGAAAACTCCCGTGGAGACAAGTGTACGTGCATTTGTTATCAATCCTCGAGGAAAGGCATTGACGGTGGTCATGTCGGGAAAAGTCCATACAAAACCTAGGCCGTTTCTCATTGGCTATATTGATTGAGTGTACACTTCAGGGCTGAGAGTATATACCCGCAACCGCAAATAAATTGTTTAAATATACTGCTTATGTCATGAATAAACAACAGCATATCAATACTTCCGGGTGTAATAAACACGTGATATTCAGTATCATCCTCAGCACAGTCACCAAACAACGCTTGTATCACGTGCTTTGTACAGTATTGTGTTTCGAGGATATCACATGCTTCGTCTTATATAAAGGGGCGGTGGGGTAGCCTAGCGGTTAAAGTGTTCGCTTGTCACGCGGGAGAGGTTCGATTCCCCACATGGGCACAATGTGTGAAGCCGATTTCTGGTGTCCCTCGCCGTAATATTTCTGGACTATTGCTAAAGGCGGCGTAAAACCTCTCACTCGTCTAGTGTAACTTATGTATCACGTGCCTCGGGGCTTCTGCGTGTGATAGCTACACTGCTTACTTCAGTTATTGTGTTTTGTTGTCTGACAACAGCTGTGAACATTGTATTTAATTGCTTGCACCTTTTGCACACTATGATTCAACACCAGGCGATGCAGGATGACTCACGGAATAACGCGTAGCCTCTGAAAATACTAATTTTGTTAGAAACAAGCAACTACATTTAGCTGTTGGTTGTTTGGTTGGCACTAAGCAATAGTCCAGCTATATATGTATAGATAATCGAGTCTGGACCACACAATCCAGTGATTAATATCATGAGCATCGGGATCGATGACATGCATAAACCAAGTTAGCGAGCCTGACCACCCGATCCCGTTAGTCGCCTCTTACGACAAGCATAGTCGCCTTTTACGGGAAGCATGTGTTACATTTAAATTGAAAAGGAACCTCAGTGAGATGGAAGTTTCAGTGTTATACCTGTGGAAACTCTAGACTTGCTTTATTTAGAACCATACCATTACAGTAAGGGCTGGGCGCAAGGGAAAATAATAATTATGGTAACATGGAGTGTGATATTCTACGATTCAATGCGACTCTCCAGATGCGACAATAATAAGGGTGATGAGAGCAGGGGGGGTGGGGGGAATTGAACGTTCACACTTTATGTTGAAGTATCCCTCTTCTCACAGACAGACACACGTGCTGTACTCTATCCATACTCATAATCCATACTCTATCGCAGACGTACATTTAACTTACACTGAATCAACAGTGCCCGATACTGAAGGTGACAGGTCTTTACACCACAATCGTAAACACCTGCGTCAGATGGCATCTATGTCTGGAGGTTCGTGCAGATGGTGCTGTATATAGAACACTGCTCAATTACACTGGACAGACATAGAACAGGAATAGGGGCAGGATTCAATGACCACAATCGTAGTACGACTATCGCAAGTCTATGTTATAGTACGCGAGTTAGATATTCGTAGCGGCTAGGGTCCTACCGTTTCAATATCACGAGAGGCGGATAGGATTGTATTATAGAGACCGGATAAGTTTTCGGAAACCTTCGAAACATGCGCGTATTTTCTTCAGGACGAACCAAACAAAATTACATTAGTTTTCAGGAGACCTAGCATGTTCAGCGAACAGTTTATATTTTGGAAAACCTGATGATTCTATTTCTAGATTTTCTCTCTGGATCATTTCCCCCCAAAAATATCCATGTGACGGGGACTGAACAACATATATTGGACCAGTATGCATTTGGGAAGTCTGTCTCCCAGACCCTAAACATGTATTTAAAACCACGGACTAAATACTTAGGTCCGTGGAAACACGAATCAAACTCAAGTCTAGAATGATTTGGCAAGTCTAGATTGCCTTAGCTCTAGGTTCCTTCTTTAGTAATTGTGGGCGAGTCAGGTCGGGTTTAATGTCGCTTTGCACAGCATTTCAGCTACAGCACGAATCGAATCTTCTATAGGGTACTGTGTTAAATCTAGTACTGTACAAGGCACGACGAGCTAGTTGGTGAGTATTTTTCACTGCTCCTTGTGCCGTTATATCAATATATATCACAGCTGGTATTAGAATGGGTTTCACATAGCGAAACCATACTGGTCATCGGCGAAATGAGCAAACACTTTAACTACGTGAACTAGACTACCCCGTCGACCTGACCACTAAGAGTTACTCTGGAAGGGCAACAACACTCACGCCCGGCCGCCTCCAGATGACGTCTCTGTCGGGTGGTTTGGTGTAACAAAGGGAGGCAACCTCTGCCGGGAACTCCGGATCCTCGAACAACACTCCCTCGGACAAACACTTCTCACGTATTGATGAGTAGTCCTGTAGGTCAGCGAAAGACATCCTTGACCGGTACACGGTGTTTCGCGTCCGAGCGTTAGCCAGTCTGGGCATTTCTATATAGCATGTACCGCGAGTGTTTCACCACAAAGCTTGTTTACCGTGTCAGTACAATCACCGTTCTGTCGTATGAATGCGCAGGTTTGAAAGGATACGCGCTACCTGCACGGTAGTTATACATATTGATCTGGTTATTTCTAGCTTGATGTGAAAACCTCGTCAGTCGTCAGCAACACACACGTGTCACATAGCCTGATGAAGGAAGGGTATTTTCCCAGGGAAATCCCAAGGTGTGGAAGTATGTAAATTATGAACTTGTACTCATTTTCACAAGTCATGTGATGACAATAGAATAGTCACTATAATAGAGTAAGGGGGCATTTCAAAACTTCGATGTTGAATTTTTATTTCCACAAGTTGAGTGACATTTTGAAAAAAGAACCAAGAAATCACCGTTTCCTTGCAGAACCAACACACCAAATATTTTTGAACTAGCACGGTGTTGCTTGTAGTTCCATGTGTTTTTACCAAAACGAGAGTGATGCTTTTCATTTTCGGAGTTAAAATATTACGATTAAAAGTTGATTTTAACGGATGAAATATGTGCAAACATGTGAATACCATCACACCTCATCCCTGACCTTTGATTCAGGGAAATAAGATATTTATCTGACATCGAACTTTTGAACTTCCCCCTAAGGCTCACGTCAGGCTCACATGACTCGAAAGAAGTGACTATCAGTGGTGTTTTGTGTACGTTACGTACACCTGTTTGCGACAGTATTGTGTTTCGGCTATGTACGCATATTTCTTCCCGGAACTAGAGGAGTGGTTTCTGTTTAAGCTATACAGTCACTATACGCTAGTACCGAGGACTTTATTACATATTCCTGTCCGGTTATACGTCCACATAAGTTTTATCATCGGACAATTACCACATCTTCCACGAAAACTCAATTCCTACCAACGTCCCCGGTAACCTCGATATGTAGATATACCGCGCTGACCCGATAGACAGAGACAAGTTTAATGACGGTTGGGTTGGGTGCAGTACGGGCGTACTTATATCGCCAAACCCTTTCACAAGATTTAATTTAAGCAGTGACATATATAACTCATTTATGTTGGTTTATATATAGTATTTTTAATGTGTGAAGTTTTGATGAACTTGGGTCTCTCATGAATCGTTGATTATTTTCACGTATACAATTGTTGTATTTGTAGCATTACATTGTTGTAATTTATAAGTACTAATATTCTCGTGTAAACTATAAGTTTGACAATGTACGAAATGGGATTTTTTTTAAACAAATATTTGTTCCATAACAAAATGGAAAAAAATACATAATTTTTTTTTTACCAAAACAATATATTTGCTGGATGTCCTGATTTATTTTTAGATTTTTCTGTTCCTCCTTTCAAAGAATCTTTTTCGGCGTTTTGTTGTAATGGCCAAAATATTTAAAATCATGGGGGTCGAATAACGGCACTAGCAATTATCAGGTAACTCCGGATGTGAAATTATGGGACGTTATATTTATAGTTTAATATACGCACCGCCAAAAGAAACGCGAATACCATAAATGTTGGTTAATATAATTATGAAGACTTCTCATATCCAAGAGATATTAGATAGGTTCCATGCACAAGCGAGTATCTGAACCGATGCTCATGAACGCATCACATGTGACGTCATAGATCCATGACTCGAGATGCACGATTCGTCTCGTGCAGGAATAGCATGCAGCATATCGCGATAAGATTAAAGACACTCTGTGGTAACACTTGATTGATTATGAGTTTTATCATTTATTGGTACACATTGAAAACATCTCTCTTGACATACACACTTCTCTTCATGGTTCCTATGGTTCGCGTTTCTTTTGGCGGTCAGTATATTTGCGTCAAAGATAATTATTGATACATTATTGCAACCAGGTAAAAAGAAGAACAGTATCTACACAGTTATAAGATTTATTGGACGAGAACATATTAACTTGGAAACAATACATATGTAACCCAAACAGTATACTGCTGCATATAGAAATCGGGAAGATTTGAAAAAAGTTTCGTTTACACAGGAGTTCGGGTTCATAACGACTCGTGAAGATTCCGGGGTGGAATAGGTCTTCAGCAACCCATGCTTGCCGTAAAAGGCGACTATGCTTGTCGTGAAAGGCGACTAACGGGATCGGGTGTTCAGGCTCGCTGACTTGGTTGATACATGTCATCGATCCCAATTGCGTGGATCGATGCTCATGATTTCTATCACTGGATTGTCTGGTCCAGACTCGATGATTTACAGACCGCCGTCATATCGCTCGAATATTGCTGAGTGCGGCGTTAAACAACAAACCAACTAACCAATCGGTTTCATAACATTGTTGTTCTTATTTCTGTCTCTGTAGACGTGTTTGCATACAATAAAGGTATACCATTAATTGGAAGAATCTGTTCATGGTATTATTCAAATAGATGAAAAGTGAAAACAACAGAAGTCATAAACTGCGAAATACAGAATACCGCGAAGCCGTCTCATCCAAGCGTACATAGTGTATTTGAATAGTAAATTTAATAGTAAAACGCTGAACTGGGCCTTTATCATGGCGAACCATCGGGGCGTGAATATTTTAATGATATTTTAATGAAATTGTGTTCTTAGTCTTCACTATTAAACCTATCCCCGAGAAATATCCATGATCCCTATTCATTGTTTCAGTGTATGTAATATAATGTCTTGCCTTTATGTTTTTTGACTGAAACTTTGAATCAGTTCTATTGATACGCTTATATCAAGTTCATTAATCAGGACGAGTGGTGTTATTTAAGGATTTCTGGTCGCCGTCGTTCCCACTTGCCAGTACACTTGTATCACACGTATGACTAAGACAGTTCTCAATTCCTACCAACGTCCCCGGTAACTTCGATATGTATACGAGACCGCGCTGACCCGATAGACAGAGCCAAGTTGAATGACGATTGGGTAGGTTGCAGTACGGGCGTACTTATATCGCCAAACCCTTTCACAAGATTTAATTTAAGAAGTGACATATATAACTCATTCATGTTGGTTTATATATAGTATTTTTAATGTGTGAAGTTTTAATGGGTCTCTCATGAATCGTTGATTATTTTCACGTATACTTGTTGTAATTGTAGGATGACATTGTTGTAATTTACATGTAATATTACTGACGTGTATACTCACGTGTCCAAAGACTCCCTCCTCCAACACAGGGACAATACATTACTGTTCGCTTGTCATCAGTGTTTTGTTTGTTTGTGTCATGTTGTTTTACGCCGCACTCAGCAATATTCGAACTATATGACGGCAGTCTGTAAATAATCGAGTCTGGACCAGACAATCCAGTGATTGACCTCATTAGCATAGATCCACGCAATTGGGATACGATGACATGCATCAACCAAGTCACCGAGCCTGACCACTCGATCCTGTTAGTCGCTTTTTACGACAAGCATAGCAGCCTTCATCTTTCCGAGGCAAGATAGTTAACTGACTTTAAAAGTCCAGTTTCAACCCTTGCCGAACTAGACTGGAATTCCTGGGCTCGATCGTAGCGCCACCAGTGGCTATTACGAGTAATGTCCTTTCTATGCCTCTCCTATTGACAACTCAGATTCAATCTCTCGTATCACTTGTTTTTGCTTCAAACAAAACGGTGGCGCCCAGTCAAGACGATCTGATCGATAATCAGGATCTATATTGTGATCAAACGAGTCTTACATCGAGAAGTGCATCAAATCACGTGAGCACCTTCATTAAAAACATGAAAAGATATAGAAAATATCTGTTGACAACGAGTTAGGGGTGCACATGCTTTGCAAATCCTGCAGTCGAACGAAATCTGCATGACACTTTACGAACCGGATTTCGATTTCGGTGCGCGATTTTGATTGGACTATGCATAGACTCGTTAGCCCAGCCAAAATGTAACTCCATAATATCAGCCTAGTTCGGCAAGGGTGGAAACTGGACTTTTATAGTCAGTTTACTCACTTGCCTCGGGAAGATGAGCAGCCTTTTTTACGGCAAGCATGGGTCGCTGAAGACCTGTTCTACCCCGGATCTTCACGGATCACCAGGGTGTATATGTACGGCAGAAGGGTGCCTGGAAACGTCACTATTGTCAGTAAGTACACGCTATTCAAAATGACGTAAATACCACGAAGACGCAGGAGTATTGAAAACCCAAACTGCTATTGTAAAGAGCATAGAAAGAGAAAAACTACACTTATTCTCGTTAGATACCATTTCCACGAAACGAGTAGACCTTCTATGGTATCTGACCGAGCGAAAGCGATGGTAAATAATAACATGCATCTGTATCCTAGCAGTGTGTCATACCAACTGTTGATAATAGTTGCAGGGTATGTACCCGGAACTGGTGTGTGGCTGGTAATAGAGGCAGGGTGGTATGTGGAGAAAGGCATCCATCCGGAACAGGTGTGTGGCAGGTTATAGAGGCAGGGTGGTTTGTGGAGAGAGGCATCCACCCGGAACATGTGTGGCTGGTTATAGAGGCAGGGTGGTATGTGGAGAGAGGCGTCTTCCCAGAACTGGTGTGTGGCTGGTTATAGAGGCAGGGTGGTATGTGGAGAGAGGCATCTTCCCAGAACTGATGTGTGGCTGGTTATAGAGGCAGGATGGTGTGTGGTGAGAGGCATCCACCCGGAACTGGTGTGTGGCTGGTTATAGAGGCAGGGTGGTATGTGGAGAGAGGCATCTTCCCAGACCTGATGTGTGGCTGGTTATAGAGGCAGGATGGTGTGTGGTGAGAGGCATCCACCCGGAACAGGTGTGTGGCTGGTTATAGAGGCAGGGTGGTGTGTGGAGAGAGGCTTTCACCCGGAACTGGTGTGTGGCTGGTTATAGAGGCAGGGTGGTATGTGGAGAGAGGCATCTTCCCAGAACTGGTGTGTGGCTGGTTATAGAGGCAGGGTGGTGTGTGGTGAGAGGCATCCACCCGGAACAGGTGTGTGGCTGGTTATAGAGGCAGGGTGGAATGTGGAGAAAGGCATCCAGTCGGAACTGGTACGTTTAAGCTAAAGATATTAACAACCAGAAGTGTGACGTGACTTCCTCTTTGCCCATAATCCGCATCGCGATGTTCAGAGAAATTTCAACACATCTGTAATGTTTTGGTAGAACTTTATTTTGCATAAATAGAAATATAGACAATAGAAACAGTAACATGCATTAAAATCTGGCATATAAATGTGCAAGTCTATTATGTCGTTATTTATATTGTGCTTTCAGATAAGCAGCCCATGGACATCATTGGTCAACAATGCACCATGTGATTAGCAGTTGAAAACACTATATTGAACAAATAGGAATTGCTGCTTAACAAAGACACACACAATGAAACAATGTAACAAAGGTGGTGTGAAGTATAAGTATTTAAGGCACACGTCTGAATGTGGGAAAATAATTCCCATATAGGCAATGCACAGGCACAATGCGGTTTCATCGGAGTGGTTTACATATCACGTGATCACATTAACCAATGAAAGACGGCCGATATGGAAACGACTATTATGATTGGTGGAGAAACATATCCCGTGTGTAAAATTAGCTTCCGCAACAGAGCAAAAAGGATGAAATAATTTCACTTCTACCCCAACCGTAGAAAATTGTATCATGCACACTATGCACGAATGAAAGGAAAGTAAGTGCATACGAAATGATTTCAACATGTCATAATGGACCGACCATTCTGCGGAAATGGTATTTTTAAAATAAAGTATCAGAAAAAATATTTCGCCTCAAATTTTAACATGCTAGGCAAACTGGATGCCCTGAAAAAACAGTGTGTTCGACTTCTTCTTTCTGAAATTTTTTTCGTATGAAGCAATGATCGATAACATATTTGTCTCGAACAAAAAAGGCAAGCCTCTAGAATACTAAAATGGTCAGACCAGTATTGGCTTCATGCCAAAATAGACACCTCTTGCAATTCTACCTAACATATTTGATTGTATTTCGCCTGCTCACAATTGGTGGAATCAGGGGTCCCAGTTGGCGTTAACTGCACCAACAGCAAGTATTATTCATACCGGACGCGTGTTTGAGACGTAATACCAGTTGACACTTCTTGGATCACCATAGTGACGGTGACACGAGACAGGAAACGGAAGTTCGTAGAACTTCTGCTCATGAATACATCGTGGTTTGAATGAACTGAAACAGTCAGAGAAAGATTGTAACTGGTCGGCATTGAGGTAGATGATGAACATGGTGATTTAATTTAAACTGAATGGATTTGTCTATCGACAGTAAATCACTCACGTTATCAATATTGTTGAAATCTGCTGTTCTGTGTGCCTCTGTAAAAGAATAACATCATTCATTCAGATAACTGCAGATACTCGAATGAAAATGTTTTTTTCTAGCTTTGAGAACAATCTGCGCTTCGAGTTAATCATAGAGCGTAAATATTTGAAGCACTTTCTAAATGGACTCGAGGGCACGGGTGGCCCAGTCGTCTAAGGCGCCGCGATTCGCTGTGCAGAATTGCGTCCCTTGGGCACGCCAGAAACCTTGGTTCGAATCCCGGTTCGCCCAAATTACGTTTCTTGGTTCGTCAGCGCCATACAGAAGTGGTAAACGTCTGAGACCTGCATCACTTCGGGCTTTCCTTCCACATTAAGCTGACATGGCGCGATATAACTGGAATACTGTTAAACCCAACTCACTCACTCACTCTAAATGGACTCATCTGTTATTATTATCACAACATAAATAATCCTATTCATAGACATATTAAACCATGATATTTGCTATGGTTTTGATTTGGTGTGTTGTTTAAGAGCAATGATATAGCTATTTGACGTTTATGTAATCGAGTCTGGACCAGCCAAACTAGTGATTGATATTATGAACACCGTTGTCGGGGTACGCCGACACGCTGTCAACAGAGTCACCTAGCCTGACCACCCGATCCATGAGGTTGCCTCTTGTGATCAGCATAGTATGCTGAGGACCTACTATAACCTGGAATCTCCACGGGATATAAGTGATGCAAGAATAATGTTGTTTGTATGGCTATCGCTTTAATCAGTGTTGCCAGAAGTTGGATTTCATTAAACCAGTAAGCCTTCTTACCAATCATTGTCTTTAACCTCACTGCACACACAATGAAGTCTCCGAACTCAATCTGGCCGGTCTTGTTGCTGTATCGCATCACGATCGACTGAAAGGTGCGATTACTCAACCGGAAACCTGCCCGAGATACACAGTTTCTTAGTGGGTTGCAAACACGAGGGACGTCATGAATACAAGGACAATGTCTGTCGCCATTTACATCGACAGAGATGTATTTCGGGGTCAGCCATATTTTGAAATTTTAATGTTGTAGAGAAAAAGGGAGGATATTTGACAAACATCAGTAGGTTGGAGGTATGATAGCAAGTTGTACAAAATAAAAAAACTGCTGCATAACGAGAAGCAGTCCCTTCACTTCCCTTTACTTAAGGAACTAGAACCGACCATTTAATATTTTGGGGGAGGCTGGGATTTTGTATTTTCTCAACTGAGGGATGCAAAACCTGATTTTTTTAAAAATCAACTATGAGCCTTAATATACTTTTGAAAATATATCTCGAAACAATGTATTTTTTTGACAGACAATATACAGCCTAATTATTTTTTCCAAGCATTATCAAGGACAATTTATTTTAATTTATACATCCCATCCCTCCAAGAACATAGAGTGGTTGGCCCCTAAATGCAACCATGGACCTTAACAACCGTTATTTAGGACCGTGGTGCAACCATGCATTTCAAGTGTGATTTCCTTACCTTTGGTTTGGGTAAAATACTTGCCTAACACAACAACCTAAAAACAGATGTCCCTCTAGCTTACATACTGAGGTCCCCAAATGCATTTCAGGGCCCACTTGCACAAAGCGATCTTAGCGCCATTAACTCCCATTCTTTAACACAGGCTTACAATAGTCGTAGCGCTAAGATCACTTCATGCAAGTGGGCCCAGATCTAATGACATTACTTGTGGACTGAAGAAACCATGAAATCTGAGAGTCCCATTCCTATCGCTACTTGAATACGAAAAACATATGCAAGACCGCTCTAAAGATATCCATTCGAATCTAAAGACATAATTTCTGGTAATGTTCAATTCAGTATCTCCAATCCCATGTCTCTAGCTACCCACATAATGAAGTAATGACGACACTGTCCATACAAATATGGTCATACAACCATTTCTGGTACATGACATTACTTCCGGTGCATTATATCTAAAAACAAAGCCAGCTACCTCAACAAGCGAATTATACTTCCGGTTTAATAACCTTGACCCCCAATTTCAGTCACTGCGCACTAGGTTGAGAGCCAGTCTCTCCTGAGGTTGTCTCACTTACCTACGGAGTTGAGAGCCAATCTGAGCTCATAGGAGTTGAAGGATCCGCTCCGGTCAATGTCATACTCCCTGAACACGCCCTACAACATACGTCAATCATAAGAGCATTACTACAAGGTGCAACGTTAAACCCCATTTCACCATCACCTCCCACAAGCGCCGTACCATGTATGTCTTCTCCTTGCAGAGTTCAGGGAAAACGATTGGAAGTCTGGCAGTACTGACTGAAACAGTATTCTGTCTCAACCAAACACCTGATCAGTCTGATTTTTCCTTCTTACATAAAAAAATACACAGGGTCCAAAGCAATATCAGGACACTAGTTTAGAAACTGATGTTTCAAATAATATTAACATCATATCACGACATCCGTTTACGAGCGAGGTGAAAGCAAGACCGCAAGTACAATACAATTTATCGTCGACACCGTCACATGTCGACCATATTGTATACAAAAAAAACGCCGTTTCCTACACTGTAAAATATCATTCTTAATATATTTTGACCCTAATTAAAATTTCCCGAGGCGAGGGTTTCAGAGTAACGAAGTCCAGATTGGTGTTGAACCAGGAAATAGGTTTGGTTGGGATTGTTTGTTGTTTAACGCCGCACTCAGCAATATTCGAGCTATATGACGGCGTCTGTAAATATTCGAGTCTGGAACACAGTCCAGAGACTGATATCACGGGCATCCATCCACGCAATTGGGATACGATGACACGCACCAACCAAGTCAGCGAGCCTGACCACCCGATCCCGTTAGTCGTCTCTTACGACAAGCATAGTCCCCTTTTACGGCACGTATGTGTTGCTGAGGACCTATTCTACCCTGAATCTTCCCTGGTAAACAAATAGGACAACAGGTCTTAACAGTTCAGCTGCAATCGCGCGCAGTGGCTCCGAGGAGCAAAGATGACTGTGGACTATGCCCAGGGGTGGGAAGCCTATTTCAAGACTAGGCCTAGTCTGAGCAGGCCGTAAGTTGGTAACTTGTGTCAAACTGAGTATATTGGAACCCCCTTAATCCGGATGGTAGCGCCCGCCCTAAAATTTTCCCGATTAATAATTGTCTTGATTATAGTGACGGAGTAATACATACATTTTGAGCAACAGTCACACAATGTGGGTTGGAATGATTTGAGTGAGCGTGAGTTGGTATGTATTTAGGCCTCCAGCAATATTTAAACTATCACGGCGTGGGACACGGGGTTCGCACAATTTAACTTGTATCCAAAAAGCAATCCTCTATATGTCCAGGGCTGGCATGGCCGTAAGCCTACACTAACAGGTTTACCAATATGCGAGCCCAAGGGGCGGTCGGGTAGTCTACTGTTCAAAGCGTTCGTTCGTCACGCCGCAGATCCGGGCTCGATTCCCGACATGGGTACAGTGTGTGAAGCCCATTTCTGGTGTCCCCCGCATTGATATTGCTGGAATATTACTAAAAGCGGCGTAAAGCCAAACTCACTCACACACTTCTCACAACGGCACTTACCTCCCATCGCTTAAGGTCAGCCCACAAATCTCGGAACTCCTCGAATCCAAGCTTTCCAGAAAGGTCACCCTGGGAGTAAAGGTCAAGGATATTCAACCTTACCGTCCATGGTCTACGATTTACCAATTTTAAAGACGGTTGTTATCAATTAATAAATGGAACTATGCCATGCTTCAATGTGCTTCGTTTTTCTCACAACCCCCAAAGGATACATCATGCAATGCCACCATACTCCGGCAGACGTCAATAGAAAACCCCGGGAACACGAACTCTGAAAACAAAATGGAAAATACATTTGCTATAAAATCTTTGAGTGGCACATGGTAATTGGAAATGTAACTAATGGGTAGCTCTATTAATGACACTTCGCTAATCTACAATTGAATTTTGCTCACATCTTGTACAATACGAGGAACCGTTTCCGTCGTGTTCGTTGTAAGCAATGATCCTCGACAGGACTCGATTTTTCCTTTGGCTTGAGTCCCCATTGTAATTTTACGATGATTTGTGAGTGTACATTGTAAATGTTTGTTGATTTGTTTTTTTCAAATCTTTCTGTTCAGCGACTTAGTGAGTGAATGTTCCAGGTATAGCACGGCATCCTGTATATTAATAATACCTGGCAGTAACGTCCCACGCCGTCAGCACGCAATCATTTACCTCACCCGATCAGTTTGAGTCGCCTCTTACGACAATACCAGCCACTCGTTTTAACCCGGAATCTCCAGGGGGCCTTTCTTTTCATGTGTCAGAGATACAAAAATGAATACCTACATGGGACCTGCCTGATTCCTATACCCCAAGGCACCCGCGTGGTTCCACAATTCCTATAACTTAAGTATGCGTGGTGTCTATGTTCCCATACCCCTAAACTAGTGCCGTTAATAATCCCCTACTTTTCGTGAAGGCAAAGTTGAGGACTTCCTGCAGCTCGTAGGCGTCGACCTCCATGTCGTCTCCGGCGATGGTGCGGAACCTGGCCAGGCGTTCTTCCTGCTCCCGGCTATCTGCTGACGTCGGGGGCGGCGGCTGTCGGGAAATGGTGACAGGAAATGTACACAACTACCAGGGGGCGGACATTGTGCCGAGTCTGAGTACTAGAAGTTGTTAGATGAATCACGACTACGGGCTTTTATTAGCTATTATTCACTATGGTATGGCATGAACGTGTATTATAGATAACCATGCTGTTTATTATCAGAAATACCAGAGTGAGTGAGTGAGTTGGGTTTAACGCCGCTTTTAACACTATTCCAGTTATATCACGGCGTGTCAGCTTAATGTGGTAGGAAAGCCCGAAGTGATGCAGGTCTCAGACGTTTACCACTACGGTGAAACCCACGAGCACGGGTATGGTGCTGACAAACCTAGAAACATAATCGTGGCGAACCGGGATTCGAACCCACAATCATAGGTTTCTGGCGTGCCCAGGTGACGCAACTCTGCACAGCGAATCGCGGCGCCTTAGACAACTGGGCCACCCGTGCCCCCAGAAATACCAGATCATTCTACTACTGCCCATATTGAGGGTCAACATGTTAACTAATTGAGGCAATTCCGATCGAGTATGTATGAGAGGATGGTGTTTCAAACAATATTACCACCTTATCACGACGTCCTGTTTAGGACTGATGTAATCTGGACAACACAAACCCGCGGTTGATAGCGCATGCACCATTCAACGCCGTCAGGTTACGATGACATACAAGTTTTCACACATTGTAACTTCTGATCCTCATCTAAACCGGCTTGGCGACAAGCATAGAACACTAGGGAACTATGACGTCCCAGTATCGATTTCAGTAGTAAAATGCCAGGGATATTGGTCATTAAATATATATAAGTAGGAGAAAAACTGTGATGAATAAACATGTTTGCAAGGTCAAAGAGGATACAAAAGGAAATAATCCAAAAACAACACATCAAGACTTCCGGTCTCCTCGGGCTTGGCTGCAGCAGCTGAGTGTTAGATGCAGTAAATGCAACAAGCAAATCGCGCACAGGAACCATGCTGTTAGAAGGTGGGTACGTTCTACACGTCATGCCTGGGAGTCTGTTGGACGAGGAAGAATGATCTAGCCATCATTCTTGTGATAATGTCTAATCTAGTTGAGAGCCAAAAACGCATGCATGAAAATGTTAGATGGTGAGTGAATATATGAGGCTTATGAAGCGGAGTGTGTCAAAACATACACGCACACACGTACGCACGCACGAACGCACGCACGCACGCACGCACACACGCACGCACAATCCCTCCCCCGAACCCCATCTAAGTTTTTACTGTAAATTTCATTTGTTCAACCCTGAATCACGAATACAACGTAAGACAAATCTCAGTGTCAGAATTCACTCTACAAAGACGAAAACCTATGGAACACTATCCTAGGTCATAAAAGGGTGTGATTTGAATTTAAATTACTGAAATTGAATGTCGAAGGTTTTTTTTTTCCGTTGAACATTATTAAAATTTATTTTAATCTGCATACCAAAAATTATTATATTGTCGTCCCGCGTAGGACAATGCTGAATCCCGAATACCCTCTGTTGACCCCTGAATCTCGAATACCCTCTCTTGACCCCTGAATCTCGAATACCCTCTCTTGACCCCTGAATCTCGAATACCCTCTTTTGACCCCTGAATCTCGAATACCCTCCGTTGACCCCTGAATCTCGAATACCCTCCGTTGACCCCTGAATCCCTAATACCCTCCGTTGACCCCTGAATCCCTAATACCCTCCGTTGACCTCTGAATCCCGAATACCCTCCGTTGACCCCTGAATTCCTCGTACCGAAAGGTTGTAGCAGATTAAAAGCGCAGAAGAATAAAATGAAAATGGACTTCGTTTATAGAAAACTCATTATACGAATATAGCCAATGTTACTGTGGAGCCTTAGGGTTAACATTACATGGTTTAAGAGTATATTAAAGTTCATAAAGTATATAGAATATGAGTGAACTTATACTGGCTTGTTCTGTGAGAAACTGGGAAGTAAGTGTTCATAAGGATACTTACGTAGTTATTCTGAAATGGAAGGTGCACTGAACGAGTGAAAATGATTGTGCATGAAATGGGTACACAATGTTCTGTGCATGGGAAACCACCACACCTGGTCCATTCCATCTTCCCGAGGCAAGAGAGTTAACTGACTATAAAAGTTCAGTTTCCACCCTTGCCGAATTAGGCTGGTATTATGGAGTTACATTTTGGCTGGACTAACGAGTCTTTGCATAGCCCAATCAAAGAAATCAAAATCCGTTTCATAAACTGTCGTGCAGATTTCGGTCGATTGCAAGATTTTCAAAGCATGTGCACCGCCAACTCTTTGTCAACAGATATTTTCCAAATCTTTTTATGTTTTTAATCAAGGTGCTCTCGTGATTGATGCATTTCGCTATGTATGATCCGTTTTATCACAATACAGATTTTGATTATCGATCAGATCGTCCTTGACTGGGCGCCGCCTTTTTTTTTAAACAAATGCAAGTGATACGAGAGGTGGTATCTGATTGGTCCATAGGAGAGGCTTAGAAGGGACATAACTGGTAATAGCCACTGGTGGCGCTACGATCGAGCTCAGTAATTCCAGCCCAGTTCGGCAAGGGTGGAAACTGGACTCTTAAAATCAGCTAACTATCTTGCCTCGGGAAGATGGATCCATTCCTACTCCACAAAGAACAACGAACGACCGGCTGTCAATACTCACGGAGTCCGACGGTTGAGTTAAAGCGTTGGGACCTCCAACCAACGCTTGTAGATTACAAGTATGGATCTACACACAGTTTACACAGATACTTCGAGGTCATAACAGAATCTCGAACACCATGCAGGGGTTTTCACAAATACGTTAGTCATTAGTGTAATCTTATTCTGGACCATGCAACATGACACAATACACCATGCGTCTGAACTTACTGCCAAACGTGCGCAGACAAAAATACATTTGGTTTTGAAGATACAGAATGGGGCAGTGGTGCCTTAAGGTTCGAATCCAAAGACCAGGCGCTCAAATCATGATCGCTGGTGTGTCAGTGCTATCACCATGTTCGTGGGTTTCACAAAAGTCGTAAACGTCCCTTTCTTGAAATTCCTGTGGAATTCCTAGTTCAGTATAAATCAAACAGCTCTATGGTTGCGTTCTGGTGCACTTTCAAGCGGATTATTACTTTGAGAACACTCACCTCGATTTCCATAAACCTGGTTTCCTCATCCAGTTCCCTGCAATGCGCAACACGAACATGAAACCAGTTGTACTCATGGTGTATTATAGTGAGTGAGTGAGTGAGTATGATTTTACACCGCTGTTAGCAATTTTCCAGCAATATCACGGCGGGTGACACCAGTAAAGGTATCCACACATTATACCCATGTGTGGAATCGAACCCGGGTCTCAGGCGTGACGAGCGAACACCACTAGGCTACCCAACCGCCCCTGATGTATTATTATTAAAATACATAAACACAAAGTAAAATAGAGGGTGCATCAACCCACGTCACCCGCGGGACCGGTGGACAACGAATTTATCTTACCGCACACCTAATTATCTTGCAAGTATGTCTTATTCATGCATGCTTTCGTCCGAGTCGGTAACAACACCACAGTTAGGCATTTATGGCAGACGACAGGAAACAAACTTAGTTATTTCGCCTATATCTATTTCATTCGGAATAAATCGTAAATATCCGAAGAATGGCGTCTTACATAATTATTTCGAGATATAAAAATACGGTTGGTATGTTGCAAATGTAATGCCAACAGTTCGGCAATTGCAGCGAGGGGCATAAGAAATATACCTTACAATGTGTTAGCGGGGTACATTGACAATAAAAGATTGGGTCTCAGCCAATCCGACATTCATGTGTACGGTTGGATAAACGTATTTGCTTTTCCTCAGCGTTCTGTACGAAGTGATTACTAATAATTTGATATAGACAAATGCTAATAATATTTGTGTCAATTCATATTGGTGAAAATTGTGACTATGGTATGACAATTAAACACAAGGCCTAATTAATTAATTCATTCATTCATTCATTCATTCATTCATTCATTCTATTGTGGCAATCAAAGAATTAGTAACCCTAGCTGTCATGGATACTTTGCGTTGTTGTTTTTTTGTTTTTTTGTAACGCCTCAGTCAACAATCTTAAAGCTATAAATAATGGTATCACGGCCAGACAACCAGTGACTGACAGAAGGAATGAACCAGGCCGTTGAGAAACGTAATCAACCAAGTCAGGCCACCCGATTCCTTTAGTCGCCTCTTAAGGCAAGCGTTGGTTATATTACTGTAGATCTATCATTATCCGGAATTCCAACGGTGGATTTCGGTATTGCGTTCATTAGGTTTGTCATATCCACGTTCTAAATATACTGGATGACATTCGCCACAATATCTTCGTTCCCGCTTCAGCTCTCCTGTCACTAACCCAACACATGATTTTCATTCTCGTGAGCTGGAAATCAACTGAAGACCTATTCTACCACGGATCTTCACGAGCACGGTGGCGTATGGAACCAGGGTATATACCATACTAAAATGGAGATATCATGCACTCCAAATATTCCCTGGTCCTAGCTCATAGTTCGGCGATTGTTTTCAGCCTAGTAACGTTTGACAACGTTTGTAATTATTTGGTCAGATTTTAAAATGTATACTTTCTTTGGCCTGCAATATAGTTTGCGAGTAGCCAAACATGCACGTGGACTGTGTCTCCCTCTTTGGCCGCGACTTACTGAGTCTCCTTGGCCTTCTCTGTGAAGATCCGCAGCAGGAAGTCCCCCTCCTGGTTAGGATTGAATGTGGAGGGAATGATGACGTAATTTCCAGGGAGCAGTTTGTGCCTCCCACAAGTCTCGCGTCTGTTGATGAAAGGTGGTGACTTCGCCACGGACGCGTTGTAGAGAAAGAAGTTCTTATCCAGCGGACCTTGGTGATTGTCTTTCAGCTGGTGGAAATAAAACCATAAACTGATCGGAAATAAATGAGAATCTAATATAAAACATCCTTTGCCCTAATAGTGTTCGAGTGAGTGAGTGAATGCAGTTTGTGGCCGTAGCCAGCAATATAACAGCTATATCGGCCTGTATTAGTCGGTCTCCCAGACCCGGGAAATAAATAAAAAAAGGATTCCCACTAAGCCAACACAGTGTATGGCATATGTACACACAATGTGTTGTTTGTAGAAACCCAAGCAACATACTATGAGCAAATATCGGATTCGAACCCACAAGCATTTGACACGGATATTCGAACCCACAAGCATCCCGACACGGATATAATGGACGCAGCTCTGAACAGACCATTGGGCTGTTCTCTAGTTTGATTGTTTGTTGTTTAACGCCGCACACAACAATATTCCGGCTATTTGACGGCGGTCTGTAAATAATCGAGTCTGGGCCAGACAATCCAGTGATTGACATCATCAGCATCGATCCACATAATTGGGATCGATGACATGCATCAACCAAGTCAGCGAGTCTGACCACCCTATCCCGTTAGTCGCCTCTTACGACAAGCAGTCGCCTTTTAGGGCAAGCATGGGTTGCTGAAGACCCATTCTACCCCGGATCTTCACGGAACTGTTCTCTTGTAGTATGCCGTTGTTTTATGTGTAATGCATGCAAACTTGGGACTGAGTTGCCTTGGGACTGGGCTACCTGATATATGATGTAGCCGATCTGGAGCAGGTCGACTCCCTCCTGCCTCTTCTTCCTCCTGTCTTTCTGCAGCAGTGCCACGATCACCGTACACTCGTCCTCGTCATCCGTCTCGTCAGGGTCAGTCAGCGTCACGCGGAACTGGGGGTTCGTCCAGAAGGATTCTATAGAGGAATTACAATACATAAAGAAATGTAATGTATTTGTTTAGTTCAGTTCAGTCGAAACCCTGAGAATGTTACACGCAGGCTCTGAAACCATAACATTTGCGGGTACCAGATTTCAAACTCTTGATATCGTTGTTTGATGAAGATCTTTATATCAAGTTAGGCAATCAGGGGACTCGATGTTACATTATCCTTCAGATTCCATTTCAAGTGGACCAGATAGATGACGTAAAACCAAAATAAATGCATATAAATATTCATAGTGTCGTGTAGAGTACTAACGCACCCCCTTATTTTTGCTTGAAGGGTTAAGTTGTTCCGAACCTCCAACTTGCAAAATATACAGCTTAATGAAGAACACCATATATTGGCCGTATGTATTCACGGGTGACGGAAGGAGCGTAGTGTGACCCTGAAGTATTGTCGATGAGCAAGACTGATGGTTATGTACCTGGGTGGTTTCCTCGGCAACCTCCAGCACTGACGTGTTTGACCCAACTTCCGGTGTGGGTCGTGACCTCCCATCTCTTGACGGAGACTGCGCTCTCGTTGCACACAGGGTCAAGGTTACATATCTCCAGCTCGGAGAAGTGGCTCAGGAAGTCAAACAAATTCATCCTGTACCAGACAAAACACATCTGAGAGCATCATTCAAAAAAACCATTTAAGTTGACGGACAATTTCAATTGAACCGGTAGCCTCGGAGACCTTGTTTAGCTTACAGTGACACTATGGAAGCTGTCAAAACGTGGACCCACCCACGGAGTCAAACTCAGTTATCGTCGCTGCAGGCTAACGCACAAATATCTAACCTGAAGGGAGATAAAAGTATAAAAAAAACACGTTTGATGGTTGCTTAAAATGAAAAAAGAAATTATCATTGGATGGTGATTTGATATGGGTATATGGGTATATTATTTTGGACCTTAAGTTTTCTGTGTTTCGGTGACTGTTTCAGCTGAATAATGTTTTGATAATATAAATGTTTTGATAATATATAATGTAAGTATTTGTCAGATCCAGTTTTCTAGTGTAGTTTACTTTGACCGGCAGTTTCGATACCACAAACACCTCACAGCTGAGGATCAGACAAATTTAAATATATCGAGAATGAGGCGTACCGACGGTAACATCGCTGCCACCAGTGTGGGCGCGGCTATTTCAAGAATAAAGCATTTAGCAGCGATAAGTGTATTCGGCGTCACGACAGTCGTCACTTGTTTGTAAACATAACGGTCATTCGATTGCAAGTTCAACTCCAAGCATGGTTGGGACCACCTATCACAGTGGGGAGTTTTGACTGGTGGCAGCGATAGTATAGAGAGCTCCGCGAACGGACTATCGCTGTGAGGAGCTTGCACTACTCTAGAGTTGTCGCCCGTTGTCTTTACAGTGTATGCCGGGAATGATGTTTAAGTGAACTAACCAGAACTCGCCGTCGTCGTCAAATGTGAGCCCGAGACTCTCCTTCTTGTGCTGTGGTAGTCTCTCCCACTCCTGCGACCTGAAACAGTCACTTCATCTTCTTGGACAACACCTCAGTTTGGGGGATAAGCAACTAATTCGATTTTTAATGAATCGTCAGAAGAAAGCCGGCACATAATCATTTCAAGATCAACGCACAGAGATCTTCGAAAATATTTCTGTTAAATCCAAATGTCGCTTACATCATTCTTATGAGGACATGCGTCCCTGGACATGACATTGAGGACATTGTTTCATCTGATTCTCGTTGGTTTCAGGGTTTTACTTAGAATGAGATTATGTCATTTCTGGGATAAAAAAATCATCGGTGAGGTAAAATGGGGTTTAACGTTGCGTTCAAGATTACTGCACTTTTATAGAGACGGAGGTGTTAAAAAATCATCATCATAGCAGAGTGAGTGAGTATGGTTTTACGCCGCTTTTAGCAATATTCCAGCAATATCACGGCGGGGGACACCAGAAATGGGCTTCACACATTGTACCCATGTCGGAATCGAACCCGGGTCTTCGGCGTGACGAGCGAACGCTTTAACCACAAGGCTACCCGACCGCACCTCATTATAGCAGAAGTCCCAAGAGAAGTATCAGTGATATGTGTTCAAATCCTTCAATGTAAGGGAGGTTTCCATCTACCTGTCACTCCAAGCCCCATTCCACTCCTTGTCGTTACCCCAGGGGTTCCTAACGCGGACGAGGGTCACGTGATTTCCAGAGCCATCCACGTCGATCTGGAACATGTAAATAACACATATTTCTCATGATGAACCCAAACTGACACACAATCGAGTCTTATATCATTTAAAATATCATCCTGTACATAGTTACAATCAGCTAGAGGATGATCTTAATTTACAAAACAAAACAAAAAAAACACCACATATAATCAAAATATATTGGCTTAAATGCCAACACCCATAAAAACATGTGTATACATTTGGTACAAGGAAGGTATGAGAGCATCTTCGCGAGGCAAGGGAGTTAACTGACTATAAAAGTCACCCTTACCAATGTCATTAAAATCAGATCATAGTTCTCGTTACCGCTAAACAAAGATCTCAGAACACCCCATTACGGGTCACGTCAGACCAACTTTTCGCAAACCAATGGACTGACTGACATGAAGTAGACATTAGTCAACCAGAAGGCAGCTTTCTCTTGCTTTACGGCACTAATTTCAAATTGGCGACTACGCTTCGAAACATATTTTGACAAATTATCAATTATAAATTTGAAACCTGAACAAAAGAACATTCTGGCTAGTATATGGTCTAGATTGTATGGATTCAGTCGTTAAGCCCGTAACTATCGTTCGGAATATCCTGTGTTAAAGTTTTCGAGGTTGCATGATTAGAAATCACATTCCGACTGTCACTTTCATGATCTGGTAAGCGACGCCCTGATTGGTCGGATGAAAGGTTGTTCTGACGTGACCCCTAAAGGGATGTCTTTAGATCTTTGTTCAGCGGTAGCGAGAACTAAGATCTGATTTTAATGAGATTGCACCCAAGCCGAACTAGGCTGGGATTTCTGGGCTCGATCGCAGCGCCACCAGTGGCTATTATGAGTTATGTCCCTTCTATGCCAATCAGATTCCATCTCTCATATCACTTGGATTTGCTTCAAACAAAATGGCGGCGCCCAGTCAAGACGATCTGATCGATAATCAAAATCTATATTGTGATTAAACGGGTCTTACTTCGCAAAGTGCATCAACTCACGAGATCACCTTGATTAAAAACATGAAAGATATCTGTTGACGCCGTGTTGGCGCTGCACATGTTTTGCAAATCCTGCAATCGACCGAAATCTGCACGACAGTTTACGAACCGGATTTCGATTTCGTTTCGCGATTTTGTCTGGTCTATGCATAGACTCCATAATACCAGCCTAGTTCGCCAAGGTTGGAAACTGGACTTTAATCAGCCAGTTAACTCCCTTGCCTCGGAAAGATGGTATGAGAGGTGTGTAAGCACAGTACTAGCATACTACCGTCTTCTGGCTACAACTGGCATAGTGCTGTAAGTGAGTATGGTTTAACGCCACTTTTAGGAATATTCCATATATATATATTCATAAATAGTACCCATGCGGGCGATCGAACCCGGGCCTTCGGTGTGACGAGACAACGCTTTAACCACTAGACTACCCCACTGCCCGGTTCGTGCTGTAAACAGTGATAACGTTGTTCCTGCTGCTGCGGCAGTACCTGTCTGATAGATGTCAGGCTGTAGGCGTGGCCCACGATGAGGCCGTTGTCAAGGCGGTGATGCTGATCTACCGTCTGTCCGTCATACTACAAAAAAAAGACTTTCACATAAAAGCACGCAGTTAATATCTCAACAATATTATTACAAAATATAGTTTTCAATATATATTTTATACATTAAACATTAGTTAGAAAGCAGCTAGGATTCAATATCTCTCCGCAGACTGGCGCCATGATAATTACGTTCTGATAAATATTCATTTAAACCCCACAATACTCATATCATTGACTGTCGAAGAGACTAATATAAAGTCTATGAAATCTGTCGTTACACAATACATTTCCCTCCAAATTAAAACAAATAATTTAATAAAATATACAAATATTTCACAGTCAACGTGCAGGACAAAGTGTTGAATTGTAATATGTATTGCCAAGGTTACGAAAACATACACCTTCTATATACTATATGTCTTTAGATGGATATATCGAATTCTGATTTCTGAAAACTCCAACTGTTCTTACATCAATTGAGCAGGCCATGAGCGCCGATCTCTCGTGAGACTTCAGCATGATCTGGAGGAGGTTGGCTGGCCATTCCTTCAGAGAAAACACTTCCGCCAGACCCCCCGTGAAGTCCTCCATTGCCTCGTGTGCGGACCCGCCCTTCAGCGATTCGAATGACCCGTGCAACCTGACAAAGGAATGCATTGTGTATGCATGAGACGTCTTACAGGGGAATGCATTGGGTATGCATGAGACGTCTTACAGAGGAATGCATTTAGGGCATACATGAGACGCTTGCCTTTAGAAAATCGCTTAATCTCATGGCATGAACCAACAATAAATACTTCGACGGTAACAAATTCAGCACACATTTAACACCAACACTCCCCCGAATTGGTTGTGCACTTCTATAATAAGCATTCCGCAGTAAGACAACAAACATGTACAATATTTCTAAAGTTCCAGCCGAACGTAATTCCACGTTATGTCTATATTCATTCGCTCATTTACCCGAGATTCTTTGATTATTGTCCCTCGTTTAGAAGGTTCCTTGTGTGTATTATGAATGTATCTTGCACGTCCTCAGTTCAAGGAGTTTGTAGTATGCAAATTGGTGAAGTGAGTTAGTTTATAGCCACTGTTTCCATCTGGAAGTCATTTAGTTTTTTATAATTATGACTCACTTGGCATACGCCTTCTCTAGCAGAGCGCTCCAGAACTCCATCTGTGTGTCCGAGTGCATGTAGATGAGTTGACCACGGTAGGTGGGCAGTCGGTCGTCCACCACCACGTCCAGCCACTCGCCCTGGTACCACAACCGGAACCGGAAGGCTCCACAGTAGCCATGTTGGAAACTCTGGTCAGGGGGGACAACTCTGGAGAACAGCTTCTGGTCGCAGGTGAGTGATGCTACTGCTGCTATCATCCAACAGTCGTCTGGAAACACAAGGTGTAGGATGTGCTAAGGTGTACTAAACAACGCAATGGACACTACACGTGTATAAGGGGTACTATAAATTATACACATGATGTATTTATGATAACTGAATGGACATTTATCATCCAAAACTGGCTCCCACAGGAGATATCGCTTGGGTGAGATCAAGCGATATCTACATTGTAGATATCGCTGCAAAGAAATTGCATCACAATGCTTTGCAGACCACTAAGGCGTCATTGTTACCATGACGTCACAATCAAATGACATCACTAATGGCTCTGAATAGAATCTCACCCTTGTGTCTTTTGATATCAAATATATCAACACTCGTCGACAAAAGACTCCTCGGCAAGCCTACGTGTAAATATATTTCATATCAAAAGAGACTTGGGTGAGATTCTCCATATATACTACACTGGATAATAGAGGCTGTGCTTCTTACTGCCCTCGTCAATGACCTCAAGGATGTCGGTTGTGGCCTGCCTGAGAGATAGGTTCTTTGGAATTAACCAGGGACGCATCCATAAAGCGGTTTTAACGAAACGGTCGCCAGAACGCCCATGCTTTTCAATGACTGGATAGCTGTAGCGATAGTGGAGCCCGGGGTGAAGTGAGGTGAGGTGAAATGGGGTTTAACGTTGCGTCCAAGATTATTGCACTTATATAGCGACGTGCATGTACGTGTGTGTGTTTGTGTGGCTGCTTGTACTAGTCCGGACTGATGCCGATTTATAGTGCTAGCTCACTGAGATACCATGCCGCAGTTTAACATGAATACCCCACTCAGACACAGTATACTGACTCCGAGCCGACGAGTCATTGTTTTAGCCCCTTAATGCCGAGCGCAAGACAGGGTAAGAAGAAGTACCATCTTTTAACGTCTTTTGGTGTGACGCGGTCGGGGATCGAACCCCCGACCTTCCGCTCTCCGGGCGGACGCTCTACCACTAGACCACGGAGGCGGTCAAGTGGAGCCCGGGGCCCAGCGTACAAGACACGGAGATACGGAAGTCGTAGTGCATGGGGTCGTGGCACGACGTCTTGAACAGGACAACCTACCGAGCTCTCCCTGAACCACGTCGAACCTGCTGGCTCCCTCGTCGATCCACTGGGGGTTGGGGCATATCTCCTGCAACAAGAAACACAGTTGTATCAGTGAATCTGTGGTTTATACCACAGGTAGCAAGGAATACAGTACATATTAAGGCGACGCGTGGTGGATGTGATAATAACCAATCAGACAAACGGGCGACCGATGGCAGTGAGTGAGTGAGTGAGTTGGGTTTAACGCCGCTTTAAACAGTATTCCAGTTATATTACAGCGTGTCAGCTTAATGAGGGAGGCAGGCCCGAAGTGATGCAGGTCTCAGACGTTTACCACTTCGGAGAAACCCACGAGCACGGGTATGGTGCTGACAAACCTAGAAACATAATCGGGGCGAACCTAATACATAGCCTGTCACTCCGTTGATATAGGTCTTTACGAACGTTATAATAACCATCTATCTGTGAAATAGGTCTTTACAAACTTAAACAATAACCTGGGATTCGGTGAAATAGGTTTTTACAAACGTTACAATAACCAGGTATCCGTGAACCAGGTCTTTACAAACTATATAATAACTGGGTATCTGTGAAATAGGTTTTTACAAACTTAATAATAACCAGATATCGACTGAAATAGGTCTTTACAAACGTTATAATAACCAAATGTGTAGTTGGTCTTTACAAACGTTAAAATGACCAGGAAAACGCTGAAATAGGTCTTTACAAACGTTAAAATAACTACCCAGGTATAAGGTGAAATATGTCTTGACAAACGTTATAATAACCAGGTGTCCTCTGAAATAGGTCTTCATAAACGTAATAAAGACGAGGTGTCCTCTGAAATAGGTCTTGACAAACGTTATAATAACCTGTATCTTTTCTAGTAAGTCTCAACAAACATCTGCCTCTAGTATAGGACCTGTCATACCTGCAATAACAAGTTCCCCGTTACTGGGATTCGAACCCACATACCGTATGACATGTCATTACCAAGTCAGCCACCGAGGCCTTTCTTTGGATAATGAAGAAAACGTTCAGAATTATTATTGGTGTACGTAACAGAATAAGTTATCGTTACGTTTTGTGAAATTGCCATAAACGCAAAAGTGTATTCGCATCTGAATCATTTAAAACAGATACTAAACGTCTTTTATACGTTTGAAAGATATAGCTGCGCTATCGTTGTTATGACGAGACACATGTGATTGAAAATTGAATTGTCACCGCTCGAATCCTTGTCTGTATAGAGCAGACAGACTCAGTTTACTTGTACTTCCTCGATATTAGACAACTTATTCTGACATACACACAACAAACAACACTTTAATAGGGGTTTCTCAACCCCAGTAATTGTCGCCACGTTCCTGTGCAAGGACAAGAGCAATGAAACAGTTCCTCGCCTTTAACACACAGTGGGTCGGTCCCCAAAATCCATGTCGTGGGTTCAGTTATTTATCTGGGATTCCAAACCAACTGCCCTTGGTAGGCAAATTGGGGAAAAGTCGTTATATTGTTCAAAATTGGGATTTACTTTTAAGTTCTTTTTTTCGCGAAATTCATTGGGATTTTAACATTACATTTTAACATTGTATTGAATGCAATAACGTTTAACAAAGCTTTAAAGCCTCTTCCTTTATAACGTCGTTGTTATCACACCTTCACAAAGCCATAACATTAGTTACAGCTATAACAACATTAATTCCACTTTGCGAATTTTTACTGACATTTACTCCAGACGCGGGGCCGACAATCGGCTTCTGAGCAGGTCTAGATACATCTCTGCTGATTGCCCCCTCTAAAAGGAGGCTCGAATGATCACAAATTGTGTCCTGGATCATTGTGTTTCATCGTACGTGGATCTTTGTTTATGATATCATCCTGCTTGACCAAGACTCGACGAGGCCGCTGTGCAATTACTGGAATATTGGCTCATTGGCAGTATACATGTAGGTCTAAACGTTATTTAGTGATTTAAAAAAACTTAAAACATTGTATATTTGTGATAAGTGTGATTATTAACTAAAATATTTATATACATTAAAACTATATAAAAAGTCAGTAAGCAGGTAAAAAAGTGGTTCATTCTTGAATCAAACTAGCTAGGACTGCCAATTTGCTGAACCGAGCCCCGCTTTAACAGGAGTATGAACAAGATCCAAATACCCCATAACAACACAGCACAATACAATATACCACAGACTCACTCCGATCGGTACCAACTTTAAAATGCTTGCCTTGTCTCATCGTATGTTTTTAAGCTACTGTTTGTTTGTTTGTTTGTTTGTTTGTCTGTTTTTTATTGCCGCACTCAGCAATATTCCTACTATAAGGGCGGTCTGTAAATAATCGAGTCTGGGCCAGACAATCCAGTGATTGACATCATGAGCATAGATCCACGCATTTTGGATCAATCAAGTCAGCAAGCTTTATCCCGCAAGTCGCCTCTTACAACAAACATGGGCTTTTTAAGACCAATTCTAGCCAATTTTCACGGGGGTATCTGTAAGCATTAACAACTGCACAGTAAGTAGTATAAAAGTCCATAAACATAATATTGGGAAAATGATTAATTCTGAAAGTATTTCTTCTATATAAATCGTTATACATTTCTCTCGGACCCACCACATAACACATGGCAGTTAGGTATGCAACGTGATGCCAGCTAATTAATGTACATATGTCGTCTCTCCATTATCATACATCAGAAGCGATAGAGTTGCTGGTACCGTACAACTCCTGTCTAGCTCTTTGTAAGGTGGTAATTCAATGTCAGCTTTCCTTTCGAGGCGTGAGGGAGTGAGTGAGTTGTTTTTTTACGCAGCATTGGAAAGTAATTCAGTAATATCACAGCGTGACAGCATAAAGGAGGATAGCATGAAGTGAGACAGATCTGTGACGTTTAACACTTTGGTGAAACCAACGAGCATGGTTATGTTGCTGACTAACCAATAATAATAATTAGGACGAATCTGGGATTCGAACCCACGATCATAGGATCCAGGCACGCTTAAGGGACGCAACTCTGTACAGCGACTTCAGGTTCCTTAGACTTTAAGCTACCCCTCCCCCTGATCCCGTTAGTCGCCTGCCCCAACTAACCCAACAAAGCACAATCGCATTGGAGATGTTTACTAAATTTGTCAGACTGTTAACTTTTGAGTGTTTTGTCAGTTCTCTGTCAGATCAGGTGTCAAGGTGCATGGATATTTTTTGCAGATCGTGTTGGAATTGGTGCTGATCCATCCATAGATCCATTTGCTGAGTTTAACTGCCTTTGACCTCATCAAACAATGTGTTTACAAGCCTAATGACTAAACCATTATCCTATTTAAACCAGGGGGTGAAGTCATGCTGGATGCAGTGAAAATAAGATCCAAAATGGTCGATCCCTAGGGTTGTGTGTCTGACGGCTAGATCCTGTTTACCTATCCGCCCTTGGCTGCAAGGTTCGTTCCCCTACCTGATACCTGTCCCGATAATGCAACACCTGTACACGTCTATACTCGCGCACTGAGAACAGACGCCTAATACAATCATCAATAGATGAACGCTGTATGTCAACTTCATACCCAATCAATATACGTAACATGCTGCTCCCCAAACCGCATTTAATAACGCCATTATCGACAGTCTGTCATGCAACAAGCGAACACTCTCAAAGGTATATTACGACTTTACAACAGTTTGCCAAATATACATGATGGGCAGATCCGTATTACATTTAATTATAGAAAGGTATCTATTCGTACGATATTTTGAATAAAGTGCACACATAATGTTGAATTGATCATGTACGCAGATTACACGGTACACTTGAGAAGGCATTCTGCATATAGTGGAGGCATTATGGAAATAGGTACGCAAGAATACGGATGTTCATGCCACGTGTGGACACAATGGACTGAGTAGATGTCGTTTAACGCTGCGTTAGCCAATTGATATATAAGCTCACTCGGCGCATGGCGTAAAATGGCATTATATAGCGTTACAGGCGTAAAATGGCGTTATATAGCATAACTGGCGTAAAATAGCGTTATGTAGCGTTAAAGGCGTAAAATGGCGTTATATATCGTTACAGGTGTAAAATGGCGTTATGTAGCGTTACAGGCGTAAAATGGCGTTATACAGCGTTACAGGCGTAAAATGGCGTTACATAGCGTTACAGGTTGTAATGAACAGCATTAGGTTGTACAGCTATGTGAGGAAAGCCAGAGATAATGCAGGGCCCTGTTCCACAAAGCGGTCGTAGCATTAAGACAAACGTAACTCCCATTCCTTAACGTAGACTTACGTCGGTCCTTGGACTACGGTCGCTTTGTGGAAAGGGGCCCTGGTCTTTGATTTTACCACTTTGGGGAAACCGGGTATGTTGCTGATAAACTAATGATCAAAACTAGGGCGGATCTGGGATTCGAACCCACGATCATTGGAGCATGCCTCACTTAAGGGAGGCAACTCTGCACAGCGTGGTACATCGTTACGAGGCGTAAGATGGCGTTACGTGAGAACATTTACCGTTAGTAGGTACAACATATAACGTTATAGGTGGCGTATTATATTTGGCAATATATAGCGTCAGGTGGTATTTGCAGATTTAGTATGCGACGGATGGCATTATATAGTTACAGGTTGCGTACTTTATAAAGCGCTAGGTGGTAATATAAAGTGTTAGACGGCGCCAAATGGCGTAGGGGATAATAGTTTCGTTAGAATATGGTGTATTTATTGGCGATATACTTGTGTGTATATGTACATTTCACACTGATCAATATCAAACACTCATTTTGATTCATTTCAAGTATCATGTTTAGCACTTTATTATATCAATGTAGAATTCGGTTACGATAGACACAATCGTATCATATTTCGTGACGTCAGATAATTATGTTTAAAGCACAGCAAACTTTGAAATTCACCTAAACGTAAACATGACTGAAAATCATGAAGACAGAGATTCGTGCATACAGTGAAACCCCGGAATAACGCTGGTTCACAGTTTCCGGACCCCAGGATCACTGAATTACAGGGGTTCTGGTCCGAACCCCTCGGAATAATAGAGGTCCACTGGTCCTGGAATAACGAGTGTTCACTGTATAATTCCATGTACGTGAAGAATGTACATATTGTCATCTTTGACGTTCTGAGTGAGGAATGAAATATGATAAGGAAAATCACCGTTAACATAACAAGGCGTTATAACGAGGAGTGACAGAAGCTCGTGGTATAACCGGTCAACCACGTGTCCGGTTTGATCGATGTCAGTATCAGTCCACATAAATCACTTTCAGGATAAAATACAGTGGCATGTTTTCCTCGTTACGAACAGTAGTCACTTTCCTGCTCGCTGTTACCCCCTCATACACAAAAAGCCTGAAAGCGACCTGAATTACTAATTATTCATAGTGAAAAATAATAAATTTGATCTTATAAATAGATATGAATACATGCGGCCATAATTAATCCTTTTATATCTGTTCCAGCAAATTTTTTTTAGATCTATGGCCAAGTCTATGTTCTGACTACAGGGAGGATCTATGCACGAAGTAGGCTTTCAGAATAACGACTCCCGTTACGTTTCTAATGTATAGATTGATATGACCGCCGTTACAATACCCTGCCGTTTGTTCCTGGTTTATATCAGCTGTTGAATATGTCGCTCCAGCATGGAGGCTACGGGATATACCGCAAAGTCTGACACTGTGTCTAAAGAATGTATTGTTTCATTCTATATCTCATCTTGGCGACGAATAATAAACTATTTTTTGAAAATATGTACGTAATCAGCTACCTGCAAATATATTCTATTTTATCGGTAAAAAATGTTAATTACACCTCTCAGATCGAAAACGATAACGGATTTCAGCCAGTGGAAGATATGACAGCACACGAGGAGAAAGAGAGGATGCGATAACACCACCTAGTTTTGATGGTAGGTGATATCACAAGTTCTGATCTGAAACTGCAATTTTTATCAGATACAGATGACAACTTGATAACACAAGCCACCGAGATGCAGCAATGCAAGCACTAGAGAATGATAGCCACGGGTGGAGAGAAAGTGCTTCTTCACATTAAGATAAGAATGGCATGAAATAGCAAAGTGCGCTAGACTTACTTTGGGTCGCTTCCACTCTACTCGCCGTTTCGGTGGCTGGCTGTAATATAGCGAGCTGCTCTCCGCAGGGAACTCGGGATCCTCAAAAAGTGTACGCCTGGCCAGGCAATTCCTTTTGATTTCCTCATAGTTCTGACTAACGACGCCGGTGATGTGATGCTGCCTCATGGACCTGCGGGGTTTACGTCCGGAGATGACGAAGCGGTAGCGCGTTTGATACATTGTGGCGACAGATCGGTGGAAATATAATAGGCAAGATTGATCAAATTCCCGCTCACGGTATAAGTACCATTCAGCGAGGCAGTTTATGCCATCACACTTGAGAACAGGTCCTGTGTCAACACGAAGCCCTCCATTACTCCGAGGTTAAGGAGTCGCTGTTGAAACAATGTAACATTCCCGTGGTGATTACAGACACTGACAATAACAAACAAACATATCGTGTCCTCCTTGTACGTGTGTAAGACGGGCAGGCCTAGACTCGGAAACTCAGAATGGGTCGTGGGGTCACATTTTATTGGTAACGCGGACGCTTCTCAAGCTCTGCTGCACCTCGTGGTCTCTGCTTTCAAACTTAGTTCTTAATGTGTTTGATATGTAGTTTCACTCATGTCAGATCTGCACTCTTATCTGACACCCATGGCAGGGAGGTAGCGAGGGACCGACGCACGCGCGCACGCACGCACGCAATAGCGGAACTGTACGTTTTTAATAAATATCCAAAGTTTTATGAAACAATACTTAAAAACGGAATGAAACTTTAACAGAAGAAATGATTTTCTGTTTCAACTTATGGGTCAGGAACACATTCAAAATTGAAATGGTAGCTGTTAAAATAGTAACAACAAACTAATATCGCAGTTACGATGCGTGTCGGGGGCACGGGTGGCCCAGTCGTCTAAGGCGCCGCGATTCGCTGTGCGGGGTTGCGTCCCTTGGGCACGCTAGAAACCTATGATTGTGGGTTCGAATCCCACTTCCCCCCAAGTTTCTAGGTTTGTCAGCACCATACCCGTGCTCCTGGGTTTCACCGAAGTGGTAAACACCTGAGACCTGCATCACTTCGGGCTTTCCTCCCACATTAAGCTGACACGCTGTGATATAACTGGAATACTGTTAAAAGCGGCGTTAAACCCAACTCACTCACTCACTCGACATATTATCATCAGAAAATCTAAAGCCTAGAGCCAGACTGTTACCTCACTATAATACGTGTCTGCCCTATGTGTTTAAAATGTAATTATGGATATTTGTGGTGCTCCGGGTTTCGAGCCCAGTCAAACGGTATTCCGGGTGCAGTAAGCTGGATGTCATGCAATGCAACAAGGACTGGTCGGCTCGGAGTCAGTATACTGTGTCTGAGTGGGGTATTTATGTTAAACTGCGGTATCTCAGTGTGCTAGCACTATAAATCGGCATCAGTACGGACTAGTACAAGCAGCCACACACACACACACACACACACACACACACACACATACACGCGCGAGGTGTTAAACCTCCCTGCAGAGTGACACGTCAATAAAATGTTTAGCCCCTATAAGCTCGCATGGCCATGCTAGGTGAAAATCCCAGTCTGTTGAACTTGTACCAGCTGTGTACACTGATATGACTCAGGAGTTCTGAAATTGGATGCTAAGACACACCAATGTGTTATGCCGCATGCAGGATACATAGTGTGGTGTATGCGTGCGTTTGTGTTTTCACATTGATCATTTAATCATTCAACAGTGATATGTTAACTTTGTTCACATAAATGCATTTTCGAAAACGTTGTATCCGCGTTTATGGTTGTGCAAGTAGTCGTATATACATAACTATGCATACAACAACTTCCCCTGTTTCGTTCAGTAAGGAAACAATCGTGTGTTGGCAGTAGGATTTATTAAACATTATTAAGGCCGATGAAATATTACTGTGTGACTGTGTGGGGCTAACGATTCCGCACAGCTGGTGGCAGTGTAACCCATGCCAGCAGTCTGTATATCGTGTCTGATGCTCTCTACGCGGAGGTTCAGCCCTGAACCATCACCGCATATATCTGCATTTAATTTAATCAAAACCAGTCCAGATAATCTAAAGGTCACGTCACCATGACATCAGCATTAAATATATTTTTGTTTTTATTTTTGTGCAGTGAATGCTTTGACAGACGATAGGTTTGTCTGGTGCAGGTAGTATTAACTCAGTAATTTGAGACTAGGACCATTCTTTTATACTAACACTGACACAGAATGTTAGCAGATTCTCTTTGATGGAAAGTGGGCGAGTGAGTTTAACGTCGCGTTCAGTATTTCAGTTATACCACGGCGTGTCAGAAGAAAAGATGTCAAAGACCCAAACACTGAATATGGGGAATATAACATGTCTGCTGCTACCGGACTTCTTGTTGGAGTGAGTGAGTGAGTGGGTGGGTAGGATTTAGTGAGTGAGTGAGGGGGGAGGGAGGGACGTAGGGACGGAGGGAGGGAGTGCGTGTCAATTTAATGTCAAAGTGAAGCCAAAATACTTTGCCATCGACCCAGAAAACCTTGCGGTCAACTTTGTTCGACACATATTTCTCAGTTCATTCAACATATTACATATGTTTTTCAACAATTTCATTTTTGAAAAGGCAAGACACTTAGATAAACATATGTCATGATGGTTACCTTCCATCGGTAAGATATCAGCAACTATGCAGAGCTATTTCCAGTTGTGTACTCATCCTTTGCTTTGAATGGCTGTGCGGCTCCACGTGCTATTATCGAAGCCACTTTGTGTAAAGATGTATTGTAGTTATCCCCAATGCAGTTGTAGGACCCGACTATATGATTGTGCAAAACAATAACTGAAACGCACTGAAAGGCGTACATTAGGCCAGTCTCTTCTGTTTTCAGAATAAGCACCTCTGTTAACCAACGAGGGAAAAGTCACGTGGCCACGTCATATGCAAATTAGCTTGTGGCAGTGAATGCTGTGTCAGACATAACTGCATCGGAGTGTGGGTTACCCGGTGCTCTTGGACCATGGATTTGTTTGTTTGTTTGTTGTTTAACACCACGCTCGGCAATATTCAGACCCGAGTGAATAAATAAAAAAGGATTCCCACTAAGCCAAAACAGTGTATGCCATATGTACACATAATGTCTTGTTCGTTGGAACCCAAGTAGCATACTATGAGCAAATATGGGATTAGAACCCACAATCATTGGGTCCCGACACGGATATAATAGACGCAGCTCTGAACAGACCATTGGGCTGTTCTCTAGTTTGATTTGACACAGCAATATTCCGGCTATATGACGGCGGTCTGTAAATAATCGAGCCTGGACCAGACAATCCAGTGATTGACATCATGAGCATCGATCCACGTTAATGGGATACGATGACATGCATCAACCAAGTCAGCAAGCCTGACCACCCGATCCGATTAGTCGCCTCTTACGACAAGTATAGTCGCCGTTTACGGCAAGCATGGCTTGCTGAAGACCTGTTCTACCCCGGATCTTCACGGGTCCTTGGACCATGGATACCATGAAAATAATGACCCTCCTCTACTGCTTGTCATATTTTGGGATGACCATTCTCATGTCCTTTTACAAATCGTTCATGACCCTCCCCGAAAGGACAAAATGCAAAATCTTTTTATAACTAATTATAAACTATTCATTTTTCATGACCTTCCCGAAGTATGTGCTTTATTTTGTATGACCCTCCGGTAGATATTTCCTTCCCTGATACCCTCTGACTGCCTGACGTTAATACAGAACCGCAATAATACCTGCCCCTTACGCAACTAGTCGTATATACATACCACTTGTTGCACTGTGTAAACTGGCCTTAATATGGGTATTCGTAAACCTATTTAATGTTATTGATAACTAGTTGTAGTTAATAGCATCCTTACTTTATCAGTCAATCATGTAAACTATATTTCAAATGTAGTTGTAATCGATCATGTCTATGACAATCAGACAAAGAATGAAAAAAATATGAATACTGACCCACTTACATATGGTTTGTTATTGATTATCGATCACCACTTCATAACATATGATCATGTGTATTGCGTTGCTCCTTTCAAATCCTCGGTTAGATGAAAGGCGTATTTGATGATTGTCTTGTCTCATCATTATGAGGTGAGGTGAAATTGGATTATTGCACTTATCTAGCGATGTGAATGCACGTGTGTGTGTGTGTGGTGTGTGTGAGTGTGTGTGTGTGTGTGTGTGCGTGCGTGGGTGCGTGCGTGCGTGCGTGCGTGCGTGCGTGCGTGCGTGCGTGCGTGCGTGTGCTTGTGTGCTTGTACTAGTCCGGACTGATGCCGATTTATAGTGCTAGCACACTGAGATACCATGCCGCAGTTAAACATGAATATCCCACTCAGACACAGTATACTGACTCCGAGCCGACCAGTCCTTGTTTTAGCCCCTTAATGCCGAGTGCCAGACAGGGCAACAACAAGTACCATATTTTAACGTCTTTTGGTCTCCGGGCGCACGCTCTACCACTTGACCACGGAGGCGGTCTCATCATCATGACATTTTCGCAGTTGTTATACACTTACAGACAATAGCAAGGTGTCTTTTTGGTTGGATGGCCCGGTTCCCCAGGTCGCCTAACACGCCGCCATTAGCTGTGTGGAGTTGTGTTCCAGCAGCCTAAGAACGAGGGTTCAAATGTGGTAGACGTCTTGCATCACTGACGTAACTGGGTGGGGTGTACGGGGTTTAACGTCAAGTTCAAAGCTATTTCACGTACAAAGCGATGGATATATTGATGAGGTTTGAAAAATGTGATCCAATAGACCATTTTCATCTTAAACTTCCTACTGACTTAATAAATAGCTCACTTTATTTCATGGTTGAAGGAGAACTCGGTATATTAGCTTAAAAAATAGCACACATTATTTCATGGTTGAAGGAGAACTCGGTTGGGAACTTTTCAGGTTAAAATATACAAACGTCTTGTATCCTATTGGCGTATATTAATGTTTGACTATCCTCATAACATATTTGCATCCTCTATGCTTGATGATATCACCCGTACGTAACAATGTCCCCTGTCTGAACTAAATCAAATATAATATTTGTAAATGCGATGTCCCTGATGCATTAATTTCATAACCCCCTTTTATATAGCAAAACTTGAACTAACGTCAAAAACCATTTGTGTGTAGCTGCTTGCGCGAGCTTAGACTAATGCTGGTTTTAAAAGACTTATCTGTTTCTGTACATTATTTAAAGATCACATGTAGATTGAACATTTACTGGCCATTAATTAGTTGTTTTTTTGTTCATTTCATGACATGATTAATTTGGTACAGAAAAGTAAATATCATTTTGGTAGAAATATTGTGTACAAAATTGCAGATCAAACTGTACTTCACTTTAAATATTTACACACCCGTTATGTAATAATTCAGTTGAAATATTACACCTCATGCTATCTAATCTGTCAACATTGACAATCAAACAACAAATCTTCACAATCACAGCAGCACTAGTAGATCTAGAGGTCTAATTTTTTATTGGATTGTATTTCAGTCCATTACAATTTACATCAAATACACAAGTGATGCAAAATTCTGATTTGTTATGATTGTAAATTCTCAATAAGTTACAATGACATTATATCAATGTGGTAGAAAGGTCAATATTTCGACGTCAAGACAACTCGCAAAGATATTCATTCAAATTCACAATAAATAGTTTGGCTTAATGGTGTGTAAACAGTGAATTATTCTTTACACGAGGATTTGTATTAAGTCTGTTCAGCTACCATAAACTGCACGGGGAGTTACCAGGTGGTCATGGATCTTTGAAATTGAAATCACAACAGAACGGCCAGACTCACTTGCTAAATGTATACCAGTAAAGAGAATAGTAACAGAAGAATAGTTTGTCAATGATAAGAATAAGAATAGTGTTCAATACTTACGATAAATGTACTGTTGCGTGATAGTACCGGAATGGTTAAATTTTCACAGTTTGTCCCGATTGCGTTCCTTGTTGACATCTCCATGTGTTTCATGTGCTATCCACTCTTCACCTTCTGCTCTCCAAGCCTCGCTTTCAAAACGGAAGTAGCGAAGTGTGAAAAAGGTCAATATGGAGAGAGTTTAACGAAGGTGAGAGCTCCGGGAACGGACTATCGTTGTGAGGAGCTTGGGTTTCCTCAAGGGAGTTAACTCTGGTCAATACTGCCAGTCCTGGCGGCAACACGGTTCTGCTACAATGGGTTTCAACGTACCTCCTGTTCTGATTCTCATTTGCAGGACAGCTCTTTATGCTGTGAGCATAATATGTAGCCTGATAATATTTTCATCATTAGCAATAAGCATGGTAAGTGTAATTAATACGTGTTTCTCTTTCCGTGGCACGCATTCAGCTGATTAACTACATACTGAGTTGTGTGTAAAAGAGCCAACGATTCAAAGTTATACGATACAACCATGGTTAGATGACGGAGTAAACATTAAACTTCCTTGCTGTTGTGGGGCGTTATAAGAATCGCATCATACAATATTATTGCTAATATATGCTGGAAATGAGGTGTAAGTATTGGTGCAATTAAGCGGCGGTGTCTTCTCAAGGGAGATTACTCTGTTCAACAACCGGAACCACAGTTTTGCTATGCCTGTCAACGTGTCGCACCTGCTGATCCTCATTGCCGGGACAGCTTTCTATGCTGTGGTCATATTTCGTCGCTTTTTTAATATTTTCAGCACTATCAGTAAGCATGGTAAGTGTAATTTATACGTGTTTCGTTAAATATACAGAAAAAAACCGACAAACGACAAAACAACTTATCCTGCTTTAATACATATTTTGACTCTTGTTTTCAATATTAAAACTATACACGACTGGTTGAGATGGCTTTTTGTATCAGGAAAGTAGGCATGCACTTGCTTCTGAACCGGCATGCACATGGATTGTGCTGAAACCCCGGGGGGTGGGGTGGGGGGGGTCAAGGCGAATCTGGAGTTCGGACCCACTATCAGCGAATACTTCATCGCTCATGATTGCTCCAATTCATTGGGGGATTGCTCGTGCTGCGGAGGAATGGCCGACTGTGCTGTCGGTCCGGTTCACCATCCCCTAAAAATCCCCCGTCCACGCCTTCCCAAGAAGCTCTTGAAAGATTCTAGATGGCCGCTGGGACATTCAAGTCGAGTGTGCTAGCAGCATCCAGCATCCGCTGAACTAGACACCCGTTACTCGTTGTGGCGTTGGTGTAGCGCAGAAGTTCTGTGGTCGAATCTCCACGTTGATCAATGTGTGAGGCCTTCTCCCCCTCCGTACATGGTGGCAGTATCTCTTTAAACAGAGCAAATCAGTATTCACAGAAACAACGCCCGCTGCTGTCTGGTAGGAATCAGTAGAAGATGCCATTACTTAACTGTGGTGATTTCGATTGCGGTTTTACGTATTTGTCACAACTCAAATGGATTATCAAGATTCTTTGTTCTTCTGAATAACCGGACATGCATTTTCAATAAAATAATTACATTGGTGTTTATAAAGCAGTAACTGTTTGATTGGCATTCTAGTTGGCAAATAAGTAAGAAAACGTACATCTTTACGGATAACAACTTCTGGGCCCTCTTGCACAAAGCAATCTTAGCACTACGACTATCGTAAGTTAGAGTATGAGGGTTACGATCATCTTAGTGCTAAGATCGTTTTGTGCAAGTGGGCCCTGGTATATTGCATATAGCGACGTTTCGATGTAGATTCTTACACCATGATAACTCCATGATAACGGTGTTATAATCTACATGGAAACGTCGCTATATGCAATAAACCAGACGTTGTTATCCATAAAGTTGTACGTTTTTCTTATAAAATAGTTTTTGTGGTTTTCAGCAGGCATAACCAATATTTCTTAAATGCTGCTGCTTGAAACTATCATTGTTCTGATTTCGATATTTTAGTCTTTCACTGTTTCGTGTTAGATAATCCAAGTGCGGAAAGAGCATTAGTTAGAACCAGCTTACTTTCTGCTGATTTGTGACGACGGATACAGGACTAGGAGTAACATGCCATAATTGTAAGCCTCGCCTTTACCTTCAATAGGAAAGAACACTTGGTAAATAAATGGGGACATATACACGCACGCACACGTATAATCAGTGAGGGGTGAGTTGGATTTTAACGCCGCTTTTAACAGTATTTCAGCTATATCACGGCGTGTGTAAGGAAAGCCCGAAGTGATGCAGGTTTTAGATGTTTACCGCATTGGTGAAACCATCAGTATGGGTATGGTGATGACAAAGCTAGAAACCGCCGAAAAGCAGTTCCCCCTCATTGCCAGACCCTTACTTAAGAGACGAAATGGTTTTTGTAATGGTTTGATAACGCCGCGGGTGGGAGAGGGTTCACATGATGTATTTTAAGACTGCTTTCACCAATTGGTTGCTGAGAATACAGGCAATCCGGCTTTGTATTTGAAAAAAGGGACGCTGATTGTTTTTTGTATATGTTTGATTTGGTTTAACGTTGGTTGGTTTGTTGTTTAACGCAATTTTCCAGCTATATGACGGCGGTCTGTAAATAATCGAATCTTGACCAGACAATCCAGTAATAAATATCATGCTCATCGATCCACGCAATTGGGATCGATGACATGCATCAACCAAGTCAGCGAACCTGACCTCCCGATCCCGTTAGTCACCTTTTACGGCAAGCATGGGTTGCTGAAGACCTATTCTACTCTGGAATCTTCACGGGACGATTTGGTTTAACCAGGAAGTTACAGTCTTAAACTTAACCGGGAAAATTGTTACCATGTTTGACACTTCCGTGACTCTCTTCCTTCTCGTGGCTGTCAACGCCATCGGGATGTGCTCTATCAGACTCATCGTTAGCCATACGGTAGTACTCACCTCCTGTTTTATCTTGTGCCGGAACAAAGGCACCCTCCTACCCAGAGTTCCTTGCGACCCACCTAGTCACATCTTCCTCAGTCCATTCAACAAATTACATACGTTTATTAACAATTTCATTTATAAAAAGAACACTTATAGATAAAAAATGTCATGAAATGCTTGCTTGACTTTCAATGCGAAAATATAACACGTGAAAAACTATTATCAATAGATTGACGTGTCTGGATGAGTCAAAGTCATGGCGGACTTGGAAGATTCTTTTCCAGTTTTCGTTCTGAACTCCGCATAAAATCCCCTGAGAAATGAGTTAAGTTCCTCTCCAGGTTTCAGCTATAAATATACCGGAAGGCTGTTACATTGAAGCCAATCTGATAATACCATGTGTTTGTCGTTACGGAACAAGTATGCGAGTGTGGTGACGAAATGACAAACATCAAGCTAGCTATCTTTCCGAGGCAAGGGCGTTAACAAAGCTCGAATTTCCGGGCTTGATCGTAGCAACACCACTGGTTATCACGAGTTATGTCTTTTCTATATCCCCCCAACTGACCAATCAGATTCTACCTCTCAGATCACTTGCATTTGCTTCATACAAAACGGCGGCGCCTAGTCAAGACGATCTCATCGACAGTAAAGTCAGCATCACATCACTGGAGCACCTTGATAAAAAAAACATGAAAACATGTTGAAAATATCTGCCGATGCCCAGTTGACGTAGCCGAGAGCCGCGATGGGGTCCTACAGTCAAGACATGACCCTACATCACCTGGTAGGACCCCATCGCCGCTCTCGGCTACAGTTGACGGTACACATGTTCTGCAAATCCTGCAATCGAAAGAGTATTGTATTACGCCACTTTTAGCAATATTCCAGCGATATCACGGCGGGGGACACCCATTGAACCCACGGGTCTTCGGCGTTAAGATGGAACACTTTAACCACTTGGCTACTCCACTGGCGCGCATGCAATCGAACAAATTCGGCACGTTTGCCATGTTGTTTATGAGCCGGGTGTCGATTTCGTTACGGGATTTAGATTGGACTATGCATAGACTCGTTAGTCCAGCCAAAAAGGTAATCCATACTAAAATCCTAGTTCGGAAAGGGTGGAAACTGGACTTTTAAAGTCAGGTGACTCCCTTGCCTCTGAAAAATGAGGCTAGCTAGCTAGTGAAGTACGTTTCTTCTTTCAATTGAAAGGTTTGATCATGGCCTATTCTGGATATAAGAAAACTTAAACGATTTGTTGCATTTAGCCTGTAAGGAATTAAAGATCGATATTTTGATTGAATTATGGCCTACCTCTAACGGATGTCATCTCCCACTGTGTTCTTGTTTCCGTCGAATTTTTCGTTGCGTGTTTTAGCCAATTCTTCTCGTCGAATTTCGCTGACACCTGCAAACTAACAGAGTTTATTGTTTGAGAGGCATTTCTTAGCAGTGGACGGGTGACATAGTAGACACAATTTATGGATAACAACTTCTTTATTTTACTGTAATGGGTTCAATGTCCGTCTCTTGTTTTAGGGAAGACGAGACCGTGTCAGCATCTGGTGTCCCCCGTCGTGCAATTTACTGAAATATTGCTAAAAGCGGCGTAAAACCATACTCACTCACCCATGCGGCCCTGGGGAGCTGAGCAGCAAGCACATCGTCATCGCTGTCATCGAAGTCGAGTTCGTGTTTGAATACAGTAAACTACGGTTATAACGAACTCAAATGGACCATTGTCATTCTTTACAACCGTAGTTCGTTATAAGCATATATGTAATACAACATCTACACAGCAAATGGCTGGGACCAAAAATTAAGTTCGAAATATCCGTCAGTTCGTTATAAGCGTGTTCGTTATAAACGTATTTAACTGTATATATTTTCGGTAACCAGTCCTCAAAATACCACTGATGAACTTGCCATATTTCTTTCCAGGGATTGATATTCCATTATCTGACATGTAAAAGAAACTGTTTCCAGTTTCATTAACCCAAACAGCTTTCTTCTTCTTTCAATCATCTGGAAGTGCGTGTGGGTTTCAACTAAAGGGATAAATGTCGAATACCAGCATTGGCCCCTTCCTTCAACATTAAGATGATATTAATGGAATAGTGTTTACATTCGTCCAGATATGGCGGTGAAAAGAGGATTTTGCTGCCTCTTGCTTTTGTAGCGGGTAACAGTTTAACGTCGCACTCAACACCAAGAAGATATTAATGGAATAGTGTTTACATTCGTCAAGATATGTCTGTGAAAAGAGGATTTTACTGCCTCTTGCTTTTGTTGCTGGTAACATTTTAAAGTCGCACTCAGCAACATCCAAGCAATATCCAGGTAATAATAAGATGCGGAACCAGAAGTAGATAATAGCACGGTGTGGGATGAAAGCCGGTTGTTTAAGGACGCATGCCAAACGAAATCCAAAGTTGGCAAGGTCAACACATCAGTCATGCCCAGGTTATATCATCTGTTATCAGCTAAAGTAACCATGGAAATAAATACATGTACAAAGGGAAATCGGGGCCTTAATCAGTTAATATGTGTAAATATGCGTAAATACGGGAAAGTGCCATTCGTTATCAGTTAAGGTAATAAAGCCCTAGAGGACTCGAGGCACAAATATAGTGTGGTTGATTCTTTTGTATGTGTTAACGCATGGAAACACACAACAGACACTTCTCTTATGTTATCGCGACATATATACATCCATTAATTACCAGTTTGTTTCCTGTTCAATTGTGTTCCAAAGGGAGATAACTCTGGTCAACACTTCCAATCCTGGCGGCAAAACGGAATCTCGGTTCATGATGTCGGCTCGTCTTATCCTCATTGTCAGGACAGCTCTCTATGCTGTGATTATAATATGTAGCCTTGTAATAATTTCAGCACTGGGAGTAAGCATGGTAAGTGTATTTAATACGTGTATTCCAGTAAATTATTCCAGTACATGCCAGTAAATTAGCCCATCCCCGTGATAGTTTGTACATCGGCACACTTTCCGTTTCCTGCTATACGCATGAAGACTGAATGACACACTTGTAGTGGTGCTTGAAGTATGAAGGCTGTACTGAATGACAAGTTCATGGATGTATAGTAATGTTATCCTAATAATATGAAAGCCTGAATAAGTGGACAGTAGATTCTAAGTTCGCAAGTCTTCTATAGGGACAATTTGTGCTTACTATCCAAGAATTATGATTCATACTAATAATAATTTTCCTTGGAGATATTTTATATCATCTAGGAATTATTATTGAAACTAATAATCATTTCCCTATAGACTTGTGCAAGTCTGTGAACTCGCATGCTCGTCTGGCAGCCTGCTTCCCTGGGTATGCATAGCTTGGCGCAAGTTGACGACGCGCATACGGAGCCGGGAACCAGCTTAGCGCCAGCGCAGCATACCCAGGGCATTGGTGACCAACTCGTGTTATTCCGGGACAAGCCGAATAGCTTCTTGCAGGTTACGGAAAGGGGCGAGTGGTGACGAATGATACCCAGGGAACAAGGCTGGCTCGTCTGGTTGTGGCTAGACTCGATCAGTGTCTCTTGCATTATATTTAGATGTAGTAAACATACAGGGACAACAACACAGAAACTTAGTGTTTAACTTTACCCCATTGTGCTCACCTCCTTTTTCATATTCAGTTTTTAATGCATTTGGTATACACAAATTACGGGAAATGAAATAATACAAAATATATTTTGAAAGCAGAGACTACATCCAGACTCCAAGTTGTGACGTGTTGTGACGTGTTGTTTGACCCCCATGGTCTCTCCATGCAAAACGTGGTGCTACTCGTGGGTTTTTTCCGACCAATCAAAGCGTCGCTTACTTGATCATGAAATTGACAGTCGGAATGTGTTTTGTAATCATGCAACCTCGAAAACGTTAACACGGGGTATTCCGAACGACACTTACGGCCCTTACGGCTGATTCCGTCAAAATCATTGTCTAACTCTAGGTTCCATGGGATAAACATTTGAACGGAAGAGGCGTTGCACAGTACCTGGAAGCACTGAGCTATACAATCTCAACCATATATTAGACATTCCGGAATGTTTGTTTGTTCAGTTTTCAAAATTTTCATCGAGAACTGTGTCAACAAGTCATTTGAGTGGTGGGTCAAAGATCGCGAAAGGTCGTTCTGACGTGACCGTAATGGGATGTGATTTTAATGAAATTTGGTTGAAACTCACAGGTAAATCATGCAAAACGCTCCCCTTGTGTGTAACGTACATACCTCGTGAAAAACCGACAAAGTCACATGACCCTAAAAGTTTCTTCACGCGACTTTCAGCTCTATCAGAATTTAGGAATGTTATTATTGACTTGTTTTAATGCTCGATGTGGTTTAAATTCAGACACTGCAGAGGGCGTAGATGATATACATCACAGACGTCATTGACGAAACAAGCGATCACTTTGGCAACCTATTGTTGGACTATCGGGTTGTAACACGTGCATAGTAATGGTCGTACAGGCGATTTTACGTCAGTCTCACCCAGAGTGAGTGAGTGAGTGAGTTGGGTTTAACGCCGCTTTTAACAGTATTCCAGTTATATCACGGCGTGTCAACTCAATGTGGGAGGAAAGCCCGAACTGATGCAGGTCTCGGACGTTTACCACTTCGTTGAAACCCACGAGCACGGGTATGGTGCTGACAAACCTAGAAACATAATCGGGGCGAACCGGGATTCAAACCAAGAGATGCAACTCTGCACATCTGCGAATCGCGGCGCCTTAAACGAATGTCCCCCTCACCCAGAGGTAGAGCTATTGTTTTGGTCCCCATGAACATTTATCTGATAAAGCAAACTTTACAAGGATGTAACAAAATCCTGATAACTCCAATTTAGATACTACTGCCACCTTAAGTGTAGAGTATAAACCTATAACTGTACAAAACGACAACAATCGTTGTTTTAAATATGACCTCCAACATATCCCAGGTTTGTTTCTTAAAACCGGCTAACGTTGCAGTTGCTTTTAGAAACAAGAGATACATTGGATAATGACTTGAATGATGAAACCTAATGCAAATCTTGCTTACCAAACTTTTTTATGGATTTAATCCACACCGAAATGACAACAATAAATCAAAATACGCCCCTTACTGGACCTGTAACCTACAAACATTATGGAATGTTGTTTGCCAATGTGAAAAACAGTGGTTAAAGCATAAAGGAAACGTTAGAGTGGCATAGAGGGAGACTGATGGGATTATATAGTGAATCTAGGAAAAGGTTTGATCGATTTAATCGTCACACAAAACGTAACTATGCATAACTTATTTGGGTTTTTTTTGTCGTTAAACGCCGCGCTCAGCAATATTTCAGCTATGCATTGAAACCGCAAGATAAACTGACTAACCTACATTTTGAGCATAAAGGAAAAAATGTTGGAAGAAAATTTGAAAATTGTACCTGCAAATGAGAAGCAGCGTCACATTCCACAAGTGGCTGTTGATGACGACGGTAACGTGTGTTATGACCATGATTACGTGTTATCAAAATGGAAACATACAAATGAAGCACTTTTTGATAGGAGCACACTCACTGACTGTCCTAGTGATTTTAACGAGTTTTTACCAGCAAATAGTTTGGATACTTATCTTTTAAATAAACCTATTTCTGGAATTAAAATTGAGAGAGCAGTGTTCCGGTTAAAGAATGGTAAATTTACTGGAATAGATGATATACCAGCAGAGGTATTAAATAACTCCAGCTCTGTTGATTTACTTGACAGAATAATAAAATATTGCTTTGAAAACGGAACAATCCCATCAATATGGGGCCCTTGAAAATCCGGGGTAGAATAGGTCTTCAGCAACCCATGCTTGCCGTAAAAGGCTGCTATGCTTTTCGAACGAGGCGACTAACGGGATCGGGTGTTCAGGCTCGGTGACATGGTTGATGCATGTCATCCTATCCCAATTGCGTGCATAGATGCTCATGATGTCAATCACTGGATTGTCTGGTACAGACTCGATTATTTACAGACCGCCGTCGTAAAGCTGGAACATAGCTGGAATGCGGCGTCGAACAAGAAACAAACAATCCCAACGGGGAAGAAGCGCCTGTTCCAACTTCCTTGCCTCAAGGAAGAGTTCAGCCTATCAGCCGTGATGATCAGGGCCTAGATTTTCGAAACGATCTTAGCCCTAAGATTATCGTAAAGTTATCGTAAGGAAATCGTAGGCTATCGTAGCATATTTTCGAAACTATCGTAGCCCTAAGATATCTTAAGATTGTCGTAAATCTAAGATAGACCCATACCTGTCGTAAGTTTATTTTATCTTCATCCAAGATGGCGGCATACTTTCCATAGATATTATGCCAAACAATTAGTCTGCTTTACGTTCAAACATAGACATTTCATTTTGTAAAACTGAGTGATTCAAATTGACACTTCGAAAGCACGAAGAAAGCATCAAGGATTTCACGTCAAAAATGTTCTAAATCGCGACAGCGATCCACATAACTGTGGAGTCGATAGCCTACAATATATTTCTATCCGAGTCCATGCTGAAGAAGTGTGAAACAACATACCTTTACGATAATTTGAGAAGGATAAAAACGGAAGGTGTCGGCAGGCTACAGTAATGACCGTGACCTCATTGATAACTCAGGGGGAGCTAATCTTAGTTCAAACTCTAGTTGGGAGTGGTTTCCCTTTGTATTCGCCCGGGACACCTTGCTCAATGTTACAGTTTTCATGAAGCGCAGAGTTCCGCTGTTATATTTTCTGGATCGTCTTTGTGACAATGCTTTAGTCTTTATTTTCACATTTAAAAAAAATTATTTCAATCTACATATGTAAAAAAACCCATAAAGGTTTCGCATAAGTTTTTACATCTAAAATCGAGTGGGGCGGGTGGTTTTAATAATTGAATTGTAACTATACAGTGTAGTATTTATTGACTTAACAAGGAAATACATGTGATCAAATATTTGTTTTCAATATCCTTTTTTTCTTTCTTGCAAAAGTAATTTAATTTTTTTCGTTTTAAATTCAATACCTATGTTATCTATATCATCTTGAAAGACAAATATTTGAAAACAAAATGATTAAAAACTGTCTGTTGAACAATTGCATTTTTTAAAAAACATTGATTAACGGCATATAGATGTATTCAATTAAATATAACAATTTACTGAAATTTTGACAGTAAAAGTTAAGCACAGATTTTCGTATCGACAAATCAAATAAAAAATGTGTTCCCATGCTCGTTCTGGTTCTCGTCAAAATGAAGCATGGTTTGCATGTTCGAAGAAAAAAAAGTTTATTGAATGAAATTTACTGATCAATATAAAATACACATTTTCAACACAATAATCTTTGCATTCAATAAACCGGTTTTAAAATATTTTGGCGTTTTTAATATTTAAGTCTACATCTTCCCGTTGTATGTATAAAAAAATATATAGATATACTTGAGACCATTTAAACAATAAAATGGACAACTGACAAATACTAGTAAATGATCCTCAGCAATGCTGTCAGACAAGCCAAACATCATTGAACTACGTTCTGGAATAGATTTGACACATTACAAAGTATTTCGCTCCTTAGTCAGATTTCATGAAATCAGACAAATCAGTTTATTAGCTCTACTTAATTTAAAAGGATAGAAAATGACTATATTATATGTATGTTCACGTTAACTTGTGGCGTGTTCCATGAGACAACATAACTTGATAATTCCGAAATTATCTCTCTTGGCGAACGAAAATTAGTGTCACTTTTAAATTTTGAAAAGAATTATGGATCTAGATAGATAAAAAATAATTTCATCATCTAAATACTTATAGCTTGATATTGTATTTAAGTCCTTGGTTAATTCGTGAAATATATTGGATACATAAATAACAAGCTTAGATTGTCATAAAATCTTGCTTGTGGGTGCGCTGCTTCCTGAACAATTTTTGTTTTGAGTGTTTCCACGTATAATGTTGGTGTTTACACTAATATAAACTTGACTTTTAACATAAACACAAACATATACCGTATACATCACTTAACATCAGACTTGAACACGCATGTTAAATGCTGAACGCATATGCTGTTCGATCAAAGGTCTCGTCATTGTCATTTAGAATAACGTCCCTTACTTTCGTCCTTGACTTTGTACGCGATGTGTTTATATCATAAAGTTCTGCGCGGTCACGAGAGGACCATTTGAAGGGAAATAGTTAAGTATCTTTTGGCAAATTATTTCCATTCTAATAGCTAAAGTGTGGTAACACTATACTTATTGATTATAACATGTTTTGGCTTTGAAAAATGCTATTGCATGGCACAGAATCCTTTTTGTGTTCGGTTAGTCATGGCATCTTTTATCACAGGAACAACACGTCTACATGTTGGACATATGTAGGATTGTACAGAATTTCACTCAGATATGTGCATGTTAAACAATGTGACTTGACAATGTGATCATGAATTGCGTGTCACTTATCTATGTTGTTGTTATTGTCAGCAGCTGGGAAATCCCTGTGACGTCATTGGGAAACACCCGCTTTTCTAACTCCAACACAAATGAGTTCTATGTCAGAGTTACGATTGGTATCGTAGCTCTGAGCGATCTGCGACAGGTTTACGATAGTTTCGAAAATCTAACTTATCTTAGCCTTAAGATATCTTATCTTTAAACGTAAGTTGTTAAGATTTATCTTAGCTAAGATCGTTTCGAAAATCTAGGCCCAGCTTCATATCGGATACCCTCAAATACGAGGGCTGGTTGATAAGCTCTGAGCCTCATATAGAATAATTGGGTAATGGTGAAATCTTTTGTTGTGGACATTTGCATGATGTCATAGAGGTATTTCCACAAAAACTCGAGTCAAATTGTTTCGTTGTGACAAGTAAATAAAATATGCAGAGGTAGGAGAATGGACAAACGTGCAGTTATCAAGTACTCTAAGAAAAAACCCACCAAATGCCATCCATGAGTGAGTGAGCGAGTATGGTTTTACGTCGCATTTAGCAATATTCCAGCAATATCACGGCGGGGAACACCAGAAATGTCTTCGCACATTGTACCCATGTGGGGAATCGAACCCGAGTCTTTGGCGGGACGAGCGAACGCTTTAACCACAAGGCTACCCTACCGCCGCCATACTTGTTTGGAAGGAAATTCATTCTGTTTACAGAAAATATTTGAGACAAGTGGAATTAATACGATGTCGATTCTCAAAAACCCAAAGGATTTGCGTTATCTTTTTTCTCTCTTGGAATAAAGCCAAGTTAATTTTGACCAACAATTTCCCATGATCATTAGTCCGTTTTGATATACCCCCGGCCTACAGTCCGTTTGCTGCAAAATCGTACAGATAAAACGCAAAGTAGATATAAATCCTAAAGCAACAATTCGTCTAAAATGGCATGAAAGTTCTTTATTTGTCCATACCAACTCGTCACCATAAGTTCAGACATTGTCATGAAGTAGAGAAAAAGAAAATTACCGCTATGAACTTCTTGCAATATCACGATATGTTACTAGATGGACCTGACTGCGAAATTACAGCAAAGAACTTCTCCTTGCATCATCACAATATGTTACTTGATGGGCCTGCAGCTATGAACTTCTCCTTGCAACATCACAATAGGTTACTAGATGGACCTGACTGCGAAATTACAGCTATGAACATCTTGCAATATGACAATATGTTACCAGATGGGCCTGACTGCGAAATTACAGCTATGAACTTCTCCTTGCAACATCACGATATGTTACTAGATGGACCTGACTGCGAAATTACAGCTATGAACTTCTCCTTGCAACATCACAATATGTTACTTGATGGACCTGACTCTGAAATGACAGCCATGAACTTCTCCTTGCGACAAGCTTGTAAAGGACACTGATGGGATAATTCGTGGCTGGCGCCAATCTGGGCTGCTTGACAGAATGTGAACTGACCACTACTCAACTTCACTTTGTGTAGGTGACTTTGTTATTTGGTCTAGTAATTTATTTATCTATTACCTTTGTGACTGATTGTTGCTATCAACTTGTGATGATCTGATATCATTGGTTTTGATGTAATACTAGTAAATAATACTGAAGTGATTTATTTCGTTTGTTGATTCTTTCCTTATTGTGATGGTACAAAATTAATGCGCATAAAATTAATACGACCTTCCGTCACTCGCATTTTTCGCATTGATATTCTGCTCGCATTAATTTCGTGTTTTACAGTATCAGCTTGTATCCTGGTCAACTGTTTTCCAAAGGGAGGTAACTCTGGTCAACACTGCCAATCCTGGCGGCAAAACGGAATCTCGGCTCAGCAGTGGATTTCATGATGTCTGCCCGTCTTATCCTCATTGTTAGGACAGCCCTCTATGCTGTGATTATAATATGTAGCCTTATAATATTTTCAGCACTGGGAGTAAGCATGGTAAGTGTATTTAATACGTGTATTCCTTTCCATGACAAGTATTCCACATGCCGTGATCACCATGAAGGCAGGTCGTGTGTACTAGAAGGCCCGCCATGCATGGCTGAAGGGCGGAATAAACATCATGGTGTGCCTCGTCTATGTGGATCGCTGTGTGTCCCAGACCGATAATATATACGTTCAAAAGATTCGTCCGTCTTGAACAAGTTAGGACTTGAATATATTTGTGTGACGTTCATACGTTTAAATGGATCAATATTTGTCACAGTAGAATCTTGTACTGCGTTCTTTAATTATTTAAAGCAGACATCCGACGACAGATCGTTTACATGCGGCTCCACCGATGATATTACACATCCGTGGTTTAGAATATATTACAAGCAATCTTTCATCTAAGTACGTAATTAAGTAATTATTATGCATCAAACGATGAATAAATATGACAACGGCCTTTCGCGAAGAGATATCGGCCCATAGCGATGCTTACATTTATTTATTATAAATGCCTCGAGATCCTATTTCAAGGCATCGATTGCCCTGGTAACGTACTTATGCTTTGTTGTGAGGGCTGCCTTCGAAATGGACCTGTCCTTCGCCATGTTGCCAGCACTGTTTAAGAGAGACTAGTAATCTTTCTAGTTTATAGTATTACATAATGTATTCTTAGATGAAATCTTTCCTGCATATGTATTTTCAAACTATATGTACTTCGTAACGTATTGTCTTGTATAACATTGTGGGGCAGTGGTGTAGGGGTAGCGGTTGGGACATGCCAGTAAATTAGCCCATCCCCGTGATAGTTTGTACATCGGCACACTTTCCGTTTCCTGCTATACGCATGAAGACTGAATGACACACTTGTAGTGGTGCTTGAAGTGGCTAGCCTTGCTGTTCTGCATGACAAGTTCATGAATGTATAGTAAATTTACCCCTAATAATATGAAAGCCTAAATAAGTGGACAGTAAATTCTAAGTTCGCAAGTCTTCTATAGGGACAACTTTTGCTTACTATTTGTATAAGATAATAATCATTTCCTTATATTTTATATCATCTTGAAATTATTATTGAAACTAATAATCATTTCCCTATAGTCTTGTGCAAGTCTATGAACTTGCATGCTCGCAGCATACCCAGGGCATTGGTGACCAACTCGTGTTATTCCGGGACAAGCCGAATAGCTCCTTGCTAGGTTACGGAAAGGGGCGAGTGGTGACGAATGATACCCAGGGAACCAGGCTGGCTCGTCTGGTTGTGGCTAGACTCGATCAGTGTCTCTTGCATTATATTTAGATGTAGTAAACATACAGGGACAACAACACAGAAACTTAGTGTTTAACTTTACCCCATTGTGCTCACCTCCTTTTTCATATTCAGTTTTTAATGCATTTGGGATACACAAATTACGGGAAATGAAATATGACTCGTATTACAAAATATATTTTGAAAGCAGAGACTGCATCCCGACTCCCAAGTTGTGACGTGTTGTTGGACCCCCATGGTATTTCTCTCTCATGTAGTCTTACAACCGCGACAACGATATGATCAATGAGTTGAGTGCGTGGAACACGTATTGGTGAGTGTTCTTCGTTATCGTGTTTCACGCGACCCTGACGAAGTCAGCCCAGTCAACTTGAGTCAAGTTCGTTTCACAGAAACATACGAGTTTGATACAACGGTCGATTAGGTCTATTGTGCGTTCATTCTGGAGTGACCTCACGTTCAACTATTAACTGGCGTTTACACATGCACTCAAGCTACAAACAATCTAACGGAAGGCCTGCAGGGCGGTGATGTCGGTATAACCCACTTATAGAATTACATCTTTGAGAAGTCGTCTTGTGTTTCGTTACCACTATTAATACTGCTATTCTCAAAATAAACCTCCATCGGTGGTACATGATTACAAATTACATAGTACATTATATAGTAATGTAGAGCAAGATGACATTGTATCATGTTAATTGTCTAAAATACCTCAGATACTTTGATAAGTACTAGTAAGCCTGGATAAGTTGAGTTGTGACGAGACAATTAACACCCGTTGGACTATGCATGAGGCTCGGCAACTGGCGCGTACCATGGTGAAGAAAGGGGTAGCGGGTGGTTCGCGACATTTACAGTCCGTTTGCTGCAACCGATGAAACGCAAAATATGTATAAATCCGAAAGAAGCAATTCGTCTTATATGGCATGAAAGTTATTTATTTGTCCGTACCAACTCGTTACCACAATTTCAGTCACTGTCATGAAGTGTAGAAAAATGTTGTTTAACAAACTATCATGTAATTGTTGGGGATGTAATGCTAGTTGTTACGAGGGGGCATGTGCAATAAACATAACAGCTGAAGGGCATCGTGGAACACGGGGAATGTCTCAAAACTTTTATGCTTAAATATTTTCATTGTCACTGAAACTGTCAACTGAAATAATAATTTGACTGACAGTTATATGATCTAAACCATCGCTTTTACAATATGTAGCTTTGATTCCGGCCGCAACTTTGTTTATTACAGAAAAGACAGTAGTGGCTGCCTAATACATGCGAAATTTCACGTGCGAATGTAGGGCTGTTCAGTTTACAGTGCAGACCCCCTTGTAACAACAGGCATAAAACACCACATGAAAGTACATGAGAGTTTGTTAAACAACTTTTTCTACCCGTCATGGTAATGTCTGAAATTATGGTGACGAATAGGTATGGACAAATAAATAACTTTTATGCCAATTTGAGACGAATTATTGCTTCGGAATCTCTCTCTCTCTCTCTCTCTCTCTCTCTCTCTCTCTCTCTCTCTCTCTCTCTCTCTCTCTCTCTCTCTCTCTCATATGAATGCATTTCATCGGTATGATTTTATAGCAAACGGACTATAGCGCGATGGATATGTACGTGTCCTGTCTCGGCTAACAACGAGTTCTTGTTGCGAGACCAATAGCACATAATAGTACGTGCTGACGTGAGGTGTTTCATGACCGTGAAAACGGTGACAACAATTGAGAAATATCGTGACAATGAAGGTGATTCATTCACGTTTCGTTTCCGGAGCAGAACTGAAAATCCATGAGAAATATCTTGGCCAGACTTGACACATAGATATGTCTAGTGGTAAACTGGTGCTTTTTGGTAGTTTGGGATTTTTAAAACTTTATTTTTCGAGTTTCCATAGCAACGACTTTGACTTTGACTGAAAATGGCGGTAGTGCTCGTTTCCGGAGCAGATCTTGAAAACCGTACAGTATTTCTTCATCAAACTGGTCACATAGATAGGTCTAGTAGTAAACTTGTGCCTTTTGCTAGTTTGGGATTTTTCGAGTTTCCATAGCAACGACTTTGACTCTGACTGAAAATGCCGGTAGCGCTCGTTTCCGGAACAGATCTTGAAAACTGTAAATATTTCTTGCCTTGCACACATTATGAAACATCCGGACACGTCATATTGGCGGGAGTTATGAGTACACGCTCTACCTGCAACAAACCAAATGTGTTTGCCCAAATTCTGTGCACCGCCTTCTCGTCTCAAACCCGTTTTGTGAATTGGTTCAACCTGTCCTGGAGGCGAGTTTGCCTATAACGTGACCGGACTTTTCTCTTGTTGTAAAAGTCAGATCAGACTGTCCCAATGGAAGCCTTTGGCATATTGTTTTCCATAATATTATCGATACGCCACTACACCTGCAAACGCGAGGATCATGAGATCATTATGTACATCAAAGGGGCCGTATCGTTCTCCATATGCTCCACAGCACGTGAAGCCCTACAACCAATGTTAACAAAGGATAAAATGTGCAAATCGAAATAGTATTTAACGTTTTAGGATATTTTCTCAATAAAACTTAACCATTCTATGACATGTGTTTATCTATATGTGAAGACTCGTAAAAAATGAGTGAGTGAGTGAGTTGGGTTTAACGCCGCTTTTAACAGTATTCCAGTTATATCACGGCGTGTCAGCTTAATGTGGGAGGAAAGCCCGAAGTGATGCAGGTCTCAGACGTTTACCACTTCGGTGAAACCCACGAGCACGGGTATGGTGCTGACAAACCTAGAAACATAATCGGGGTGAACCGTGATTCGAACCCACAATCATAGGTTTCTGGCGCGTCCAGGGGACGCAACTCTGCACAGCGAATCACGGCGCCTTAGACGACTGGGCCACCCGTGCCCCCCGTAAAAAATGAAACAGGTGAAAGACATATGCCATATTTTGAATTGGCATGTAAGATGCGAAGTATCGTGACACGTTGCTGGACTGTGGCAGAGGTATCAGGCTGGCCTCAAGACACTCTGGGTAGGCGAGTGGGTACAGCGTCTGCCCGGAGAGCGGAAGGTCGGTGGTTCGATCCCCGGCCGCGTCATACCTAAAGACGTTAAGATAGTACTTGTTACCCAGTCTGGCACACGGCATTGAAGGGATAAAACAGAGAGTTGTTGGCTCGGAGTCCGTATATTGTGCCTGAGTGGGGTATCCATTTTAAACTGTGGCATGGTATCTGAGTAGGCCAACACTCCGAAACCGGCATTCGTCCTGACTCGTCCAAGCAACTACACACACAATTAATGGTATTTGGCGTTGGTTCAAGTTTTATTTATAACACAGGGTTATCAAATACATCGGGTAGATTGCATTTACAAAGATTATATAAGATTTAGCAAACTGCTTTGTTGATATCTCCGATAAAGCTTGGGCTCTTTACTAGCCTTACGTAAGTTATAGGGGGCACGGGTGGCCCAGTCGTCTAAGGCGCGCGATTCGCTGTGCAGAGTTGCGTCCCTTGGGCACGCCAGAAACCTATGATTGTGGGTTCGAATCCCGGTTCGGTCCGATTATGTTTCTAGGTTTGTCAGCACCATAACCGTGCTCGTGGGTTTCACTGAAGCGGTAAACGTCTGAGACCTGCATCACTTCGGGCTTTCCTCCCACATTAAGCTGACACGCCGTGATATAACTGGAATATTGTTAAAAGCGGCGTAAAACCCAACTCACTCACTCACTCACTACGTAAGTTATATATGTTACTTTTTTAAGTAGTTTAACTTTAAGTGTTTACGTTTTTGCTTACATTCAGGGTCAAACCAAGGTATCTCCGACAAGACATATTACGACGCGTGGTAGTCTTTACCTTATCAGGAGCATTCCCGAATGTGTTTCGTTCTGATTCTATCTGCACGTGATCCCCCGGGCCAGTTCATTCGTAACCTCGCTTTGATTACCTTGACCTTCTCGCAGTGACCCCGATTTTGTATGGAGAGTGTTTCCATCTTCCTCTGTTAAATCTCCAGCACACTTTGCAGCCTTGGAGTTATCAAACTTGCATGCTTTAAAATGTTGTTTGTAATATTGCTATCTGGTTCAGTAATTATAACTTGTTATTTACTACATGCAAGTTACAATTCACTGGTCTGTGAGGGTACAATGTGTGAAGCCCATTTCTGGTGTCCTCCGCCATGATGTTGCAGGAATGCCTTGACAATCGGCATAAGACCATACCTCACTCACTGGTCTGTGAGGGTACAATGTGTGAAGCCCATTTCTGGCGTCCTCCGCCATGATGTTGCAGGAATGCCTTGACAATCGGCATAAGACCATACCTCACTCACTGGTCTGTGAGGGTACAATCTGTGAAGCCCATTTCTTGCGTCCTCCGCCATGATGTTGCAGGAATGCCTCGACAATCGGCATTAGACCATACCTCACTCACTGGTCTGTGTGCACCTATAACATAAATGGCAAAGTTCGAAATCAAAGGACAGACTATTGCTGAAGAAATGGCGTAATGTATTGTTCTTACAGCCTTGCATGTATTATTACCAGAAAACCTTCCTGGGCCACCTCTGTAGTAGCGGTGGCATAGTTCAATCACTCTAAATCCATAATTATTTGGTTTATCATTGCCTGGGGACCCTCTAAGTTTAGATGTCCCATGGTCTCCTAAATTACATTCAGAATCCAATTCTTTCTCTTGTCATCGACACCAACATATGTGTATCAGGTGTGCCAACGCCAGACAAAGTGTTTGTCCTAGCATAGAAATCTGCAATAAGAATTATAATTTCTGTGTTTAAGATATGGCAGTAAGATTATTCTCACAAGGTCTCAACATGTTATCGGTGGCACGGGCCCAGTTGTCTACGGCGCAGCGATTCGCTTCATAAGCCTCATATATTCACTCACCATCTAACATTTTCATGCATGCGTTTTTGGCTCTCAACTAGATTAGACATTATCACAAGAATGATGGCTAGATCATTCTTCCTCGTCCAACAGACTCCCAGGCATGACGTGTAGAACGTACCCACCTTCTAACAGCATGGTTCCTGTGCGCGATTTGCTTGTTGCATTTACTGCATCTAACACTCAGCTGCTGCAGCCAAGCCCGGGGAGACCGGAAGTCTTGATGTGTTGTTTTTGGATTATTTCCCTTTGTATCCTCTTTGACCTTGCAAACATGTTTATTCATCACAGTTTTTCTCCTACTTATATATATTTAATGACCAATATCCCTAGCATTTTACTACTGAAATCAATACTGGGACGTTATAGTTCCCTAGTGTCCATGCTTGTCGCCAAGCCGGTTTAGATGAGGATCAGTAGTTACAATGTGTGAAAACTTGTATGTCATCGTAACCTGACGGCGTTGAATGGTGCATGCGCTATCAACCGCGGGTTTGTGTTGTCCAGATTACATCAGTCCTAAACAGGACGTCGTGATAAGGTGGTAATATTGTTTGAAACACCATCCTCTCATACATACTCGATCGGAATTGCCTCAATTAGTTAACATGTTGACCCTCAATATGGGCAGTAGTAGAATGATCTGGTATTTTTTGGGGGCACGGGTGGCCCAGTTGTCTAAGGCGCCGCGATTCGCTGTGCAGAGTTGCGTCCCCTGGGCACGCCAGAAACCTATGTTTGTGGGTTCAAATCCCGGTTCGCCCCGATTATGTTTCTAGGTTTGTCAGCAGCATACCCGTGCTCGTGGGTTTCACCGAAGTGGTAAACGTCTGAGACCTGCATCACTTTGGGCTTTCCTCCCACATTAAGCTGACACGCCGCGATATGACTGAAATAATGTTAAAAGCAGCATTAAACCCAACTCACTCACTCACTCTAGTGTAATATCAGTGAGGTGAGGAAGATGGATCCAAGATTTGCCCTATTACGAGTACAGATGTCATGACGTCATAGTGTGTTATGTGACGTCACTTGTTTGTTCAGTCTCTGTGATCTCTGTTCCAGTCTAAACACGACCAAAACTGTTTGTTGTATGCGGAGATAAAGAAGTCGTATGGATCGGTGTCCATATGTAACTACAGCATCGCCATCGCCGTCATATTCTGCTTGCTGTGTCCTATCGCCGTCATTGTCCTCACCGTCCTCACCTTCATCGGCATTCTAAAGGATAAAATGTAAGTTTTGAGCGCTGTGTCATATAAATCAGACTCTGAAGGAAGCAAAGGCAGCAAATAGGTCCAGAGTATTCATAGCAAAATATAGGGATTTGATAGACTTGGTAACCGTGAATTATTTCACAATAGGGCATACCGCTCATGTTTGTTGTCAACCATGCATGGTATTGGTAAATTACGCTGTTTTCATTCTAAATTAATGTAACACAAGAAACTTTCTTTCTTTTTTTTTGCAGAATACAGTTCGCAGAGTTACCGTTCCTGATCCAGGTCATCGCCGACGGTGTTGCATTCTTCTTGGTCCTCATTTCTGCTTGCACCATCAGTGTTGGCTTCAAAACGTTGTGCGACAGCCTCGTTGGCAGCACAGATGTGTCGTGAGTACATCCTATCTTGTACCCAAACATTGCTCTAACAATATTTCCTCTAGTGATTGACTACATACCATGGTGTCCTGTCGCTCTATTCGCTGACTGACTATACCCTCGTGTCCTGCCAGTCTATTGGCTGACAGACTATACCCTCGTGTCCTGCCAGTCTGTTGGCTGACAGACTATACCCTCGTGTCCTGCCAGTCTATTGGCTGACAGACTATACCCTCGTGTCCTGCCAGTCTATTGACTGACTGACTATACCCTCGTGTCCTGCCGCTCTATTGACTGACTGACTATACCCTCGTGTCCTGCCGCTCTATCGGCTGACTGACTATACACTCGTGTCCTGCCAGTCTATTGGCTGACTGACTATACCCTCGTGTCCTGCCAGTCTATTGACCGACTGACTATACCCTCGTGTCCTGCCTGTCTATTGACTGACTGACTATACCCTCGTGTCCTGCCGCTCTATTGGCTGACTGACTATACCCTCGTGTCCTGCCAGTCTATTGGCTGACTGACTATACCCTCGTGTCCTGCCAGTCTATTGGCTGACTGACTATACCCTCGTGTCCTGCTGCTCCATTGGCTGACTGACTATACCCTCGTGTCCTGCCAGTCTATTGGCTGACTGACTATACCCTCGTGTCCTGCCGCTCTATTGACTGACTGACTATACCCTCGTGTCCTGCCGCTCTATTGGCTGACTGACTATACACTCGTGTCCTGCCAGTCTATTGACTGACTGACTATACCCTCGTGTCCTGCCAGTCTATTGACCGACTGACTATACCCTCGTGTCCTGCCTGTCTATTGACTGACTGACTATACCCTCGTGTCCTGCCGCTCTATTGGCTGACTGACTATACCCTCGTGTCCTGCCAGTCTATTGGCTGACTGACTATACCCTCGTGTCCTACCAGTCTATTGGCTGACTGACTATACCCTCGTGTCCTGCCAGTCTATTGGCTGACTGACTATACCCTCGTGTCCTGCCGCTCTATTGGCTGACTGACTATACCCTAGTGTCCTGCCGCTCTATTGGCTGACTGACTATACCCTCGTGTCCTGCCAGTCTATTGGCTGACTGACTATACCCTCGTGTCCTGCCAGTCTATTGGCTGACTGACTATACCCTCGTGTCCTGCCGCTCTATTGGCTGACTGACTATACCCTCGTGTCCTGCCAGTCTATTGGCTGACTGACTATACCATCGTAAACATAAAACTCACTCACTCACTCCTTCTCCGCAGGTGCTCAGTAGCAGCAGTGATACCTATTCACGACAAAACTGAAAAAGACTACTTCCATGGTAATCTGTCGGCGGCAGAGGTAAGTCTTGTTGAGTATCAAAGTAAATATCACATGAAAACAATCTACCAGGGTGCATTATGCATGCAGTTTCACTCAGGTAGAAGTAAACTATTTTGTGGATTAATAATATGCCATTATCCATTGGGTTCATTAATGAAAATCCTTGTGTTGTGTTTTAGACGCCATAGTTAAGTTAAGTTGGTCACCAGTAACTTCGTTCGCGTTATGTTGGTCTATATGGTTGAAACATTCAAATTGATATATGGTGTCAGTTCTATATAACACTGTGAGGCACATTCAGGTGAAATGTGTGTCTTTTTTTACGGTAAAAAAGTCAAGGGTACCAACTTTCCGATATGTCTAATTTGCACTCCGCTACCCAGACTTTCTACCTACAGCATAGTACTTCCACCACAGGCCAGTGCCATGGGATAGTAGGTCGCGTCTTACACAGTCCATGCAAGATATTGCATATGTTTTTCATCTGTTTCATTTTTAACGAGCATACACTTTTAGATAAACATGTGTCATAGAAAGGTTACATTTCATTGAGAAAATATCCTCAAACGTGGAAAACAATCGTTTGTTTACATTGGTTGTACAGCTCCGCCTGCTGTCATAGAAGCCCCATGGACAGCTATAGGGATAGGGTCACTTCGTTTGTTAGTTTGTTTGTTTGTTGTTTAACGCCGCACTCAGTAATATTCCAGCTATATGAAGGCGGTCTGTAAATAATCAACTCTGGACCAGAGAATCCAGTGATTGACATCATGAACATCGATCCACACAATTGGGTTCGATGATATGCATCAAGTCAGCGAGCCTGACCACTCGATCCCCATAGTCGCCTCTTACTAGAAGCATAATTGCTTTTTTCGGCAAGACCTATTCTACCCCGGATCTTCACGGGTTCAGATCACTTCGATGTAAAAATATATATTGTTCACCTCTTTGTCGTAGTTGTAGTAACATAGTAGTTACACCTGTAAGACTGACTGTACACCTCTAAGACTGACTGTACACCCCTTATAAGACTGTCTGTACCCTCATGTAAGGCTGACTGTACACCTGTAAGACTGACTGTACACCCCTTATAAGACTGTCTCTACACCCATGTAAGGCTGACTGTACACCCCTTATAAGACTGTCTGTACACCCATGTAAGGCTGACTGTACACCTGTAAGACTGACTGTACACCCCTTATAAGACTCTCTACACCCATGTAAGGCTGACTGTACACCCCTTATAAGACTGTACACCCATGTAAGGCTGACTGTACACCCCTTATAAGACTGTCTGTACACCCATGTAAGGCTGACTGTACACCTGTAAGACTGACTGTACACCCCATGGATGAGCATGGATGAGCGAGTGACAACGTCACGCATGTCTATCGATCTATACCTCTATATGTCTGTTCATGTCGATTCACCTTTAGAATTCAGGCGTCCGTTCCACAACATGATCGTAGCGCTAAGGTGATCGCCACTCACATACATAACTTAGACGAACGACTGTCATTGCGCTACAATACGATCGCTTTGTGGAACGAGGCCTTGCACCTCAAAGTTTACAATCACATCATAATACCCGATGATGTCATTTGTGGAATTTTGTTGCAAGATCCTTCGGCGATGTGACGTCAACCTAGCAACAAAGTTGCTGGGTCATCGACTGTGTATAAGCTCGTCTCAGTAAGCTATAATCTCCACATGCAATCGCCACACCAGTAAGTGTCCTGTCTGGAGACGGGTGGCAGGCCATCTGTCTGACACACAGCAGCGGAGGAGGTGGTGGTGGATGAAGAAGATAGATCATCTGAGCAAAGTGACTAACGCATGGCACATGCTGCTCCACTGTATTTTTTCAGTTTCCAATCGTTTCCAGTTCGTTTTCCAACGGCCCTTTTCAGGGCCACCCATCTCTCCCGAAAGAACGCTTTCATCCTTGCTTTGACTACCCTCTTCACCATCACCACCCAACCAACCACCCACCCACCAAACCAAGAACCTGACTCCCTTAAACCCCCCCCCCCCCCCCCCCCCCCCCCCCTCCCACCTCTTCCGCCGCCATCTTGAAGGCGCCGTGCCGCCATCTTGGATAGCCCCTCGGAACGGAACGTGCCGCCATCGTGGATGCGCACGCCTCCAAGAAACGGACGTGCCGCCATTTTGGATGCGCACGCCACGTGAACCGAAAGTGTCGCCATCTCGGATGCGCACGCGCCATCGGAACCGGAACTGCCGTCATCTTGTATGCGCACGCATTACCAACAATGCCCTCTTCGCGCATGCGCAGAACCACTTCCAGTTCTGTAGCGCTGCCAGCAACCACTCATATGTGGGACCTCGGCCGCAGTTTCTGTCGATGATACACGCGATACAAAAATAATACAACTCCTGAAAACACCAACTTAAATGCTAAAATGATACGATGTGCTGTAAAGATCGGTTTCGATTTGTTTTCCTTTCACTGAAACTGTGATAATGGCGCTAGGATTGGTTTGCTTAAATAATATTTCACAGTGTGTCTAATGTACATGTAATATGCTGTGATTGTACAAGATAATGAATTAACACTTATGTGTGTATATCTTATTAGATGCACATTGTAAATCTCAGAAAATGGAATATATTATCGTAACATGACAGGGTTTGTCTCTCCAACATTCTGCAATGGATATTACTATTTGATCTAATTACAATTAGATTTACAAATTATTGATGTAGATTTACTCTCGATATGAAAATCTATCGCAACTTTTGTGTTATCAGCAATGAGCATGGCGCTTTGTATTTTTCGTTCCATGTCCTTACAATGTGTACAATTTTATGGGACGGTCTGGACGACAAGATCCCTTTGTTCCGCGTGCTTCGTTGCCGCCTCTTCACATTCCAGTGAAATACATCGCCCCTGTCACCCCAATTACCCCCAACCTTCACCCCTTGACCGCCTTTCCCCCATTTCTCTCCCAGGCCGTTCCCCTATCCTCCCTGTGGGCACAGTTGGATAGCCTTGCTCCAAGGCTTTACAGAATAAACTCGCCGCCACATGTGCTTGTCACTGGCTTATCTAGGTAAAGGGACGGCGTTTCATGGCCTTATTATAGACCTTCACAAGCCTGTAAAGAAGTTATTATCTAAAACAGTTCCAATTAGTTCCCCTTCACTCCAACCGTAACTGTTATGTATTCAATAGCGCCAAACAAAAGTAAGACAAGGTTTTCCACAGCTTAAGGGCTCGGCAGTTGAGGTGTTGACAGAAGCAAGCACTGTTCCGTCACCATGCCTGTCATTTAAGCCTTTACGTTATGGTGTTAGAATCTTGCAGACTGTTATATTAATGATGACTGGTGTGCCCCAATGTAGATGTTATTTATGTCGTTGTGGCTTGTTTTCATTGTTGAATATAGTAACTCTCTTCCATCAAAAATGATATTTGACGGAGACTACGTCAAGGGACCAGGTTATGTTAATGGCCCCTGTATATAGCTTGCTGGGTGGTGAAGCTGGGGACAGTGTGTGGGAGTGGAGTACAGAAGCACTTGTTTTCAGAGGCTGACACTGGGGAATGTGGAACGCGGGAACGCGGCACGCAGAACTTAGGGGAACTTGTATCGTGAAGGCTTACTGACACACGGTCGGTGATTTTCTGCCGCTGTGAATTTGTCGTTTGTCGTGGACCGGTGCGCGTGGTTTGTCCTCACGTGTTGTGACGTGGATGACGTCTCGTCAAACAGCTGATATGTTTTGGTCGTATAATGGACACACGTAGTTTTACCTTCTAAATACAAGGCCGTAGTTTAACTTTTTTTGACGGTGGGGGGTGGGGTGAGGGCAAATGTTTGTACAAGTATCACCGACGAGTACATGAGACCATTTCGCTCTACAAACACCGTTAGAATTTGGCGCATTTTTTTTCTATATTTATGGTATACTGACATATGTTTAGACACTTAGTTGTGTATGTGAATGATGGAATGCAGTGAATGCAGTTGTTAGAATAGGTCCAAGATTAAACAGTCGTTAAAATATTTTATCCACATATATTAATCTCGAAATGTCTCATTAATAACATAGTAATAGACACTTCACACTTTCTGAATCACAAAACGTTTTCATTGTAAAAGTGATTTCGTTTGGATGTTTGAAATACATCGTGAATACATGAATAGTCCTCCCTGTGAACAGCACGTAAAACGTGCATGGGGCAAACACAAATTTGGAGTGAGTGAGTGAGTTTGGTTTTACGCCGCTTTTAGCAATTATTTCAGCAATATCACGGCGGGAGACACCATAAATGGGCTTCACACATTGTACCTATGTCGGGATTCGAACCCGGGTCTTCGGCGTGACGAGTGAACGCCTTAACCACTAGGTTACACGGCCGCCCCCAAATTTGGATGAAGTCACATGAAGCACTGCCTGACCTTGGAAGTCCTTTAGACTTTGGGTGGACAAAAACTGTGAACATGTCGCTTGTACCGAACTTCTTTGAAGGGCAATCTGCATCAGAGCTGCTTGAGAGCCTTGTGTGCCACTGTGTACGTGGTATCTGTCACACCAGATGCACATGCAGACAAAATAATTTGACATGCGTTGAATTATGTTCTTGTGGGGCTCAGGAGAAATGCACAAACAATGCTGATGGACTTGTGTGAACGCTGTGAACGACGTTGTGAAGGTGTCTCGTTGAAACTGTTAAAATATTTGTTTATACTGCGCGAAATTGTCTAACAATGTAACATACCATAAAGGGTAGTAGCTATAGCTTCATGGATAAAGCCATGTTAGTAGTTAAGGAATTATTCACTTTTAACTGTCTTCGCACAGGATTACACTGATACTTAAGTACAATATAAGTACAATACCTATTTGGATGACTTATTGTACAAGCTGTTCTTCAGAATCTATATCTTTAAACATTCTGTGGCCATCAAGTCATAATGACTCGCTATGAAATAATTTACAAGCAATGAAGTATGTATTGCCGTCATTTTATTTCGGAATAGCATAGAAAATTGACCGAAATTTACCTACATTCAAATGCCTGATATAAAAAAAAAATGTCCTCATCGTTTTTATTACGACATGCATTTTTGTAATCCATATGTTTCAAGCTTTCATTTGATATATAACATGACTATTCCTCTTCCCGGGGCAAAATGATCATCACTTTCTGGTCTCGTTTCCTGCTCTAGTAGGTTACAGGCCAGATTATGTTACCTGAACTATGGCTGAATGAAGAAAGGTTTCCTTGTGGATTCCACATATAGATTTTCTTTGTCTGAATGACACATGATAACATAAAGGATGACCTACTTGAAACTTGACATTATGAATTCATCCCATCATGTGGTTACTTAGAATTTTCCTACGATTACCTAAAGGGGTTTAAGATTGAGTGCATGGTAACGCATACTTTATATGTCTTAAAATGTTCAAGTTCATAGGTAGTATTAGGAACATATGTTTTATCAGCCCCAGACGAATTCAGCGGTCAAATTACCAAAATTCTGCAAATAGTTTGGTTATATTTTTACACATAACCAATTCCCCCTATGAAATAAATAGAAACTGATTAAAAAAAATAATGATCGCATGTAAACTGTTTGGGCATCATTCGAGTGCAAAATGCGATAGAAACGCTTGATAATAATGACAAAAGAGTGTATTGATTTATCACAAAAGACAATTCCGCGATTTTCTGCAATTCTGTGGTAAGTTACATTTTCTGCAAGTGTTTCCGCGATCGCAGAATCGCAGAATTCGTCTGGATATATATATATATATATATATATATATATATATATATATATATATATATATATATATGCAATTTATGTTGTTGTTTTTCTAATAACTCAGGGAGGGGCTTGGACAGCGGTCATCGTGTGGTTGGTGCAGCTGATAGGGGGACTGTTCGTGCTGTGGAGGAATGGCCGACTGACCTGTCTGCCCTGTTTACCATCCCCTAAACATTCACCCTCATCGCCTTCCCAGGAAGTCCCTCCGAAATTCTAGATGAATGGGACATTCAAGTTGTGTATTCTTGCAGCACGAAGCAACCGCGGTCTCTATAATCGAACACCCGTTATGGCGTTGATGTAGCCTAGCGGGTAATTCATTACTCATCACACAGAAGGTCTGGGTTCGGATCTCCACATCATTTACAATTTGTGAAGCCTCATCATGACTTCCACGCCAATATGGCAACGTCGGATAAGAGAGAGTACACGATCCCTGCTACCTAAGAGAAATCTCCACAGATTTGTAAATGGAAAGTCACTTAAATCTACTTATTTGGTAGACCTCAAAGGAGTGAAATTACATTATTATGTTTTTCTAATTTTATTTTAGTATATTATTGTGATTTGGATAATTTAGTTTTACACTATTACGAATCATATTCAAAGTGTGGAAATGCATTCGTGTGATCCAAGTTTCTTTTCTGCTGATTCTTGATGGCGGATTGGTTTTTACCATTACTGCTTTGTTGTCATTTGGGGGTATGGAGTCCATATCCTTATCTTTCAGTCTGAATGGCCATTGTGCCTTGGTGTATATCACGGGTATAAATCAACTTCAATCGTATTATAAAAAGAGATTTGTATGTGGATATATATTTATTTATCCCACCTTACATTTGATTGGTCAATCATGTTTTGATAAATTTCCTTACACCCAGCTACAGCGTTTGTGCAACTGGAAAAAATATACCCTGCCAAATTGTCAATATATTTTGCTGAGCTCTGTTATCAATTCAAACGCCTGGCAACGAAACGGCGTCCCGTAATGTACAGTAACAATGAGCCGAAACCAATTCCAAATTGTAGTAAGTAGAGAATCTAAATCGAGTATCTATTGATGTCATCTATCTATCTATCTATCTATCTATCTATCTATCTATCTATCTATCTATTCCCCCTGGAGTATTTTATTGTGCGATAAACAATGACCGCGAGTCGTTTATTTCTTATATGAGATATCAACATTCAAGCTTTTGAAATATTTCCCCAAATTATAATGATGATTCCCTGAATAGAGTCCGACCTCGGAAATGTCGGACAAGTCCATTTTACTGACAGGTGGGTGACGTTTTGTATTTCCCGCATATTCTCCTTTCTGCACCTTTTCCCCTGATACCGATTGTTATATCTCTCCCACATTTGGATGCGATCTTTCGGCCACTGTGATGTAGCCCAGCTACATCTATGGGGAACAAGTCACTGGACACTTCCCTCTAAAAATATATGGCGTCAGCAAGTATTCGAATCTCCAGAAAAAAACGTCACGACAGAAAAAATGTTTCATTGCTAATCTTAGTGCAAAGACAGCTACGTGATTAGGCCGCCAGTTTGAGATGGTAACTGTATACTCCCGTGAAGCATATACTGTTGAGGTGAAATACACAAGGAAACAACATACAACAGAAACCTGCTTCCTGTCAACAACACAAGACCTCGAGAGAAACGTAGGGGGTCACCTTGCCTTGCAACATCCAGCCACCCACGTGAACAACCGGAAGGTCACATTGAAGTGTAGCATTTGTCATTGCATGTTCCCTTAATTCTTTCCATCAGTATTTCATGTAATAGATAGTGCCTTATGAATTACTGCTCGAAGTGGCGGCAGTCACTCACTCACTCACTTTTGACGGTGTTTTGATGACCTTGCTCAGTGCCAATTGGTTATAAAATTAAATGATTTGGGGGAGTCCTCATTGTCCTTCGGACACTTTCTGAAAGACACTCGTGAAGATCCGAGGTAAAATATATAGGTCTTCAGCAACCCATGCTTGCCATAAAAGGTGACTATGCTTGTCGTAAGAGGCGGGTAACGGTATCGGGTGGTCAGGCAAGCTGACTTGAATGATGCATGTCATCGTATCTCAATTACGTGGATCGATGCTCATGATTTCAATCACTGGATTGTCTGGTCCAGACTCGATTATTTACAGACCGCCGTCTTATGGCAGGAATATTGCTGAGTGCGGCTTTAAAGAACAAACAAATATATATTAATATAAAAGAATGTAAGATAAGAGGTTTAAGATATTACGCGGGAACAATTTCACAGTGGTATGTGACCAACTGATTGTTACACATGAACTGTTGTTTGTATGTTGGATCTTGTTTGTTCATGATAACGCTCATTAAAGTTGTTTTTTCTGAATTGTTTTATGTTGAGTTTGCATACACCACACGTGTACATTTACACCGATTTATTTTTTTTCTACCATGCCTGGCGCAACGAAAGTTAAAAATAGATTAGTTGTATCCGGTCACGTGACAGGATGTTATTCTCAGCACAAGGTTTTTTCTACTTTTTGTTAAAACTTTGTATTAGGGTTATAAGAGAGACATGATCAATATCAAAGTGAAGTCATAAATACCCTGTCACCTTCAATTCTCAAATATATGTATATGTGTGAGTAATTAATAAGAGCGTTCAAAATCAGTTGACCTACATAGGGCCTTTCCCCCACATTAAGCTGGCACGCCATGATATTAATGAAACACTATTGACATGTCTCTGTAAGGAGGATTTTACAGCCGCTTGCTCTTGTTAGTTTAACGGTTTAACGTCTCCCTCCGGATAATTCCAATATCCATCTAATTATAAGATGCCGAACCAAATTATGTTTGTTAGTTGTTTAACGCCGCTCTCATATATCCAGTTTTATGACGGAGGTGTGTAAACTAATCGAGTCAGTTTCGGATAATCCAGTGATTGACATCATGAGCATTGATTTACGCACTTGCGACACGATGACGTGCATCAACCAAGTCCGTGAGCCTGACCACCCGGTCCCGTTAGTCGTCTCTTACAAGCATGGGTTTATAAGATGCTGACCCAGAAGATATATATGCCACTGTTCAGAAAGCAGGATGAAGAAGAAAGGACGCATGCCAAACAAAAACTTGGTACGGTTAATAAGGAGTGAGTGAGTATGGTTTTAAGCCGCTTTTAACAGTATTCTAGTTATATCGCGGCGTGTCAGCTTAATGTGGGAAGAAAGCCCGAAGTGATGCAGGTCTCAGACGTTTACCACTTCGGTGAAACCCACGAGCACGGGTATGGTGCTGACAAACCTAGAAACATAATCGGGGCGAACCGGGATTCGAACCCCCAATTATAGGTTTCTGGCGTGCCCAAGGGACGCAACTCTGCACAGCGAATCGCGGCGCCTTAGACGACTGGGCCAGCGTTCAGCAATATTTCAGCTATGCATTGAAACAGCAAGATAAACTGACTAACCTACATTTTGATGTTGGAAGAAAATTTGAAAATTGTACTAGCAAATGAGAAGCAGCGTCACATTCCTCAAGTGGCTGTTGATGACGACGGTAACGTGTGTTATGACCATGATTACGTGTTATCAAAATGGAAACATACATATGAAGGACTTTTAGATAGAAGCACATTCACTGACTGTCCTAGTGATTTTAACGAGTTTTTAGCAGCAAATAGTTTGGATACTTATCTTTTAAATAAACCTATTTCAGGAATTGAAATTGAGAGAGCAGTGTTCCGGTTAAAGAATGGTAAATTTACTGGAATAGATGATATACCAGCAGATGTATTAATAAATCCAGCTCTGTTGATTTACTTGACAGAATAATAAAATATTGCTTTGAAAACGGAACAACCCCATCAATATGGGGCCCTTGAAGATCCGGGGTAGAATAGGTCTTCAGCAACCCATGCTTGCCGTAAATGGCTGCTATGCTTTTCGAACGAGGCGACTAACGGGATCGGGTGTTCAGGCTCGCTGACATGGTTGATGCATGTCATCCTATCCCAATTGCGTGGATCGATGCTCATGATGTCAATCACTGGATTGTCTGGTACAGACTCGATTATTTACAGACCGCTGTCGTAAAGCAGGAACATAGCTGGAATGCGGCGTCAGAATAAAGCCAAGTTAATTTTGACAAACAATTTCCCATGATCATTAGTCCGTTTTGTTTACCCCCGGCCTACAGTCCGTTTGCTGCAAAATCGTACAGATAAAACGCAAAGTAGATTTAAATCCAAAAGATACATTTACAGCTATGAACTTCTTGCAATATCACGATATGTTACTAGATGGGCGTGACTGCGAAATTACAGCTATGAACTGCTCCTTGCAACATCACGATATGTTACTAGATGGACCTGACTGCGAAATTACAGCTATGAACTTCTCCTTGCAATATGACAATATGTTACTAGATGGACCTGACTGCGAAGTTACAGCTATGAACTTCTTGCAATATCACGATATGTTACTACATGGGCGTGATTGCGAAATTACAGCTATGAACTACTCCTTGCAACATCACAATATGTTACTAGATGGGCGTGACTGCGAAATTACAGCTATGAACTGCTCCTTGCAACATCACAATATGTTACTAGATGGACCTGACTGCGAAATTACAGCTATGAACTTCTCCTTGCAATATCACAATATGTTACTACATGGGCGTGATTGCGAAATTACAGCTATGAACTTCTTGCAATATCACGTTATGTTACTAGATGGGCGTGATTGCGAAATTACAGCTATGAACTGCTCCTTGCAACATCACAATATGTTACTAGATGGACCTGACTGCGAGATTACAGCTATGAACTTCTCCTTGCAATATGACAATATGTTACCAGATGGACCTGACTGCGAAATTACAGCTATGAACTGCTCCTTGCAACATCACAATATGTTACTAGATGGACCTGACTGCGAAATTACAGCTATGAACATCTCCTTGCAATATGACAATATGTTACCAGATGGGCGTGACTGCGAAATTACAGCTATGAACTGCTCCTTGCAACATCACAGTGTGTTACTAGATGGACCTGACTGCGAAATTACAGCTATGGACTGCTCCTTGCAACATCACAATATGTTACTAGATGGACCTGACTGCGAAATTACAGCTATGGACTGCTCCTTGCAACATCACAATATGTTACCAGATGGACCTGACTGCGAGATTACAGCTATGACAGCTTCTCCTTGCAATCCCTGTTACGGCTCCTATGACGCAGCTAGGATGTACTGAACAAGAGTATGACGAAATGTGTATAAAAAGGTCACGATAACGCTGGGAGTTTGATCTTGATACCCCGGCTATCAGCATCAGCTGCCTTACAAAAACGCCCCCTAAACATATAAGAAACATACATACATACAGGTTTTTAACAAACTGGTGTTTTGTTTTAAACAAACATATCAGGACTGCCAAACGCAAATTGTTTCGCCAGTTATTTCCATTCATTTTGGTATGTTGTATGAAAGATGAAAGAAGCCATGTCTCCTCAAGGGCGGTAACTCTGTAGGACTGCCAGTCCCTGCAGCAACATATATTTTCTGCAATGGCTGTCACGATGTCGCCCCTCCTGATCTCCATGGTCAGGACGGTACTCTATGCTTTGCTCGTAATATGTGGCCTTACAATGTCGTCGGCAATAGGAGTAAGCATGGTAAGTGTAGTCAATACGCCTATTCATTCCCCTGACATGTATTCAAGTGACGAACCCTGATGATCAACATGTGCGGAGATCCTCCTTGCCTTTGTGAGTCGTTAAGGCTCGCACAAATACAATTTATATTACTTATATAATTGTTTGTTTGTTGTTTTACGCCGCACTCAGTAATATTCAAGCTATATGACGGCGGTCTGTAAATAATCGAGTCTGGACCAGACAATCCAGTGATTGATTGACATCGTCAGCATCGATCTACGCAGTTGGGATACGATGACATGCATCAATCAAGTCAGCGAGTCTGGCCACCCGATCCCGTTAGTCGCCTCTTACGACAATCATAGTCGCCTTTTAAAGCAAGCATGGGTTGGTGAAGACCTATTCCACCCCGGATCTTCACGTGTCTTACTAATATTGAACGTAATTTATGATACAGAAACTTACTCTTAATCTCTATTTGTCATTACTCGTAATACATCTATAACCATCTCAGTGATCAGACACCATCTTGTTAACTTACACACATACACTGCCTTTCCGATACTGACTTGATTTTTTGTTTGATCTGACGACACTTGCTTGTTACGTCACAATTAACCAAGTTCAATCTTTGCTAGTCTAAACACGACAACAACTGTTTGCTGTACGCGGACTTAACAAAGCAGACGTACGGGTCGGTGTCGACGTGTAACTACAACATCGCCATCGCCACCGTATTCTGCCTGCTGTATCCAATCGCCGTCATCGTCATCAACGTCATCTGCATAGTAAAGAATATAACGTAAGATGGCGATTTTTGGCAAAACAACAGTTTTTGTGTCTAGTGTGGATACAAGATTCAGCCGCAACAGATTTATATAAACCGCAGGGCAAAAGAAAGTATACACTTGAAAATGAGATTTGACTTCATTATTAGCCACCATCAAACAATCTTCCCGAGGCAAGGGAGTTAACTGACTATAAAAGTCCACGTTGAATGATGGAGTGAAATTTCGACTTTACTTAACTTTATTCAATGTGGTCAAGTGATTTGATGCTCTTCGCGAGGTAAGACCCGTTTTATTACAATAAAGATCTTGATAATCGATCAGATGCGGTTAACTGGGCGCGGCCATTTTGTTTGAAGCAAATGCCAGTTGTATGAGAGATGGAATCTGATTGGTCAGTAGCAGGTACAGTGTAGGGACGTAATAGCCACTGGTGGCGCTACGACCGAGGATCAAAATTCCAGACTAGTTCGGCAAGGGTGGAAACTGGACTTTCACAGTCAGTTAAATTCCTTGCCTCGGGAAGATGCCATCAAACATGGGTGTATACTTTCTTTTGGCCGGCAGTATTTTAATTCCGCTTCAATTAGTCAATGCCATTTTCATATGATAAATTCCATTCGCTGGAATAACACGTCTGTAATGACAGACAGAGTTTGTATTGCACATGAATTAATTCGATTTAGCGCCACATCATTCGAATCAGAACCAAAAAGAATGACAGAAAATGTGTCCAGGATTTTCATGGTGAAAGATTGGAGATTGAAACTAATTGTCTTGATACTTGAGTGAGTGAGTGAGTATAGTTTTACGCCGCTTTTAGCAATATTCCAGCAATATCACGGCGGGGGACACCGGAAATGGGCTTCACACATTGTACCCATGTCGGGAATCGAACCCGGGTCTTCGGCGTGACGAGCGAACGCTTTAACCACTAGGCTACCTGACCGCCCCTGATTCTAGAGAATAATAGTACATGAGTTGGTATGCTTCCAGTTTATGAAGAAATTCCATTGCCATGTATCTATCACAGCGGTATGACGAAGCGTATAAAGGGACGGTTGGGGAGCCAAATGGCTATATAGGATGCCCCCTGTGCATGGTATTGCTAGAATGACGCACCGGAAATGTCTTTTCCCAGAATACCGTACCAAGAGTTATCGTTCCTAATCCATGTCGTCGCCGACGGTGTTGCATTTTTCTTCGTCCTCGTCGCTGCCTGCACCATCAGTGTTGGCTTCAAATTGTTGTGCGACGGGATGGTCGGAGACACAGGTATTCCGTGAGTACATACTATCTTATCTATTTTAACATCGCGTATAAACACTGCTCTAACAATATCTCCCCATGATGTTCCTGTCACGCTACTTGGCTGAAAACATGAAAACTATGATACCCGTATCAAATATTTCACCACAGGAAAACCACGTATCAAACAGACTGCAACTATGATTATTTTCACAGTTATTTATTGATTATTTTACATGCAGAAACTACATAGATATTCGAAATACTATGTCTTTTATACCCACGGATATAACCTGAAGACGGTTTTATAAGGCTGATCTTTATTTAGTGACGCAATCAACGTGGAAATTAGTCAAGGATTAAATTGTCAAAAGTAAAAAAATCGAATAGTAGTTACAATAACGCAAATACGTTTTGAATAAACTATTGAAATTGAGATACAGCGTTCCTTTGTCATGCATTAATTAACATCCACGTTGGTTTCCTTTTACACATAGTCATAGGATCCGCTTAACTTGGGTTCGAATCCCAGATTCCCACTGATTAGGAAGTTTGGTCGGCACCACATCCATACATGTGGATTTCGCTCTGGTAAGTGGTAAAACACTCCACCACATGTGTCATATTAAGCCCTCATGTTTCATAGTGAAATACCTTTCAATGCGGAGTACAACATCACTCACTCACTCACCCACGCTTCCATAGGTGCTCATCTGCGGCGGTAATCAATGAACATTCGGGTAAAGACTTCTTCTATCAGAATCTATCGGCAGCAGAGGTAAGTCTTCAAGGGGGTTGATTATCCATGTTACCTCATCGTTCGGGGAGCACTTCAGCACACTCCAGTACAAGATTGTTTGTTTAACGCCGCATTCGGCAATATTCCAGCTATATATGACGGCGGTCTGTAAATAATCTAGTCTGAACCATACAATCCAGTGATTGACATCATGAGCATTTCTTAGGTTTATAACATTGGCGATGCGACGTTAATCTGATAAACATGTTTTAGGACAGAACATGACACACATTCAAATGAAGTATATGTTCCTCTATATGCAACCAATAACGGTAAAAGAAGGTCGAGTGTAAGAACTCCTCTATTTGCGCATGTGCTTTTGAATTTCTGCTGAAAGATGATTTATCACCTGAAACAATATGCCATCTTTCTGCTGTATTAATGAGAACAATACAATAGGACATCTTTCTGCTGTATTAATGAGAACAATACAATAGGACATCTTTCTGCTGTATCAATGAGAACAATACAATACGGTGTCAAACTGCTGTATCAATGAGAATGCAAAATGACGTCTTATTGCTGTATTTTTTCGAATACAACATGAGTGAGTGTGAGTGCGTTGGGTTTAACGCCGCTTTTAACATTATTTCAGCTATATCACGGCGTGTCAGCTTATGTGGGGGCGGTCGGGTAGCCAAGCGGTTAAACCGTTCGCTCATCAGGCCGAAGACCCGGGTTCGAATCCCGACATGAGTACAATGTGTGAAGCCCATTTCTGGTGTCCCCCGCCGTGATATTGCTGGAATATTGCTAAAAGCGGCGTAAAACCATACTTACTCACTCACTTAATGTGGGAGGAAAGCCCGAAGTGATGCAGGTCTTAGACGTTTACCACTTCGGTGAAACCTACTAGCACGGGTATGGTGCTCACAAACCTAGAAATCATAGGTTTCTGGCGTGCCCAAGGGACGCAACTCTGCACAGCGAATCGCGGCGCCTCAGATGACTGGGCCACCCGTGCCCCGGAATACAACATGATGTCATACTTCTGTGTTGATGAGAATACCATATAAAATCACGTGACGTTTTGAAGTTACGTTAACTTAATAATTATGATAATTATGGCTTTGCTCGTGTATACTTTTTAGACCTTTTTCTTATACAAAACTGTCGTTCACTCAGGACATACTTTCCCGTAGAGGCTCTTGGGCCACGTCATCCATCTTGGCTGTCTATTCTCCACGCTAAATTATCTCAGGTTTACGAAAAACATTAAGACTCGGTCGGGCCTGTCTTAGGAGCTTGCAGCAGGTACATATATACCTATATACCCAGCGTCTAATGGATATATATAGCTGTGTATAGCGTCTAAAGGAATGGGCATATATATAGCTGTATATGGCGTCTAATGGAATGGGCATATATATAGCTGTATATGGCGTCTAATGGAATGGGCATATATATAGCTGTATATGGCGTCTAATGGAATGGGCATATATATAGCTGTATATGGCGTATGATGGAATGGGCATATATATAGCTGTTTATGGCGTCTAATGGAATGGGCTTATATATAGCTGTATATGGCGTCTAATGGAATGGGCATATATATAGCTGTATATGGCGTCCAATGGAATGGGCATATATATAGCTGAATATGGCGTCTGATGGAATGGGCATATATATACCTGTATATGGCGTCTAATGGAATGGGCACCTTGTCAGTAATGTATAGCTAGATGGCATGCTGTTTGAAAATCGTTTAGTCAATGAATGAATATTCCATTACGGATCATATGAGAAAACCATTCAAGTTTATTCTTGTTTGTGTAAACAATACTTTCAACTCGCTAGCCTTCTGGAAGAGTTGTTTTAAGTAAGATGCTCGGAAGACATGCACAAATACATTTACTATATGTGAAATACAATCAGTACCGATACGAATATGTAATCAACTGGCACAGTGTCCAACGGCTTTTACTTGTCCGTTTGATCATCATTATCGGGGGGTCGATTCTTTGAAATAAACATATTATGTATACGACTACAAATTAATGTGGTTGGCCATTTAAAATGTAGCTGAAACGTTTAGGTTAAACGTTTGTGTATTGGTCAATTGATTTAGTCAATCTAGTGATGATGAACTCAATACTGTTGCATGTCTTTCTAATGACCCAGGCAGGAACATGGACTGCAGTCACCGTGTGGTTGGTCCAGCTGATTGGGGGATTGCTCGTGCTGTGGAGGACTGGCCGAATGCCCTGTCTGCCTTGTCGACCACCCACTCAACAGTCAACCCCTTCGCGTTCCGTAGAAATTCCCGAGAAATACTAGATGATCGCTGGGACTTTCGAGTTGTGTATGCTGGTACCACTTAGCAATTACAGTCTGTAGATAACACACCAGTCATTCCCTTTGCAACAGCACATAGATCGTCTCTCATCACGCAGAAGGTCTGGGGTCCACATCTTCATATGTGAAGCCTATTTATAACTTCCGATCAAATACATGGCAGAAACTTATTAAAACGGTTTCTAATCTACTTCGCCAAAAGAAGATCAAAGGCGACGACTGCAGTTATTCCTGCGTATATGAGCAAACGACCTCGTGCTTTGACTATAATAGTTCGATCAGAGCCAAACTATGCTTTATTAGATTACACATAGGAGTGTGTGTGGCGGGGGGGGGGGGGGGGGGGGGGGGGGGTGAATATACTCAAATCTCCTGATTTCGATCGTGGTTTTACTGCTTTGGCAGGCTTCAAATGTGTTGAATATTTATTAAGCGTTTGTGTATGCCCGTCCTACTGGACGCTTTTTAAGGAATGAAAACTATTTGTAAAGGAATTGAATATACTCAAATCACCTGATTTCGACTTGACTTTTTAAGGAATGAAATTTCATTAATGTTGAGGTTCTTACGCGTTTTGTTTTCAGATGGTAAAATGTATTAGGAATAAAGATGTATTTAGCGAGCCTTGTCAAGTAAACAGACCATTCGGCTCAGTAAGTCTTTAGACAATGTCAAGACATTTCTGACTATCTATGTACGTGGAAACAATAAATTATTTTGTAAGGAATATTGGGAGTCCATAATTCAGGAACTATAACTTAATTTGATAATGTGTATTGATACACAGTGGCAATGTACCTTTGCGGGGATTATTAATGTCAAACGTATATCAAGGATTTCAAGTGTCAGCCTTTGATTAGTATACAGTAAAGTACGGTTATAACGAACTCAAAGTGACCACCCATTTTAGTTCGTAATAACCGTAGTTCGTTATAAGCATATATACAGCATATATGCAACACATGGCCGGGTCAGTTCGTTATAAGCGTGTTCGTTATAACCGTAGTTTACTGTATGTCTCTTTTGTCATTAAATCCAAAAGACAATTCCATTGATCTTAATAAGGACTTACCACGTCTCATAATGACAGGTAGCGAGTGTCCCTCAAGGCCTTTCCACGGTATGGAAACGCTGAATGGTAGATTTGAATTGCACCCTCCATTTTGAACGGATTACAACACAATGGCGGCAATTTGCATGACACACATGTAGGTTAAATAAACACAATTAGGTCCACGGGTATGTAATGTTTACTATTTCTTACACATGACTTAAAATAAATACCTTACTGTACACTGTAACGATATCTGTCAAATCTGTTTCCTTTAAAGGTCATGGTACCAGTAACATTTAGCAGAATATACACTGAAATTTGACATTATCATGTTACAACAGTGATTGAGTGAGTGAGTGAGGTCTAACACCGCTTTTAGTAATATTCCAGCAATATCACGGTGGGGGACACCAGAAATGGGCTTCACACATTGTACCTTTGTCGGGAATCGAACCCGTGTATTCGGCGTGACGCGCGAACGCTTTAACCACTAGGCTACCTGACCGCCCCATGTTACAACGGAAAAAGGACTCTCTCTGGATACTGGATAGCATCTATACCGAGTTCGGAATTACAACTACATTCCATGTGCAATATACAGCTCTAGACACATTATTTGTACAGATGAAGAAAAAATGGTTTCGCGGAATTTACAAGGAGGCAGCATTGGTGAATTAACCAGTGAGGGTCAATTCAGATGTCAAGGTCAAAGTATACCAAAACTGTTGCATCACACTTAAACAAAAACATAAGGCTTAATAATCTTCTGTAGTCTGAGGTTCAACGATATATCAGTAAGTTTGAAATAATCAATAAATGGTTCAAACACTCATAACAGTACAGGACCATATCCCCCGTTGTCTTAAAATACATTAGTTTAGATGGTAATTAACAACATCACTGTTGATCATACCAAGACAATGAAGCGAAAAGAACCCCCAAATAACTATCATAGTTGCAAAAGACTGTAAGAGAATAGACCCGTGTCCAAGATAAACAGGATAATCAGGCACTGAATCATTGCTTCTGCTCACTTCGGTTTCAAAGCTCATGTCTAAGACACTGTTGCCGGAGAAGCAACTGATTTCCACCTCTATGATAGTGAGTGAGTGAGTGAGTTGGGTTTAACGCCGCTTTTAACATTATTCCAGTTATATCGCAGCGTGTCAGCTTAATGTGGGAGGAAAGCCCGAAGTGATGCAGGTCTTTACGTTTACCACTTCGGTGAAACCCACGAGCACGGGTATGGTGCTGACAAACCTAGAAACCTAATCGGGGCGAACCGGGATTTGAACCCACAATCATAGGTTTCTGGCACGCCCAAGGGACGCAACTCTGCACAGCGAATCGCCACCTCTATGATAAACGATGTGGACAAATGATAATACATCTGAGTAAGGGACAGAGGATGAATGTTATGTACTCTCAAAAAGAATTGGGGATATACAATAATAACAGATGAGTACAAAAATACAAAGATATATCGAATGGATAAGAACAAGGAATAGTGTAACCTGACATTCAACAGAACATGTTGTCGGTGTACTGAACGTATGCAGACAACCATGACAGACGAAATGTTTGTTTAGTAATGGGCCATACGTCCATGATTGGTCAAACATTCGTTCATACAGCGTGTCAGGGTCCGAATCAGTCTCAAAACGACAAACTGGGGAGATTGTATGTCTATTTGAGGGAAAGGTCAGGTGAGATGAGGTGAAATTGGGTTTAACGTCGCGTCCAAGATTATTGCACTTATATAGCGACATGCATGTTCGTATGTTTGTGTGGCTGCTTGTACTAGTCCGAACTGATGCTGATTTATAGTGCTAGCTCACTGGGATACCATGCCGCAGTTTAACATGAATACCCCACTCAGACACAGTATACTCACTCCGAGCCGACCAGTCTTTGTTTTAGCCCCTTAATGTCGAGCGCCAGACAGGGTAACAACAAGTACCATCTTTTAACGTCTTTTGGTATGACGCGGTATGATCTAACCCCGGACCTTCCGCTCTCCGGGCGGACGCTCTGCCACAAGACCACGGAGGCGGCGGGAAAGGTCAGGACTCATGGCTAGCCGTTGCATTATAAAAACATGGCCAGATGCCGTCAGATTCGAACAGTTTCCTCAGAACGGGAAGACACAGTTGGAAAAATGCTTGTTAGAAAATGTAATGAAACCCAAAGACATGAATCTTGTGGAAAAAAACAGTCGAGCGAGCCTGCACGTTTGCTGTTTCATTCCTTCTCAATCTTCGGTCCCAAAGGGTTGTATGGACAATGAATGTGCATGAATTTCGCTAAATGGCCTGTGCATGACGATACACGTGAACAGAGAGTGAAATCCCTCGACTGTAATATTGGATTCCCCGACATTCAGTAGTACTAAAAGTAGTCCGCTTCGGTGGGCGTGGCTTAATTTTTTACATTCATTGTGAAATAAAGAATAAAATGCGAAAACACGTGACCAATTCATCTAATTAGAATGCAGGAATCTCAATGAACCCAAAGAAAATTTAATTATAAGTGTTTGAACGACACAATTTTTGCAAGCTCCGACGTTCATACAGTTTGGCCCTCATTCTATGAAGGTTCATACCCCAATGAACTCACACAAAGTGAAGGTCAATTCTTAAATCAACAATTCCACAGGGAGCGTGACATCAACTATACACGGACGTAGCTGTTGAATGAAACTTCAGTACAAGGTTACTCTCAGTAGGGTAAACAATAAGTATCGGGGACTTTTTACACTGGCAAACACAGACATGTTGAACGATAGTCTTTCTCTGAAACAATACTTTTTTTATATTTTTTTAGAACGCACCAAGTATGTCCAGTGAACCGGGTTTTTTTCGGTATAGCCCTTACCCCTCCCCCAGAATGTCATACCCCTACAAAACTGACTCTGTTCCTCGCCCTTGACTGACATTCACTCGAATCACAACAGACCTCGTTATCACCAACGTGTTACGAACGTTCCGTCTTTCGTTCAAAATGGCTGCCCTTTCACAAGTACAGTGACTGTAGATTTTCAAGTAAATGTTATCCCTTCAACAAGCATGAAATGTAAATACGAACAACCGATTATAGCTTTGGGCGTGCTGAGTTCTCATTTCCTCTCGTCACAGTATACGATTGGGGCGGTAGTGTAGCAGATTCGTAAAAACGTTCGCTCGTCACGCAGAAGACCCGGCTTCGATTCCTCACATAGCGTACAATGTGTGAAGCCCACTGTTATAGCTGAAAGCGGCGTAAAACCACAATCAATCACTCACTCACAGCATAGGAACCACATTCATACAGAAGACATATGAGGACATCAGAGGAGGGTTCTTTTTGTTTCTTCTCTTAGCTACATATAGAATGTATCTTATTTGCACGCATCCTGAATGAATTCAATCTTCTTGTAGGCCATTTGTATCCAAGGTATTTTTAAGATGATAAGGGACGGTAATTGTTGTTAATTACCAGGGTGGCAATTCGTGTACATCTACGACCTAACTACGGTAATCCCCTCGTTCTTGGTGCTGACAGTCAGGGATGAGCGAGAGGTACAATGTCAGTACCCGAGGGCCTTGGACCTATTACCATAGTTCCTCCAACAAGCACAAAGAGTGATCTTTGTTTAACAGCTTTTATTCCCATTTTGTGTTGCCGGTCAACCAACTCTACTTGTCACTTAAATACGAGACTTCGGCCGCAAAGCTTCAGTCTCGGTCGAAATGCTGGTTCGAAAGATCGTGACAACAAGCCGAGAACGGAGTACCAGTCCATATGTCGTCTCCCCAGCCGCTCTCCCGATCTCGAAGCTTTTTGGCCGAGAGCGGAGCACCAGTCCTGTTGTCGTCTCCCCAGCCGCTCTCTAGCCGCTCTCTAGCCTCTCTCCCCGCTCTGGGGCTTTTGTCCCTTTTTAAATCGGTACCTACGTCACAGTTCTACTCATTTTTCCATGTATCATTGTTAACCACCTTTCCCCCCTACACTAGATGATTCTAACCCACTATTGTCTCACCTCAAGGTCCTTTTTAGGACTTGTGGTAATGTAACCACCTCAACCCCCGGAATCTGGACTATTCCCCCCAAAACCATTTATGAACCCGAGGGCAATTTCCTCTACGTTTCCTCTCCCAATCTATTTTGTCTCTGGCAACCTGCACATTCCCTTGCTATGATACTTTTATTGTTTTGCTCTGGTACTCCGACCCTCGACCCACTACTGTCACCCCTGGTTACTAGTGGCCCAGTATGTTTCCTGTGCTCCTCAATTCCTATATCGCCTGCCCTTCCTATATCTTCCCATGTGTTATACCTATTTCTTACTCTGTTAGCCCCTCATCTTGTTTATTTATATAATTACTATGAGTGTCTTAATGACTTGTTAATTACTATTCTTTTATCTATTATTTTATGCCTATAATACGATCCCCGGTCTGACGAAGAGTGTGTCCTCACACTCTTAAGGTAGAGTGCCGTGGGGATCTGGGTTGGTTCAGTTTGGGATGTTTTTTGTTTTTTTGTTACGTACTGTTTTAAATAAATGGGTGTGACCATAGTGCTGGTTGACCTTGAACAATTACAGAAAATACACACATAATTGCAAAAAAAACAAACAACACACACACGTGAATACAATTTCGATAGATATATACGTCTAATATACAAAGATTGGCATAGTTCTAATAACAATGAGACACCTATTTGCATATATTTGTACTAGTTTGCACTGATTTAGGTGCAATAGGAGTAATAATCCTTGACTATATGCATGGGTACAACCTTAATACCAATAAATCACACAGGGTACACAGATGGACACAAGGAATATGTTACTTAAGAACGACATTTATACACTATAGAGTTAAGAGACATAAACTATTGATGGTGGTGACGCATTGATTAAGTGTGACCTCTCTGTGAGACGATTCTTATTGCCGCACAACTATGTTATGTTTCGTTGGGGTCATTGTGTAGATTCAACCCGTCTGCTAACTGCGTAACTGACACCCCCTTGTTCCAACAATATTCGTCCCAAAAGTCTGAACTTTGAGGAGGGTAGAACAGTCTAATTTGTAGCGCCCTCGTTTCTACGAGCCTACGATTGAGCGGACCTATAAGGCGTCTGGTCTCGTCCATCAATGTTTTTGGAAATTCTATTGGAGGGGACGACAGGCTTAAATATATTCGTACCGGTTTCCCCGGTGGTATTCGTTCTGTTGACGATCTGAAATAATTCATGAAGGTCCTTACGTCGAATCTATCAAGGGGATGTTTGGGCGGTGTGAAGGCCGGATTTTTGTACAATATAGGTGGAATGTCACTCGGCACCTCCATGAAATCACAGCCAAAAGGTACCCTACAGACTGAACACTGATCTAAATTGAATCTGAGGTCTAAAGGTGGAGAAACACGACCTTCCAGGAACCCTGGCTGCACGTCGAATGCTTCCGAATAGTGGCTTGTAGGGAAGTCGAGTTCTATATACTGGCGGGCATTTGGTGTCCCTGCGTTAAGTGTCACTATGCGGTAGGATAAGCCAGACTGTTTTAGCAGGGCGGCTGCACATTCCACGTGTTGTATCCGGCGACACCATTTGCAAAAAGTTACCGTTGGAAAATTTGTTCCCTGATCATTCATCGGAAATGTGTCTTTATAACAAAGGGCGCATCGCGTCAAGACATGCCGTAACGCCAATTGCGATCGCCTACAAGTGAGATGGTCCCTTCCCATTGATAAGCTTCCTAGTACTTCTGGCGTTATTGGTTTGGACAGAGTACGTCCGATGACTGATCTAGGAATATCCGCTAACTGCCAGAATATTTCTGTATAACTCTGTAGGTCGGCACCCATGTCCGTCTGTAATTGTTGTAATTGGAAAAGGATAGCCATGTCCAATTCTCCGATTGCCGTCTGAACACCTAATACTATCAACATTCGTAAGTCATATTATAAACCGTACATTAAAAGTACGGCCGCTCCTATACCTAACGATTCGGGGACATCGGTCAGTGGTCCTGGGTTTGCTGCTAGATAGAGGGCCCTTCCTATACGGTCGGCCAAATCAGGGGGGCTGGGCGTAAAAAGTATTGGAGGGTTCAATGTGAACTGACGACGTTTGTAAGTTTTGAACCTTCCGTCTGCTAAATGGGTTTTGCCCCAATGTTCTCCCATATTAAATATGTAGCCAGAAAGACATTTAAAGAATAGGGAGAGCCGACACAATTTTCGCCATAATTTTTCCGGAATGACAACAGGGGCGGTCGTTTTGCCGAATTCGTTATCAAAAGAAGTCACAACATGTTCAACCGTCTGCGTATCCATCACGTTACAGGGTTTCAAACCAATATGTATGTTAATAATTGCACACTAACAATATCATGTATATAATTGCACTTAAAGTAACGATCGGTAGTCGCCGAATGTAGTTCCAGGCGTAACACCTCTGTTGAACTGAACACATACGACTGCGATACGAGTAACGGTCAATCCTTTATATATGGGTATGGTGATTCGAATGATTGTGCGGATTGCAAGGACTCGAAGTTCCAGGGGTAAGGACTCGAAGTTCCAGGGGTAATACCCCTGTCGAACTTGATACGTACCGGCGTAGATGAGACTCCCGTCGAACTTGATACGTACCGACGTAGATGGTAGTACCAACCAACGCTTTATCTGCACATATAGATATTGCCAATTATCGTACGGATCGTATGAATGTGAAGTTCCAGGGATAACACCCCTGTCAAACTGATACGTACAGACGTAGATGAGTGTACCAACCAACATTGTTTTGTTTTTGTTTTTGTTTTTTGTTTTGTTTTTGTATTTACGTATATGTACCCAAGTAACCCACTGTGTCCGGTGTTGATTCACCTTGATAGCCCACGTGTGTGCGAAGGACAACTTTTAGGGTGTTAAAGTGGATGTAGAATATGCAGGAGCCCAATGTAGGGTTTGTTTTGTTATTGTTGTTTTGTTTGTTTTGATAACAAGGACAGTTTTGTTTTGTTCGGAGTCTTGCGTGTTTTAATTTTATTTTGTATTTTATTTGTTGTTGAGTACTTGTATTATTTGTCTAGCAAATCTTATCCTGTAAGGTTGCTTTGGAGGTGTTCATTGTATAAATGTTAACCATTTAGCGCTGGATATAGTCCGCCCCCCGATCTGTCCTTGTATTGACTTGCTGTTGGGGTTTGACTGGCATGGGAATTTGAGGGTCCGGCCGAAACAGGATAAGTCGTTCTAAATTGTACTAGGTACATAAACAATAAATATCTGCCCTGGAGGACCTTATACAGCCGTCCAGCCACATGTCGAGGGACAGTTAGTGCTACAGGGAGGGCAATTTGGGTATCTGTAAGCGTGTTACACAGGGACACATTACTCATGGGCCATTTGATGTATATCTTGGAAGTGAGCCAGTGATGTGTAATCTGAATGTTTTCCGGGATATATTGTGACTGAGAAAGGGACAGTACCATCGGCGGGGCGTCAACCTTGAGGAGGTTGAGTCTAAGGTTGTCATGTGGAGTCGAGAAACTTAGGTAGAGCGTCGTGGTGGGGTTGGTTTGGACCCGGTAGAAATAAATTGCCAGTGTTATGAACAATATTATAACCAACAGTAATACCATCATTTCCAGATTCCAAAGGGGTTTGAATATGGCCGCTGCCGACAAACCAGGCGTGTCGGTTGTTGTGGTGGCGGTAGCAGGTTGCGTCCATACCAAAGGATTCTGAGGTATGGATATTCCCGCCGCCGTGGCCAACGCCGCTCTTAAAGTTAGTTGTGCCTGTATTGCCGCTATGCGACGTTTCGTAAGAACTACCGAGACGAATAGCACAGCAATACAAGCCCACATTACGTAAGTGGAATAGACTACTACCCCGAACCAATCGGTGTTCCCTTCAGTACTCGTCAGTGCATCCAGGTACAAAGGATCGGCCGGGTTAGTGTATATAATTTCGTTGGCCTTGGCTTTGGCGACGGCATGTTTTAAGTTAATACTGATTTTTGTGTCTGTTTTCATCAGATTAGTAAATGAAGCGTTTGACAATCGAAATGGTGCCGTTTTGTAAGCAACTGGTTCTTTTGCGACTAAGGACGGTAATCTCTTCAGGATGTCTTGTGTCGAAAAGTAATGCCGGAGCAGGGCTACGTTTAACGTGTAATTTACAAAGGATGTGTCTTCTGGTTGTCTGCAACCAGTAAGGCGTGGGGGAAGCATCTTCCCTACTGCTTGGATAGAGCAGTAACAGTAGATAGGCGCCAGGCAATAATTACATCCCTGCTGGATTTTTGTTACGTTCGCGCATGTGTAGATTAATTTGGGTATTTTAATGAGAAGTAATTGTCCTGTACCTAATTCGTATAGTTGTGACTCCGCTCCATCGGGTACCAAGTGGAAGTTGCACAATTCATGTACCAAATCGATATCATTCTGGATGAGTGCAAGCGTACATGTGGGATTTACGAAGCTCCTTTCCGCTGGTAGACTACTACATTGTGTGGTCGTTGTGTCTATACATGAGTCGTACTCCTCCCTCGTAAACTCTACAAACCGTTTATCCCTCTGTGACACCGCGATGAATCTTGCAAGGTTTTTGACTATGGTAGTATCGTTCGAGTCTTCATGTAATGGAACTGGGATAGCTGTGGTCTGATAAAGGGTAGTGGCTTCCTTGAATGGGGTGATGGGTACTAATAGGGACAGGAAAAGAATATCCCCTTTCCGGATGACTTTCACATGTGCCTGGGTGTAATATTGACGCGGGTCCTTATGCACGAGGTCAAAGTCGGAATAATGTAAGGCTAACTGGAGTCGAATTCTATTTGTTACCACTCTGAGCGTAGATAATGGAATCAATTCTTGTGGTAGTTGGCCTTGTAGGAGTTTTGATGTACTGGTCAGGAGGTCCCGTGCGTGTGCGTTCAGTTCATTGGTAAGGTGCAACTGTTGTGTGGTTAATGTGAGTAAGGTGGCAAATAATTGTTTGTACCAGTCGTTCTCCCGGAGGCTACGTTGTGATGCTAGGACTATTTGGTTGTGATTAAGCGTTACAATTCTTACTAGGTTATCCAGGCGGGAGTTAGTTTTAGTCATATATGATGCCATGGTGTGCCCCGTGAGGTTAAAGGCTATGTCGCGTAGGTGAACTTCATTTGCTAGCAGTCTAACATGATCCGCAATGATCTTTAAATCCCTTTCTGTGGCGACCCCCGCGAGGCCCTTAGCTATGGTACCCAAAAATGGTAATAAGCTGCGTTGTTGGCGCGATTGGCTTTGAGGTTCTGTACTTTCTGGTATGAAGTGTTTGATGGTGTCAAGGGTATCCTGTATGTGTTGGGTTGCGGCGTGGTGTATGTCCCGAGTGTAATTCAAAAGTGGTTCCGTTACGTCCTTTGTCTGTAAGCATCTGGCAGGGGTACCCTTAAATGCAGCGACACATCGCGGGAATTTGAATGTGAGATCTGTAGGAAGTGTTTTCGGCAGTGTCAGTGCAAATGTGTGTACCCAAGTTTGGTCGTATGTTTTAAGTCTCCCCAAATTTTTAAACAGAACCCCAAAATGTAATCTCTGGAGATCATTCTCCAGACTAATTGTCCCTTGTATACTCCAAATCAGGCTTAGGGCGGTGGTCGTCAACAGCCAGAGCAACATCTCGCCTGGGAACAGATAAAGATGTCCTTAGTGATAGTATCTGGGGTCCTATTGATGCAATAACTTCATTATATACATTTTTTTTTCCAGTACTAGATGTCAAGTTATTATGTGTGAGGTGAAGTTCCTATCAGTGCATTGTCCGTGTATCCTGTCCGTGTATCCTGTGCGTGATTGTGTCGGTGCAGTGGCTGAAATGCTTTGCTAAATCCCATGGTAGCAGGCACCCCCTATTACTTGATGTCAGTTTCTCACATGTCACCCACCCCCATTGCGCACTGGTGGTAGGCAACATGTTCTTGATCCTGGCACCCCTGTTATCTATCCCATGATACGCTACATAACTGAATCATGTTTGTCCCTTCACATGACTAATTATCACCCTATTGGCATCACTTCCTTGACAAGAACCCATCCCGTCGGCAGTATATCCTTGACAAGAAACCATCTCGTCGGCATTATATCCTTGACAAGAACCCATCCCGTCGGCATTATATCCTTGACAAGAAACCATCTCGTCGTCATTATATCCTTGACAAGAAACCATCTCGTCGGCATTATATCCTCGACAAGAAACCATCTCGTCGGCATTATATCCTCGACAAGAAACCATCTCGTCGGCATTATATCCTCGACAAGAAACCATCTCGTCGGCATTATATCCTCGACAAGAAACCATCTCGTCGGCATTATATCCTCGACAAGAACCCATCCCGTCGGCATTATATCCTCGACAAGAACCCATCCCGTGGGCATTATATCCTCGACAAGAAACCATCTCGTCGGCATTATATCCTCGACAAGAAACCATCTCGTCGGTATTATATCCTCGACAAGAAACCATCTCGCCGGCATTACATCCTCGACAAGAAACCATCTCGTCGGCATTATATCCTCGACAAGAAACCATCTCGTCGGCATTATATCCTCGACAAGTAACCATCTCGTCGGCATTATATCCTCGACAAGAAACCATCTCGTCGGCATTATATCCTCGACAAGAAACCATCTCGTCAGCATTATCTCCTCGACAAGAACCATCTCGTCGGCATTATCTCCTCGACAAGAACCATCTCGTCGGCATATTCACTTCATTCAAATGGATCAATATATGTACATCTTTATGTGAACACCCCTTTGGTTTTGAGGCGTGGTCAGACGCTATCGCTATGCTTGAATTTCGGTAGTTTTTGTTGGTGTACTATTCTCTCCTGAAATCCTACCCACCATGAGATCCTTCAAATGCTACCATAATTGACACATAGGTTGGTGACATATCACCAGTGGGGACAGGGTGTTTGGGGTTATTTGACCTAGCATCCATGTCGATAGCTGACACTGAGGCCAGTGCCAGGCCACCGGAGGTGCCAAATGTGCCAAGCTTGCAAGGTGCGCACTGTTAATGAATAGGGGGTAACAGCACCACTGTGGTCATTTATAACCTGATAACCGGATACATCTATGTTGGGTTGCTTATCGAGAGAAAGATCCAGAGAGAGATCGAGAGAGAGAGAGAGAGAGAGGAGAGAGAGAGAGAGAGAGAGAGAGAGGGGGGGGTGGGGGGGGGGGAGGGGGTAGAGAAGAATTCCTGAGCACATGCCATGGTTTCTCCTTTGGGCGGTCTACTATTGGGGAAGGGCCAGGTTTTTGTGATCTATTGAAAAGCAGTGGAGAGGTAAAAGGTCTGACGTATTGATATTGATGTTATTTTTACAACTTTCGAAACATTTATATTTCTAAAATAAGATTAGGAACCATAAATTAAATATTGAACTTGTAAGACATACAAAGCCACCAACCCCACTACATCAGAGGCTATGCTTTACATGTTTAACCATTGATGATTGAAAGATCTACCTATTTCACTGTACCCAAAATGCTCACGAAAGAAATATACTCTTTGGGCAATTATTCACACAAAATGTAAATGTACATGTTCACAGCCATGAAAACAGATTATTCCAATACATCCTGTCAAATAATGAAGCCATCAATATCAATTGCATTTGTTTCCATGTCTATTATTTTAAACAATAAATACCCCTTCATTCTAATCAACCGTTGTGTGCGTGAGTGAGTGAGTTTAGTTTTACGCCGCTTTTATCAATATTCCAGCAATATCACGGCGGGGACACCAGAAATCGGCTTCACACATTATACCCATGTCGGGAATCGAACACGGTCTTCAGCGTGACGAACTATCCAACCGTTGCCATTTTATGTATAATAATATCATCAAATATGTAATATTGATTTTTTTTTGTGACTACCGGGATGTAAATTCTGTATGTCTGTATATATGTATATATGAATCATAATGTTTCATCTTTACAAAATTGCATCAGTCCCATAATGCAATGTTTCTGCAATAAATATTATCTTATCTATGTTCTGCAGATTAAAAAGATATTGGTCCACTTGTAGCTGAACCATTTGGATTTTCGTTCATTGGCCTTTTTAATGCTTTTCAACGCGGAATCACATATTACAATATATAACTCTTTTATTACAAACGTTTATCAAGTCAATTTTGTACGAAAATATCAGAGGTACCACAGTAGACATTGATGAAAAAAATAAACAAATGTTTTTAATTAACGAATCAAGTAGGTTTTGTTTGTTTGTTTTCAGGTCTTTTGGGGGGTCTTTTTTTGTTGTTTTTGTTTTTTTCATGAAGTAGAACTAATAAACTGAATTCAATATTTGACATAATAAGAATTATCTTAATAGACCTACAACGGTGTTCATACCCCTGCAGGTCCTTTGGACATCATGTTTCCGCCCAGTGCTACCTACTATTGATGCTCTGGTCTTCTGGTGATATTTATGCAACGGGGAGAAGTTCAATTAAAACGAACTATATAAGAATATTTTTATCTTGGTTTTTCTGACATGTAAATACCATAATGCTACTAAATTACTAGTCTGCCTCATCGAACCTGAACCTTTAGGCTTGTGTCACAAAGTGTGCTGTGAGTAACTTGCGAAACCCTGCATTTGAGTGTTGTATACCACCTCCTCCACACGTGTATTGTCGACCGGGGGATGGTGGACACTTTCTGCTCTATTTGTAAAATTTCCCTGTTGGGTGAAACGGCCACCACTGCCATTGTGGTTTTCCCTGGATTATGACTGTTATTCTGAGGACAGTAAAATGTTGACTGTGTATGTGTCTCTAGGGCTCTAGGTAGGTGTGTGTGTCTTGTGGTGTTTGGGCACAAAGGTACTGGCTCATATCACGGACCTATATAACAAGTTATACAAGTCCGTGCTCATATTAACAACATTTACTGGTTGGAGTGAAGATTGTCGCGAATTAGTGGGCTAGTCCACCTGTTCACTCGGTAAGTGTATTGCATGATTACTTTTGACTCAAACTGAGGGGACCCGGCAGCATAAGCTGTGTTCTAAATAACTTTAGCAAGTGTAGAATATCGTCTAGTAATCACAAATATTTTTACATTCTGAGATGCATTTCCAAGAACAAGATCCCTGATAAAATCATCCTTGTTTCGACCAATTATAGCCACTATACCACTTGTAAGAAGTAAGTAAATGGCTCAACATTGGTTGTTTTATGTCCATAAGGTCATTGGCGCTTTTTAGCGCAATGATTGAGTGCGGGGAATTTCATTGGGAAATGTTTTCTTCATGGTTGTTAGGAGCAATTATTTCTCAATTAACTCGACAAGCCGAGCGTACTGGCACCATGAGACTGGTATGCTACCGGAGCGCTAGTGCTCGGCTCACTAGGTCAGATGGAACGACCCTAAAACGGCTTGCCATACGACCCTACAACTTGTGAGTGGCATAGAAAATAAAGCCGACCCACGCCGACACTGTTGATCGACAGTTGTACCGTTATTGTTTGAGTCTTGTGTTAGTGGCATGATTATGTTCAAGGATCTCGTTCTTTTACAATATGTAACACAATGCATCAAAATATTGCTTACCTAACCAGGCCCGATCCAATGAAACTTGGCACCACACAAAATGTTAAAATGTCATAATTGTTAGTTCTGTCCATCACTTCCTGGTACGTCACTCCACCACTGGGTCCAGGTGTAACCATCCGCTCGTCTCTCCGAAAGCCCCTCCATTGTAAGCCCGGAGTGGTCCGTGGATGTGCAACCATCTGCACCGTTCCGGATGTGCAAACGTCTGCACCTTTCCGGATGTGCAAACGTCTGCACTGTTCCTCCCAACGACTGTTGAGTTCCCCACAGTGGAAGTTCTCGTGCAACCGCTGCACCACGTCACTTCACTTGTGCGACCGCCGCACAGTTCCACTTTACTTGCGCAACCGCTGCGCAACGTTACCTCGCTTGTGCAACCACTGCACGCCGTCACCTGACAATGCTTTTTGGCAGTCGTCAGGGAAGATCGTACCCCGCATCAGTCCACCACGTATCCAAGGTATTTTTAAGATGATAAGGGACGGTAATTGTTGTTAATTACCAGGGTGGCAATTCGTGTACATCTACGACCTAACTACGGTAATCCCCTCGTTCTTGGTGCTGACAGTCAGGGATGAGCGAGAGGTACAATGTCAGTACCCGAGGGCCTTGGACCTATTACCATAGTTCCTCCAACAAGCACAAAGAGTGATCTTTGTTTAACAGCTTTTATTCCCATTTTGTGTTGCCGGTCAACCAACTCTACTTGTCACTTAAATACGAGACTTCGGCCGCAAAGCTTCTGTCTCGGTCGAAATGCTGGTTCGAAAGATCGTGACAACAAGCCGAGAACGGAGTACCAGTCCATATGTCGTCTCCCCAGCCGCTCTCCCGATCTCGAGGCTTTTTGGCCGAGAGCGGATAGACCGGCAGCCCAGAGCACTTTGGTCAAACGAACAAGGTACCAATATCCGAACACAGGAACATTTACTGTGCAACCCAACATATTCATATATGGATGTCTGCCGGGGAGCCCCTGCTGCGTGTGGCCCCTGGCCCCCCAAATGAAGGGGCCATTCAAGGGCTGGATCAAACATTGGAGGTACCACATGAAAGTAAGTGTAAATGAACAGTTACATATCACAGAGTACAGAATGGGCCACGCCAGACAAATCTTCCTCTGCAAAAGGCCTGCCAGACACCCCCAAAGAGGGTCCCAAAATTTGGGCTGGGTTAAACATTGGAGGTACCACATGAAATCAACATAAAATGAACTATTTCACTCTACTAAGAATAAAAACCCCATTGCCAGACAAATCGTCTGCTGCATAAGGCCCGCCAGACAACCCCAAATGTTGACCCTTAATGCACTCAGTGGACACTCTGGTAAAATTTGACCAGAGTATACATTCAAAGTACCAGATGAAAGTAAGTTTAGATCAACAGGTACATGTTACTGAGTACAAGACGGCCCATACCTGACAAATTGTCCTCTGCATAAGGTCCGCCAGACCCCCCAGAGAGGGTCCCAAAATTTGGGCTGGGTTAAACATTGGAGGTACCACATGAAACCAACATAAAATGCACTCTACTTATTGCACAATACCAATTGCCAGACAAATCATCTTCTGCATAAGGCCCGCCAGACACCCACAAAAAGTTGACCCTTCAGGTATACACGGGTAAAATTGGTCTGGAATATATATCGATTGTACCACATTAAGGTACGTTTGAATGAACAGGTTCATATCACAGCGTACAGAATGGGCCACACCAGATAAATCTTCCTCTGCATAAGGCTTAAACATTGGAGGTATCACATGGAACCAACATAAAATGAACTATTACACTCTACTTATTACAAAATACCCATTGCCAAACAAATCCTCTTCTGCATAAGGCCCGCTAGACAGACCCTCACCCCACCCCACACAGTTGACCCTCTGTAATCCCAGTGTGCATAATGAAACATTGGACATCAGCTCTGAGAGTCAACAGATGGTCAAATTTATGTTTTGTTCTTAAAGATGGAAGGATTTTATTGAGATTAAAATCACGTATTTATAAAATCAGGTCTCTGAATACTAGTATTGATATCATAGATTAGGCCTATCGTTGAAATGTAATAAAAAAAGGCATGAATCTGATTCTTGTGAATATATATCTGATCAGCTATGAAGTCCTCAAAGCCTGCTATAGCCTGATAGCTTGGCTATGGATTCCTACAAACCCAAACATGCTTAGGTAGTCCTCAAAGCCTGCTATAAGAATGGTAAATGACAGTCCCTAATACCATTTGGAAATCTTTTGGTGATAATTGTGTTTAAAAACCTATGATCTCCGTTTATTTAGCAAGTTTTATCATCTAAAAAGCTGAATTCCGGCCAAATATTTCAATATTTATGGTCGGTCCCGAAAAGTTTATCGTATCGAGAAACCTAACAAAATCGTGGCACAGACCTGTGTGAAAATATCAAGTTTGTCAGGTCACGGAAAGAGATGAACAGGGTTTGGTGACACGAAAAGATGAATGTTCTATTCTTGATGTATTTTCGTCCTGATCTTCAAAACTTTTCTCGGAGTGTCACGGTTGGAGAAGGGCCGTTACTGATATTCACCTCGTCAAAACTATCGCACCACCAAATGTGAAATGTAATTACCCATCATGTTTTATGATTTTGTTCTTGTTGTTAAATGTAAATGTATGTTCATAATGTGACATGGTTTTGATTTCAATACTCAAATATCTGTTATGAAACCTCCACTATATATCTAAATGTTCACAAGGCCTTACGTCTCAGATTTGCCATCTATGTGTTTGAATAAACGTCTTACACTATACAGAGAGTCATGATATTGGCGCGTGAGCTGTGCCACGGTTAAATGTGTTTAGACTTCTATCCCAGGATGACCTAGTGTACATATATATATATATCTGTTTTTGAATACCCTCAATAAAGAAGGGAAAGCCATACACAATAAATTTAACTTCTTTTTTTTCTGAGGTGTGTGACGAGCACGTCACTTCTCTCGAGAAATCGACATCAAGCTTCCCGGGAAAACTTTTCTTACCTCCCGGTAAAATGCCAAGAAAGGTTGCATTAACCTGATCCATTCAGGGTGTTTTCCACAACACTAAATTCTAAACAAGCAATTGTTGATCTGTCACGATTGACTGAATTTTGTATAAATTTCCCTATCATTGTTACCATAGAGCTGTGTTATCAAACAAATGTGAATTCTTTTGTTAAAAGAAAAGCCGTTTCCAAACCACACCTAGCCTTTTCTTTTCTGCCAACCTCTGATTGCAAATATGAAATCTTAATAATAGTGCTACTGACGTTATAATCACAATATAACTTGAAGCATTTATGAAATCATAAAACACTTTGAACTGAATAAACATGATCATACATGAAGGTCGTGAGAAACCTTCCTTTGACACACCCTGGTTTGTCTTGGCATTGTAATTATCTTAATGGCGTGATTTCCCACTTGAACTAGAATTAACATGATCATACTTGCAGGTCATGAGAACCTGTTTCTTGGACCCCCCTGGTTTGTATTGCAATTGTTATAATCTGAAGGCGCGACCCCCCAGTGTGGTACCTCCAATGTTTAACCCAGCCCAAATTTTGGGACCCTCTCTGGTGGGTCTGGCGGACCTTATGCAGAGGACAATTTGTCAGGTATGGGCCGTCTTGTACTCAGTAACATGTACCTGTTGATCTAAACTTACTTTCATCTGGTACTTTGAATGTATACTCTGGTCAAATTTTACCAGAGTGTCCACTGAGTGCATTAAGGGTCAACATTTGGGGGTGTCTGGCGGGCCTTATGCAGCAGACGATTTGTCTGGCAATGGGGTTTTTATTCTTAGTAGAGTGAAATAGTTCATTTTATGTTGATTTCATGTGGTACCTCCAATGTTTAACCCAGCCCATATTTTGGGACCCTCTTTGGGGGTGTCTGGCAGGCCTTTTGCAGAGGAAGATTTGTCTGGCGTGGCCCATTCTGTACTCTGTGATATGTAACAGTTCATTTACACTTACTTTCATGTGGTACCTCCAATGTTTGATCCAGCCCTTGAATGGCCCCTTCATTTGGGGGGCCAGGGGCCACACGCAGCAGGGGCTCCCCGGCAGACATCCATATATGAATATGTTGGGTTACACAGAAAATGTTCCTGTGTTCGGATATTGGTACCTTGTTCGTTTGACCAAAGTGCTCTGGGCTGCCGCTCTAGGAGCACCAGTCCTGTTGTCGTCTCCCCAGCCGCTCTCTCGCCTCTCTCCCCGCTCTGGGGCTTTTGTCCCTTTTTAAATCGGTACCTACGTCACAGTTCTACTCATTTTTCCATGTATCATTGTTAACCACCTTTCCCCACTACACTAGATGATTCTAACCCACTCTTGTCTCACCTCAAGGTCCTTTTTAGGACTTGTGGTAATGTAACCACCTCAACCCCCGGAATCTGGACTATTCCCCCCAAAACCATTTATGAACCCGAGGGCAATTTCCTCTACGTTTCCTCTCCCAATCTATTTTGTCTCTGGCAACCTGCACATTCCCTTGCTATGATACTTTTATTGTTTTGCTCTGGTACTCCGACCCTCGACCCACTACTGTCACCCCTGGTTACTAGTGGCCCAGTATGTTTCCTGTGCTCCTCAATTCCTATATCGCCTGCCCTTCCTATATCTTCCCATGTGTTATACCTATTTCTTACTCTGTTAGCCCCTCAGCTTGTTTATTTATATAATTACTATGAGTGTCTTAATGACTTGTTAATTACTATTCTTTTATCTATTATTTTATGCCTATAATATTTGGTCCAACTGAAACATGGCAAAACAATGAACTGTGGTGGAAGCAATGTTTTCCAACAAATAGTTTTCTTATTCCATTATTAATAGAATATATAAATAGAATATCAAATATTTAAATGATTCGCAAAATCGCGTAAATAAGTCACAAAATACATTTGAGATAAAATCAAGAACAAAATAATGACAAAATCCAATCATTTTCAAATGTTTTAATGTTCAAGACGTCATTTTGGTTTTAACAAAATTCAAACTATAATCGTTCTAAGGAGGAGGCACGGGTGGCCAAGTCGTCTAAGGCGATTCGCTGTGCAGAGTTGCGTCCCTTGGGCACGCCAGAAACCTATGATTGTGGGTTCGAATCCCGGTTCGCCCTGATTATGTTTCTAGGTTTGTCAGCACCATACCCGTGCTCGTGGGTTTCACCGAAGTGGTAAACGTCTGAGACCAGCATCACTTCGGGCTTTCCTCCCACATTAAGCTGACACGCCGTGATATAACTGGAATAATGTTAAAAGCGGCGTTAAACCCAACTCACTCACTCACGCGTTCTAAGGAAAACCTAGTCGACGTCGGTCTCTCATGGAATAGGTGCCCATATAAAAATTCTACCATGACATCGCGGCACTCGTTTCAAAACTAAAAAATCAATATCTACTCTACAGTGGGACAACGTCAAATTTTAAAACAGTAGGTTTGTCCTACATAAAACACCACTTACTATTGTCTGTCATACAGACCCTGCATGAATACAAATATATCCAATAAAGCCCATGCAAGTCTGTAACGTTTGGCGACCCGTGAAGATCCCGGGAAGAATAGGACTTCAGCAAACCATGCTTGTCGTAAGAGGCGACTAAACGGGATCGGGTGGTCAGGCTCGCTGACTTGGTTGATGCATGTCATCGAACCCGATTGCGTGGTGGACCGATTATCATGATGTCAATCACTGGATTGTCTGGTCCAGACTCGATTATTTAGAGACCGCCATCATACAGCTGGAATATTGCTTAGTGGGCAGTTAAAACTTCTAGATTACTGCAGTATCTGAAAATGAAGTCTCTGGCCTCTTTTTTATTATATTTTAAGATAATTTAACAACTGGTTTTTATCTGGAAGATATATTCATTAGATATGACTAGATTTTAGTCTACACTTACAACTATTCAGTTATTGCTTTTTTATGCCGTCATTCTGCTTTGATTTTTTTCTGTCTTCGACTATTAGACATCACCCGTTGTGTAAGTGATTTTCCACAGGTGTCTGTTGCATATATTGCGAACTTGCGACACATCCCATCGACTTGGTCTGCAGGTGCGTTGAATAAACCACGTCGCTGGCTGTTGCGGGACGTCGCAAGTATGTCGTAAGGCTGCCATTTAAATGGGGTTTGCAAATTTCGCGAAATCTGGAATATCCGATTCTGACAATAATCAGCCGTTATGGGTTATGCATGAGTTACTTGCGAATTGTAGGTACACATCTACAGTGGTGTTAGACGTCATGAGACTTCTGAGGTTGGAGTTTCATATCAGGGTAACTTGTATACCTGAAGTTTGTGTGTTGGGTGACAGACGATATTAGAAGATATTAGCGGACACTGAGATTCTTCAGCTGAAAGGTAGTTTCATGGATGCCTCGTGTATTCAAATCTTCCATGCGATTCACAAAGGCAAGTGAAATGATCCACAGTCAAATCAATCCCCGTCATTTTGTTGTGACGTATACTACTCAAAAGAATCCAAGGAACACTGGAAATTGTAAAGTTTTAACAGCTGGCATATGTGTTATAATCTTTAAGTAATTGTTAGACATGCCATTACATAACAAAAAGACATGTCAGAACAATGAAAGGAGGATAGCGGTTAAGTAAAAATGCTGCACTGAAGGCAACTTGTGTCATTTGTCAAAGTCACTGGTGTACTGGTGAGTGTGACCACCTCTGTAATTGATGACAACGTTGATGTATCGACCCAACCAAATTTCTGAGGGTAATCTGTGGAAAGGCTAGCCATTCTTGTTGCACCAATCATCGTTTGAATACCGACCGTTTCGTCCATACACGTCCCACAAATGTTCAAAAGGTGCCAAAATCGGGAGAATATGATGGCCAGTCCATTTTGTCGATCTGACTCTGCTGCAGAAAGTTCCTGACAACAAAAGCACAACGTGGACGTGCATTGTCGCCCTGGAGTCTTGCCTGTGGACCAATAGCTCAAAGCGCTGGAAGCACCAGAGGCTGTAAAATCTCGTCTCTGTGGTTGAAACTGAATCTGTGCAATATCATTCCTGATCCACCTCCAAACGCTGCCTTTCTCTGACGTTAGTGTCAACAAAACGCTCACAAGAACGTCGGTACACTCGGATACGGCCATCACAGAACTGCAAACTAAACCTGGATTCATCTATGAACAAGATTCCACTGGTGCCTATTCCATCGAAGATGCTGCTGACACCACATCAAACGTGCAGCTCTATGGTGAGTTTTGAATGGCAAAAGGACAGCTTTGACATATTAATCTCAAGTTTGCCTCCAGAAGCCTATTGCGAATCTTCTCTTCACAAACGTTGGCATTAGTAGCTTTCCTTGGCTGTATTCATAGAGCATTACCAGTAATGGTGAGTTGGAGTAGTCCTGACAGGACGAGTCAATCATGTGCTCTTTATTTGTGGACGACAAGGGAGACGTAGTTCCTGCACTTTTCCTGTTTGCTTTCAGTGTACCCATAGTCTGTGAATGTCAGACGGGGACACATTTAGACAAGGTCCCACTTCAGGCAAACTGATGCCTTCCTGAATTCATGCCACAGTTCCCAGTCCCTTTTGGATTCAAACCACAAGACAATGAACAGTCATGAACCAATTTGGACATCGACAGTCAAATGTTTTTGTATATAGTACAAAGAAAATAGAAGTAATATTTGTTTGGTGGATTCTTTTGAGTGGTACATGTATCTGTCACTGTTCATCAATACATGGATAATAATTCTCAGACAATAGGATCCTCGATACACACTTACCTGTATTGATTCTTATTTCAATCCTGTATCGTTTCACACAAGGATACAATCTTTCATATACAATTTTTTCAATTTCAATTTTGCAAACAGGGAATTTGATAAATAATATAACATATATAAATGACTTTCCAGTTTTATCTGAAATACAGTACTGATTGTATGAGACATCCTTTTTTCATATATTAGACCCATTATTCAAGTTGCTTTTTAATAGTGTTTATGCCTTATGAAATCCATGCAAATTAAGTATTGTGACGTGTATCATATCAGGAACAAAGTATCGCGATACGTATTGTATCCTTAATATGTATTATAAATGTGCATTATATATCATTCTTATTTACACAGCAGTTACAGTGTATCATCCACAAAGGAAACAAAATTAAGTGACAATCTGTACAAGTCTGAATTTTATTCACATTTAAGACAAAATGGACTTTTTAAAGACATGATCAATGAAAAAAAATAATTATTTAATAATAAGGAAGCATGTATTTACAATGAGCATGATCTTACAGAATGAAGGGTGTTAAAATAACTAGTAACTTACACCTAAATAAGATATACAGATGATCCACAGGTTACAGCTGCATCAGTAAATGTCACAAAACCCTTTCAATGATAAACAAATTATTTCTCAAACTGCAGTTATCCCACTAAAACAAAGCATGGCTTTCCTGCGGTGATAGCTGCACAGCTGAAGTGTCTGTCTGTTGTGTACCACTTCCACTGCATTCTTCAGCTGAGCACTGTTGATTCACTGACACAGATGACTGGTGGTTTGCAGTTAAGTACAGCTATCTGTCTTTCACAGATGTTTGGTTTGTCTGAACACAGTGTCTATTATTGTCACTTCACAATAGCTTTTTTTCTCTCCACACCCTCTTTCTTAGATCAGATCAGCAACTGTAAAAGACAGAAATTCACATTTGTGAGCAGGAAATAATCCGGAAAGAAAGGATTAATATTGGCTGAGCTAATTTATTCTGTTAGTTTCAACAGCCTAATAAATACAATAATATATGGGAAAAATATGTGTTTTAATTTCACAGACATTAAATAGTTATTTCAAGTTTGACAAAAGAAAGTTGAAAGAATTCTATATTCTATACAGCCCGCTGTCAGCATGAGCGAGCGAGTTTTGTACGCCACTTTTAGGTGAGATGAAATGGGGTTTTAACGTCGTGTCCAAGATTATTGCACTTATATAGCGACATGCATGTACGTCTGTTTGTGTGGCTGCCTGTACTTGTCCGGACTGATGCCGATTTATAGTGCTAGCTCACTGAGATACCATGCCGCAGTTTACCATGAATACCCCACTCAGACACAGTATACTGACTCCGAGCCGACCAGTCCTTGTTTTAGACCCTCACTGCCGAGCGCCAGACAGGGTAACAACAAGTGCCATCTTTTAACATCTTTTGGTATGACACGGTCGGGGATCGAAACCCGGACCTTCCGCTCTCCGGGCGGACACTCTACCACTAGACCACGGAGGTGGTCTTACGCCACTTTTAGGAATATTCCAGCAATATCACAGCCAGGGCACATAGGAAATGAGCTTCACACATTGTACCCATTTGGGGAACGAGCCAGGGACTTCAGCGTGACAAGGGAAAGCTTAAACCACCATGCTATCTGACCACCAATCAGCATGAGCGAGAAAAAGAAACTTTTCATGGTGGTAAGCAATATTGCATCTTTACCATGGTGGAATGTAAATTGTGATTGTGGTCAAGAGTGAGAACATCATACAAAACCTTACATGAATGCTGCCTCATGAGGATTTACACTGGGGACCTATTCTGACATGCTACCCATCCAAGGGCATGAAAAAAATAGTCTCATGTTAACCATTCACAAACTTACCATTCATGGGCATTTCATCAATTTGTGTTGAGTAGTACTGTTCAATATCTCTCAGAATTCTGATGTCATCATTCTTTACAAAGTTGATGGCCACACCTTTCCTTCCAAATCTACCTGATCGGCCGATTCTACAAAAAATGATCTCAGTGTCAAATACAAAGACTCGCAGGTAAAATGGTAGATATGAAAACACATTTTCAAAGCACTGTAGACCTTCGACATCAACTGTTTTACGATACTGATGTCAATTTCAACATACAATTTAACCCAATATGGCACTCCAACACAGACATGGATGGAATCAACACTGAACAGTGTTGGCTAAACTTTCTGAGTTTGTTTGTTTGTTTGTTAATTTCACACAGTACTCAGCAAATATTCCAGCCATATCAACCAAGTCAGCGAGCCTGACCACATGATCCTGTTCGACGCCTAATACCACAAGCATGGACTCCAGAAGACCAATTCTAACCCAAATCTTCACAGGTGGTGAAGTTTCTGAGAAAAACATGTCAAGTTCTTAGAAAGAATGTGTCGACATGTTCTTGGCCCAGATTGCATACTCAGCTGGATTTGTTGCAGTTGACAAAGATAAAACTGCTTATGAGTGTCTGGTACTGAAAGTCTACAGTTACATACCTGTGAATGTACAATTCTCTGTTGTTTGGCAGATCATAGTTGATGACGAGAGACACCTGTTGAACATCAATACCTCGGGCCCAAACATCAGTTGTGATGAGGACGCGACTGAAATGTACAAAACAACATGAACTCATTCTGCTGAATTTAAGAAAAGAGTTCTTCTGAAAACAAAAGTGCAACCCAAACATTACCATTACAAAAAATAACACTTACGAACTTTGGCTCATTCTTGCAAACAATTTCCATTATTATATCATACTCAGCAATATTCCAGCTACATGGCAGCAGTCTCTAAATAATCAAGTCTTGACCATACAATCCAGTGACTGACATCATGAGCATTGATCTATGCAATTGGGATAAGATGACATGCATCAAGCAGCTTCACCACCAGATGGGTTGCCGGAGACTTAATTCTAACCCGGATCTTCATGGGTACTCATGAATCTGATTCATGGAGTGACTAAGCATGAAATACGGAAGCATTGTAACGTATGATGCGAAAACGAAAACTGGCATCAATATTGAAAACAAACCTCAACCTTCTGTATGCTACTTTGTATCATGGCAACACTGATGCTACCAATGATTACTTCTATAATGTGACTATGCAGAAACAACAGTCCTACCTGGATCCTGATCTGAACTCCTTCATGATGGAATCTCTCTCTTTCTGTGGCATGTCACCATGCATGGATGACACAGTGAAGTTGGCCTCCCTCATCTTCTCAGTCAGCCAGTCCACCTGCAACATCAAAACAGTATATTCCATCAAGCGTTCATGTAGGCTGTCATTGACATCATTAAAGTGTAAAAACAATTGCAACATTGCATAACCTGAAAAGTACATAAAAAGTTTGTGTCGAATGAAGTGATTGACCTTAACTTTGAATCAATATGCTTAATTGGTCTGTTATTGGCGCTATTCTGAAAGATTATTGCGTGGAATGAGTCTTGTACCTTTCTCTTGGTGTTACAGAAGATGACTGCCTGTGTGATGGTGAGGGTGTCGTACAGATCACAGAGTGTGTCAAACTTCCACTCCTCTCTCTCTACTGCCACGAAGAACTGCTTGATGCCTTCCAAGGTCAACTCATCACTGGATTCAGATACAAACATCATGTATGAAACATGGACACAATTCATACACACTGACATAACTAAGAGAAGAAAGAGTATAATCAAAACATAATGACATTATAGCTTCATTTTTTGATTGTTGTCATGCAAGGAAAAATGACAATATGTGGAAGGGATATCACACAGAAATGTGTGTCTGTGAACATAAAACAGCAAATTTAATCTTGTAAAGTGAAGACACCTCATTTTGTTTCTTGTTTAATGCCGCACTCAGCAAAATATTCCAGCTATATGACAGCAGTCTGCAAATAATCGAGTTTGGACAAGACAATCCAGTGATTGACATCATGAGCATCAATCTATGCAATTGGGATACAATGACATGCTTCAACCAAGTCAGTCAGTCTGACCACTCGATACTGTTAGTTGCCTCTGACGGCGAGCATGGGTTGCTGAAGACCGATTCTTTACCCGGATCTTCCCGGGTCTGAAGCCACCTTAAGTTTGTTAGGTTCAGAATGCAGTTAATATGCAAACACTTAAAGTTCCCTGCTGCAATGTCTCCTCACTGCGAACCTGCCATCGGCTAGTCCATAATGGATTCAATATGTCAGCATTCACCTTCACTGATCAGTATGGCAAGTGAGCTGGTGAATGATGCCACTAAAAGCTACATGACAACAGCAGCAACCATGCAGACTGGATAATTATATAAAACAATTTGGTCTTCCCTGGTGGTCACCATCCAGACCAATCAGTCACCGCGGCCATCCAATACCTTTCCAGACCATACATGAGTCTGAGATATTGGGGATGTAATCTGGTCTACAATCCCCAAATCCCCATACTATTGCACATGTGAAGCTAAAATGATCAGAATGATTGAGATGTTACCGTTTGACCAGGATTCTGATTGGGTCTGTCATGAACTTGCTGGTCATCTCCAGGATCTCGTGAGGAAGTGTAGCAGAGATGAGAAGTACTTGGGTTGCTGGTGGCAGGTACCGATACACATCATAGATTTGTTCTTTGAATCCTATAAACACAAACAAGTTAAATACAGTACATCCCTTCAGAAGAACACTTCATGTTCCTATTGTTTTCTAAGCACATAAAAGACCAATGATTCATGGTAATTGTAGGAAACAGATATAATGTGTAATAATCATGTTTTCACTGCTAAAGTTGTACAAAATTGAGTGAGTGAGTTGGGTTTAACACTGCTTTCAACAGTATTCCAGTTATATCGCGGTGTGTCAACTTAATGTGGGAGGAACGCCCAACGTGATGCAGGTCTTAGATGTTTACCACTTCAGTAAAACCCTTGAGCACGGGTTTGGTGCTGACAAACCTAGAAACATAATCAGGGCGAACCGGGATTCAAACCCACAATCATGTTTCTAGCGTGCCCAAGGGACGCAACTCTGCCAACCGTGCCCCCATTACAAAAATTGTGTAACAGAATTGCATTAAACAAGGACTCAGAATAGCGTATATATTTCCAGACAGTTGAAATTCCTGTAGGATGGTATCCTCATTGTCTTCAGCAACTGGGCAGCTTATTTCTGAAGATAGACCTGACAACCTATATCAAACATTTTCAGTCAACTAAGCTATCCAAACTTGACTGCCAGTAGCCTCTTCAGAAGACTTTTACAAAGATATTTTAAGTTTAGATCTGTCTTTAGGTTGTGGTATTACTGCTTTGAGAGTAGTAGATGCTCTTACTCTATTTATTGTATGGGAAATATTTTAAAATATCATTCAAAATTCCTTAAATATTGACAGTCGGTTCTTGTGTTGCACTGTGATCCAAATTAAACATACAAAACTATTATAGCTGCATAGTGGCAAAGGGCTCAGAATAGCGTATATATTTACAGACATTGTTAATTCCTGAAAATAGTATCCTCATTGCCCTTGCCACATGTAAATTACAAACAAAATGACAACTAGCCTTCATCAGGATGTACATAATCCGGACAAAATCATCATATTTCAAGAGTGATTACCATTGAGTAAAAGGGATTAATAATATTACATCGATGAGATAAATTTGACACATTGATTCCTGTTGAGAACATAGTTTGGTGATAAAGCATACTCTTTTTCAGAAAGTTTCATCAGCTTTTGCTATCCAGTGACCTTGACATGTAACCAGTAAAATATAACATTATCATATGCTAAAAAAGGAGGTTCTAATGACCATGTAAATTAGATGACCTATTATTGCCGAATAGTGACAGACAGGGCTCAGAATAGCGTATATATTTACAGACAGTGAATTCCTGAAAATAGTATCCTCATTGCCCTTGTCCACCACCAAACATTGTTTTCCAAACATTATGACAGCAATCTTGTTCTTGTTCTTGTTCTTCATCATCATCATCATCATCATCATGAAGATTAATGGTTTCAAAAAATGTAATCATGGTAATTAAGTAGATTTTTCAAAATGATGGCGAATCTACCAGTTTGCTTCAGTCAATACATGCAATAAGCATGATAGCACCAAATCCCCTTCATAGATCTCTGAAAGTTAATGTTAGTCATACTGGTTGTTTCTGCAGTGATCTATGAAATTAGAGAATTATTGGCAAATAGTGGCAAGGGGCTCAGAATAGCGTATATATTTGCAGACATTGTTAATTCCTGAAAAATAATATCCTCATTGCCCATACATGCAGAATACAAAAACATATCTTACTTTAAATCATGTTTATCCTCATGCAACAGTTTTGTAACGGGTTATTATGAAGACTCCTCACATTGAAAAACACATAGATCAACTTACATAATATGAAACACATCTCAAGTTTCATGCCACATGGTCATGATAATAAAACACTGATTCCATCATTACTTATGGGAATGCGACAATATCCAGGAGCATGTCAGGTTAACATTTAACACTGTCAAATGTACAGGCGTCACACTCTAAATTGACAACAGCATAATTTCACAATTGAAATGTCAAATCTTGTATACAGTACATTACATGATCAAATTCAAATCATTTTCTTGAGATGCAACACTGAAGAATTAATCCATCACTTCACATTGTCAAACTTAAAAATTAAAAATATCCTCTGCATCATTGAACTTAAGAAAACAGTAGGTGAGATATATTTCATTGATTATGTGGACATAGTTGATGTGAAAATAGTTGACAAATACAAATGATAGGAGCTGTTTCTGCAATTTCCAGATGAAAAATGGGATTTGTTATTGAAACATGTTGGCAAAGGGCTCAGAATAGCGTATATATTTACAGACATTGTTCATTCCTGAAAATAGTATCCTCATTGCCCTTGCCACATGTAAATTACAAACAAAATGACAACTAGCCTTCATCAGGATGTATAAAATCCGGACAAAATCCTCATAATTCAAAAGTGATTATCATTGATTAAAAGGGATTAATAATATTACATCGATGAGATAAGTTTGACATATTGATTCCTGTTGAGAACATAGTTCTGTGATAAAAGCATACTCTTTTTCAGAAAGTTTCATCAGCTGTTGCTATCCAGTGACCTTGACATATACCAGTAAAATATAACATTATCATATGCTTAAAAGGGGGGTTCTATTTGACCATGTAAATTAGATAACCTATTACTGCCGAATAGTGACAGACGGGGCTCAGAATAGCGTATATATTTACAGACAGTGAATTCCTGAAAATAGTATCCTCATTGCCCTTGCACACCACATAAAAAATCCAAACATCATGACAGCCAGCTTTATGTTCTTCACTACAGTTGCACAACATCTAATTCTGTAGATTCTTCAAATTGACAGTGAGCCTACCAGCTAGCTTCAGTTACACAACTAATGTCATAGAAGCACAAAGATCAACATGGACATCATGTGACAATCCTTGTTATTCCTACATGATTGACATTGATTAAAATACAGTGGTTAATACAGTATCCATGATCAATACTGTATTTAGAGCAAATTGCACTCGTTTTAGTTTAATAAGAGGCACATACAAAGGTTTGGGTTATGATGGTGTAGCACTGAGTTATTGCTTTTCCAGAAACAAAATAATCACTTCTTCGTTATTCATATACATTCTCATACAGGTTGTTTTTGCAGTGATCAATGAAATAAGAGAATAATTATTGTTGCATAGTGGCAAAGGGCTCAGAATAGCGTATATATTTACAGACATTGTTAATTCCTGATAATAGTATCCTCATTGCCCATCCCTTTATGCAAACTTCAATATCAAATACATACGCAGGCTGATTGAACTGAATAACACAGTCAATGGGCATAATGGTATTCAGGGTTTTATTTGACTTAAACAATAAAGGGTCTTGGGGACCCTCAAATAATTATAATATTCTAAGGGTCCTTGCAGGCAATATGAAGGTCTTGTAAAGATAAGAAATGGTGTAGTGTACTGTATGGTTTGATAATTACCACATTCGACGTAATAAGCGCCCCGCTCTAATAAGCGCCCCCGGCGATATTTGCTGATATATTGGCTAGTGAACAAGCCCACTTTGCATCCCTTCCGATTGATCAATGTACACAAGACTTATTTATTCGGTACACCCTTATTTATGGGCAATTAAAATCTGGAGAAATATATCTGTCGTACATAAACATTTCAGGCTGTCAGCATAACCAACAAAATTTATCTTTCAACTATGTTTTTTCTCCACCAAACTAATATTCTAATAAGAGCCCTCTATTTCTAATTTTGAGAGCGCCCCGGGCGCTTATTACGTCGAATACGGTACTTTAGAGCCTGGAATTAATCAATGACCATGTAGACAGTGGCCATGATTGATGGATGAAATGACAGACGCCCATAACTGCTCTTGATGAGCTATAGGTAAAATGAATATAACAGTCATTATAACACTGCATTCTTTTTCCGCGTCCATTATCTATATCTGTGGGTCGAGTAACGCCCTGGGTATCATATCCCCTTAGAATTGGTCTTCAGCAACCCATGTTTAACATAAGAGGCGACTAACATGATCGGGTATTCAGGCTTGCTGATTTGGTTAATACATATCATTTTATCCCCAATTGCGAAGATTGATGCTCGTGATGTCAATTACTAGATTGTGGTTCAGGCTCTATTATTTACAGACCGCTGGGATACTGCTGAGTGCAGCATTAAACAACATACAAAAATACCCCCATAATAGATTTCTGAAAGCTCATGCCAATCATACAGGCTGTTTCTGAAGTCATCTTTGAAATCAGAGGACTATTGTTGCATGGTGGCAAAGGGCTCAGAATAGCGTATATATTTACAGACAGTTAATTCCTGGAAATAGTATCCTCATTGCCCATATCCACCACATGTACAATAAATCACTCTCAGGAGTATAATCAACACCCACAGGAAAGGAATGTATATTTAGAACTTGAATAGCATACACATTTTCAGCCACTGTAAACACCTTACAAATCCACACTATTTACCTTTGTTGTCAGTGAAACAAAAATCACTCACCCTTGTTTAACATTTCATCAGCTTCATCAAGAATCAACATTTTAATAGATCTTGTGCGAAGATTCCTCCTCCTGATCATATCTGAAACATATATAGGATGTTAAAGGAATTCACTCAAGGGATGGTACTAGGGGCAATACATTGAACAACCTGACTGTTTTTGTATGCCCCGACTTTGATTTCCATATTTGGTCACTTATCATTCAAATGTATGGCTATCCAACATGCAGTTGTTATCAATCCTCTTGTGTCCACACCATTTGGTTAATTTCATCAGGCTCTGTGACTTTGTTGATTGTGTCATCTTACCCAGACAGCTTGAAAATATCCATAAATCAAATTTGGTCAAAGCAACACATACACATTGCATAAGTCCTATAGATCTCCACAAATGGAGTTACTACAAGTGTCTTAAAATCACAAATGGTTCAGAATCTGCAACCATGCTGATACAGATTATTCCAAAGTTATTCTTTACATGTTATAGACCAGTAGTACAAAGTACACCACTCAAGATGTTTCCCTTTTTCCAAATCTGTGGCTCCCAATAAGATTCATGACTAACCAAAGACTCTGCCTGGTGTTCCAGAAACCACATGCTGTCCGTAGTCCAGTTTACGAATGTCTTCACCGATATTTGTACCTCCAATACATGAATGACACTGCACATTCATGTAATCTCCAAGGGCAAGGATAACCTGTAACGGATATGTACATGTATCAGGATATGTCGTTTCTTGTAGGGGAAGCAACTCCTCTTATTCAATTGATCAAACATAACTTATTGATATATACTATAAATATTCCTGAAACAGTGCCCAGGTTTTTTTTACAGGTAATATGTCAACTGTATTAGTATTCATATCAATTTAAGTTCTCCACATTACATGTTCATCACAAACAGTGTACAATTGGAAATGATAACTTGGAAAGAACTTAATACTTAGAAATAAATAAACATGACATTTTATTAAAAATCAATTCATGATTTAGAATTAGCTTAAATATGTTCAACCTAACATTGATTTAAGTACACAAAATCCTGTATCTTTTCTCTGGTGATAGAGAACAATATGTACCTTCTGGATTTGAGTTGCAAGCTCCCTCGTGGGTGAGAGAATAAGGGCTTGTGTCTCCCGCACCTGTGTGTCAAGGCACTGAAGGATACTGATGGAAAATGTGGCCGTTTTACCAGTTCCAGACTGTGCCCTGAACAATAAAATATGCATTCAAAATTTGAGCTGACAAATTATCTTCATCATCCTTAATTATAAACATCAAAGGTAAAATGTTTTCAACAAATTAGGTGATCTTTGATTCCTTGATATTGAAAATTTGAGTTGGCTAATGATTTTGACTTAAATTAATATGTATTTGTAGGCCGTGTTAATATGATCAGTCTATTTGTAGGCCGTGTTTACACATTACATTTATCATGTTTATGAACTGTAATATCAATGAAAAGATCACCAATTTATTGATCCAAACTTTCTTATATTCTTTTGCCAGGATGTTTCCTCAGTTCATTAGTTGTTTAACACTATATCAGCCTTATTCCAGCTATACGAGCGTGGCATGTAAATAATGAGTCTGGACACAACAATCCACTTACTGTGCAATAACATCTCGACCTTTCACTATTGGCTTCACAGCTCTCTGTTGAATAGCTGACGGTTTTTCAAAACCTGCAAGAAATAATCAAATCTTATATTTGTCTCTGATGTTTTCTACAATTCGCTTTTTATATGACATAATGCATTCCCCACAACACAATAATATGGTCTTGAACGAATTACGGTTTATTATTCCCTGACACGAAGTGGAATATTAGACACTGTCATGTATGTCTCAGGATAACAAATGATGCTCTCGTGTTAACTTTCTTTTTGATCGTCAGGAAAACGTTTTATCATGTGCATCGGGATTGCTGATAAACCCGTCAGAATAAAATCATACAGGCAACTAACCATAAGCATATACACCCCTCAACAACTCTTCTCTAAGACCCATATTATCAAATGTAGGTGTAACGTCGACATCTTCACTTGTTTCAAATTCAACATTTCTTAAATCGTCTGGGAGCACACGCCGCGACGCCATTTTCTCAAGACTGTGGAATTCTGGGATCGTGTTCAGTTTTATTTGATACTTTGTGGGGACATCGTTATTTGTTTATGATCATCAACTAATGAATATTTTGGTAATCAAGTTAGTTTTATGGTGGAATTTAAACCTTTTACACTGTTAGAAATAAAATAGGCACGTAAATATAACAGACGCACCCTAGCGAGTGTTATATGCACTAGCACTTTACAGGGCAGATAAGAAGGTTTGTAATTTTTATTACCTCCCTTTGACTTATGTCAGCGACGGTCACAATCTGAGAGGAAATCTATACACATTTGTCTGAAAAACAGAAAATTGTTCGTTCATGGTCATGGCGGAATTTGATATTTTTGTGGGCAACAATACATACATAGACCCAGACGTCTATGATATGTGGCTGAGGGGCTGCTCAGGTAAATACCAACAATCGTGAGATCTGGTCAACTAGAAGTAGATGGAAATCTAAGGAAAACCAACAATGATTTCCTCATTCACCATGGTTTTCTTTTCTAACATAACTTTCTAAGAGTTATAATTTATGTATTTCCTCATTCTCAGTCTCACATGTAACCACGATCTTCTTCTTTTATTTCATTTTATTCTCACTTTAGCACATTACTAAATTCATTATGAGATCTACATGATCTATGTAGCTCTATGTGCTTTCTATATTCATCATAATGATTAATTCATTCAATACAGAACTCAATCAGGTTTGGTAATCGTCCAGCCTGTTTATCATTAAATAAAGAAACTACTTTCAGTTTAGCTGTGTACTTTTTGTAAAGTAAACAATTTACTTGCAGTTTAGATCAACTACTTATGTAAACAAAGTACTTTAATTATGGGAATATTTGCAGTACAAAACATTAGTTTTATTGCAAAAACAAAATTTCCAGGAGAGGAACATGTTTTAGCTCACCTGACACAAAGTCAAGTGAGCAGTTGTTGTAGCCTCTTTCGTCGATCGCGTTGTCTGGCATAAACATATCTCCCCCTCAGAAACCTTTGGACCTGATGCACTTGATCATAGTAAAAGCTGAACTTCTTGTGGCGATTACTCTGCCATTGTTTCCAAAATGTAGTTATTAGTTTGTTTGTTGTTTACACCACACTCGGCAAATATTCCAGCTATAATATGACATCAGCCAGTGATTGATATCAAGAGCAACACCAGTGGAGTATCATGACACACAAATGACCAAGTCTTGTTGTTGTGAATGATGATACCTGAAGTTGTTGAAGAGGTTCAAATGCGATTCTTAATATGGCCGTGAATACACATGCTGCAACCATATTGTTGAAAATGTTTATGGCCATTAATCCTTTTTTGTTCAAACTGTAAAAAAACCTGGTATTTGTTTGGTAAGTTGTTGGATTCATCACTTATGTTCCATCTAATTCAATATATTAAATTTTGATTTTGCTTTGACTTAACTCTTAAATTCTCCAAATGCATTTTCTCGCAACTTGCCAGACTGAACTTTTACATGTGTGTGTCTCCTTGTGATGATATCATATTTTGTCCAAATCATTACATTGTAATATTTTGTCAGTCCCCAGTATTTATGTAGGAAGTATTTGAAGATCATTACTGACAGCAACTTTTATTTGTAGCTGTCTTTGTTGACGTTTTTAACCGTTAACTACATGTGACTCAAGGTGAGCTACAGTGCTTTGGAACTAATTTTTCCTTTATTTTAACACTCATCAAATCCCTAGACCAATTGTTAAAATGTTTCCTATAATCATTGATGACAAATAGCAGATTCTGTTTGTTCTGTGTTCCCACCAGTATACAGTGAGACTGCATGGCAAATGATAGCTGCATGTTAACCTGTCTACCCACTTATGTCCTTAACAGATATGTTATTATTATAGGTGGGGCGGTCGGGTAGCTTGGTGATTAAAGTGTTCGCTCATCACGCCGAAGACCCGAGTTTGATTCCCGACATGGGTACAATGTGTGAAGCCCATTTCTGGTGTCACCCGCCGTGATATTGCTGGAATATTGCTAAAAGCAGCGTAAAACCATACTCACTCACTCACTATTATTATAGGTATTAATAAGTCAGTTACTGTGCATTGTTTTTTTTTTCTTCGAAAGATCACTTGAATATGAACATATGTTGACTAATGTTTAATTTTATTAATGCCAAACTACATAGTCCTGAAAGCACAGTATTGTTTGCCCTGGGGCGGGGTCCCATTTTTCAACAAGTTTATTTCATTTGAATGCATTGCCATTTTCATATGAGCTTGTGATTACACATGTTTCAGTTTCTGAAGCTGCCAATGTTCTGCAAAAACAGGGAGTCTTGAAGAAGTACAGCGCCACCTCTGAGGATTTGTTGAGTGATACACAAGATAATTATCGCCTCTTTACTAGTCTGGAGAAACTGGTGAAGAGCCCTGATAAACTGCGGGATCAACACATATACCAGATCAATGCTGATACACAGACAATGCTCATTGAAAAGTACAGTACAACATATTCATCACTGTCACATTTGTTAAGGGTGTGGTTATGGTGTAGCCTGGTGGTTAAAGTGTTCACTCGTCACCCTGAAGGCCTTGGTTTGATTCCCCACAAGGGTACAACGTGTGAAGCCCATTTCTGGTGGCCCCAGCCAAGACATTGCTGGAATATTGCTGAAAGTGGCGTACTCACTCACTTGTTAAGTTTGTGCTGTTTTCCGTTTCAGTACTCACTAGGCAGTGTTCAAAATTAATTAAATGCAAGAGGTACTGGTAAAATCCAGTTTTGAAAATTAAGGCAATGCAAGGGGTCCTTGTGTAACCTTAATGTTCAAAATTAAGTGAGTGAGTTTGGTTTAACACCGCTTTGAACAGTATTGCAGTTATATCACAGCATGTCAGCTTTTTAATGTGTAAGGAAAGCTCCAAGTGATACATGCCCAAGGGATGCAACTCTGCAGAGCGAATTAAAATTGCACCCTTTAAAATTAAGGTTTTTTTTTCACTTCTGAGTAAACTACAGTGAAAGTTTGTACAACCTAACTCTTATAACTTGATGGTGGGGGAATGAATTAATAATATGCAACTACTGCTGACGGCAATACAAAACACCAAACAACAATAAAAAATGACATCATTGATCGTTTATTTCTTCTAATCATGAAATTTGAGAGAAATGCAGTAGTTTCTGGAAGATAAGCACTTGTATGTGTAAATTGTGTTTTCTATGTGTTTGTTTCCACAATAACATTGTACATGCTAAACCCATTGGCAGATACTACCAGATTGACGCACCTGTGATTCGAGAGATACTGGGAAAGAAACTGAACTCCAGACACCGCAAGGATCTTGATGATGTGAGTGAGAAGACGGGAGTGATGCTGCGGAGTTGTCGGAGACAGGTAGGTTACATCACACAGTGCTTAATGTATAGTAACACATTATCTCACCTCACATTTAAATACCAGCTTCTGATTGGTTAAGGAGTGGGAAATTACTTTTCAGGTATCCCGCTCATGTCGCCTGCTGAGAAATCAGTCGGAACACATCGTAGGTAATTTGCATATATCGATTAAGTATCGTTGAGCTGAAATGAACTGATGTTAACCCGAATTAATTGGGTAAAGGGAAGTAACTCGGTTTGTTTGCATCGTCTGCTATGAATTTTGCTAACTCAGTGAAACTGTGGACACAAATTGCGGACCTGTAAGAATGAATGAATGTCAGTAAGATAAATTCACTGTCAACTGATGGCTCTGTGTACATAGACTCACACACAGGGTACATCACACCATATACCCCTCAAGATAGGTTGACAACGTATAGTGTTCACTGTTTTGTTACCCATTTGGGAGTTACTGTATTTGCCGCATTAAGTTCTCCGCTCCAATAAGCATCCCCTGACCAATATCTAGACTTTTCTGTAAGTAACTTTTAAACACGCCTGAAAATTTGCAATACAGTCCATATTTTATTGTGCACATTACAGATCGTTAACAGAAAACAGCAGTGTAAACGGGGTACATAACTGTCTAGTAACTATCATCAAATTTGTTTTAGTTTGATCAACATTAGAGCTAAATAGAGTTCCCTACCGTTCGATCTCTGACAGCGTATTTTAATTTGTTGTGTATTATTTTGATGCTCACTCACTTTGATGTTTAAAGTATCCAAGGTGCTTATTACAGCAAATATAGTATCGTAGCTGTGTTGGGAGTTGTTGGAAACTGGTCACATTACATGCAGTCACTGTGCAGCAACCCTGTGGATATCCTGGGGGCAGCTTAGCCCCCAGCACCCCATGTTTGTTGTGAGAACAGACTAGTGTTGATGCCCCTTGGGGATCATGCGTCATCAGACTACGATGTCATGACGTGGTGCGCATGCTGTCAGCCAGTTTATCTGGTCCAGATTGGGTTATCAAACTCACTTCATGGTACAGCTGTAAAGTGGCTGCTGAATAAAGCCACTCACTCACTCACTCCGCTCCACTCCACTCCGCTCCACTCCACTCCGCTCCACTCCACTCCGCTCCACTCCACTCCACTCCACTCCACTCCACTCCACTCACTCACTCACTCCACTCCACTCCACTCCACTCCACTCCACTCACTCCACTCCACTCCACTCCACTCCACTCCACTCCACTCCACTCCACTCCACTCCACTCCACTCCACTCCACTCCACTCCACTCCACTCCACTCCACTCCACTCCACTCCACTCCACTCCACTCCATTCTATCTGTGCATCTATGTTTCAGTTTGACAATGTGAAGCGTGTGTTCAAGACAGTGGAGGAGATGAAAGGCTCCCTTGTGGAGAACATCCAGACCCACTACCTTCTGTCTGGGGAACTGGCAAGGTAATATTGTCTTCACTGCTTTCAGCACCAACTGGCTTATTGGATGGGAAAATAGGATGAAAGACGGATGGTAAAAACTGTATAGATAATTGATGAATTTTAAACAAGGGATTATTTTTTCTGGAATTGCTTTAATCTCATCAACATCAGATCTGAGTGCTCACTACCACAACTCAAAAATCCGAGGACATCCCTTCACAGAAAGACCATTCATGTTGCCTACAAGATCGCGAAAGTGAAAGTTCAAATGTGTTTTCTAATCATGTAACCTTGAAATGGTAAACACGGGTCATTCTGAACAGCAGTGACAGGCTGTGTGACTGATTCCAATGTTTGCAAGAGGTCCTTCAACGTGACCTTTAGTGGGATGTCCTCCGATCTTTGCATAGCGGTTATGAGATTGGGAAGTGCTTGTTTTTGGGAGGGGTTGATTTGCAGAATCTTCATATTACTTTGGTCAACATGACAACCTACTAACACCTGTCTGACAGATATGCAGTATCATGGTTGAAAGTTAGTGAAATGTTCTGAATCTCTCTCCAGGAGCTATGCAGCAATAGTGTTCATCACTAACAACAGATTCGAAACGGGGAAGAAAAAGCTGATGTATCTGGAGTTTAAAGACTTCACCCTGTGTGCTAACTACATGATAGCCAACTGGTCCTACAGCTCTATAGGTGGGTGATATATTTGGACTTCAGTCTGTGTGATAACTGGTTCTATAGCTCTATAGGTGGGTGATATATATGGACTTCAGCCTGTGTGCTAACTGGTTCTATAACTCTATAGGTGGGTGATATATATGGACTTCAGTCTGTGTGCTAACTGCTTCTATAGTTCTACAGGTGGGTGATAAATAAGGACTTACTGCTAAGTGGTCATAAAGCTCGCACTAACCACTGTACATCATGCTGTCTGTTGCAGAATGTACGGAACACGAGGACATGGACGTGGACCTGGACAGGGACTTCCTCCTACAGCTGAGGGAACTGAAGGGGCTGATGGAGAGGGAGTACTGTGAGGAACACAAGGGGTGAGGGTGTAGGGGCTTATGGAGAGGGAGTACTGTGAGGAACACAAGGGGTGAGGGTGTCAGGGCTGAGGGGTTGCTGTGAAGAACGCAAGGGGTGAGTGTGTAGGGGCTGAGGGGTGATGGTTTAGGGGTTGAAGGGGTGCTGTGCTGTGAGGGGGTGCTGTGAGGAACACAAGGGGTGGTGGTGTAGGGGCTGAGGGGTTCTGTGAGGAACACAAGGGGTGGGGGTGTAGAGGCTGAGGGATGCTGTGAGGAACACAAGGGGCGGGGGTGTAGGGGCTGAGGGGTTCTGTGAGGAACACAAGGGGTGGGGTTGTAGAGGCTGAGGGATGCTGTGAGGAACACAAGGGGTGGGGGTGTAGGGGCTGAGGGGTGGTTTGAGGAACACAAGGGGTGGGGTTGTAGGGGCTGAGGGATGCTGTGAGGAACACAAGGGGTGGGGTGTAGGGGCTGAGGGGTTCTGTGAGGAACACAAGGGGTGGGGTTGTAGGGGCTGAGGGATGCTGTGAGGAACACAAGGGGCGGGGTTGTAGGGGCTGAGGGGTGCTGTGAGGAACACAAGGGGTGGGGTTGTAGGGGCTGAGGGGTTCTGTGAGGAACACAAGGGGTGGGGTTGTAGGGGCTGAGGGGTGCTGTGAGGAACACAAGGGGTGGGGTTGTAGGGGCTGAGGGGTGCTGTGAGGAACACAAGGGGTGGGGGTGTAGGGGCTGAGGGGTGCTGTGAGGAACACAAGGGGTGGGGGTGTAGGGGCTGAGGGATGCTGTGAGGAACACAAGGGGTGGGGGTGTAGAGGCTGAGGGGTTCTGTGAGGAACACAAGGGGTGGGGTTGTAGGGGCTGAGGGGTGCTGTGAGGAACACAAGGGGTGGGGGTGTAGAGGCTGAGGGGTTCTGTGAGGAACACAAGGGGTGGGGGTGTAGGAGCTTAGGGGTGATGGTGTAGGGATTGAAGGGGTGCTGTGAGGAACACAAGGGGTGGGGGTGTAGGAGCTTAGGGGTGATGGTGTAGGGATTGAAGGGGTGCTGTGAGGAACACAAGGGGTGGGGGTGTAGGAGCTTAGGGGTGATGGTGTAGGGATTGAAGGGGTGCTGTGAGGAACACAAGGGGTGGGGGTGTAGGGGCTGAGGGGTGATGGTGTAGGGATTGAAGGGGTGCTGTGAGGAACACAAGGGGTGGGGGTGTAGGAGCTGAGGGGTTGCTGTGAGGAACACAAGGGGTTATGGTGTAGGGGCTGAGGGGTGATGGTGTAGGGGTTGAAGGGGCGCTGTGGTGTGAGGGGTGCTGTGAGGAAAAAAAGGAGTGGGGGTGTAGGGGCTGAGGGGTGATGGTGTAGGGGTTGAAGGGGTGCTGTGAGGAACACAAGGGGTGGGGGTGTTAGGGCTGGTGATTCTGCAGGTCTACTGCACTACTATGTAATCTAGGGACCCTGTTAGTCTGTACCATCTTATAACATCTGATGTAGAATCCTTGGTCTTTATATCTAATTTCAAACACTGCAAGATGGGGACATGTATTACTGAAGGGCCTGAAACACAACAGTATTTTATGCTGTCAATACATTTACAATCTGTCCTCAGGTTGCTGCTCCGATCGATGAAAGGTAAAGTCTCTGACAGAGCATACAGCGACATGGAGGCCAATTTCAAAGTAAGTGTCATTAGGATTTCTTTCATTTTATACCGCCTCGGTGGTCTAGTATTAGAGCATCCATCCGGAAATTGGAAGATCGGGGTCTCAGACCGTGGCCATGTCAGGACAAAAGATGTTTAAGGAGGGTACTTGTTGTTACACTGCCTGGCACTTGGCATTAAGGGGCTAAAACAAATCTTGTCAGCCCAGAGTCAATATTCTGTGTCTGAGTAGGGTATCCATGTTAAACTGAGGCATGGTATCTCAGTGGGCAAGCACTATATCATGGCATTTGTCTGGACTAGTACAAGCAGCCACACTCACACATGTGCATGCACATTGCTATATAAGTGCAATAATCTTTGACACGACGTAAAACTCCATTTCAGCTCACCTCTTACTTTTGAGCATGTTACGGCTGGCCAATTATAAATGTCGGAAGATACTGATACCCTAATTTAGTTTGTTTTTTTGTGTTTGTTTGTCACTCCAATTAATCATTAAATTCCAATGGGAATGAAAAGAAAAGAAAGAGCTAGTCAGAATACAGATGGCAGAAGTTATAGAAGAAGGCCAGATGCCATTTTTGTGATGGTATTTTCTCTCAGCTAAAACTACATAAGACAAGGTGTAAGGTGTAGCCACTTGCACCCAGCATACATGGAGACCACACCGGAAAAACAAGTAATTGAATAATTGTGGATAAATGATAATCAAACAAGTATTCCTAACTGATAGTTATATTTCAGAATTATTCCAAAAATATCCTGAATATTGCATACGGTCTCAACCACAGCAGAGAATCCAAAGATATTTTCCTTGACTTCTATGAAAAGGTAAGCAAGCATTTATCTCTTCTGCAATGCACTTTGATGTTTGGTAATTACTTTGATAGCAAACCTTGTTTGAAATTTAATTTAAGTGAAATTTTACTATTTATTCTGATGTCATAGACATCTGCCTGTATGTATGATGTGATGTGTAGCGTTTATGAATAGTCTGCTTTTTGACATATACAAAAAAATGTATGTTTTCTTATTATGACAAAAGTGTCATACCTTTTTCACTTCGGGTTTTCCTCCCACATTCACCTGACACGCCCTTATATGGCCAAAATAATGTTCTAAGCAGTGTTGTACCTCACTCACCCACTTTTTCGGACCATATTTCTCTGTTCTAGTTGATAGAGCCATGTCTTCAGAACAACTGGTCGCGGTCTGATGTGGAGGCATCCCTCACAGCCTACAAGATGGCAGCTGCATCCATGGAATTTATACGGTAAGATCTGTGTCAAACTATATGTAACAGGTGACTAAATGTCTCCCGGTGCAGGGCAATGGGTAGTATCTTGGTTGAAGCTCAGAAGATCCTCAGAATTGGTCTTCAGCAACCCATGCTTGCCTTAAAAGGTGACTATGCTTGTCGTAAGAGACGACAAACGGGATCGGGTGGTCAGGCTCGATGACTTGGTTGATGCATGCCATCGTATCCCAAATGCTTGGATTGATGCTCATGATATAAATCACTGGATTGTCTGGTCCAGACTCAATTATTTACGGACCGCCATCATATAGCTGGAATATTGCTGAGTGCAGCGTTAAACAACAAACAAACAATATCATCACTATGTCAGGCTTGTACTTGGTATGTAAGTTTGAATGTTGTATAATATGATGAATGTATGATGTTGGTGTTACAGGGGGTCCCCTCATCTTCAGCCAGTGTGGGAGAGGTATATGAGCACCCTCAGGCAATGTGTGGTGCAGATGTACCCAAGATAACGAAAAAAGCAAGACCGATCCTCCATTATGTGTTGGGTCTGAATCCAGGCCTAGAGTGACTATGTCAGATGTACCTGAGACAGTGGGAACAGCAAGACCAATCCTCCATGATGTGTTGGGTCTGAATCCAGACCTAGAGAGACAATGGCAGATGTACCTGAGACAGTGGGAACAGCAGGATGGAGCTTCACAATGTGTTGTCTAGGTTCAGGCCTAGAACCTGATGTGTCAGATGTACCTGAGACAGTGGGAACAGCAGGATGGAGCTTCACAATGTGTTGTCTAGGTTCAGGCCTAGAACCTGATGTGTCAGATGTACCTGAGACTGATATCGCCAGGACTTTCTTCTCACGTCCATGTGTGGCTACCGGTACCTGGCACAAACTGCCCTTAGATTGAAGAGGACTGTGTGCTAAGTGATAACTCCTAGCACCATCTATCCGCTGTGGACATCTGTATTTATTCTGAGGAGTTCGTGTAAATAGATATTTATTCAAGAGATACCTGTATGTATTGAATACAGGGCTGACAGCTGTTGACATCTAACTCTAGTGTTTTATTGAGACAGAAATACTGAAACACAGTCAAACATCATTGTCCCAGACCTCATTAGCCCAGTAACTCCACCTTCCTGGCAATATTGATGAGAATTTTGTACTATGTCAAAGGAACATTTCTCCCATCCATGATTCGTTAATCCAAACGATTTTAATCATCCGGAGAAACAAGGATTCATTGTAAAGATGATAGTAAAGGATCATCTTAAATCAGTGTCGGAATGGTTCCCCAAAGGGTGAAAACATATGAGTTGTGTTTGCAATATATTCTGTAGTGATTCCAGATTAGAATTGGTCCCAAGCAACCAATGCTGGCCATAAGAGGTGACTTGATGGCTCAGGTTGTCAGGCTCAGTGATTTGGTTGATTGCGTGCCATTGTACCCCAGCGGCGTGGACATAGCTCATAATATCAACCACTGTTTTTTCTAGTCCAAACTCAATTCATCACAGCCTGCTTGGTCATTGCTGAGTGTGATGTTAAACAACAATCTGTGATATACACATCATATCATGCGTATTGTGAAGTATCAGAACAAAGTAGTACATGTTAAACTATCTGCCATTGATTGTTCTGAAGTTTGAGTGGGTGTGAGAAGGGTTGTTCCCATCTTCTCGAGGCAAGCGTATCCACTAGCCTGTATCAAAGCCTGATTTCTTAAAGACTTTGATAAAAAGGCTAGTGGACGCTCTTGCCTTGGGAAGAAGTGTTGTTCCCTGACTGAGGAACATGATCACACTTTCCACCACTGCAGTGCCATAGCCAGCCGGGGATAGTCGCCCCCCTGGTTTTTTTAGAGAAAACATTTTTCCTTGTGAAAGTTAACTTGAATAACAAATGAATAATCTTATATGCCCCACCTGTCAAAAAAGGTTAACTACGGCCTTGCACTGGTTGTCTGACCCAGGATATTGCAGACAAGCTGCTGTCTCTCGTCATTCACAGTGGAGATGGAAATGGCATCATACTATCACAAAGACCAGCAATTGTATTGTATGTGATATGATACACATGTGAATAACATGAAGACAAGTCAATAAACAGTCACAAATTCTTCACATGTCATATTTATTCATATAACAGAATGTGTAAAACCTAATGATCAACAAATTTTCTTTCAGACCATCCCAGACAATAGAGTTCATTAATAGGTGTCATGTGTAGTCAATGTCTGAAAAAATAAACTAAAAATACTATACTGGCTAGCGACCAGTTATCGCTGAGAACCAATTATCGCCAACTCCCCATTACAGCCCGCACATGATCGCATCTCATCCAACATAAGACATGCGGGCGGTGTCATGTGATTAATTCACACAAAAATCAAACAACACAATGATGCAGTTTCAGTTCTGTCATTGCTTTCTATCTGTCTGTCATTTCTTCCCCAAAATACAATTCTGAAACCTATTTGAGCTATATTTCCAAAAATGCATACCGTAACCTGTATATATCGTGAAATCCATAGTACATAGTGTTAGGGACAAGCATGTGAAGATCGAATTAAGGGAATATTGTTTTTTGTCAGTTTGCAGACGACAGCATTTCTTATTCAAATTGATGAATACCAACATTGAGTGTGATACGCTAGATACTGAAAACTGATTCTTTTCCCATGGACAGAAATAAGCCCATTTGCTCATAGTTTCACAAAAATTAAAGTCATTGGTGCATTCAACTTTGTACATGAAATATGTCAGAAAGAACATGAATAAATGGCGATAACTGGTCGGTAACCAGTACTGATACTCCAGTGAAATATCACCTGACCGGACTTTAAGGGTGCATCAATGACAGTACGGTGTTCAGACTAAGATCTGTCTCTCTGCACCACTCATGAATGCATCACTTATGGTCAGGTCACATGATGTGATAAACATGTAATATTATAAGGAAGCACAAATCATGTATCTCATATTGGATAATGGTAATATCTCTTGGACACATGGAACCATGTTCCTTGATGACCATAGCCTTCAATGATAACAATTCTATTTTTTATGACTAAAAGCACCAAACAACAAAAATGTGTTGATCTACAACAAATTTTTCAATCAATAAATAAGTTAAATGAAAATAAATAAATACATCAGTATGTACAAAGAACTTGATAAAATAGATAGTAACAATCTTATGTGTATTACCTTTATGTATATTATAGCATATTCACATCATCCATTGGTACCACTTGGGTAGATAAAAACTTGCATATACTAAAAGATCATACTGTAACAATACATGTTCTCCACCTCTCATCATCCCAGGTCACAACACCCCCAGGGCTAAACGAAAAATGCACAATGTGGGGCTGATTATGATAAAACTGGAAAGTCATTTTATAGTTAAAATGATCAGACGAGCACAAAATAAGGACCTAGAGCAATGTGTGTTGGTCAACAATTACTCTTACAAATACAGAACAAGGTTAACCTCTTAACATACCTACTCAACTCGTAATATTCTCTCAGTTAAAATGGTAAGACATTCAACATGCAGATGTAAATCCCTGACTGCTATCTCAGCTGTTTGTGTTTGTAAACATAAATAAATACAGAGTAAAGCTCACATGTTCAAGTCGGCCATGTCAATAGCCAGCTACCAAGATACATCATCTTTGTTCCATCCATCCTCGTCCTTGATGAGCATCCATCAGAGTGAAAAGTGTATTTGACACATAATGTCTGGATACAAACTCCTTGACTGTTTCTCTTTGTTGATATGTCGTCATGAAGAGAAAGTGCCGCGACCAAGCTGACATTCTTCCTGGTTGGTGTCAGCATTGTCCTTCCAGACGTGCGACATGTTTGTTGTGGTTTCCTTATCTTTGCAGCTCCATTTGAAAAATTTCCCCCCAGGTGTCAGCGGTCATGGGACACAGGACCTTTGGGGGAAGATCCACCATGGCTTTGGGTTGACTGAACATACCCCGCTTCCATTTACTTCTGATAAGGTTGCTCCCATAATTCATCTGGAAGGATTCCTGGAACAGTCAGTGGGAAGTAGTATGTAATTGAGTTGTTCAAATGTTTTAGAGTTGAATGCTATCTGTACATGTCAAAATGAAAGCTGCGCATGCCTACGGGTACCTCAGTCTACCTTTCCATAAACCTTGTGGACCATGTCCGTGATCTAGTGAGTGAGACTCTGCCAGGAGAGCGGAAGGTTCATGGTTCAATTCACAGTGGCGTCATACCAAAGATGATAAAAGATGGTACTTGTTCATACCCTGCCTGGGTGGGGGGAGTTGGGGGGGGGGGGGGTCGTCGGGTAGCCTAGTGGTAAAAGCATTCGCTCGTCACGCCGAAGACCTGGGTACAATGTGTGAAGCCCATTTCCGAAGTCCTCCGCCGTGATATTGCTGGAATATTGCTAAAAGCAGCGTAAAACCATACTCGCTCACTCACTCATACCCTGCCTGGCCCTTGGAAATGTATATGAGTAGTGTATCCATTTTAAACTGTGGCATTGCATCTCAAGGGGCTAGCACAATAAAATGGGCATATGTCTGGACGAGTACAAGCAGCAGCACAAACATGCATGCAAGTTGCTATATTTAAGTCCTAAACTGAAATAAGAACTTCAGTCAGGTCTTGAATGTAACATTAAACATAACAACTCACCTCTTGAACCTTGTACTAGATTGATTAACCCAAGGTTGAAATTACCCAATCTGCTTTAACAGTATTGTAAGTCAATACAACATTTACAATGCTGTTGAACTTGTGATTTTCTGGATAAGAATTCACTTCAATTACTGACAAAGATTATTCTGTAAATCATGAGTATTAAGTGTCATTTTTGTGTCCGTAAATAAGAACAAAAACAATCCCCTTTTTCTGCTGAATTTTTTGTTTATGCCTCTATAAACACAAAAATTATTTGTCAATTCCAATCAGTAAACAATAATACCTTCACAGACTGCTTATTTCAGCATGAACACAAAAGATGAAAAACAGCAATATGAAATCAGTTACATTGTTCAGTGCAATAATGCAACGCAAGCCTTGCTCACTCTATTTTCAGTTGTCCAGAAGTAGGCATGACCGAATTTCTTTCTCAGTTTATCGAAAAATAAACAAAAAGATTGTTTGTATCTGTATCTTTGATGATTTGAAAAACAGTTTTTGACTCTCAGGTTCATCACTTCAGATAGACTGACAAAAGATGTCATGACAAGACCCCTGATGTAGGACAGTTAAGAGTGTCACAAACAAACCCAAACCAGCAGACATCCTCAGCTCAAGTTTAAGTTAAAGTACTAAATATAATAAATGTACATGCATCTGTTTCAAACCAACCTTCCACGAGTTCCCTTCTGATTTTGATTGGATGATATATCGTTGAGCATCTCTGTCAAGGATCTGCTGAGTCTTCGTTTTCCATAGCGTTTCTGACTGACCAATGAGGGACGCCCATGTTTTGCATGCCAAACCCGCAGCACTCAGGGATGCTGCATCCAGATACGAGAATATCTCCAATATGAGATCTCCAGGCAGCCTGTTGATGAGTCCTTCATCTATTGTTTCTGCATCAACGTCCTGTGGAACAAAATATTGACAAGTATGTTGAACAGATGGAGCAGCACTTTGCCACAAATTGTCTGTAATACTAGAATAACATAGAGCAATATATGAATTCATGACAATGGTGTAGTTATGACGTTACAGTAATAACAACCTTTTCTGCAAATGTGTTACAGACTGGAGATTTGTCTCCACTAGGCCCTAATGTGAATTTCATTATGAGAAGACTGACCAAGGTATTCCACACTGGATTCTACAAAAAGGGTTAAATTAAAGACAATGTGAATACAATTCACAATATTAGTTGTTGTTTTTTAGGTTTAAAGATGCACTCAGCAATATTCCAGCTATATGACGCAGTCTGTAAATAATCGAGTCTGGACCAGACAATCCAGTGTTTAACATAATGAGCATCGATCCACGCATCTGGGATACGATGACATGCATCAACCAAGTCAGTGAGCCTGACCACCCGATCCCGTTAGTCGCCTCTTACGACAAGCATAGTCGCCTTTACGGCAAACATTGGTTGCTGAAGACCTATTCTACCCCAGATCTTCACGGGTCTCACAATATTAACAGACTGTTGTACACATTAGTACATATAAGTGTGAAACAGCATGACTGATTATTTAAAAGACAAGTTGGGAAACATAAACAAATAATAAGATTAATCTGGACTGAAGTTGAATGCTGTACATCTGCTTGAAAGCCTTCTTGATCGGGCATGTTGAGACACGCCCATTTTGTGTGCGCTTGTGGACTTTCACAGAGTTCGCGTATTATGCAAAATTAGCAACCCTGTTTGTATTATCATTATTCGTGCGGAGGGTAATTGAATGAACGGCGTGTGTTGTCTTGAATCGAGCAATTGTTAAATGGATGCAACTTGACAAATGTTACCTTCATCGGTCTTTATGACTAAAGACTCGATCGATCTAACCTAGTGCATATTGAGACATTCACCTCAAACCTTTCAAGATCACGATTTGTACATTAAGGCTATTAAAAATACATCAATACATACCATAACAGCAGAGAAAATTGTGTTACGTATAATATTTTGATGATGAAATTGACATATGACACCGACGCTACAGCTGTGACCGTGTTTATGTGGAAAATACATGATACTATTTATAACGGCCAATGGAACAAATGCTTAAACTCGTCACAGCGATATCACGCTCTCGCGCTCCCTATTTGATATCGCAGATACAGTTGGAGCGCGTTGAGGTGGAGCTTGTGTTAAATTCTTTCGCGCGCCGTCTATCGACACTGCATTACAGGGAGATAACTCTGACACAACGGTGCTATTTTCGCCTTCACCGTTGTTATGGAGCATAAGTCATATCTCGACTCGCTGCATGGTCACGATGTTCTGATCCAACAAAATTGTTGTCTACAGATTATACTTCGAATCATACGTATTGTCAGAGAGTGAAACATTTTATACTGTATATATAAAGTGGGGATTCAGAGTAAATTGCAAAAGAATATTAACTTAACACACGTATACAAACGATTCTTACATTTTCCATTCCGTGTTCACACTCCCATTTCCACTATACTGTGACAGTGTCTATGGTTTCGTCACCAAATGCGATATTATATAGAAACACGTGTACAACCCAACGTTTCATTTTCTTCAGAAATATAGTCATGTGCTTGTTTTGTTTCTTTCGAGCAATAAAAAGCATCTTCTTTTCCATCCTCCCGAGGCAGGAGAGATGTTTCTTTTCATCTAGGGAGCAACCCAGTGATACAAATGTAGACTAGGAACGCGTTGTTGCAACAATATCGTCGTTAAAATATGAGATATAACAAGTGACTATTATTTACAATTATAAATTACAAGGTTATGGCCAGAGAACTATTTGCTTATACATACACCACCTGCTCTTTTTGGCTCGGGCGTGGTAAGGTAGTGAGGTTTGGGCAGTGTGAGGTTCAGGCAGTGTGAGGTTCGGGCAGAGTAAGGTTCGGGCAGAGTGAGGTTCGGCCAGGGCGAGGGAGTGAGGGTGGGACTGGGGTCGAGACATTCATGTCGTAGAAGACGCTGTTCGTTTTGTATCGTTGTTTGTAGTATAAAGAGCTTGAAACGACTTGTTCGTAGTGCTCTGGTTTTTAGTGTGTATATCCTTCTTATAATGTATGGGTTGGTCCAGATTGTATGCTGTGGGTGTAACAACAGCTTTCACTGGCAAAAACGAACTACGACTTAATACAATGACAAAAATGTAACGTCTTAATATAAACCTAAAGGGTGCTAGATATACAGTATACGCTCGATATGAAAATGCACACACCCTCTTTTTTGCAAAAACAATATAATTAACAAAATGATTAATTAAGTCTGGCACATACATAAGCGCGAATAAATGAAGAGTGGAGTATTTGTTCTTTGTTTGCTTGTTTCTCTATATTCCTGTATATTGGAGTCTTGACCACACAATCCGTTGTGAGCAACGTCCAGCGACGTCGGGGTGTGACGCCACACAATCAACCAAGTCACCGATCTTTACCACCCGATCCATTCAACTGCCTCGGACGGCCATTCTTATTGGTTGATAGGTACCACTTCTAACCGGGAATCCCCATGAGTAACTTTCATGACACGCAGAGCCGTCATCTATTGGATATAGGGATACCTACATCGTTGCAGAGCGACAAACATGTGTAGGTTAACGCGCTTGCTATTATATAACAGAAACAGTACATGCATGTATTTATCATAAATTGCATATTTTTTTAATTTCACGAGCCAGGCTTCACCATCCGTGACGCTATAACACCCGTGTTAGTCATTTTACAAATGACATAAAGAATTGCTGTATGTGTTTCATCAAGCAGTTCTGGGGTCCGGGTCTAAATAGACCCCAGCAAAGGACCCTCCTTTTATAACCACAAAACCCTTATACTTTTCATGACACTGATTATTTCATGCATACCTTTGTATTTCTGTTCCCAACCCTACCCGCAACACACATCCCTCCTATTCGAAATAACAGAAATATAGATTCAAATGACACACACTACTCCAACCCCACCCCACTATATATGATGGAAATACACGAGCATATTAGCAAGTGAACAACCCACTCACACAGAAGGTGTAACAATTTAAAAAAAGAAATATCCCCCACCTTCCCCCGCCCGAAGTTACAAATGAAAAAAGTGAACCCAGCCGCCCCCTACCCCTTCAACCCAATAACACAAAAAATAATACATGTATGTCTTACACATAATTAATTTACAAATAGGCAAATTATTAAAATAGGCAAATTTATAAAATGTTCCCCTTGAGTATATCGCGCAAGATTCCACTCAAGAGTCAGGCATGTGGTCAAAGCGAAGCCTATCTCTATGAGGATTAGCTCGCTTTTCCAGCATCGCTTTTATCCTCGATAAATAGTTGCCCCCCCCCCCCCCCCCCCTGGATTTGTATATAGAAAAATGTTTTATTTGAATCATGAAAATACATGTTGGGGACAAGTGATACTCGTACAAATATTTGACCCCCTGTCAAAAAAAATAACTACGGCCTTGATATGTGTATGGCGATAAACAATATGAGGCTGTATCAGTGTGACTCTACTATAGGCAAACAAGTGGTTGATAACATGAGCAATGATCCACTACATCGAGCCGTGTCACGATGACACACAGCTGCAGGGATGCATAGATATAATGTTACGTTATATGGCCTTTTCAGCTCCGGAATCGACACGTGCGCGTGTAAATATAAAAGTGTCAATGCTGGTCAATGCGCATTTAATTTTTTAATTTAATGAGATGGAATATGTTTTGTTAGATTATTTTCTTAAAGCCTACTTGTTATTAACATTGTGAAGAATGCTCACTACTATGTATATATATATATATATATATATATATATATATATATATATATATATATATATATATATATATACCACAGGGATATATAGTAAACTTCAATAAGCGACAGGGGGTAATTTAACTGACCCGGCGTTTAAAAACCTCTAGAGTATTCCGAATTTCATTCACTTTCAAGAGATGAATGACTTGGGCAGTTTCCAGGTTGTCACTTTGACAGCGCACACACACACAACAACAAAATCAATAGTCCGCGAATTCTCTAGCCCCAGGGAAACTGGACACTAAACTCCACTTCCTGAATTTAAGTTTATTCTTCCTCTCTAAAATAAAAATGTTTGAGTATAAATCTAAGTACATTCGAAGCACAGCGACACCGACAAGGGCTCGGTAGTTTCCGAATCTACTACATGCGTCTCGACTAGCGTGACTCAACTCAGCGACGGGATTAGTCAGGCAGTGGCTTGAAACTAGGTTGAGTTATCACTGGGGTTTTCTTTCACTGCACATCCCATAATCTGTTCTGAAAAGCATTCTCTACTGTAATTATCTTAAACATCCACATCAAAACATTGTGTGTTGACCTAAATTTTGTTATCCCATTGAAAAATAGTGTACGCTCTGAAGACCACTCTCTTTATATTAACATAATGTAGAAATGACGTCATACCAACTTCTGCGTAGCAGTACCCATGATTCAGTGGGGCACCTTGTCAGCCATGTTTGCATGGTTTCTTAGATTTTAGTCACTGACAAGAGACAATATTAAAGGCTTCTTGGCCGAAAATTGTAACCAGGAGGGACACACGATGTGCGGAAGCATTAAGGAGAATAACGGATAATTCAAATGAACAGGTTTGATCACCGCTGAGACGCTTATAAACGAAGAAAGCAATGGTATTTTGTAGAGGAAGTGGTCTATCTTTTCAAGGTGTCAAGTCTCTCGATAGGAATGATGCCTTCGTTGATCTAAAGTAAGGAAAGTTGGATTATTGCAGTAAAGTATTGCATTATTTGGAACTGTCAGTGACGACTTTGGGAGATGAAGTGCCTCCCTAGACAGGTGTAGAAATCGTGCCCGGGGATTACGCAGGTCTACACGATCTCGTGCGAAGACCAGCGATGTCTGCGGAAGAGAGGTTGAAAGCATTGGAACAGCTGTATCTGCAAGGCGCTTCAGCTAGTGATGGCTACACTGTCAGCGTCGAGACCCTTCTCGACGTGCTTGTCACCCTCTACGATGAGTGCACAAATTCTACTCTGCGTAAAGAGAAAAATATATCAGATTTTGTTGAGTTTGGTAAGTTTCACGTGACTCTTCAAATAAGGCATTTATGATAATTTATGCCTCAGATCCCCCAGATAAAAGTGGAATGTTGTACCTTCTGTCGTTAAAAATATAACTTGGTACGTCTACATATTTGTGCATGAAGAAATGTATTGTAAAGATTATTGTTTGTAATTTGAATGAGCATGAATTGGAAAAAAATGTCTCAAAGGGATATGAAAAAATAGGTGCTCCAGGTATATACACAAATCTTAATGATACAAATAGATAACAATGATTATGTTTTATCAAGACAGCAGTAATAATTCACTTGGTTTATGTGCCTTGTACAATCAGTAATGTTGAAAAACAATAAGCGATTGAAAACAGATATGTCAGATACAATAAGTTCAGTGAATGCTGTCGAGCTTCTTGCTACCTGACCTGTCAAACATGATGCTGACCCAGCTATGAGCACAATCTTAGCGTGACCTTTTAATGTTACTGCCTCGATATATGAAGCTGGATATGTAGAGTTTCAATGTGGCAAGGGTCAGTGTGTCGGAAAAGCAAAATCAGGAAGTGCTACTTGAGATCATGCATTAGCTCATTCATGAGATGCACCGAAAGTGCTTTGACAGAGACATGACAGACAATAAGGGACGTGTGTGAAACCATTGGATTTGTCTGCTATGGAAATGCCTTTTAGAAACTTTGACCCTATTGCCTTTCAGGGATAGTTGTCAGGTGTGTCAGATTCTCTCTGCATATTTTCCATGTAAATCTAACTTGGAATCAGTGTCATGAGTATAATCACAGATGATACACTCCAGTCATATGAATTTTGAACCACCAATGCTTGTTTTTATTTAATTTAAGGAATGAAACTGTAATCCGTGCTAAGAATACCCCAAGCATAATATATTGTGTAAACCTCAAGTACTTAACATACTCTAACAGCAGTACCATTTATATCACAACATATCGTATCACGACTTGTATTGTGAGATGTGTCCTATCGTAACAACAGACCCCTTGCTTTCACCTGTATTGGTGTCATAAAACTTGAGAAATTGTTAACATAACTATTGTGCCCCTACACAAAAGATGATTTCAAGTTCAATGATTCAATGTATCTCCGGTTATGATTATACCAGTGTGTGTATTCTAGGTCTCACTAGGTCCCCAGCCAACCATGCAGTGTTTGAAATAGACACCTACCCATATTCCCATAGCAGGTAGATCTTATGTCAGGCCCGAAGTTTAAAATTTGTATGGGTCCTGCAGGGTTTTGCATTGTGCAGAAATATGCCTTCAGTATACACATATATATGGAATGGACACAAATAAACAAATATATTGCATCCCTAGGGACGCACAATAATATTCATTGCACCCAAATTGTGACAAGAAGTATCATGGTCCTGTAAATGTAGTAATTATATAATATTTTAGAGTACAGTATGCTACGCCATTTCATTACTTTGCAGGACCCATATATTTCCTGTAAAGACCCTTATAATTAATTATTGGGGATCCCCTGGATCCCTAGATTTCTATGTCAAGGTAAGATCCATATCCATGGCCTGCAGTAAATTTATGTATCAATCTTTATTTTGTCACAATAAGCTGTAGTTTTTTAATGAGGGCCTGAAGAGTTGAGTTAGGGGCTGCAGCTTCTAAAGTCTGTGGGTCCTGGTGGCAGCCTGGCAATTTGTTATGTTTCAGACACTGACACCATGCTGTCATGTAAAACTCATGCAAGTTTCCCAGCTCAATCATAATGATCATATAGATAGATCATATAGATATCTGTAATGCTAGAAGCATGAAAACTGGTAGTAATGGCTAAATCAATATTTGGAAAATTTGATATTTATAAATAATGTAATGTTTATTAGGAAAGGTGACCTTTGGCATACCTTCAACATGTTCAATCAGGTACGAATGTCAAAGGTACTATACTCAAAGATTATTACAATGAATGTATAGATACATACACAATGTTGAAATAGATGTATTATAGTGTATATATAACAATATATTTACCAAACAAACTTGAGGTTGCTTAAATCCGGCACCAATCAGTTTTGAAAAACTTTTGAGTCAAAGTGGAAGTTCTTGTGAATATCATGTTAGACTGCTCTTGAGACAATGTTGACTGCTGATATCTTGAGGAGTGAAAACCAAAATGCACTAAGGTGGTAAAGTGAAATTGTGTTTTCTTTTTTTGTTCCTATTGAAATCGTCCAAATTTACAATTTTCTGGAATTACTAATCATATGCAGTGTTTGAAACTAAAGAGGTGCTATAGCAGATTCCCTGCTGTAGCATCTGAATTGTAGGGACCCCCCTACATTCTTAAAACATTTATATGGGTAATGGCAAGGGCCTGTGACTTTCAAGCTTCTTTTTGAACAGCGATAGGTACATAGTTTTGTCACTATAAGTAGGATCATATATTAACAGTCCCAAGAATAATCAGGGGTTTCATAGCCCTGCTCTGAAGCTGATTGTTGGTCCCAAGTCTGCAGCATATGCAGGTACAAATTCCCAAATTGGAATTTATGATTTCCCGATTCATGTTGTTATAGTTACAACTAATGGTATGACTCTGTAGAGGTAACTTGTATTTCATTCCTATAACTGCACCAGTAAAGAGGAAGAAGCTAAGTTTTACCTGATTGCATTGAATTCAGTGTTAAAATACCTCTGAATTTAAGGAATTAAGAAAAATCCTAGTTTTGAAGAAAAAACATTTTTGTCCAATTTGCCTGCCAAGGGCATTTAGTTTGGAATCCAAGATACATCCCTTCTAATCCATGATTGCATTGAATTCAGTGCTAAAATACCTCTGAATTTAAGAAAATAAGAGCTTTAAAAAATTCTCGTTTTGGACAAAAAGACATTTTTTCCAATTTGCCTGCAAAGGGATTGTAGTTTGGAATCTTAGATAAATCCCTGCTAATCCCACCAAAGTCACAGTTCAGACTAACAGGGTTTCATCAAGATAAGATACCTACAGTCATGCATTTTCAAGTCAAAAGATATATTTTACAAACATGATTTTGAGGTCCATTTATCTGCAAGTGCAACACAGTGTTAGCAGTGTGTAGATAGACAATATTGCCGACAATGCTATATTGCTAGTTTCGAAATAGACATAAGACATGGTATGACATCGAAGTACAACTGCAAGTGTTGCGTTCCACATGCTCATTTGACCACCGCAGATGAACACAGCAGCAGTAGACGATAGGATGGATGGTTGTTATAGTTCAGTTTTCCTGTTTACCGGTTATTACCAGTTATTCACCGGTTTAATTAGGCTTGGACCGGTAATTAAAGTCACATTTTTTTTTAAGTGCAAGGAAATAACTTTTCGCATTTCTTCGAGGTTAAATATCTATTTGTAGTGATTTGGTATCAAACCAAAGTTAGATATTCTGGAAAAGGAAGGAGAAAATTGTGACTGAACTTTGTGTGAATGACATGTAGATTGAACTGAATTACTTCAGGGATGACATCATTGAATATGTCAGCCATCAGCATACACTGCATTGAACATGATGTTGAAAGAATTAAAACCAGGTAATTTACATGCCTTTCTTATTTGTTCAAAGTGGGGACTGACAAAAATTGGGTGGGTGGGGACTGGTAATGTTTAGAGTTACCTGTCCTCAAAGTTAGTAGTGGTTGTTTATTGACTGTACAGAAAAAAACATTGGATTATTTAATCCTTATGTTTTGAGTACTGGTAAATTATACTTGGCTAAAAGATGGCTAACCAAATGAGGTTAAAAGTATTTGCTAGGCACACAGTAGACCATGGTTTGATGTGTGAAGACATTTCATGGTAAATACTGTTATCACTCTCACATTGGTACATCTTATGATTGTTATCTGAAGAAACCCTGTTCACCAGGAAATCCTGTTTTCTGCATGTTTGTGGTGATTACTTAGTGATTGTCTACTAATGTATGTTTGAAATTAAGGTTGAAAGTCAGTAGGGTTGGCGTATTGGCACATAAATCATATAGCAATGAATGTATCACAATATGGAGAGCTGTATTGCGATACATATTGCAATACGTATAGGGACACAAAAGATAAATACTTGTAGTGTTCTAATGGTGTTTCTTCATTGAAAAATCCAGGCTCTGAGTGCAAGGTGGGTATTTGGTAGTATGGATAAGCGACACTACCGATCATATCATCCATTTTGAATGTCATGTAAACAGCGTGAAGCAATGCTAATTACATAGTTCTGATTGGAACCCAGTCCATCTAAATGCCTCAACTCGGCTCAAGATAGTAGATATGATTTATATAATTATATAGGAATTTTTCTGTGACTCTATTGGAAAATATCAATATGCAAGGGTTGTGTCACGATATGTGTGGTGATGGCTGTATTGCATTATACCCCTAAAAGTCGGGGTCTTCTTTTTTCATGACGCTAATTATGAATTCAATAGGTTATTATTTAGAGTGTGTCTAGATTCAAATAATATAGCAGCAAATTTCAGGGACTGTTCATTGAATACTGCATATGTAATGAGTAGATTTAACAACAAATTTGTATATAGCCAGCCTGGCTTGCTCCTTTCAAACGTTACTGGCCCTTTTCCAAACTAACAGGCCCACAACTAAGTGATGGAGGCTCCGAAGTGGCCGGACCTGAGGTCACACAGCGACTGAGTTACCAGGGGGACTATGAAAATTTTAGAACTCCTCATCCCTAAAAAGTCTTTTCCTGCACTCTGAGATTAAATCTTGGCTTCCATTGCCTCATTTTGCGGCGCTTTATGAACAAATAAAGATGTTGTTGTACACAACATTGCAGAATGGCCGCCATTTGTGTCATTCTACCTAGATGATTGACATGTATCTTTCTTTGAGTTAACCATTCACACCACCTGATCCCTCCCTTAAATATTTCCATATGACATATATTAGATATGACATGGTTCACAAGCAGTTGAAAAAATGAGATGTACACAGAGAAGGGGGGTGAAATTTTGAGTAGCCAGACGGGCCATCCACTATACTTTTCAGCAAGCCTTTTGTAATTTTATCTGGCCACAGGCCTATGGGCCAACAGTTAAACCAACCCCTGATGTAATAATAACTACATATGGATTTGACAAGTTGTCAGCAAATATTGGTAAACATTTCCATTTCTTGCACTGAATATGTTACAGCTAGACATCGATTAGTGTGTTGATTAAACCTTGAATGTAAGAAAAAAAAGAACCCTATGGCTTTTCTCAGTTTTGGAAAGAAGGTATTTTTCCCAATTAGCTTGCCACACACAAACTTGGATTACATTCCTAGATAAATCTTGGAGACATTACTTCCTATCTGTGATTTGTTAATCTAGACATGTGCTGATCTCTATAAGTTATGCGATCAGTCGTCTGTATTAACTAGTTTTCACCGTTTTCTATCCCTGGATAATTGCTGAAGTTTTGCAAACTACATGGAAAACAGGTGTGAATAATAGTATACTCGAATCGCAACTAGAACTTAGCAACAATATATGGTCATTAAATGACTGCTCAATAGCATTTAGTCAAGATTTAGAGATTAGATACGTCTTGTTAATCTCTGAAATCACTTGAAACTTAAGAGCTTGTTGAATCAGTTTCAAATCAATTTCAAAAATGGTTTTGGTAGCAGGCAGATAGATTATAGCTCTTCTATTAGTAGACTGTTCAGTATTCTTTATTTGATGTAGGGGCGGTTGGGTAGCCTAGTGGTTAAAGCGTTCGCTCGTCACGCCGAAAACCCGGGTTCGATTCCCGACATGGGTACAATGTGTGAAGCCCATTTCTGGTGTCCCCCGCCGTGATATTGCTGGAATATTGCTAAAAGTGGCGTAAAACCATACTCACTCACTCACTCACTTTATTTGATGTTTTTCAAGTAATGACAGGTTGTTAATAGCCGTTTGGAAACTGGATATGGATGAATTTATTCGTAAAGTTAACTACTCATCAACTGATTTCTGTTGGTAGAACAAAATTTATCATAATGAAACAGACCGCCTCCTTGGGCTAGTGGTAGAGCTTAAGGCCGGAGAGCAGAAGGTCGGGGGTTCGATCCCCAGTCATACCAAAAGATTTTAAAAGATGGTACTTGTTGCCCAGTCTGGCGCTGTCTTGCAAAAGAAACAAGGACTGGTTGGCTCGGAGTTGGTATACTATGTCTGAGTAGGGTATTCATGTTAAGCTGTGGCATAGTATTTCTGTGGGCTAGCACTATTAAATCGGCATTAGTCAGGACCAGGAGAAGCAGCCCCACACAAGCATGCATGCATGTTACGATACAAGTGCAATAACCGTGAACACAACATTAAACCACATTTCACCTCACCTCACCATCTCGAATCATGATAGCTTAGTTGGAAAGATTCTAAAATTTATTTTTGTTAAGATTTTTCCATATATCAGTGTATATTACATCTTATGTTTTGGTGATGACACGGGGCGGTCGGGTAGCCTAGTGGTTAAAGCGTTCGCTCGTCACCAGAAGACCCGGATTCGATTCCTGACATGGGTACAATGTGTGAAGCCCATTTCTGATGTCCCCCGCTGTGATATTGCTGGAATATTGCTAAAAGGGCGTAAAACCATACTCGCTGGTGATGACAACAAACTATTAGCTATGATCAATCATTCATCAAACTTTAGTCCTGTGCATCATAATGATTGATAAATTATTTAGCATTTCTGGACAGTATTGCTTACCATGCTTACTAGTGTTCAATCGAACAAGGAAATGCAGGATATTTTTTTTTAAGCATGATGTGTACAACTGATCCTTGTTTGACAATCATGTTTTGATATTCGTAAAAGATATTGCTGACAAAACATCCAACCAGTGATATGATGTTCAGCATTAAAGACTAAGTATTAATTTCTTTAATGAGAGTAGAAGGGTTATATCGATTTTGTTTAATGTTTAGGCCTATCTTATCACTCACAAAGTCTTTTGTATTATGACACCCTTCAGAAGATTGTGGATGGCCGTCTCCAATTAAATTTTCATTAGGTTCGTAAAAAATTAATATGTACGTTTCTTTTCAAGGGTATTGTTAATAATGTCTAGCAAGGAAGAGGCTGGGATCCTCAGGAAGTCAGCAAATGTTTTTTGTCCCACATGTGAACAACTGGTAGAAGCATGCTAATTAGCCTTTTAAAGAGCCAGGAAATAAGGCTCAAAATAGCCTGGACAGGTGGACTTCTTATAACAAGAATGTAGGTTTAGAGAGGCAAGGAGATAAAACAAGCTCAGCCTTTGTCTTTCAGGCCTGTGTTGGTTGTGGAGTATGTTCTTCTTGTTTGGGGATAAAGGTGAAACATTTAAAACAAGTGGAATACGGTAGATTCTTGATCAATGGTAATTTCACTGATTTTCATTAGACCCGCTACTGATGTCTTCCCCATTAGTAAGGTTACAGGTTGTAAAAAAACCTAAGATAATTAGGAAGTTCTCGCTGGAAGAATTTTTTGATACTGAGTCATTGAAAAAACTGAAGTTGTGTTTAAATTTATTGAAGGATGGATCAAATTGCTGATGAGTAAGTCAGGGTTGTCATGGAGGATGTATTTTTACGTGCCGGTACATCGATAAAATGTGTTCGTGTACAATTTGTTTTAATGATGGGGAAATGTTCGTCTTACTGTTGTGTTGAAGAGTTGACACAGTCCTTCACTTCTGTTCATGTCATTTGTATCAGTTTTAACACCCCAGTAGGTCCATTAAAACTGTTAAATACAAAACCAAGACATGCAATTAGATTGGTTTCATTTGAGTGATGAACCCTTTTGTTGACAGGTAAATTAGGCATCTGTGCATGTGTGTGATTGGGTGGTTCAGATACTCATCTTTCCCTCACAGTATCCATTACTGGTTGTAGATCACATGCAGATGCATTTTGGGTAATTCTATCTCTGTCATTGTCTATTTGTTTCCTGGTCTTTTTTTGTTAGGGCGTATATCAAGATTACCAGGATGCTGAATATCTTATTACTGTAATGAGAGTGCTACTAATTCATTGTACTTTGTTTACACCTTTATTTTGGTTGTATTTAAAGTTATAGTTAAGCAGTCTGGAACTTGGGCACTTGTCTGAAGCCCAATTCTAGTTAAATTATGTTCAGTCAAATTTGATCATCATCATCATCATCATCATCATCATCATCATCACAACAAGGGGTGTAATTGATTGGGAAGTTTAGTATCCAGTGTTAGAAATTAAGGGTGGTCCAAAGGATCTTGAGGTCCTGTATGGTATTTGAATCTAGTTAACCCCTTAAGCTTTAACTTTTAAAATTAGGGTTATGACAAGGACCCCTTGCACTTGCAATGTTTTCCATGACACAGAAAGGTGTATCCAGAATGCACAAATGTATTGAATGGAGGCAGAACAATAATATATAGAATCCCTAGGGACGCACAATTATAGTCATTGTACCCAATTCATGACAAGAAATATAACGCAGGCCCTGAAATTATAGTAATTATCAAATTTCACTGGACAGTACACTACACCACTTCAATTCTTTACCGGACCCTCCTATTTCCAGACAATCCAGTGATTGACATCATGATCATCAAGCTTCGCAATTGGGATACGATGATATTCATAGCCTCTTATGACAAGAAGTCGCCTTTTACGGCAAGCATTGGTTACTGAAGACCTATTCTAACGGGTCAATGAACCAATACTTAGATTGAGCTGTGGACTAGTCAAATTATTCTCATGGTGCAGCTCCTTGATGATCAATTTTAAAAATATATCCCATCAAAAATATAACCATTATAAGATGAACTAATAGTAATATGTTTAAACTAAAGGTCTATAGTGGGCATGTGTTTGATATCAAAATTGTTAACGAGCAAGACAAGCATGGTTGGTAGATCAATCGGAATCCCCTCCTGTGTTTCGTACAATATTCAGTTTGAACTGCTTCATAAATCTTCTTTCCCCTCTCTCTCTTCCACCCCCAAAATAGGATTTTCAGGTGAAGGTCCTAAGTATCCCATTCTTGTCATTGGAGCATACAGCCTTACTTTAAATAAGGAATGGTGTTTTAGATGTTTGACTTGTCTGGTTGTGTGTCATCGTTCCCCATACATTGAGTTATTACACACACTATCCACCACTGGTTTGGCTGGTCCAGGTTCCAATATTTACTATCTGCACTGTGACAATTTGGATAACAAAATGGTTTAAAACTTATAAGTTGTTGAAAGTCAAATGTTTCTTTTTTTATTTTAGCAAAACCAATAGTCAGCAAAATCAAGACATGTCGACTCCACCGAGACGACTTCGAAACCCTGAAGATCATCGGGAGGGGTGCTTTTGGAGAGGTAAGGATGTTACCATCAACATACACTTCCATGTATTTTTAACATCAGTGTTTCTTTAGGCACTAGATGTTATCATAGTTATCTTCACTTTCAGAATGAAAGATGTGCAATCTAGCTTAAAATTATAGGCTTTAGTTGTGAAAGGGATGAGCACAAGTGATGACCTGAGGATGTCGCCCATTAAATAACCAGAAACGTCACTAGCTTGATAATTAAGCAGCCCCTTTTTGACTGCAACAGCTTTACTTTTTTCCTATCAGCCCAGTACTGTCACTCAGTACTTGTTGGGGTGGTCTGGTAGCCTAGTAGTTAAAGCATTGGCTCGTCATGCCGAAGACCTGTGGTTGATTCCCAATATTGATACAATGCGTGAAGCCCATTTCTGTTGCCCCCCCCTGTGATATTGCCGGAATATTGCTAAAAGCAGCATAAAACCATACTCACTCCCTCGCTCAGTACTTGTTAGTAAGCTTATTCTTCATACACCCGTTACACATGCATGACCCTTTGAAATTTGTGCTGTGCTAAAGTCAAGGTCAATGATTTGTCAAATAAAGCTGGTCACTTTGTTTAACACCTGGAGTATTTTTTATGCAGTTTGACCAAACTTGGCATTCATGTCATGATTCTATCTATATGTCTGGAGGTCAAGGTCACTTTAGGATTAACAAATTTGAAAAACAAAATATATCTGACCAATCATTGAATAATGGTTTTAAGTTCTGATAATATAGCTCCTTTGCTGAAAAGTTACTGTTGTCCAGCAGGTTGATTCATTTACTCTGTTTTGTCTTGCCATTACCTGTCAATTGTGGCCTTGTGAAATGCAGAGTGAAATCTAACTATTGAGAAGAATATTTAAACCTTAACCGACACTACATGTATGTGAGAGACATATCTTCTATCAAACATTTCACTGAACGAATGTGATGACCAAGATGAAATGTTTGATGTTATATTGTGATATTTGTATAGGAAGTATGGTATGATATGTGTGATGCTGGAGGAAAACAGATGCACTTCCTTGTCTGTGTGTGGATCAGGAAATTACTTTGTCTCTAATACTGAAACTGAAACACACAGGTCAAGTCAGGTGTCAGATTCAATTGTTAACTTCTTCAGTGATCCCTTGCTACAACATTACATTGGGGGTCCAAATAATTGATGAGCGTTATAGATGATCAGTGGTTTAGCCGAGGTGTAGTTGAAGGGTGTGGATGACGAACACAGCAGTACATGCTTGCTTTGCCTACTGAACATGATCTACACTGCACATTTCAGAGTTTGAAAAAGATTCGAAATATGTAGTTGTTTATGATTCATAATGTAAAAAAAAGATCTATTGCATGTTTAGCTCAGAAAAACACACAGAATCCCTTCAGCGGATTCTGGTGAACGAACAGGTATAAAAAACTTGGTCAATAAAAAATGAAAAGACTGAGGTAAAATATCAGTAGACATGATGATTTACCATTTAAATTGTATTTCTTGTTCTGCTAGTCATTGTTTTATATACAGAGATTAAGATTACAGTGTGTATTGTCTCGTAAACTAAGCCGGAAACAGCAGTCAGCTGTTTACATGTTTTCTCCCAATCTGCTGGTGATTAGGTTAAAAGATACCCAATAATGTTATTATCGATCACAAAAACTTTGTTGACATGTAACAGTCAAACTACAACCAATAATACTTTTTACGAGTCAAAGTTTGGCATTTATGATATGTGTGCCCATTTTCTGTCAACAAAAGTTCATTTCAAGGAGTCAGTAGTGGTAATCTGACTGGTTGCTGTAAATAATGAGTTGTGCGATCTACCCATCTCTTCACAGTTTCACTGAAATTATTGTAAACAATATTGAAGGAAATTTTGAATAAAATTAATAAAATATATGACAAACCTAAGTCCAAATATACAATGAACGTTTTTTTATAAACAGATAGTGTAAGAATAGGAAAAATTGCGAAGTTCAGTTCAGATATGTTGATTGGTATTCCCGGTGTTGCATGCTCGCAGTGATCAGCAGGTAATGTTTTTCGCAATGGGAAAAAACATATTGTGTCAGTGTAAACTTGAGTTTTGGGAGCCATACATTTCTGCATGTTATAGCTGAGTTAACGCTGTATTGATGGGCGCAATAGAGAGGGAACACTGTATGTAGATGGTGTACTGCAGTAAAAAAACTTAATTGAATATGTAGTACAATTTGGAATACTGAATAAAAATCAGAAGTGTAATAAAAGGTAACCAAATTTCCAAATTGGTAGCCTTGTGGTTGAAGTGTTCACTCGCTAGGCCAAAGGCCTAGGTTGGATTCCCCACCTTGTTGAAATGTGTTATTTTTGCTGTATTTGATTTCTAACTTAAAAAAATCGATTTCAATGAAGGTGGTCACCTCATGCATGCGTCTAATAGAGTGAAAGTCAGGGCAACTAAATTTTCTGAAAAGACATATTTTTTTTTACAGTGTACTAACAACAGAACCAACACATGTCATGAAGTATGAACAAAATCATGTACCAATACCAAAAGGAACTATATTATCTTGATGGTAATGTTATTTTAAAAGTAATTGTCAACCTCAACATGCTCAATAACACAGAATAACAACATATTGTAAGACTAGCTTGTAGTCAGATTCAGCGGTAGAAACTAACAGTTTCAGTCCACAAGTCCTTATAATGATAACATATATATGATATAGCAAAACCTTAAAAAATGGCAAATTTCTACTGGTCCTTAGGATACCTTTGCTTTTGGGCAGTTTGGCAAGGACTATAGGACTAGTGCCAATGTCTCCCCAAGACAGCTCATTCAATCTTGGGTCCTGGGGTTTACTACTTAAACCATTATTTCTTCATCAAGATCTTCTACATGAATCAGATTTTGTGAGGAGGAATTTCTGTTACCTAGCTTTTTGTGTGAAGTGGGAAGGGTTCCATTTTTCTAGACAGAATACACAGAAATTCATGTGTTTGGAAAAGGGGTAATTTATTTTCAGTTGGTCAGTTTCTTATAAGATCATATAAGAAGCAAGTGTATTTAACCCTGTATTCATCCTCATATTAGTAAAAATGTAAATCAGGGTTAGAAACTAACAGTTTTTTTCCACTATTCCTCATAATGATAACATATAGCAAAACCCTTAAAATAGGCCAATTTCTACTAGTCCTTAGGATACCTTTACTATTGGGCAGGTTGGTAAGGACTATAGGACTAGTGCCAATTTCTAACGCTGTAAATGAGAATCGTTTGGACTGCTTATCAACAATGAGGTTTGTAAGGTTAGCTTTGATTCTTGGGTCATTGTGGTGTTGGCTCGACATGCTGATGACCTGGCTTTGATTCCCCATATAGGTATAGTTTGGTGTCCCTGCTGTGGACCCATGAAGATTCCGTGGTAAAATAGGTCTTCAGCAACCCATGCTTGCCGTAAGGCGACTATGCTTGCCGTAAAAGGCGTCTAACGTGATCGGGTGGTCAGACTCGCTGACTTGGTTGATACATGTCATCGACCCCAATTGCGTGGATCAATGCTCATGATATTCACTGGATTGTCTGGTCCAGACTCGATTATTTACAGACCGCCGTCATATAGCTTGAATATTGCTGAGTGTGGCGTTAAACAACAAACCAACCAACCAACCAACCCTGCTGTGATATGGCTGGAATAACACCAATCAGAGCATGAAACCCAATTCACTCACTCACTCAATATGCTGTCTGACCCAGGGGTCCTTTACTTAGGCCATGGCACAGTTGAGATAGGTTCCTGGTGCCATGACAGCACACTAAAGAATCAGTTTTTTTTATTGAAATACTATCTGCAACAATATTTAATATGTGTTACATGAAAAAAACCAAGCAAATACAATAAGTATAAGTGCCAGCATATTTCTTTCTCTTAACATAAATACGGCCATTTTTATTCTCCCTGCTCATAACACACAACACATTTACTGGCTTTCATGTATAGGGAGGTGGCACTCAAGCAGACAACAATATGTCCGGACAGACAACCATTGCATTTTTTTCTTCTCCATTAACTGTCAAGGTGAAGAATGACAGTCCAGCAAAGGAAGACAATAGAATTCCAAGTTGGCAACTATTTTTCTGACAATGCTATGAATAATTTGAAAGGATCCTCAGAAAAGTAATTAGAGGGGGGATAAACTAATTTCTGAACATCCCAACATGGGGTTTCTCAAAGGTTACCACTCCACAATTGGATGCGATCAAAGGAGGGATTTTTTTATTTTTGCGACATATGCCAAAGGCATATTGATCTAAAGAGTTGTTCCAAAGGGCACACATAAAGTGCTCAATGACACGCTTGAAAAACAAGATGGCAATTATTAGAAATTATGTTTCTAGTCCTGTTTCCAAGGTTTATCTTACTTAAGATGAAGCAATGTCAATTAATATCTCTGTGCTTCTCCATAGGTGGCAGTGGTGAAGGAGAAGCAGACAGAGCAGGTTTATGCAATGAAGATCCTCAACAAGTGGGAGATGCTGAAGAGAGCGGAGGTAAGCAAAGTGTTCACTGGGACAATGTTGACAGCACCTCATATCATTGCAGCACTGTCAAACGTTCCTACATCTACATCCCCATGGGCAGTGACCCGTGAAAATCCAGGGTAGAATTGGTCTTCAGTAACCCATGCTTGCGATAAATGGTGACTATGCCTGTTGTTAGTGGCAACAAACATTCAGTTGATCCCCGTGGGCATTCTGAGTTGGAAGGTTACCCAGATACCTGCTCTGGACGTAAGTGGCGATGAAAGAGATCTAGGTGTTCAAACTCGGTGCATCATTAAACAACAAATAAACAAACAAACAAAATCAAGGAGGTTTGGCAAGAAAACAACTACAAATGTAGTCTCCCTTATCATTTAGCAGATTTACCTATTGGCAACAGTATAAATCAAATTCTTTGGAATTTCCAGTGCTTATATTGTTCATGTCCATTTCATACATCCTTGGGGCGGTCGGGTAGCCTAGTGGTTAAAGCGTTCGCTCGTCACGCCGAAGAACCCGGGTTCGATTCCCGACAAGGGTACAATGTGTGAAGCCCATTTCTTTTGTCCCCCGCCGTGATATTGCTGGAATATTGCTTAAAGCAGCGTAAAACCATACTCACTCACTCATACGTCCTTGATTTTGTTTTAAGAACAAATTTAATTTATTAAGTTGTTAAGAGTTGAAACAGTATTTTTGAGATTGTGATCTAAATCAAGTGATTTTCAAGTGGGTAATCAAAAGGCTTTCAAATCATTGATGTTCATTGATTTATGTTTCACAAAAAAAGAAGCAAAATTGAAACTAGATGACTAGCCAAATACAGAAAGTTCTGCCTGAGAGACATTGGCAAGGATAAGCTGTAGAACATGGAAGTTCCATGGCCGAAAAAACTGAAGGAATGCACACATTCTGTCTGCATCACAATGTAGGAGCTTCTGTAAATGTCACTGGGTACATAGTAGGTCAGTAGCAGAGTATGCCTGCCAGGTATGCCTCACTGTCTCACTTCACGTACACTGTCAGAAACTATTCTGGGTGTGTGTATTAACAGTAGTCCTTTCATGGAAATTGAAGTGTCGATGTTTGGATACAGTGTGTTGCTAAATAGTGTATTGATAGACATCAATACACATTATAATGATAGTATTTTTACATCCTGAAAGTATCAATCAATCTTTATATTTCAAGACCCACAGTGGTACAAGACATCAAAATACAGTGTACTATTAACATAATTCTGATGTGACTAGAATGGTTACGATTTACAACATAATCAAAGAATTTTCAAATGTGCTTAATGTGTACATAAACAATCTGGATATGTTGTGATAAATGTTAAGGTTCCTTCATCTTTTGACAACATAAACTATATATCAATGATAGCTTATTGGTATAACCTAAGTACACTAGTCATGGATGGATGACTTATTGTGATTCTCTTTGTTGTTTAACGCCGCTCTCCGCAATATTCCAGCTATATGATGGTGGTCTGTAAAAATCGAGTCCGGACCAGACAATCCAGTGATTGATATCATGAGCATCGATCTACGCATTTAGGATACGGTGACATGCATCAACCAACTCAGCAAGTCTGACCACCTATTCCTTTTAGTCGCCTTTTACATGGGTTGCTGAAGACCTATTCTAACGCGAATCTTCACAGGTCTATATTGATTCTGAAATTTCTAATCAGTGATCTTAATTAGCAAGTTAGTATTCAAGTTATTGTCTTCCTTGATCAAAGTAGAGGCTGAACTGGAGTGCAGTGTGCTTGTGTGGAGTGTCCAGTGTCCCTTTCAGCTGATGTTATTGTCTCTCCATTTATGAGACTTATCAGTATCTGGAGATGAATTGTCAGCTTGTCCTATGCCGTGTGTGTTGCTGATTATGGGCTTAGCAACTAGTACATATTGACTTGGTCCAGTAAGTGTAGTTAAGCGTCAGAGAACATATATATTTCTTTTAGACAAGCTTATGCTTTAAAAAATCAACACTTGTTGATTACCTTGGTTTAACAGGAATGGTTGTTCAGTGTCTTAGCAGAGAGAAAGTGATGAAAAGAAAGCGAGTAAGACAATTTAAGCTTGATGAAGATGTGAAAAATATAGACAGGCTTTTATGTCCAGAGGTTTGCCTAAAAATTCAAACATTCTTCGTGAAATTTATTAATTAATTTGTGTTTGAAAAGTGACACTTTCTTAATATGCATTATGTATATTGTCATTTTTATTGCCTCAGTAGCCAAGTCGGTTTGTCCAATGTTAAACGTAATCTTAGCGCCAGTAGAGTAGTATTTGTCAGGCTTTTAAGTGGGTGTTGATTTATGTTATCACTATTCAGGCAGGTAAATGTTTTAGGTTACATTGCCTCCCTGTACACATGGTACAGCGTGTCATTGTGTAGTATTGCTGGACTCTTACTTATTGCTCCAGAATCCGTAGTTATATGTCGTTTAATATTGTTAAATATTGTTAGTTTGTGTGTCCATTAATCTACCCAGCTATATTATCTTCATAAATCATAACCACCAGGCAAATGTATTCCTGGTATATTGTAAATCACTTAATGTAGATTACCACAATTGTAATCGTAGAATATGTGTGCGTTTAATCTGGCTGAACTTGTCAATGATCGCCATCAGCTGAGGGGATGATGTAAATCCGGCTGGGGCCCATGCAGGTAGTTAAGGTACTGTAAGTCCCCATGGACCCCAGCATGGTGATCTACCTTCAGCTGCTGGCGATCTATAGCCTTTTTTTATATTGTACTGTTTGTTTTAGTGATATCTTTTCATGGTTGTATGCTAGTTTTAAACATTAATCTGTGATATTCTAGTAATTTTACTGTCCCTCGATGACAGGTTTTATTTGGTTCAAATTATTAAAAATGTTTAAACTTCTCATCACGATATAGCTGAAATATTGCTGATGTGACGTAAAGCATTAACTCACTCACTCACACTAATGTAGATCACCATCTATAATAAAAAAATTTGGAACAATTGCTCTGGATGTATGAAAATTAACATCGCATTCGCTTTGATTCCTTAAATTTGTTGTCCAGTCATTCCTTGGATTTGTTGTCCAATTACATACTGGGTGTCATGGATGAGGTGTCATTAAATTTTGGATATGTATGCATGTTCACAATGAGTCATTGGAAACAAAAAAATTCTGAAATAAGTAATGTCAAACTTTGTGATGAAGCAGTTGTGACATAGGAATATACAGTGATGAACTAACAGGCATAATCAGTATACCCATTGACCATGTTGACTGGTGATGTCCATACAAATACCTACAACAGGATAGTCCTGCGCCATGACTGTGGAATATATGTAATTTTATGAAAACAAAACCAATCTAGATTTATAGAATAACAAGTCTGGCCAGCTCTCTATTATTTTTAAAACAGCATCAGAATTGTTAGGGGGGAATTTTAGAAGAGAGTAATGTAATGTATAAAAAAAAACATTTCCTTGACTATATGCTGGTCTAACAACAGAACAATGTTTAATTATATGTTTCTGTATTTCAGACTGCTTGTTTCAAGGAGGAAAGGGATGTGTTGGTGTATGGAGATCGGAGATGGATAACAAACCTACACTACGCCTTCCAGGATGAGCATTATCTGGTAAGATGGGTGACCATCGTAGTTTGTGAGGGAGAGCGTACACTGATGATTAAATCTATTTATTTGATGATAATTTTTTTTGAAAATTATTTTGGGAGATATTAAAGCGTACGGTTTCAACGCAGCCATGATCCAGTCAAGTGAGAAGGTGCAAGGACTAGTAGCTTTCGGTTGGGTCATGGATAACCCTGTCCTAGTGTCATTGAAAATGCCAAGGTGAATCCTGGGACCGTGAGTTTTGATCACAGAGTCGCCCTGATGATGTTTCTTGGATTGTCACCACCATATATATATGTGCGAAAGGTCGCGAGGTGGTGCCAGGGTCGAGCCAAGAAATGTTGCCTAGATGTGGCAAGAGTAGAAACTAATCTTTCATATAGGCTAGTGGACATGCTTGACCGGGGAAGATGTCCCACATTAAGCTGACTTATTGTTACGTAACAGAATTATTATTCAAAGGGTCATTAAAGCCAACTCACTAACTCATTCATTTTTGGCAGCCTGAACATATAATAGAAGGCAAAGTAGTTGTCCAGTAATTCATAGATCTGTCTACACCGTTATAAGGGAATTGGTTGCTTCAACTTCCACAAACTAATGATAATACCCAGCCATGGTTTAGTTCCTCCTATTGATGCTCTCGGGATTCCAGGTCAGAATTGGTTGTTCCAAGAGTTGACAATAATGTGGCAGCCATAGAAATTGGCACAAATCCTATATTCCTTCCCAAACTGCCCAGTAGTTAAGGTTTCATAAGAACTGGTATAAATTTGCCATTTTTAAGGTTTTTACTGTATGGTGTTTTTTTTTATATTATAAAGACTAGTGGACTAAGAATGTTAGTCTCTATCACTGATATGGTGATTACAGTGAATGTCCAACCTAATTGTGTGTCATTTAACTCTTACCACAGGGCAGTCAGGTAGCCTAGTGGTTAAAGCGTTCGCTTGTCACGCCGAAGACCCGGGTTCGATTCCCGACATGGGTACAATGTGTGAAGCCCATTTCTGGTGTCCCCTGCCCTGATATTGCTGGAATTTTGCTAAAAGCAGCGTAAAATCAAACTCGCTCACTCACTAACTCTTAACTTTCAGATTATTGCTCACTGGCCTAGCCCAGACCATTATTCACAGACCCCCATGATATGTCTGAAATGTTGCTGACAGCTGCATAAAACAGCATTCACTTGCTATGAAGACTTGCTCCACTGTCTCACTACCTGCTTCTCTCTTGCAGTATCTTGTTATGGATTACTACTGTGGTGGAGATCTGCTCACGTTGCTCAGCAAGTTCGAGGACCGCCTGCCAGAAGACATGTCCAAGTTCTACATTGCTGAGATGGTCCTTGCTATAGACTCTCTTCACAAACTTCGTTATGTACATAGAGACATCAAACCCGACAATGTGCTTCTTGATAGAAGTGGTCATATAGTGCTAGCTGATTTTGGGTCATGTCTCAAACTGATGGCTGACGGAACGGTGCAGTCCTCAGTAGCTGTGGGAACACCGGATTACATCTCACCTGAAATCCTAAGAGTAAGTCACATATGTTTTTCTTTGTATCAAGTGGGGTCCTAGGGCATTTAAAGCAGGTACGCCACAATCTTTACCTTTATCATTAGCGTTATGACAAGGACCCTTTGACTATTCTGATTTATTATGAACATTGCTGTTTACAGTCAAGTCCCATTAATCCGACATGGTTGGTTGCATATAATTATGCCAGAATAACGAGTATGTCGGATAAACAAAATTAACTAGTGTTCATGTTCATGATAAAACATCGGACAACTACCTGATAGATAATGATATGAGCATGTAATAAAAACATGACAAATGAAATATTCATATTGTTATATTACCTTGTTAGCGGAATGTGTTTTCTAATCATGCAACCTCTAAAGCTTAACACAAAACTACGGTTGCGGGCTATATGACTGATTTAAAATACTTACAGCTGCTTTCTCAGTGGTTAATTTCAACTTCCTGTTAGTCAGTTGATCAAAGTTTGCAAGGTCGTTCAGACGTGACCTGTAATGGGATATCCACAGCGGTAGCGAGAACTTGTATCTGATTTTGATGAGATTAAGGTAATCTAAGCATGTTATTAATCCTGTTTTATTTATTTGAAACATTAATTGTTTATAGTGAAGTAAGTTTATCACTGCAGCCGTTGTAAAATGCAGCTACCAGCCGACTCGTCTCGCATCAAAATACGGGCTGTCACGGGCAGATGACCACTGAGTACGCGGATCACTGTGTCGGATTGACAAGACTGATTAATGAGTGATTTCGGTATTTCGTTTCAATTTGGGTGTCGGTTTCAAGGGTCCAAATAGCACTAATCAGTTCCAATCAATAGTGTCAGATAAAGCCGATTGTCGGATTAACGAGTGTCGGATTAACTAGACTTGACTGTACTCTCTATATGAAGTTAACTTCTGCATTGGATAGACCATTATTCACCAATATTTTGATCACATGTGAAACAGGTATTCGACAAATTGTTGAAATAAAACTTGCATTTGTTTTTACTTCCTGCTTAATGGCTTGTATCAGACAAGTTGGGTAATTTAAGCACTGATGGTAATTCAATCATGATCACCAAGGATGCCAAAGGTATATCATCTTCAATTCGCCCAAACATTGTGGAGGTGAAGGTATAGAGTAATGATGTGGTATTATCAATCTTTTGAAAAAAATATCCCCATGGGAATTTCAAGAGTAAGGTCCAAGTACCCTTTGCATGTTCTAAAAGCCGACTGAAATGTGTATTCGGTGGGTTACAGAGTGAAAAATGGCTCATAGGGGTCATAGTACCCATCCTGTGTGGATCGTTGCTTAGTCTCTCAAACACTGGTTTGCCTGGTCCAGAGTTGATTAGTTTCATTGCTGGATTTATGCTGACTTGAAAACAACATACTTTCTTTCACTCAGTTTGGAAATGATGAAATTATCTGTATGGTATGTGTGTTTGTTTCCAGGCTATGGAGGACGGTCATGGTAAATACGGCCCCGAGTGTGACTGGTGGTCTCTCGGTGTGTGTATGTACGAGATGTTGTATGGCGAGACACCTTTCTATGCTGAATCCCTGGTGGAAACATACGGCAAGATTATGAACCATCAAGTAAGTATTTCAGATTAACGATAGTAATATGGAAGAATTGTGTGTTCTTGAACTTCTTTTGAGTAGTATATTTGCTTGTGAAGGCGATGGTAGGGCTTGATTTAAGGAACTTGATTTAACTTGCACCAGGTGCCCAAGCAAGGGTCTCTCAGACACTAATTTGAATGTATTCTTACATGCTCTTTGTGTATATAGACATAAATATTAGGTTGTACTTATCAGTAATAGGTTGCACTGGTGCGTGTTATGTATAGATAGATCGATCCCTGGATAGAAGTTTAGCAGTCCACATATTTAATGCCGAAGTATATATTTACTCTTTTTTATTGCTTTTAATCGTAACAATAACATTTATTCATGCTTCTCTGTCACATTTGTTAAATCAAAATTAGAGAGACCAGAGATGCAAGTCCTATCTGTGCGAAGGCTTTATGGTGTAATCATTTCTGTTCCCATCAGACAAGGTTTGAGTTCCCGACAGATGTAGACGATGTGTCTCAAGAAGCCAAGGATCTCATCAGGCAGCTCATCTGTGGTGCTGACAAGAGATTCGGCAAAGGAGGACTTGATGACTTCAGAAATCATAACTGGTTCAGTGGCATTGACTGGAACAACATTAGAGACAGTAAGTAGCATGACCATTTGTTGACATCCAATGTGTAAATAACAATGCTTACATTAATTAAGATTTACCTTTTAGTAGCGCTCCAGAGCTTTTGAAATTGTCATTGATAATTAGTCGAGAAACTATTTTTTTTCCGTCAGAGACTAGAAAATATTCCAACAGTTATTCATGTTATATACTCAACATTTGATGAGGATACTGAGATACTTTATTCTGACAACAATACCTTATTAAGCTGTATATTTATTAGAGCTGATTCACTCTCATACTTGGTGAATCAAACCGTATCCCTTCATGAATTGAATTGGTTATTCGTGGTCACTAGAATCGAATATTTACACACAAAATTTAAAAGAGTGTTTTTTACTTGAAGTTGTCCGTTATTTATCAAAGCGAGATATTTAAATGGAATATATACAAGCCATGCAGTAGTCTGGTGTGTCGGTCATCTACAACACCTGGTTAAACGGCTGATTGTCCATAACGTACATCAATTATTTGGTCCGCAAAGGTAGCGTTGTAGGGAGCAATCATTGTATCTTTCATTGAATATAATAAATAATACATCAACTGCTGACTTGTTGTATTCGTGAATAAATATTGGTATTCGATACCCTATATTCGGGATTCATTTCGTATTGGCCTCATAGTGTATTCGTTACAGCCCTAGTAGCTTCACATGCTTCAGGTTTATGGCAAAGTTTGAATATTATGACAACATATCTGAGCAATCAGTCCCATTCAGACCATGCCTAGATGCTCCCTATCAAATGCTTAGTTGAGTAGTATGTATTCTGCTTCTATTATCACTCTGTAAGAACCCTTCTCATTTGTATGGATATTAAGGTCCAATGTCTGTTCACAGTGGAGGCCCCTTACAAGCCTGAAGTCTCGAGTCCTACTGACACTTCCAACTTTGATGTAGACGACACAGATTTTCGACATACAGTAAGTTCAGTTTACACATTTCTGTAGACAATCTGTATGACAGGGATTTAATGTGTTATTCCACTGTAAGTTGATCATGTATCAGCTGGCTCATCGGCTCACCCAGTTCATAGGATAGCAAGGCCTTTATGATTTTTGATGGCCCCAGTCCACAGGACCACTCACAGAGTCCATCCCTTGAAGTTTGAATGTGGATGACTAATACCATAGAAGGCACATTACACATTGGATGGATTAAGTAGCTTCATGTATCACTGAACACAGGACATTTGTTTGTTTTAATGTGGTCCAGTTAATGGCAATCGTGTGTTAGTTGCCAGGTGCAAGGTATATCTGTCTAGTTCCTTTATTCGACCCCTATGAGTATGTCATGCCTACAATTGTAAGAGCTGGCCAGTAAGGTTCAGGGCCCACTTGCACAAAGCGATCTTAGCGCTACGACGATTGTAACTGCCGTTCTTTAACATAGACTTAAGATCGCTTTGTGCAAGTGGGCCCAGGGCCCTGTTCCATGAAGGGATCTTAGTGCTGTTACTGTCTTAATACTATATAAGATTATGGAAGTCATCTTAAAGCTGAGATCGCTTTGTAGAACGGCACCCTGGTGGATATGTGTATTGGGATTGTGTATATGGTAATTGTATGTCATAGTGCACCATAAATGTGAATCAATACTCCTTCTTTGAGTCACTAGTTTGCAAAGCCCAACCTGATTATTACAGGGTTCTGTGATACAGCTAGAATATTGCAGACTCGGGCATTGAACCATATTTGCTCTCTCTCATTCGCTGAAGAGCATCGATAAACATGAAGATTCACTGAAGAACACAGTAAATGTCATGTGTTAGATGAGATTCCGACTGTTAAACATAAGCTGAGAGAAGATCATGCTAGTACATGGAACCCCCCTTTGTTTGCAGGACACAGTCCCACCAGCCACATACACAGCATTTAAAGGACACCACCTGCCTTTTATTGGTTTCTCATTTACACGCAATTCGTAAGTACCGATCTTCATCATGTTGCTTTTACCTACATGTTTCTGTATATAATCCTCCTTGCAATAATTGTTTATCTTAACAGTTGTTATGATAATGGTTGACTTAAATTTTCTCGAAGATGTGATAATGTCCCATTTAGTTTATTACATCAGCTAAGAGTTGAAAGTATGAAGGTTAAAAGAATCTAAAAACTGCCAGAATGATTTATTAATTATGTGTTATTTTTGCAGTAAACTGTCTGATGTGGCCTGTCTGTTTGATCCTGAGGGGAAGAATGGAGACACTGTGGACGGATCTTTAGTGGAAACCTATGAGAGAAAGATCAGGAACCTAGAAAAAGAAAACAAAGACTTAATGATGAAAATTCATGGTAGGTCATTTGCACACATTAGAAACCACCTGGTATAGTAATTTGTCATCTTTGACTTTATTTCTTCTTCTTATAATGGAGGGTTTTGGGGGTAGCTTAGTGGTTAACGTGTTGGCTCACCATGCCTTAGGCTTGAGTTTGATGCCCCATGTCGATACAATAAGTGACCACAATGTTCTGTGCCACCGACCATGATATGGCTGGAGATTGATGCAAGAAGAATCCTAAAACTCAACTCACTTGTATAATGAATTTGTTTGTCCTACAGCTATTTTAGAATTTATTTATTTAAACTTTTGTCCGACCTATAACTTGAAAACTACCGCATGGATTCTTTTCAAATTTAGGGAACAGTTTTCACAATAATAGAAGAGTTTTATTTTGATATGTGGATGTGGTATGTGAGAAAAAAGAATGTTTACATGTTTTGAAGTTATAATATTTTTTTACTTCAACATTTATGTGACCTATAACTTGAAAACTACTTCATGGATTCTTTTCCAATTAGTGGTACAGTTACTATACCAATAGGAGAGGTGCAGTGCAAAGTTTGATTTCGATAGATGGATTTTCTAAGAAAATATTTCTTTTTTTTCATGTTTTGAACTTCGAAATATTTTTATACCACCGAACTAAAAGGGTAAAGCTTGCTGATGATGCTCCAGTGCATCTCCAGTGCATCTTTGAATGCATTACTATGTTATATTATTGTGCTTTTTAAGAGAAACTGGCTCAAACGTTACGGCGCCAAGATATCTTCAATATCAAAATTGTTCTTCAGCTGATGTTGGAGTCGAGTTATTAGTGGGGGTGTTAGTGAGCCCTGCTCACTGTTTGAATTGTTTCAATAGCAATCAATGGTACTGATTATGTTTAGTTTTCCTGAATCTATTTACAGGGCTTTGTATATCACAGCACTAATATAGCATTCCACCACACATTGAAACTGTTTTCTACACACAGAAACAACTGCAACAATAAATGAGTTACGGACAACACAAGACATCAATGGTGTAGCAGCAGCAGCAGCTTCAGGGTCTGACGATGAAGTGCGGCAGCTGAAGGAAGAGGTGGCGGTTTTACACAGGGTTGTAGCAGGTGTGTTACCTTCGTTCAGTACTTTTTTAACCTGTGGCGATTCCGGATAAGAATAGGTCCCCAACAACCTATGCTGGTTGTGTGAGTTGACCAAATGGATTGGTGGTTCGGCTGAGTGACTTGGTTGATGGCGAGTCAGCGTACCCTGACGGCATGGATTGTTACATCCAATATCAATCACTGGATTGTCTGATCCAGTATCATTTACAGACTGCTGTCATAGAGTTGAATATTGCTGAATGTTGCGTTAAACAACAAACAAAGAAGTCACACATTCTATTTACCCAGTCCTAGAATCAACATGATTGTGTATGTGCAATTGAAATATGTCGGTTTAATAAGGAATCACTTTTTTCAGAATCCCAAGGCGAGGTCAGCCTTTTGGAACAAGATCTGAAGAAAATGTTTGATTCAAAGCAAGAACTTGATCGGAAATTAAAATTACTGGATGAAGAAAAAGCTGCATTTGAGAAGGTTTGTACATGAACAATTGCAGCACACTATAACCATGCCTCCAAAGTAGTAATTCATGTAGTGTATATCACATTGTTAGTGAAGTCAGTATCTCTCCATGTAGGTGGGAGACATTAGGAAAATGATCGCTGCGTATGATTGATTGTTTCATCCTTGTTATGTCAGGAATTGCAAGACTGGCGAGACAAGTACAAGACCCAAGGGAGAGAACTCAAGGATGCCTTGTCAAAACAGAAACTAGCCATGGAACAGTACACCAGTACCAACGATTCGTAAGTGATTTTTCAATGATTTACTGTTACGGGCAGCAGTTCAAAATTATACCTGTTATCAGAGCTTTTGAAAGGGTGAACATTATAACTGATTCTGCTTTCGGCTGCTTCAAGGGATCTGAATTGTGTCAGAGTAGACACAGGACATCTTTTCCTTTGTCAGATGTAGGAAGTAGCCTGTTTAGGCTTTATAAAGTTGAAAGAACCTGTGTTGATAAAAACGATTTATTGTTAAAGATGATTACAGTCCTGAAATTAAGGTTACATTGTGAGAAGCTAATTATGTTTGTCTGAAAACTCAACAAAGTATTGAAAATGGTATCATTAATTTTTATTTGAATAATAAACTCGATAATAATATTGAATGGGGTTGCCAGGGATCAATTCATTTAAGGAGAGATTACCTGGACCAGGGGCTAATGTCCACTTTTCATTAGTTTCATGATTTCCACATCACACTGGTCCCTGAGGAACAAATGATGGTTCTGTCATCTTTTTTGTCATGAAGGGAGTAACCAAAACATTCACATAGAGACATGAATTGTCTTAATGAGTTTGTATTATGTATATAGCTTTGAAATAAGTACTATCTGGATAAACATTTATAGACTGCATGGACCAGTAACTATTACATGACAAAGGCCTGAGGCTGTTGTTATTGCATGCCCAAGGTTGTTTTAAAAAAAAACTTTCACGTATGAATGTTGTTGCAGATTGTTGAAGGCACAGTCGAAGGTGAAGGAGTTGACGCGGGAGGCACGAAACAAGGAGGAGGAAACAGAAGATTACAAGTCCAAGCTGGATGGTATCCGGCTGGAGAAAAGGAGGCTGGAGAAACTCATCAGTGAGGTATGGATGTGTTTTTCTTTGTTGTTTAACTCTGCATTCATCAATATCCAGCTGTATGATGGTGCCCTGTAAATGGTAAATGATTGAATCTGGACTAGAGAAACCAGTGGTTGTGTGCAATGTCCAGTGCTGAGACTGAGTTGATCATGATACAAGCACAGGTTGATGGGAACCTTTTCTGACCCTCGAATCCCATGGGTTATGTGGACATCTATTTTGGACGCATCTCAACAATGAAACTATTTCCAACACAGGACATTTTTAAAGGATCTCCATAGATCTTGCATCTCTGTGAACAACTTCTAAATTACAATAAAAAGACAAAGAAATCTGTGAATCATATTCCATGAATATTTGTGACATTATTTTTCATGATATGTTCAGTTATCAAGTTACATGGAATTGTTGGTTTTGTGGGCTGCAAACAGCTTCTTAAACCTTAAAGCTTTTATTTATTTGCTGTCCTATTTAGGCTCAGAACCAGATCGATGAGGCTAAGTCTGAAGCTGGCAAGGAAAAACGGTTGAAAGAAAGAGCAGAGCAGTACGTTTCAGATTTGGAACAAGAGCTGGAAAAAATCAAGCGCAGACAGATGGGTCGGTCCAGCAGCTCCACAAACCTAGAACTAACACAGGAGATCACAAGGTAACTCTCTCAGAGATAACACTGAAGGGTCTGACATGATGCCAACCATTCTTACTTCAGACTGATGTACTCCGATATCTTATGACAAGTCAATCCTCCGAATCACCTCTCAAATCTATTTTTTGGTTTGACTCGAGACATTGTCTTGGATCTATTGTCCAGGTAATTCACACTTAGATATTTATCATGTGTTGTACCATTGAATGAGCCAATGTCTGGCCAACACACCAAGGCCAGCAGCATCTCCCATTTTCTTTCCTATTATTAAACGGGGACACGGGTGGCCCAGTCTAAGGCGACGCAATTCTCTGTTATGTTTCTAGGTTTTGTCCGCACCATACCTGTGCTCATGGGTTTCACCGAAGTGGTAAACATCTGAAACCTGCATCACTTCGGGCTTTCCCCCCACATTAAGCTGACTAGTCGTGATATAACTGGAATACTGTAAAAAACGGTGTTAAACACAACTCACTCACTCACTCATTTTGTTTAAGGCGTTAGTGAAATAAGCATTGAATATTCTTTTGTCTTTTATAATTGTGGTATCATATTGTTTCAGGTTGAAAGCTGAAGTAGAAAGAAAGGATGTTGAACGGGAAGAAGAACTGGCAAGAGCTTCCTCTAAATATTCTACAGAACTAAGTGACATAAAGTACCATTTGAAGGAATCTGAAGCTAAGCGGAGTGAGCTCCAGCATGATATGACTAGCCTGAAGTCCAAGGTGTCACAGCAACTAGTGGACGACTTGAAGGAACAGCTCCATAAGTCCAAGCAGCGGGCCGAGATGCATGAACAGAGGAGTAAGGCCTTCAGCAATGAGGTGGACAGACTGAAGGATGAGGTGCACTCGGTAAGACTTGTTGTTTGGTATGTCTCATTAGGTGAACATTCTCTGTGCTGTGTTTTCATTTGAAGGGACCGCCTCTGTGGTCTAGTGGTAGAGCATCCACCCGGAGAGCGGAAGGTCCAGGGTTCGATCCCCTATCTGGCGCTCAGCATTAAAGGGCTAAAACAAGGACTGGTCGGCTCTGAGTCAGTATACTGTGTCTGAGTGGGGTACTCATGTTAAACTGCGGCATGGTATCTCAGTGTGCTAGCACTATAAATCGGCATCAGTCCAGACACACACAGACGTGCATGCACATCGCTATATAAGTGCAATAATCTTGGATCCGTCATTAAACCCAATTTCACCTCACCTCATTTGAAGGCATGAGATTCTTGAACTTGATGGTCTATGCTACTGTACAATGGGATTTAAACATGAATATTAGGAGGGTACAACACTATAATCTGACTGTAATTTCATTCATTATTTCATTACATTGTGTAGTCCGCTCTCATATTCTTTCAGTTCTGTGGAAACTCTTTCCCAGTCTTGAAAACTTTACAGCTAACCTCAAACCCTACCTGTTTTCAAGTTGCAAATTTTTCTCTCTCCTCTTCTGTATTTTATCATACCAATTTCAAGGTATAATTTTGCATGAAATATTTTCATTATTCTTCGTTGTAGCTCTTCGAGCTGCCATTATCATCTGGATTAAGCACAATATAAATGTAGATTATTTTTGTTATAACAAGAGATTATTTACAGAAGCAAAGGACAATGTTATTTATGGAGTTTGTGATTCTTTCTATCTGTCCCACACGAATGATCAACACATTCCCTTGCTTTCAGTATCAAAATCGTATTGACAATCACATCCGGGAACGTTCTCAGCTGGAGGAAGAGATTCGGGACATCTATGACAAGCGGGAGTCCGTTGCGCAGTGGGAGGCACAGATCTCGGAGATCATCAAGTGGTAAGTGGCCTAGGGGTCAGCATAGGTCCATTAGCACTTGGTTTGATCGACCCGTGAAATACCGGGGTAGAATAGGTCTTCAGCAACCCATGCTTGCCGTAAAAGGCGACTATGCTTGTCGTAAAAGGCGACTAACAAGATCGAGTGGTCAGGCTCGCTGACTTGGTTGATGCATGTCATAGATCCCAATTTTGTGGATCGATGCTCATGATATTAATCACTGGATTGTCTGGTCCAGACTCGATTATTTACAGACTGCTGTCATATAGCTGGAATATTGCTGAGTGCGGCGTTAAACAACAAACCAACCAACCTGGTGTGATCAGATGGTCAGGCTTTTTGACTTGGTTGAATGTGTCATTGTTCCCTGATGTTGCTCATTATATTATCCACTGTTTTTTGTACCTATGCTTGATTGTTTACATGCTGCTATGAGACAGCTGGAATATTGCTGATTGCAGTATAAAATAACAAACGAAGTAACAACTATTGCTTGTGATGAGGTAGAGGGGAGTACAGTCTGCAATGCAGTAGCTCATGCTCTGAATTCAGAAGGCGTTTGAGTTATACTTTTTCTAGGTGCTGCTGCATGGTTTGTTTAGTTTAAATCAGATTACGAACATCTAATAAAACATTTATGAAAACACCAGATAATTTGTATTTTAAAGATTTTGATAAGAGTACCCTTTTTGTGAACAAAATAAATAACAGGATATCAGTGTGTAAGAATTGTAGACTGATGTTTATATTGATTGGAAGATTGAAACCTAATTTTGGAATTTCACTTTGTTTTGTAAAGGGTGAGTGATGAGAAAGATGCTCGTGGCTACCTCCAAGCATTGGCCACTAAGATGACAGAAGAACTGGAGAACTTGAAGGTGATGGGCGTGTCCGGTGATGACCCGGTGAGTTGTCTTCCTCACTTGTACTCTATGTAGTGGAGCCGTTTTGTGAATTTTTAGGTTCAGTTTTGAACTTTGTGATTAAAGCATGAAACGTGGAACAACTGTAGGTCATGACATTCCAGATATTTACAGATATGGGGCAACCCAAACAGATTTGGTGTCTTGGTTAATAGCATGTCATCATATCCCAAGTTTAGGGATGGATGCTCATGATGTCAATCACTGTATTGTCTGGTCCAGACTTGATCATTTACAGGCTGGAATATTTTGCTGTCCCATTGCTGGAAGATTTCTGAGTGCTGTATTAGGCAACAGACACAGTCCAGTGTTTGTAATTAGGCATGAAAGTCCAGGGTTACTTGTCATATCCATAATGTTGAAAGTAAGAGATTAAATGGGCCTGCAGAGCAAATCTGTGGGATCCCAAGACCCCTTAATTTTGAGCACTGCACTTGGCAAGTTCACAATTTGCTGTGTTTTTCAGTCCCGAGGCCAGCGATGGAGGAACCGAAGGTCACAACGACTGGACAAGATGGAGCTTCTCAACCTCCAGTCCAGCCTCCAGAGTGAGATCCAGGCCAAGACAATGATCAGTGAACAACTGACTCGCATCAAGGAGGAGAATGTGTCCAATGAGAAGTAGGCTTTGTTCCTTCCTGTTCCTTTAACATATCTACAGGTTCAATATCAGTGATTACAGTTTAAATGATAGTGTTTAGGAAACAGATGAAATTTACATTGAGGAGAGCAGTATTCCTACCCAGGGAAACTTCATTAACACAGAACTGTTGAAGAATTCATCCTGATTAATGATTCATGGGTAGGGAGTAATGTCCTGGTGATTTTTAGATGTTTTTTTGGTGTTTTTTTAAGTAATCATCCCAATAAACGAGACTAACAAGGTTCAACTGTGTCAAAATTTAAAACAGCATGTGTACATCAATACTAGTTTTTTTTAAAATCAGTGAATCATCCCTTTTGGAACCAGAAAAAGTTTTTTCTGCATGGCATCTGAATATTATTTTTTGTATGTTATGCACATAGGCTCATTGTTTTCATGATGTGACATTCAAAAGGTAGTCTAATGTTACACATTTGTACGTTTCCAGCAAGATCCACGAGAAGGACAGTGTGATTGCAGAGCTGAAGCGGGAGAATGAAGAGCTCAGGGAGCAAGTACAGAGGCACCAGGAGTACCAACCAAAAGCATGTGAGTGCAGTGTACAGAGGCCACATAGGTGCCCCTTACAAAGGTGTAGTCATAGATAACTAGAGGAGGGATTCTGGGTTAGAATAGGCCCCCCAGTTACCTATGCTGGTGTACTCGGTGGCCACATAGATGCCCCTTACAAAGGTGTTGTCATAGATAACTAGAGGAGGGATTCTGGGTTAGAATAGGCCCCCAGTAACCTATGCTGGTGTACTCGGTGGCCACATAGATGCCCCTTACAAAGGTGTTGTCATAGATAACTAGAGGAGGGATTCTGGGTTAGAATAGGCCCCCCAGTTACCTATGCTGGTGTACTCGGTGGCCACATAGATGCCCCTTACAAAGGTGTTGTCATAGATAACTAGAGGAGGGATTCTGGGTTAGAATAGGCCCCCAGTAACCTATGCTGGTGTACTCAGTGACTTGGTGGATTGGGTGGTCTGGGTAGGTTGGTTGTGTTTCATCGTATCATGACAGGGTGGGTCATTGTTCATAATTTCAACCGTTAGTTTGTCTTGTCCAGACCATTATTTACAGGTCTAAGTCATATGGCCAATCTCATTAAAATCAGTTCTAAGTCCTACTACCGCTAAACAAAGATCTGAAGACATTCCATTACGGGTCATGCCAGAACGACCTTTCGCGAACTTTGACAGACCACTAAAACGACTAACAAGAAGTTGACATCAGCCAGTTGGAAAGCACTTCGAACTTTATGACACTCATTTCAACCTGGTGACTTCCATTTCAGACAACACTTGAAAAATAGTTGACACACTTCTTGATTAAAATTTTGAAAACTGAACAAATGAACATTTTGGAATGTCTAATATATGGTTGCGATTGTATGGCAGTGCTTCCCATGTACTGTGCCTCCTCTGTTGAAATGTTTATCCCACTGAAGTGAGAGATAGAAGATAATTTTGACGGAATCGGTTGTACGGGCCGTAACCGTCATTCGGAATACTCTGTGTTAACGTTTTCGAGGTTGCATGATTAGAAAACACATTCCAACTGTCACTTTCATGATCTGGGGAGCGATGCTTTGTTTGGTCAGATGAAAGGTCATTCTGACGTCACCGAAATGGGACGTTCTCAGATCTTTATTTTGCTATAGAGAGAACTAAGATCTGATTTTAATGAGATAGTCATGTGGCTAGAATATTGCTAAGTGCTGCATTAACTCTTTCAACACTGGATCGCCATAGCCACCTAAAAATAGTATATAATTTAATATATACTAACTGTCATATCATTCATTTATTAAATTAATTTGGGGGGGCACACATGCTTTGACAATGGGGCCCTATAAAAAAAGAGGAGCAAAATAAAGTCGTTTCAAGCAAATCTTAAAATAAATTAATTAAGGTAATATAGTCAACCAAAATATCTTTAAAAGTTGTCGAACTTACATCTAAGTTATGATTTCCATCGTGTAATGTGAGTCATCACGGCTTTTGTTGCTTGGACACAGTGTTTAGTGGCAAATACCTATACGTCCATGAAGTTTGATATTTTAGATAAAGGTCGAGATTTCATGCTTACAAAGTTCAGAATAATACTATTTAACCAAAATCTTTCATCTAACTCAAAGAATTAGCATACACAAGGACTGTATCCTATGCTGTAATTTGATTGTCTGTCTTTGGCCATGTTCTTGAATTTGACCAATCACTTATCCGTCAATTTCTATTCGATAAAAATGCATGTTACAACTATGAATTTACCCCTGGCGAGGTTACTGTAATATTATGGATGTTCAGAGCTTTCGAACGATACCAAATGGTTTATTACATGCAGTAGCCAAGATGTCTTACAAGCGATATTTTCCCTTGTTAAATGTTGGCTTCATCTATCACCCCAGTCACTGGGAACTTGATGTCATAGCAGCAAATGCTTCTGGTAGACTGGTGTTGAAAGAGTTAAAATAAGAAACGGACAGAGCCTGATGGCAATTGAAGGACTTTAGTAGTTGAGACCATCTCAAGACTACAGAAAACAGATAGCTTGACAGGCTCACACTGTCACCCACTTGTTGGCCAGCTCATAATGGGCAGGCCACCTGATAAAGGGTTTGTGGTATGAGTGATGGCAGGATGTTTTGTGTTATTAGTGATGGCAGGATGTTTTGTGTTATTAGTGATGGCAGGATGTTTTGTGTTATTAGTGATGGCAGGATGTTTTGTGTTAGTGATGGCGGACTGTTTTGTGTTATTGGTGATAACAGTTGTTTGTCATAACATGATTTAAAGACCAGGTTGTTCAAATCAACCCAGGACAACATTGTATAATTGACAGGTGTAAATCCTTATCTATTCTTAACCTGTGATAAACTCAGTCTTCCTTCAAGCATACCAAGGTGACATTGTCTTTTTACCTTCTAACACTTTGCTAAATTGTCACAGTATGTATGAAAAGAAACTGCCTTTTTCTGAAGTAATAATGTTTCTTTGGTATTTCTTTTCAGGGGATGACAGTAGAGAACCTGGATTATTTAAGTATTTCAACGACAGATTCACCTTTAACATGGATGTAAGTACTCAACTTCAGTGATGTCAAACAGGATAATACGTTTTTATTATTTGGTTGTTGACAATACACAATAACATGATCAAATTTTGCAAATCAATGGAAATCCTGCTAATTGCAAACGTGTCTGTTACACGAGTCAGTAGTTTCTAATGGTTGCCATTTTGTTCTGATACAAATTACAGAAGTTGTTTATTATAAGACATCATTGCATCATTGTGTTTTTAACAGGAACCTGTTTTGGGCATAGATAATTAACCTGATCACTTTTGTTGTTTGCAGCAGATTTCAATAGACAGTGAACAAGGTGACGACAGCGAGGACACAGCATCACGGACAGACTCGCGGACAGATTCCCGGTCGGACCTGCAGGCAGGAGACACCCCGGACTCATCCCTCACCCGTGATGCTGTGCCGTTCTCACAACCATATGAGCCAGTGTTTCAGAAGCCCTACTCCAACAACACCAGCCCCGCCCAGGGCAAGCCCCTTCCACACCCTAAAGCTCACAAGTTTATTGTCAAGTCTTTCAGTACCCCTTACAAGTGCAATCATTGCACCTCCTTGTTGGTTGGCCTGCAGCGCCAGGGCATTACATGCGAGGGTAAGTTTTGCATCTAAACGGGGAAAAAATAAATAAATACCGTATTCGACCCATTAAGCGCCCAGGGCGCTTAAAAAAAGACAGAAAGGGTGGGCGCTTATTGGGGACAATTCAGGTCAAATTGGCGTAAATTCATCAGTAGTAAGCCTTACCGTATTTTCTTGAGAATAGTGCGCACTTTTTTTAAAAAAAAACACAGGAGCCTTGACGGTGACGGGTCAGACTGGTTCCATGTAAAAAATAATACCCGGCAATAGCGATCAGCTGCTTCGCTTAGGGTTATTATTATTTTAAATATGTTTAGTAAAAGCTGCATCTAAATTAACAAGATATTGGAATATATTATTCCTGATAAAAAAATAGTTTCAAATACAACTTTTGCCGATCCTTGCATTTAAAATCCTTAAAGTAATATCATTCGGTGTGTCTTGACCGACTCACCGGTAGATTCCAAGAAAACGTGTGTCCGGCGTAGTTTACGAGAAAATGCACAAGGTAATCTTAATCCCTGGATATAAAACCATGCCTAGCTGAACAAAAATACAATTTAAACGGTAAATCAACATGTCTGGTGATTTTTTTATCTCAAATTTCGAGGAGGGGGGGGGGGGGGGGGGGGCTTAATGGGTCGAATACGGTATTAATAATAGTCTTGTAGACTTACGAACTGCACTGATTAAAAATAACATTAATAAAACATTATTTGAATTGACAGAAAGTAAAAGAAGAATTATTCTATGTCACTTCTTAATATCCTATCAGGGTAACAGCAATATCTAAAATAAAATCTTTTACTCCAATACGATAACTGAATGAGGATTCCGGGGACATTTTCACAGGAAGTTGCATCAGGTGAACTTTCTGTTCTGTATCTCGAAAAACAATCTTAACAACTACCTTCCCTAAACAACTAATTGTACAATATGAGGGCCATGCCATTATGTTGTTGTTGACATTATATACACCTTGTCAACAATGAGCTCTGGAATCTACAACTGAAAGGGAGTACCATCGAAGGAATATTTGTGTTTGTCGTGCATTTTCATTTCCAAATTGTAGTGGAGTACCAATTCGTTTTAGCGCAGAGATAAGTTATATTGGAGTAAAAGATCTGATTTTAAAGAGATTGGTGAATCAGCTATTTCTTTTTTGATGTATTACGATCGTAGCCTGAGACTATGCCTTTGCTGATACCCTGTGTTTTTGTGTTCCAGTGTGTGGCTATTCATGCCATGTCCACTGTATGAAGAAAGCACCAGATGTGTGTCCTGTTCCCTCCGACCTCATGAGTAAGTCTTAAGGATAAGAATTCATAAACTTGGTGTGATGTCTACGTTTTTCATACATGTCGACGCAATTACACAAGAAAGTTCTGCATGATTAATGCATTATAGTTTAGATAATAAGCTGTCCTTTTCCTTCTACTCTAAAAAGGTTTCAAACTTATGTATTGGTCTATGTTAAAAAAATCTATTGAAACATTACCTTTGCAGCGAAACGCCCAGCGGGAGTGAATGTTGAGAGAGGTCTTGGCACAGCCTTTGAAGGTTTCGTAAGAGTAAGTAAATAGATCATTTCACTTTGTTATTTCAAATTAAAGGCAGTAAAGTGAAAGCTTTCTAAGGCAAAATTCCATCTGATGCTCATGCTTTGGCATTGGCATAATGAGCTCACTCTAATAGGAGAAATTAGACAGATATTCCTTATGATGACATTTATAATGAGGCTAGGATATATGCAATATGAATATACAGTAAACTACGTTTATGACGAACACGCTTATAATGAACTGACGAATATAACAAAAAAAGATATTTTGATCCTGTCCATTTGCTGTATATATGCTGTATTCTAATAATTAACTACACTTATAATGAACTAAAATTTGTGGTTCCTTTGAGTTTGTTATGAGCGTAGTTTACTGTATAAGTATACAAAGAATATACAAATACATTGTAAATTGATATTTTATCTAGTCTAGCCTAATTTGTTCTATGTTGAATTACATTATCTATAGCCAATATGATTGATTGCTACAGGTACCCCGTCTTGGTGGGATTAAGAAAGGGTGGCAACGCCAGTACATGGTGGTCTGTGATTTCAAGTTGTTCTTCTATGACATGCTATCTGACAAGAACATCCCCAACGAGGTGGTGCAGGAAGTGCTAGACATGAGGTAGGCATATTTCATAACACCCCCCTGTGGGCATTGTGTGTGTGGGGTGGGGTGGGGTGGGGTGGGGTGGGGTGGGGTGGGGTGGGGGGCGGAGAAGAAAGAGGATGGGGAAGGGAGGGCTGTGAGAGGGGACCAAATGGATTGAGTGGTCAGGCTCTGTGACTTGGTTGATTGTGTGTTGTCATACCCAGAGTGTAGATCATTGCCCATATCAGTCACTGGATTGTATGGTCAACACTCAATTATTTACAGGCTGCCGGTATGTAGCTGAAATATTGCTTAATGCCACACTAAACAAACAAACAAACAAACACAGGTGATTCATTGTTCTTTCATTTCCTTCATTGCCTTGCTCAGACACCTATTTACAGGTTGCCATAGTAAAGCTAAAATATTACTGGTTGTGGTATAAAATAACATTCACTCGCTGACTCACTCAGCATGTGGCATGCAGGGCTTTTTATAGACCTGCTCGGAGGCCGATATTCAGTCCCAAGTCTGCAGCAAATGTCAGTAAAAATAAGAACATTAAAAACATCCAGTTCTGAATAATATCACAATATTTTCCCAATTTGCCTTCCAGGGGCACTGAGTTCGGATTCCTAGATAAATCCCAGCAGTGATGCTGCCCACTGGTGTTAGAGATTGCCAAGGAAAAACTATTCCCTTGATCGTGACATCGGTTGTTTACATTCCTTGATTCAGACAAGATTTATTTTCCCTTGATGCTGATGATAATGATATTCTTTCTCTGATTCTGACAATAAGGATACCGTTTACTTGTTGTTTCCCATAGTGGTATAGTTCTCTTGATGCTTATAGTTATGATATTCTTTCTTTCATGCTGATGGTACATATTTCTTTCCAGAGATGAGAGGTTCTCAGCTTCTTCTGTCAATCCGAGTGATGTCATTCATGCCAACAAAAAAGATATACCACAAATATTTAGGGTGAGATTCAATATTTTCATATACTTATTATACACGAATAAATAAGTCTTGTGTACATTGATCAATCGGAAGGGGTGCTAATTGGGATTGTTCACTAGCCAATATATTAGCAAATATCGCCGGGGGCGCTTATTAGAGCGGGGCGCTTATTACGTCGAATACAGTAAACTAAAATCTGTGTAAATGTAAATATAAGGATTGTGTACTGAGGCTGAAGGATGGCAGTTTTAAAGCAGTGTTGACACTGATTGTGCTCTACAAACTTTGAATTGCATAACACAAAGTGTGCCTTATCTTGCGAATCAATCTGGCAAATTCTTGGAAATGATTTAGATGTCAAGCTTTTGGTGTTTCAGTATTGGGTTCAATTAAGAGAAAAATGGAAACTCCTCTTCTTGTGTAGATTATTATGGAGTAGCCCCAAGAGCTTGTTTGAAAGAGCAGGGGTGCTCACTACTCCTTGGCTACAGAGTGGAGGTATCAGTGATAACCTGTTCTACATCCACATGTTTTGTTTCTTCAGGTTACAACAACAGAGTTGAACTCCCCGTTTACAGAGCACATAGTGTTACTACTGGCAGAGGATGAACGTGAGAAGGAGAGGTGGCTCACTGTCATCACACAACTACATGGCATTCTCAAAAACAATGATAAACTGCCAAGAACAGCGGTGAGAAACAGCATTCATATGATACTACTCGACGAAAACTAGATACTGGGTTTATGGTATTGAATTACTAAAGTACATGACAACACCTGTTAAAATAAGCAATTTGCATTCAGAAAAACATTGGGCTAGTTTGTAAGAATTATGAAAGTCCAAGTAATCAGTATCGCATTTAAAATATATTCATGCATCATACTCATAAATTGCATTATTGGGCCAACAAGTGGTCACTGTCGCAGATGATTGGTTTGAATCCCAGATTTCCCCAATTATCATCATTTTTATGTCGGCACTATACTTATGGGTTCCACCAAATGGTAAAAATGTCTACTTTTCTCTTGTGTTTAGCTGTCTTGTAAATTCTCTGAATTCTAGTTTAAAACAGCATGGCTTATGCACACATTGATGTTTTTATGTTTTTATTTCAGGTTTATCAAGCACAAGAAGTATGTGATAATTCCTTGTCCCTTGTAAAAAACACACTGTCTTCAACAATCTTGGGTGAGTTGATCTGAAATCTTTACTTTAATCTTTAATTTGTGGGGCATGATAATTGAACTAGGCCTACAAACAGCATGCTGCAACATTGTCACTGACATTGAGATGGGCGCCCGCATTGACATTGAGATATTTGCTTTTGTTTCCGGGTGTTTCCTATTTGTTGCTTCTTATTTAAAGATTTTATGAAATATAAGTGAGTTCATGACCTCAAACAATATTACCCTTTTGTGGACAAAGATGTATCCATTTTGTGATCTTCCACTTTATTTCCCCCCAGATTCCTCCAGGATAGTCCTAGGAACAGAAGAGGGATTGTATATTTTAGATCTGAAAAGAGACCGTAAGTACAAATTTTGCTTTTACTTGAGATTTTTCTGTGTTTTCCACCTTAAGATATTACTACTGCCCTCAAACATCAAATAGAAAAATTCCAGCCAAGTGAAAAGTGCATCTGTTGTTGCAGAACTACCTGTCAACAACGCCTATTGAGAAGGCTGATTATGGATACTTCCAATACTACTCAAAAGAAGTTAAAGAACACCTCATTCTTTCATTGGGTGTTTTTTAACTTCTTTTGAGTAGTTTATGTAGCACCGGTGCCATGCGACACTGTAACTAAACTCTTACAAGATAGTATCAACATAGTCATGGTTTGAACGTACAGCTTGGTTCAACTGTGAATTGTCTTGTCTGTGTTGGAGGTAAGAATCCACATGTATGTTTTGATATCTTTCATACATGAGAGGGAGAATTTGATGAATGAAGTGTGTATTTCCCTAAATACATTCTATTTTGTACATCAGATTTGACACGAGTGGGCGATCGGGGTGACAAGAAAATTTTCCAATTGGAGATTGTACCTCAAGAACATTCTGTCATCTATATCGGTGGTAAGTATGCATCCAGGTTGTGCTGCCCTTATCCTGAAATGTATAACAAGTCTGACCAACTGTGAGTTGCCTCTCTCAGCCATATCAGGATCCGCGATAAGAAATTGCCAAGATTATGACTTTTCTCCCAGTTGTAGTAACATGCCAGGATACAAGTTCAAAGCAGTGTTTAAACTGCTCATTCACATTGTGGGTAAAATAAATAATGTTATTGAAAATTACTTTCAGCTAAAGATGCTCTTGTGTATCAGTTCTAGATGTGGGTACTAACCAATCCGACCGCCTCTGTGGTCTAGTGGTATAGTGTCTGCCCAGACAGCAGAAGGTCTGGTGTTCGATGCCCGGCCGATATATATACCAAAAGATGTTAAAAGGTTATACTTCTTGTTACCCTGTGTGGCGCTAGGCATTAAGGGGCTAAAACAAGGACTAGTTGGCCTGGAGTCAGTCTCCACAAACACACACACACGTCGCTATATAAATGCAATAATCTTGACGCAACATTAAACCCAATTTCACCTCACTAACCAATCCATGGGGCGTGTTCTTCTAAAAGGGGACATTCTCTCAAAGGAATACCTTGGGAAGTATATGTTTGAAGTGTGATTTTTTTTTCTCATTTCTGTGAGGACATTTGCAATAATTCCACGTACTTTGATGTTTTCAGGCCGACAGAAGCATATAAAGATCCTCCATGTGTCAGCTCTGGAGGGCAAAGACTGTGATTCTGTTAAAATTAACGAAACAAAGGGCTGCCAAACATTTTGTACAGGACTTATTCGGCAGGGTACAGTGACCTGCTTGTGTGTAGCTATTAAGCGGACTATTCAGGTGTACGAAGTGAACAAAACACGGGTGAGATACAGGAAACTGAAAGACATTCAAGTGCCAGGCCATGTGGAGTTTGTAGATATGATGAGTGAGAGACTGTGTGTGGGATACCCGTCAACATTTGCAATATACACTGTTCAAGGAGATGGAGCACCCATGAGTAAGTAGCTCAACTGTAGCATGTTTATATTGATAAAGACTGTCTTGGCTTATGGATTTCAAATGTAATGCAATATTTCTGTACAGTTTCTTGTACCTTTATCAATCATGTGACACTGTCTTCATGGACACTACAGCTCCTAGATGCTGCTTGATGATATTTACATGGTGTTTTCTTATCACACTGGGCTAAGGAAATGATACTTGCAGTATATATTGTAATACAAGGGTTTCAGCAGGCAGTGTATTCTAATACAAGAGCTGCAGTCTCTGTGTTGTTGAGTGTGTATTGCAATATGATATATTATCCAAGGGTTGTTGTATGATGCATATTGTACTAGGGTTGCAGTAGGATGTGTGGAACAACACAAGGGTTGTAACATGATGCATACTGTACTAGGGTTGCAGTAGGATGTGTGGAACAACACAAGGGTTGTAACATGATGCATACTGTACTAGGGTTGCAGTAGGATGTGTGGAACACAAGGGTTGTAATATGATGCATATTGTACTAGGGTTGCAGTAGGATGTGTGGAGCAACACAAGGGTTGTAATATGATGCATATTGTACTAGGGTTGCAGTAGGATGTGTGGAGCAACACAAGGGTTGTAATATGATGCATACTGTACTAGGGTTGCAGTAGGATGTGTGGAGCAACACAAGGGTTGTAATATGATGCATATTGTACTAGGGTTGCAGTAGGATGTGTGGAACACAAGGGTTGTAATATGATGCATATTGTACTAGGGTTGCAGTAGGATGTGTGGAACAACACAAGGGTTGTAATATGATGCATACTGTACTAGGGTTGCAGTAGAATGTGTGGAACACAAGGGTTGTAATATGATGCATATCATACTAGGGTTGCAGTAGGATGTGTGGAACAACACAAGGGTTGTAATATGATGCATATTGTACTAGGGTTGCAGTAGGATGTGTGGAGCAACACAAGGGTTGTAATATGATGCATACTGTACTAGGGTTGCAGTAGGATGTGTGGAACACAAGGGTTGTAACATGATGCATATTGTACTAGGGTTGCAATTGCATGTGTGGAACAACACAAGGGTTGTAATATGATGCATATTGTACTAGGGTTGCAGTAGGATGTGTGGAGCAACACAAGGGTTGTAATATGATGCATACTGTACTAGGGTTGCAGTAGGATGTGTGGAACACAAGGGTTGTAACATGATGCATATTGTACTAGGGTTGCAATTGCATGTGTGGAGCAACACAAGGGTTGTAATATGATGCGTATCGTACCAGGGTTGCAGTCAGTTGTGTATGTCAAGAACAATGGTCTCTGAGTATTGAATTGCAATACAGGGCTTGGTGTGAAGTTCATATTTTAATTTAGGGGTTGCTGTAAAAAGTTACATGTGTATTGCTAGACAAGGGTTGTAGTAAAGTATGTGTTTCAATGTAAGCATAACAATAGTGCAAATGAAAATAAAGGTTGGTAGGAATATATTGTTTTTAGGTATCTTTTGTTTGTGCTACATGAATTACTTTTCCCCTCCTACAGCACTAGTTAACACTGAAGACCACAGTTTGGAGTTTCTGGTGCGCAACCCAGTCAAGTCATTAATGGCCATTGAGCTCCCCTCAAAAGAATACCTTCTTGTCTTCAACAGTAAGTATAACTTGCTGAGATTCCTTTTTAGCAGTTGTCTTGCATCAACCTTGTGTCTCGTTCTGGAGTAGCAAGAATTATGGTGCATTGCTGAAGATCCATGTTTGTTTTGAAGCCAAAATGAACAGTAATCTCTGTGTTGTAATATTTATTTAATATACCTTTAAAATGGATGGGATGGTTCTAGATTACAGAATATGACAGTATGTTAGAACGTGTTAACTTGAACATGCCTGACTCAGGTGTTGTGTTTGTGTACAGTTCTGGGAGTGTACGTGGACAGCACAGGTGCCAGGAGTCGAGCTCAGGAGCTGTTGTGGCCTGCCCAGCCTGATGCCGTCAGTAAGTAGAACTCTGGATAATTCAGTTCATTGCTGAGGGAAACTAGGGATATACCTTGTTCCTGATTGCAATACACTTTATTCAGGGAATGGTAGATTTCTTTTTCTTCCCGTTTGTCCCAATAACCCTATGTTTCTGTGGCCAAGATTTCAGTTAACACTACTAGCACCTTCAGTATGATGGACATGCCAGCCATTATTTCTATTTCTCTCTCCAAATCAACCCAACAAATGTGTTAGGGGGGGTGGGGGGGAGGGCATTGGTGGCCCAGTCGTCTAAGGCGCCGCAATTCGCTGTGCAGAGTTGCGTCCCTTGGGCACGCCAGAAACCTATAATTGTGGGTTCGAATCCCGGTTTGCCCGATTATGTTTCTAGGTTTGTCAGCACCATACCCGTGCTTGTGGGTTTCACCAAAGTTGTAAACGTCTGAGACCTGCATCACTTCGGGCTTTCTCCCACATTAAGCTGACACTCCGTGATATAGCTGGAATACTGTTAAAAGTGGCCTTAACCCCAACTCACTCACTCACACATACAGTGGAGCAGTGGGGTAGCCTAGTGCTCATCCTGTTGACATGCCAGGTTCGATATCCCAAATGGGTAAATTGTGTGAAGCGCATGTGGTGTCTCCTATTGTAATCTTGCCAGGATATTGCTAAAAGCTGTGTAAAACCATACTTTCTTACGCTCTCATTGACTCACACCCAATAATTCTGTTTCAGGTTACTCAGAGCCATACCTTGCCTGCTTCACAGAGAATTCAGTCTTTATCTACGATGTTCACTCCTCGGATTGGGTACAAACTGTCAATGTCAAAAAGGTAAGCAAGAAGTGGTTTCTTGACCATTAGCTAAATCATGATGTTCCCAGTACAATCTCACCCATCCATTGTTGTTTGGTATGTAACATCATCTGAATCAGGGGCGGTCGGGTAGCCTAGTGGTTAAAGCGTTCGCTCGTCACGCCGAAGACCCGGGTTCAATTCCCTATATGGGTACAATGTGTGAAACCCATTTCTGGTGTCCCCCGCCGTGATATTGCTGGAATATTGCTAAAAGCGGCGTAAAAACAAACTCACTCACTCACTCACTCACTCATCTGAATCGGTTAATATTTGATAGCTGTGAGAGAAACTATAGCAGTACAACGACAAATACTTTGAGCTCTGAAAGATTTATTGAGTGACATTTGAGAACATTTTTTATCTCTGTGTAACCACTGTGGATTAACATGTAATGGAAGCCTTAACATGTTGTATGAGCAGGTGTGGTGTAGCTTATTGACAACTTTAGTCGTAAGAAGACCTAGTGGTTGGATGACTAAATCTAAAGAGTTGTGTTCCTTAGTTTTCCCTGATAGACTTATTGTGGAGCAGCTTGTCATGTAGACCTGATGTTATGATGATAGATTCAGGAGGACCTAAGATTCAAATACTTCAGAGAGACCCAGAAACCCCTGGATCTCCCGATCAACACTAAACCATACTGATGTGTTCTCACCTGCCATAATTGTGACTTTCAGTGCAAGCCTCTGTGCAGGGATGGATCACTCTGTATTTTCAGTGGTGTAGATTCTCAACACATATTTTACCTCAAAGACATCTATGCAGGTAGGTTCATCACTATGATCATTTGTCAAATCTCTCACTGAGACTTCTATTGGGCATGGTCTAGCTCGGAACATTCACATACTTTGGATCTTAGTCCACAGTTTACAGACAACTAACAACAATTTCACTGTGATGTCCTCATCGAATGCAACTGTTCCCAGTGTGGATTCCAGGTTAGAATAGGTCCAAAGACACCTAAGCTGTTCGGAAGAGACAATTAAATGATCACGTGGCCACGCTCTTGTCCCAAGCCAGTCTAGTAATAATCTGTTCTGTCTGGTACGGGACTGGTCAATTATTATTGGGGTGTGTGTGGCAGAGGTGATATTTGGAGGCGGGGGCAAGAAATCATACAGTTATATTTTTTCAAATAGTTTATTTTAGATTTTTTTTAACATTATATCACAAATATCTTGTGAAAATAATGCTGAGATCCTAACTGGTACACTTTGGCACAGACTACAATCTGAGTTGCCACTGTGAGGCGCTATTGCTGAACTGTGTATTTTCTTGTGTGTAGAGGAAGACCGCCTTTTGGTTGCGGAGTTAGCCAAGATGAAGAGTGGTGGCAGGAACAAGCGCCGCTTCTCTTTCAAGAGCCGTGAGGAAGACCACCGAAGCAGTAAAGGGTAGGCAGACCACTGTGCATGTCTCTCAGTACTTCTCCATTCTGTCATCAATGAATGTCACTTTACTCAGTCCTAGTCTAGATGTAGTTGTGTAGACCAACTCATTGTCAATCTCTAGCATGGAAAATTCATCCTTTCGCTTCAGAATCATTCTTTGGCTGTTTATCCATGCGAATGTGAACTAATTTATTAAATGTTGCCAACATCATTCAGTACCTTGTGTTGATTCATTTATAATCTGGTGTTAAAGTCTTGTATAGGTAATGCACCCCAAATCAATGTACATATTAATTGCATTTTGAAAAGTGACTGTGAACTAACTTGGGTGGTAAATGACTGGTGAAATAGGGATTCACATACATAGTTTAGATTTTTGTCAGCACATATCAAACAATCTTCATCTTCATGTCCTAACTTCCACATCATGTTCTAATTTCCATCGCGAAATAATCATCTCATCAAGGGGTAGGTTTTCATCTGAGTAAATGAATTTCATCACAAATTCCCTCAATTAATGGCTTCCCCTTTGCGTGATCGTTGCTTGCTCAGGTCAGAAAGACGCAATCGTGATATCTCTGGGCCAATAACGTTCAGCCATGTGGCCCACATGGGGCCGGACCAAGTATTGGTCCCTCCTCCACCTCCACCACAGTAAGATCTACTATGTACTGTCTGTCCGTCATTAGTGATGCTACATCTGCATGCTTGTGTAGTGCTGCACCCGCCTTGCCCTCTTTGTCTCACTGTGTTGTCCGACACTGGCGTCTTTACACTGCACTCCTCTTTACCTCAACTGATTGTGAAGTCTGATTTCACAGAGTTAACTGACAAGTTGTATTGTTTGTAATAATTATTTGAAGGATAATTTCAGACAAATATTAATTGTGAAATACAGTAATAGCAAGGAAGGAAGAATTGATAATTGATAAATGTTTTAGTAACATATTGATATATTTTATTTCTTTAGATTAACTGTGGTAATGAAAGATGTTCAGATATATTACAGAAATATGCTTTTTTAAAATGAACAACAATTGGTCTACTGAAGTCCTAGAGTTGCAAATGTTGGGTACATCCTTAGGATTATTACTTACTGCTACAAGTCTTTAGTGGAATCAAGGTGCCAGAAATGATGTGAATAAACGAATGCATTGCGAAAACTCCGTTGTAAGATTAGGGATAAGACAACTGCAGGTAAGTTGCTCAACCCTAAACCATTACCATGACTTCCATTTGTAAAACTATTAGCCCTCAACCAGCTTTTATATACACTGGGCAGGTGCTTGATGATGAAGCTATTCTAATTTTGATTCTTGTAGAATAGACTACATAGTCTTATGAAATGGCATCTTAAAGAAGCAGTTGCAATTATTCAATGCTATTTCTGATACTGTGGGGTGAGGTTCAGCTTACGTTCTTCTAGATGTGGTTCTTCCAAGTTCAATCAATGACATGTAGAGAATGTTTCCACGTGGGATGACGGGTGTTTTCTTTGTACACTTTGGACTTAAGTGTAGTCTATTTCAGGACAGCAGGCAGCTGGATGTGCATGGGTCGTGTGATATAAACATTGTATGAGTGCATGTGTACTGGGCATGGAATATTTATGATATATGATGTTATGATAGTTAAGATTCATGATATTGCATGGTACTGGTAACAGTAATAGAGGGTATGAATATCACTTGTATTGTTTTGATCTACATGGAAAGTGGGTTGAAAAGTTTAGTGCATGCTGCCGAGATGTTGATGCATGAATGTATGTGTGTACAAGTCAACTATGATTACAATCTACACAATGTATGATCATTATGAATATTTTTAGTTTTATTTAGCTTCCCGAGAGTCATAAAGCTATTTTGATTTTGAGATCCCGATGCAATTTTATTATTTGCGTGCCTCTTTATCAAGTAACACCCAAGGCTTACCCATGATATTTTGCTTTGCTTACCTTGTTCACACAATTTGATCCTATGCGTGCTGTGTAGCACTCATGGTTTGACTTAGTCAATGACATTTTTTCCTTTTGATTATATTCCAGGAGTATTATTTCAAATTCTTTCTTGTACATTTATAGCTTTTGTAGATTTTCTTTTGTAGAAACATATAGAAGTGACTAGATTTTAAAGAATAGTTGATATTTTTATTATTATTTTTACGCCTCAGAACATTTGACAACCAGTTTCTACATTATAATTCTTCTGTATTTTTGGTTTGGACATCTACCGATCAGATTTATGTGAATTAATCTAATATTGTTTGAACATGCTAACATATTAAAAGTGTGAGAATGATTTGATCTTGTTAAATGTACAGTTTTTTACATTAACAATACATACTCCAGTGTACATGAATAAAATGAAAGTGTGCAGTCAAGCATTGTGTTAATTGTCATCAAGGATCCCCAGCGTTATGTGGGTGGAAAGTGTCATTGTATTGTTTATGTGCTTACAGAGGTGGAGACCGCCGATCTCGAATTATCTCATCCCCTATCAACTTCAGCCACATAGCTCACATGGGCCCCGACCAGGGCATGCAGGTCCTCATTGACCTACCCAAGGTAGGACAGAAGCTACAGATGCTCTTGTTATTCACCATGATCTTGTGACATGGAGGTATCATAGCATTGAGACTGTCATAACTCTCATGCTGAATTGTTATTCATATCCATCATTGTGCCTCAAATGTATTTTTTAGTGTGTTACAGATTTGTAATATTTGAGTACTTATTTTTCAATTTGAACTTTCATTTTATACAGTAAACATTGCAGATCAAACTTTGGACGTACGCTGTTGATGATTGTATGAGTGTTAGTGCTGCATTATGGGGTTGTTTGTTCCAGTCTGGAGGGAGTCAGAGCAATGTTGGCAGCAGCAGTGGAGAGTCGGAGATGCAGAGGGTGAAAAGCATGTTCCAGCCACAACTCACGTCTATACATGAAGCACAGATGAGAGGGGCCAGGCCTGTCAGCTCACACTTCAATGGTGAGGAACTGTCTGGGTCAGATAGGGCTGGGGGGGGGGGGGGAGTACTGGACTTTATCATGATGTGAACCAGGGGTGGAGTCCCATTTGTACAGTTTTTTACCAATTTTTTAAAGTGTTCTATTCATGCTGTGGTATAATTGCTGTCACGTCCTCGTCCTTGATTGGATGTGATAGTGATATCCTCTTATCTCTAGATTTGACCTTACGAAGACAGTGATTCTCATTGCTGGTTTGGAGACGTGTCAAAGTTAATTCCCTGACTGGCTTAGTACAGTTAAACAGTTGGAAGTCACTGACAGTGCGCACACTAGAGAAAACAGATAAACAGTGGACTTGTGACATATTGCACACATGACTGGAGTTTGAGATGTTGTGCATTGTCAAATTAGACTCCAGTGCCCTATATATTGCCAAGCCCCAGTGACATACATACTGCCAAGCTAGGGTACATTTCTGTAGTACCTGTTTCTACAACCCCAACAGTGATAGTGATGTCTTTCCATTTTGCGAGTTGAACAAATGAAGTGTTTCTCCTGGTATGAAGATCTATCAAACCACCTCCCTGACAGCTTCATAGTTCCTATCCTCACATCAATCTTCAGGGGTCTAAGGTCCACAGCTTTTCTCAGTGTATCAGATCTTCCCTGTGATGAACATGTCAAATTTGAGTCTTGTTCTCTCCTCACAGGAAGTGCTGGTAGTCGGAGTGAGGGTGGTCGACCAGGCGGGGTCAGGACAATGCCAGGGGCCCCTCAGGACCCAAACAGTCTGGAGAAAGATGTATTTGAGGTAGGTTTACACTTGAGTAATAGACTATAGACATGTCATCTTACATCTATGTAGTATATGTTTAGATTATGAACCACAATATGTATCATTTGAATGTCTTTCTAAAACTTGGAGGACTGGAGAGTTTCATTATTTAACTACCTTCAGCCATGAGTGAAGAGTTCTGAACTGAAACAGCTTGATTTCTTGTTCTATGGATTTGGGTGGTAGATTTGTCAACTTGCAGGTAACAATAATATTTAGGTAAGAGATGACTAGACGTCAAATGCAAAAAAACAACAAACATATTTAATGTGAAATTGAATTCAGAATATTATTTTGAAAATGTCAGTGGATTAAAATGAAATGTGACTTGGTACCGACTAATTTATGTTTGAGTGACCATCTTTCTGCATTATATTGTTTAATATTAATCGAGAAAAAGTTTGACCTGCAGTTGCTCTGTCCTTAAACGGCAGACCTGATTGTGGTGCATAGTCTATCTAGCATTAGCACTGTAATGACCTGTGTATTGGGAAGACTTGTGGCGTTGTCACCCTGTTAGGTGTGGTATTGCTAGCTTCAGGTGTGTTCAGCACTGTGGCACTTGTGTTCCTCTACTTTATTTTTGTTCCATGTGTTAAGCCTCCTAGTCATTTCATTTCATGATCATTGAAATCAATTGTTTGGAAAATAAGACCCTTTTATTATTCTTTACGGTCATAGCTTAATGAATAATGCTTCAAAACTATTACTTTTATTTGATTTAATTAGGATTAATGAGCCAGTGTTCAGTATGTTGACGTTTGCGTTGTGTAACTTGAGTGACTAAAGACAGTAGGAATTTGTTTTTCGGACACAGGAGCATGTTCATGTCCTCTATGAGGCTCAGGAGCTTAACAGGTCATTATAGTGCTAAGCCTTCCACTGTTTGTATTTGAGAAGGAAGCCAGTTGGATTTCACGACCACCATTCAGTGTTTCACAGACTTGCTGCAGTCTCTTCACTGCGTCCAGCTGGGATATTCACTTGTTTTTTTGTTCATTATTTCACTCACGAGAGATACTTCCTATACATTTCATATTAGAGTGAAATCTTCGTATTCGTGACATCATGAGACAATTTGCTAGCTTATTGGTTGTCCAGTATTCCTCATGTACATTACTCTATTTAAAACAGAAGTGGTAGTTAAGAACAGGCAATTATTTATTAGCCTACCTTGAACAAAGAGATTGAAAAATAATTTTATGTGGGAAATGTTAACATTTTTGTGATTCTAGTTTTTGTGATGCCATTTTCTATGCTAAATTTATTGCTTATATGGTTGATAATTGTGTAGGTCATCCTTAGAAAAAGAAAGTTTAGAAATTTGAAAAGCATTCATTTCTGCTTGAAATGATTGGTGAACGGAGAGGAATTTCTCATTTATGACAGGTTAAGGGAGTGTCCCCAACAAACGTTTCATTTACTTTGAGGTAGAATGGCTTACTAGACTCAGTAGGAATAATTTCCAATATTGGATACAAGTCATTTGGGTGAATGGCTCGACAGTCGATAGGTATCAGTTGGACATGTGTCTTATATTCAAAGACTGGTTCACTTGTACTGATAGAAAGAAGCATGCTGACGGTATCTGATATATATAGGGAAGTATACTAACTGTAGCATTCCTCGACAGATGGTTAGGACATCTCAAGGATCAGTGAATACTAGCGGAAGTTGCTGGTCACTACCCACATACAACAACTCCAAGAGTTAGCAGGGTAGCGTTCTTATCTTACTCCACCGCATGTTCGTACATCCGTCCAGCTGTCTGTCTGTTAGCACCTTCAAATACACTGTACATTCTGGGAAAGAATATTGTGTGGATATTGAATTTGGACGATACCAGGGCCGGTTTCCACAAAGCGATCTTAGTTCTATGGTGATTGTAGTTCTCATACTATAACATAGGCTTACGACAGTTGTTGTGCTAAGATTGCTTTGTGGTAGGGGTCTCTGTTTCATATGAATCTGAGGCCGAGAGCTTCGCTTTCAACTGAATTCTCGTTTGCATTTGAATTCTCGTTTGCATTTAAATTGGCTTTGACCAAAGTTCAAAGAAAGTAAAGAAATATGAAACAGGAACATTTTTCCTGATGAATGAGTCACATAAATACTATGAAGTACAGTGTATTTCACACTTTGATTCTACGCAATGGTTTTCTCTCTCTCCGAGGTTTAGATGCTGCCTTATTATTGTCTCTCTCTATTTGAATTTGTACAGACCTGCAAACATCCCTGCGATTTATTGTGAACCCAGATCTGTAATGAAATTCGTCGTCTCACCCTGTCTCCCGGTTGTGTTTTAGCATGAGCAATTTGTTGCCACAATCAACGGGAATGGAACCTGCCGATTTCCGTTTTTCATTACTGATCAGTTTTTTTCATGTTTTTTATTGATGTAACTGATTTGACATTGTGTACTATCTTTTGATTTGCAGTTTATCCTTGTTTTCATAATAGTAACAATTCATTGTGCTGACATGTGGTGTCTCTGATTTAGCTCTCGCTGTTGTGATTTCATTGTGAAATGGAAACTACCTGTTGTCAATACTGTTTGTAAGGGTACAATCTGATATCTTTTCGGAATTCATAGATAAGACCTCATTCATATCTTTCAATCATAATAATTCCACTAGCTATTTTCAATCCCTATTATTATAATGCCATTTCATCCCATGTCACTGCATGTGGTTTATGTTTATTAATAGTGTGAGATGTGTTTGTGATAGAGTGAAAAACAGGAGCCTCCTTTGGTTTTATTTCATTATTGAAATGATTGCAGCATAATCACTGCTTTGTCAAATTTCTTACAATCCCGTGCGTTTGGCATGTTTCTGCATTTTAGAAAGACGAATGCATGATCACCAAAGTGTACTACGTTAGACGTCACACATCATTCTGTCTTTCACTCACATGATTTATTTTGATGACTTTTGTTTCAATCCCAAGGTTTGCCACACTCTCACAGCACCCATCCTTGTTGTTTGGTTTACTTTTGTCATTTACCGTTTAGAAAAACAAGAATAAAAATCGCTCATAGTACACCTTGTACACTCTCACATGTGATTTATCACTAAGATCATTTTGCATTTATGATATATTCGTAAGAGTTAAAAATTCCAGTTTTACAGGTTTGCTCAGCTAGGTTTAGTACGAGAATATATATGTCTGGCATTCATTGTCATTAAAGTGTGAATTTCAAGATATGGAGCAATAGAAAATTATTTGTATTGAGATTTGTGGGTGTTTGTGTTTTCAGGACAGTACAGACCAGCCCGGTTGGCGACACTCCATCGCATCCAACAACAGTAGCAATCCAAGTAGTGACACCGGCTCCAATAGACAGAGTTTTATAGACGAACGGGACCATGGGACAGACACGTCCGAATCCGAGCATGCTTCCACCAACTTATAGCCTGTTGATGTCGGCCCAGTCTGTCATATCTCACCCAACTGTGATGTTTCCTGGCAGTGCCTCACTTCCTGTCTATCTGTGACGTTGTCCCCGCCGCATGGAGCACGATGTTCAGACAGTGGAGTGCTGGCGTTGACCGAACTACAAGGCATGTTTCATGAGCCCCCATCAGACCATGTCTCAAACTTTCCTGGCACATGACGGCCACCACGAGGTGTGCACTGCTGAGCCACTGAAGAGCCACTGAACAAACAGATGTACATAGTAATGAAAACTAGTAATTTAACACGTGCTAGATCTTCTAGTGAACAAAGCCTCAGCCCAGATGTAATACTGTGGCAGGCTTTAGCATATGCTGACAACTACTACCTTATACTAAGCTTATTAACAGCTGGCCATCCCACAGCTACTACAGTAGGTCATGTATGCGAGGTGTATGTTTGTATGTGTGACCTGGTATGTGGTTCTGTAGGCAGACCTTGTATGCCATTTGTATGCCATTTGTATATTGGGTTACGCATAAGGTTACCTTAACTATGCATGTTGCACCATAGTGTAGGTGCATCACAATAATGAATCGGGGGTTGGGATGGGGGTCGGGAAGGGAACTGGGGGAGGGGTGTGGAGGGGAGGGACTGGGGGGAAGGAGGGAGTTTGTAGTTCTTGGATCCCATGCAGACATACAGGTCAGTTGAATGACTGCTAGTGCTACATCCCTGAGAAACTAACATTCATGCTGACTAATTCTCATCTACGAGAAAGACGGAAAGAATCTTTTTGTTGTTTAGTTTTGGCCTTTGCATCCAAACTTGCAGTGGTTGTTAGTGTTTGTTACGTCATCATGGCACAATTGTATTTGTTTGTGAGTCTTATGTTTGTCGCAGTTGTTAACTGAATGACTTCTTGTTTTGTGTTAAATGACGTCCCCATGTGCCAATGATTTCATCATGTTGCCCTATGAGCGATGTCTATAGCCGAAATAGAAACAGCTGTATGACTTAAATCACCCATGTTTGTGTTCATGTATACAAAGTTGTTAAGGACATAGGGGCAGTGATTATACTTGAACCATATCAATATTAAGAGCACATTACTCATACTTTGCATGTGTGTGATAATCAAAATTTGTCATGTATGTCATATCACTGTCATATTTTTAATTGTTTCTGGAAAAGTATACTATTTATATTTTTATTGCAACACCAATACAATACATAGTCAACTGAACGAAGGGCATAGTACTTAATTTGGAATCAGAATCTTAGCACAGGTCAAATTGATTCTAAAGGTTATGATTTTGTTAATTCTGTAAATTCTCAACCTTATTAATTTTATTTACACACATTCTCTGAAAGTTCATTGAGAAAACAACATTTACTATTAAAAAGAATTGGCATGACACTAATGGCAGAAAGTGTTTTCTGAATCGGAATCCTGATAACTCCCTAATGTCTTTGATATCTACCTGTACAGCGAGCTGATAGTGGCTTCCGTAGGTCTGATGTCTTCCACTGAGCTTGGGTAAATGACAGGCATTATGGAACAGTGTGGTTGTGATGGTGGGCAGATAATCCTTGCCAGGAAATTCTCACCTTGTGATGGATGTAATGAGATTCAAACTGGATCATTTATCAGCTTAAGCTACAACTGGTATTTAGGTAAAGTATCTTACTATTTATCGGTCAATAAAAAAAGGTGATTTTCTCAGACACAGGGTATTAGTGTGAAAGTGAGGATGTCCCCTTTGTATATACATACAGTGGCTCAATAGGCTTATTTCTACAAACAGGGTGCAGTTTGATGTATACATGGTATGCACAGTGTATCTGTTTAAACTGGAATGGTTCCCATGAAATAGTACCAGTAGTTGATTTTAGTTAACATTTTTCAGGGGTGCACAGAAGGTCCAGTCTTCTAAGGTGCCGCAATTTGCTGTGCAGAGTTGCTTCCCTTAGGAACTTACAGGATCCTATGATCGTACGATTGAATCATAGATTCACCCTTATAATGATCATTGGTTTGTCAGCGCTTACCCTTGGTAGGATTTCTCAAAGTGGTAAAAGTCTGAGACCTGCTTCACTTTTGGCTTTCTTCCACATTAAACTGACATGCTTTGATCTAATTGAAATACTGTTCAGAGCAATGATAAACCCAACTCACCAACACCTTCAGAATAAATCAGCTAAAAAAAATTCATTCTGCGTGAAACCTATAGCTAATGATAGGAATGTTTTGGCATAATAAGAGTATGTGTTGTGTGTTTGTCGTGTCTACTCTGTACCGAACTTCTGATTCTCATGAACTGTGTCAACTTTCACATGGACCACACAGATTTCTTCTTCTACTTCATCGTAATTCTTGATGCTTATTCGTATCTGTCTTTCTCTACTAACAGCTATCATGTACTGCTACTGACTATTTATGGTAAGCAGCTGTTGAGATGAACATCCTTGAATTACGTCGTCACCAAGATTTCACTTCAAATGTTATCCTGCATCAGATATTAATGTCTGGGCATTAATCATTCCGTTTCTGGGGATTGAAGCAGAACATTCAAGCCAAGTATTTTAAATTCCTGATAAATATTATGGATTTTTTATTTGTGGCATATATGTGGTTGCGAACTTTTAGACATTTCTCCATTCAAATGTAAAACATTGATAGAAAGAACTAATGTCAAATTTACTGAAGTATTATCCTTATCCCCATGTAGTAGACCTTGGATATTCTGCCTAGTGTTAAATGGCAAGTCCCCAAGGGGTGTCATCTGCGTCATTGTGTGTTGTTTAAGTTTTACAAAAAATGGTTTGTGTGTTGTTTGACTAAAAGTTATGAATTACATGTTGTTTGATGACAGTAACTTCTTCAAATTCATATCTCAATGGGACCCTTGATATACTTTTATTTTAGGAAAGATATATTTAGACATTCCCATCTGTCTGGACAAAAATATTTGTTTTGATGACAAATTGTGTGTTTGGAAAGCGGAGTATTTATTCTTGCATGGATATGTATGAGGATATTGTTTAGTGGTTATATAAGATATGGTAAAACCATTTTGGAATATGTTGTAAATGGTGCTTGATACCATTTTAAGGTGCTGATGCTTAAGTTTTTCCAATCATGTTGACCATTAATCCATGCCTGAATTTTGTTTATTTCAACCACTAGAGCAGATCCTTCCTTAGTGCAGTGGCTTAACCCATTTAGGCAGATTTTCGTCCACTTGTTTCGCAAGGTCATTAGGTATCAAGGCAACATCAGGTGACATGATCTCTCTAGGCCCACCGGTGCGAGGGGTGTTATTGAGCTTTTGGCCACTCCCCAAATATTTTGCATCTCTCACCAGTTATATAAGGCAGAGATTTGCTAATTCTAACTTATGTCCATCCAGCCATTTGATTGTTAAGGAAGTCGTGTGATAAGATGGACCTATATTATTTACAGATAGACCCATTTTCATGGTTAGTTGTACCAGATTATGCCAAGACATAGTGTTTGGTGACTTTTGTGTATTTGAGGCGCTGGATATATCCAATAAGGGAGCTATTTCTTCAAAATTGAATTACATCAACTTCAGATTGGAGTTGTTACCATCTCTATGAGCATGGTGTATTTTGTTTAATTTATGGCAACACTCACCAATATTATCCATGAATGAAGCCAGGGTTTGCTCATTTAGGAGAGCCGTTTCTCTGACACCCCTCTCGCACTCCCATATGCACCTTGATATTTCTCAGGTATCCCGTGTTCCAGAGCTCGGAATCAATCATCATAATATCCTGTATATAGACCTACAGTCTCTTGCTTCCAGTTGCCTTATGCAGACGCTGTTGGATATTGGTGTCATGTGTATGGCAAAAGGGACTTCTGTGCTGTGTGCAATTATTGAGAGATTTCCTCATACTCAACTCCTTACACTGCATTCTCATGTAGTATTCTGTATGATGATGGTTGGGTTTAGCACTGTAAGGAGTTCCACTATTTCACTATTAATTCACATGAACAGGATTAGTATGTGGAAAACTGACGTAGGTTTGAGACAGAATTTGGCCAAGCATGCTGGCTTATCTCTTGGTCTCTTCCTGGATCCCAGCTTTCTGATATCTCCCGCGGGGTCCAGGAGACAGGGCCAGTGTTTCTGTGAAAGTATTTCAAGCTGTTTACTGTTTGTCTTTTCTTCTTCATCTTGACACTTTGTGACTTTCTTTTCTACACTTGTTCTTCAGCATCTCTTTACCTGTGGACTCACTGGACTTTGATCACAGGCTCTCATAGCACTTGTAGCAGGATGTTTTAACACACATACCCATCTTCTTAATGAGGCAATATTTATTTACCAAAACTTGTCATGAACAGCAGCGATTTCCATGTACACTGCTAATATCTTTTAGTATTCAATCCAGTGTTCCATGTCCTGTAAATCCTTTGAAGGACAAGTAGAATGGGTTAATTGCAAAAACAAAAGGTCTAGTGTTGTTCATTGGGCAAGTTTGATCATTTCTAGGTTTGGAAACAATTGTCAGGTGCAAACTAGCAGAATCTTCAATCTAAACAAGTGAGCATGGTTGTATTAATGACTTTCTATATTCAGTATTATTATCAGCACTTTTTGGTCTGGACCATTAGAAAACCAACAGAACCATTTAATAGTATCTGCTACTGACAAATTTTCACATATTTCATTCCAAGCTGTAGCAGTCTGGTAGCCTAGTGGTTAAAGCGTTCGCTCGTCACGTCGAAAACCCGGGTTCTATTCCCGACATGGGTACAATGTGTGAAGCCCATTTCTGGTGTCCCCCGCCATGATATTGCTGGAATATTGCTAAAAGTGGCGTAAAACCATACTCACCCACTCCAAGCTGTAACAAGAAAAGTCAAGATATTTGAAGGGGGATTTTTGTTTGTTTTTGAAAGTATTCACTACTATCTATCCTAACTTTCCTATTTAAGTTCTGTAAGGTCCATGGGTAGTGTAGGTTATTTCTGCCTCCTGCTACGAGTGCCTGTGACTGCCTGTCACTCTGCTGCATTGCTGTAGATCAGCCTGTACAAACTGCTGGCTAGACTCCCTGTATTCTCTGATATTCACGTCACAACTCAACAGCAATGTAATTGCAAAAAAATATTGGAACATTCAGAAATGTTAACCAGATATATGTATAACTGTATTTATGCTGCCCACAAGACTGGGATATTGTTACTGAAAGAGGCCCACAAAACCAGTTACTATCTATCGTTACACGAATTTTGTCTTTTAATGAAAATCTTGCAAACATATATTAATGACAACCTTGAATCGAAAGAGGAGAGGTAATAGTTGCCCATGTTTGGAGTTTTTTTGTAAGTAAATGCCTAACTTCAGTAAATATACTACTCAAAAGAAGTTTAGGATCACCCAATTCTTTCATATTGGTAATGTTAATCTGTCATGGCATGAGAGATTAACTATGGTAATATGAAAGAATCATGTGATCCTTAACTTCTTTTGAGTAGTATAATATGCTCATGTAAATATTAAAGCCCAGTTCTCAAGGCAATGACTTGTGTCAACTATCTGAAATGAGTCAACTTGTCGGCTAATTCCTTTTAGAGGACATGCATGTAGAATACAGAACTGAAACAAACCAAGTTGTGTGCAACCAAATTATACCAGTTCGTAAACCAATACTAGACGTGTGTGTCTGTAGTTCGTAGAATATTATCCTATCTGAACATGTATATGTGACAACTAACAAGACCAGTGTATCTGTAGTGTATAGATCTTTACAATTATATCAGTGTATGAGGGTACTGTCGAACAAGTTCAAGGTGCAATTGTAGGCATTGGTGTTAACCCTTTCAACAATGGTTTCCTGATGCTCAAGGGGATGACTCCATGAGGGTTTTTTATAGCATTGACAGGGTTATCATGTCTCCAAATGTCCAAATACTTGTGATAGTTAAGACATGTTCTAAGTAGTAACTGGTTTTGTGGATCACTGACAATGCTTAAGTTCAAGATCTCTTCAAATGTGCCTTTGTAATGAAAGAAAAAGGGCCAATGATATGTGAACTGTTGGTAAAATTGTAAGTGAATGGCGTTTTGTGAATTTTGTGAGAACTTGAGTACTCTTGTTTCCTGTACAAATATGCTGGAGAGTCAAATCAAATGTTATTTGGGAATTAAATATACCTAACTGTGCAATGATTGTAAGAACCTTTTTTAATTTTCTTGTAACATAGAACCAGTAATTCTGTTCTTAAACCAGAAACTTAGTTATGTACAAATTGTATAATAGCCTAGTATTGCTGCTTATCAAGTTTGTAGAGTGCCCATATACAGAATTATGATGATGATGCCGCCTTGTACAGCGTTTAATATTAGCCCTTGTTATGCTTTCCTAGGCAATGCTTTGTGCAGACAAATGAACTTGTATATTTCCAGCTATGTTTTGTATCAATAATGTACAAGTAAATTGTATAAGTCTCTTACAGAAAAAATAAATGTGTATATTTACATAAATGGTTGTCTTTCTTTTTATTCTGTTTCAAAAGAAGTAAAACAAGAGTTTGTATTACAGAATTCTGTGGATGAGGTAACAGGAAACACCTACTTGTTTTCGTTCTTCTTGATTAGAAGTGTCGGTGAAATGAGGATTGTTAAAGCATTTGAGTGATGCATTGAAGACCTGGGTTCAGTCCCCACATAGGTCCAACCACCCTCAGTTTTACAGTGGGGTAGCCAAGTGGTTACAGCTTTTGCTCGTCATGCCAAAGACCTGGGTTCGATTCCCAACATGGGTACAATGTGTGAAGCCCATTTCTGGTGTCCCCACCGTGATATTGCTGGAATGTTGCTAAAAGCGGCGTAAAACAATACTCACTCACTCACTCAGTTTTGCAGTGCATTATAGAGCCATTCTATTATGAGTGAGTAAGTGAATTTAGTTGCATCAACCATGTCAGCGAACCTGACCACCCGATCCCTTTAGTCGCTTCTTACGACAAGCATAGTCGCCTTTTAGGGAAAGCATGGGTATCTGAAGACCTATTCTACCCCGCATCTTCAGGGGTCCCTCCTAATTGTATCCGAAAAGTACTCGATCTGTAATCTAGTGTTTGAGGCAGACATAATTTGCATAATGCTTCTGTCAGCTTACATACCTCTGTATTCCTTCAGAAATTACAGTAAAACCATGGGTTATCAGTACTCTGTAGTGATATTGAAACTGCATTAATGATTTATCAATATGTAATTAATGCTTATCTGAATTAAGTATACACACCTATGTCAAGAAACATGTTTATGTAGAAAAAAATCTACACACTGACATTTTGCTTTCTGTTTATTAGTGACATATTAATCATCCATTAATTGAGAAGGTGGCTTAACTACACCTTCCAAGGGGAACATGAAAGGTCAGAGCAATTACCCAAGTCTCAGGTTTGTGAAAGTGAAAGTGCCATGAAGAATGTCAATACATGATACAACTATGTTTAACAAGAACCTCAATGGTGACCTTGACCTTTGAAAGTAATTGACAAACATTTGATTTTGGATTTGTAAAGATACATGGTAAACAAAAGGTCCTGCCTCAGAAACTGACAATGATAAAGCAATAATATTCTCTTGCATGGACAATACATATACTCAACAACAAAGGTTCCTGTGACACCAATATTTTAGTGTATTTTTCAAACAAGTAAAGTGTGGTTTTCAATATTGTAGTACATGTATGGAATCAAGTCACAAAAACGCAACTGCTACAGAAAAACATGCATTCCATGCAAAAGTTTTTTATGCAAGCCCCATGCATTTCACTACCCAAGAATGGGTATAAAAACATGTGCGTTTACGGGATTCCATATGCATTGTTTAGCATCGTGCTGACAACAACCACTCAGAAAAACAACAAAATTACGCAATTATTCAACATTACGAAATGCCACGCCTGTCCGAAAATGAGCGTCGGCGAGCCATTGGTATGCTTGAAGCAGGATCGAGTCAACGTGATGTTGCAAGACAATTTAACGTCCACAGAAACACCATTTGGTGTTTATGGCAACGTTGGCAACAGACGAATGCAGTCAGAGACTATCTTCGGAGTGGCATCCACGCGTAACCAATAATCGACAAGACAACTGGATTCGAACAACACACCTACGAAATCGATTCCAGCCAGCAACAGTGACAGAAGCATCCCTGGCCTTCGACGAATATCTTCACAAACCTTACGTCGTCGCCTCAGATGTGCAGGGATTGTCGCCAGAAGACCCGCCAGACGTCCAATTTTGACAGGAAACCACCGTCAAGCACGTCTACAGTGGTGCAGACAGCGTCTGCGCTGGACGGCCATGCGATGGGGACAAGTTCTATTCACTGACGAGTCCCGTGTTCACCTCAGCCACAGCGATGGACGGATTCGAGTGTACCGACGTCGAGGTGAACGTTGCGTCAATCATTGTGTCATGGAAGAAGATCGGTTCGGGGGCGGCAGCATTATGGTATGGGATGGGATTACAGCAAGACAGGACCCGTTTGATAGTGGTAGAGGGAAATCTCAATGGACAGCGCTACCGCGAAGAGATCATCGGTCCTGTTGTTCTACCGTTTTTGCGTCGTCATTACCCAGGCATTACCTTTCAACATGACAACGCCCGGCCTCATATTGATCGACTTGTTTGGGATTCTCTTCAACAAAACAGCGTGAATGTCATCCCCTGGCCGGCTCGCTCCCATGATATCTCACCAATCGAGCACATGTGGGATGAGATGGATCGGCGCCTTCGACGTCAATCACGTGTTCCACAGACACTCCAGGAACTTCGAAACATGCTCAAGCAGATATGGACAGATATTCCACAGGACTTTGTTTGACGCCTGGTTCATTCCATGAACTGAACCCTCGTTAGTTCGGACCCCTTTAATCTGGAATCTCCGTAATTCGGACGATTGCTGCTAGAAGTGCTTCCACAACAAAGTGATATTACTCCATGATGCGTTGATACCGAACTGTGTTAACTGGATGATAAACAGGAACACAAATGTTATTGAGGTTTCACTGTAGTCCCTGAGGTTTTAGCTCACATTGAAAATGTCAGGGTGTTTGGGTCTTCGTCCATCAACCTGACCGTCAGTCCATCTGTCCGTTACCACTGAAACTTACAATATTATTTCCAACTCTATTTAACATATCAATATCATTTTCACATAGCATGTTCTACACGTCCGTGTCTACAACTAAGTAAATTTATCAAATGAAACATTCGAAGTGACAAACGCGGCGGTTTAATTTAGCGAAAAACAACAACCTTCGCTTCAGTCTAATCTCAGAAACCCTTTGACGTAAAGTTTTAGAATTTGAGAGGTTGTTCATAAGATCGTTCTTTACAGTGAAGTTGTTTTTATCATTTTGGAAGAAAAAACTGTCGACACAGCACTTATCAGAAATAAGGTCTTTGCAATCTTTTGAATATTCAGTTTTTGTCTACTAAGCGTACTGTTCATTTCTTAAGCACCCGTTTATAGTATAAAGTGTTTATTCTTGCATATGATTGGTTGATTTTGAAGGTCAAGGTCAATACTTATGAAATTAGAATGCTTAATGCTTATAGCTTCAATAACTTGATAGTTTATGATAAGGTATTCACCAAACTATGAACACCTGTATTCCCCAACAAGGCCAGTTGAAGTTGAATGAGCTTTTTATACAAGTACATGTATAAGGTCATCAAAATTTAAAAAAAATAGAAAACATATATGTGAACATATGTATGTATTTCAAGAATTGTTTGGATATGAGAAAACAGGAATTATTAATTACAGAATAACCTTTGATATGATAAAGGTAACCCATTTTAATAGCATTAATCCAAAATATTTTATCAATATTTTATCAAAGCTTTGGTGAAGAGATACTTCCAGTAACATGAATAAATTCGCTTGCATCGGTGGCTGAGTAGGTTAGATCACTGAATTTGTGTGCTGGCGATTAGGTGCCTCACTCTGGCAGTATAGGTTCGAGCCCCCTCTTGGACTCAACCCAAAACAGTACTAGAATCTCAAATATAACATTTGTTACATTTGACCACTTTCTAAATTGAATTGTGTATTCATAGCTTTCATCCATGGGAGCCATGCCAATTTACACTTGTCAGAGGGGTACACAAAGTACGTGATCTAGACCACCAGTTGTCGGACTTCCATTTTTGTGGAAGCCTCGGAGGCTGAGTGGGTCAGATCGCTGACCGTGTGTGCTGGATCGGGTGGCCAGGCTTTGCAGCTCGGTTGTATGACATTGTATTGAAAATATTTTAGCTAACGTTGCTATCAAATGACAAGCTCTGTCTCATATATATAATTTTTTAACAAATAATAATGTGTTTATTCGTTTGGCAGCATCTTATATAGGTCAGTGAATCATAAGACATCCTTAGGGCAAAGGTCTTGAGTGACATATCAGGCCATGATCACAGTAAAGGTCAGTGTAAAATGAGATTATTACTTTCTGGTAACTGTTTCTTGCAGATATTTTTAAGTCTTATGTACGGCGTGGTTATATGGTTTGAAGACGTACTCTGAAAAAAGAATGGGATTATGAAATATAAATGTTAATACCAAGTATTAGAATAAAAATTAGTGTTGACGACAAACATCCTTTGCAAGAACGTTTAGAATGCCTTTAAAACTTCACACTAAAACATATCCTACAGTTTGCATGTTACGCGCGCAGTAGCGCCACACACGTAGGGTGTCATTCCTGATTTTAACACTATCAAGGAAGGTCGATTAGTGTCCATGGACCGTTATTTCTGTCATTCTTATGGATTCGTTTATCATACAGTCATGATGTACTTGAATTCATTGATTGTTTGTGTATGAACTAGAGATGGCGCGTCTACAGGCAATTGGCATGCTGGAAACTGGCAGACGACAGCATGCAGTGGCCGATACGTTCAATGTTTCAGGGGCGTCGGGTAGCCTAGTGGTTAAAGCGTTCGCTCGTCACGCCGAAGACCCGGGTTCGATTCCCAACATGGGGCCTACCTTTAGAATACAGTACCACAAACTTTTCAAACACGTGATCATACCCTATGACGTAATTTGTAGTATTTTGTTGCCAGTCACACCGGCGAAACAATGCCCTGTGGCGTCAGGGGTCATCGAGTGTGCATAAGCTCCTCCCAGTGATCTACCATCTCTACACGAAATGTCATTGAATACGCCAAGCGCTGTGGAGAGTTTTGAATATTTGTTTACTGAATATAGCCTGCGGCGGCGCATGTTATAGCAAGCGCTTGTTTACGAAAGCACTTTTATTTTTTATATATTTTTTATTTCGTTTTTCTCGTAATTGAAGTGGCTAAAAGGGTTATAAATGGGAACTAATATACATATATTATTTTTCCGGTGCATTAATTTTCATTATTATGCACAAGAATGTAGTTTGTTAGGGATATTTACTATTTAGTGGTGCTGAACACATCCAAATGTCGCCAGTGTTAGGGTAGGTTACCCCGAACTCTATTCTTAGCCCTTGGATCCCCTTTACGATAAATCACCCCTTTACGATCATTAGGGTTAGGAACCCGTTTAGTGGCTATTAGATTACCCTAAGTCTATCCTTAACCCTTGGATCCCCTTTACGATCAATCACCCCTTTACGATCATTAGGGTTAGGGGCCGAGGTACTCGTTTAGTGGCTATTATAGATTATATAGCGGCTCCTTATATTCTTCCCACAAAAACGTCGAGTAAAAAGGATGAAATGGTTTTGTGTCGAATATTTTGGCTACTGGAAACTGTCCTGGAACATTCACACAAGCCACTTTCACCGGCTACATTTTTCAGTACAGATTCAAAAGCGAACTCACCGTTGTGTCGTCACTAGTCATGCTTATTCCTCCATCGTTCCTTACTATTATCCACATCATCCTTACAGTGTTCCCTACCACACTTTTCTGTCACAAAAATACCCGACGAATTATTAAATACCATATCATTCATGCGAACTCGCGAGTTCGACGTCTGACGTCTGACGCCTGGAGCCGTTTTCAGTTCACGGCATATCGGCTCATTCCTCACCACCCGGTATCTTGTAGATTACGGAATGGGACGAGTGTGCTAAATGGCATCGGGATCATTCGTAAGTGTCCGCAGACTAAAGTCACGAGACACCATGCCTACCCGTAACCTTCGTAAGTGTCCGTCACCTATTCGACCCTTTTCGTTCTGTTCCGTAACGTCATAGCAATGACTAGGTAAATTTGAACTGCGTTTAACAGTGTGGACGTAGCTCAGTCGGTTAGCTGTCAGGCAAACAATCCGAAGGTCGCGAGTTCGCGTCCGACGGATTCTCACTAAAACTGGTTGCTTGTCTTGTGACATGTGACCTACGGCAGAGATCGTCCTAATGAGAAGTTGTGGTACTGTATTCTAAAGGTGCTCCGTAAAACCTCACTCATTCACTCAATGTTTCAGTATTTGATTAGCAGACTATCGCACAGATACCAACAAACCAAAAATGTTTACGATCGAGCCCGTCCAGGGCGTGCCAGGTCAACATGAGCTCAAAATGGATTGATCCGAAAAAAGGCTCTACGAAATCGAGCACAAACGGCAAATCAAATTGTCGCAAACGATCATGGACTACTGGGGTACAAGTTACGGGCGAGACGATTAGAAATCGTCCACATGCTGCTCATCTTCACGCCCGACAGCCACGTCTTGTCCCGACCCTTACAAATTGTCAACAGACGTCAGTTGTGTACACGACGTCGAAACTGGGGCCACGTGTCGAGTCCCAATAGGCTTTGCACTTCTTTGGTAGACGTGGTCGTGTCTGGCGACGTCGAAATGAACGTCAAGCCAATGTCAACCGGAAATCTCACGACAGATTTGGCGGTGGGTTGGTAATGGTGTGGGGTGAAATCGTCATATGGTCACCTCCAGCAGGTGAAATGTGAGGTGAAATGGGGTTTAACGTCGCGTCCAAGATTATTGCACGTATATAGCGACGTGCATGTACGTGTGTGTGTGTTGTGTGGCTGCTTGTACTAGTCCGGACTGATGCCGATTTATAGTGCTAGCTCACTGAGATACCATGCCGCAGTCTAACATGAATACCCCACTCAGACACAGTATACTGACTCCGAGCCGACCAGTCCTTGTTTTAGCCCCTTAATGCCGAGCGCCAGACAGGGTAACAACAAGTACCATCTTTTAACGTCTTTTGATATGACGCGGCCGGGGATCGAACCCCGGACCTTCCGCTTTCCGGGCGGACGCTCTACCACTGGACTACGGAGGCAGTCCCACCTCCAGCAGCACAACACCCGTAGAATGCAATGGCCAGCAATGACCCTTACCTTTCCCCCATTGAACACGTCTGGGACATGATAAGGGGACATGAGGGTCAACGTCATAGGCCGTCGACCACGTTTGTTGTACTTGACCAGGCGCTGCATGAGGAGAGGGAAAGAGCCTCCCTGAAATCGCCATTGGGAGCCTCATACGCAGTCTGACTTGTGGAGTGAATTAGGCTTAATTTCCCATCTTACTCCTACCGTCCTTCAAGATCACTAGGGGGGCACGGGTGGCCCAGTCGTCTAAGACGCCGCGAGTTGCGTCCTTTAGGCACGCCAGAAACCTATGATTGTGGGTTCGAATCCCGGTTCACCCCAATTATGTTTCTAGGTTTGTCAGCACCATATCCGTGCTCGTGGGTTTCACCGAAAGTGGTAAACGTCTGAGACCTGCATCACTTGGGGCTTTCCCCCCACCTAAAGCTGACACGCCGTGATATGACTGGAATACTGTTAAAAGCGGCGTTAAACCCATCTCACTCACTCAAGATCACTAGCGACCATAACATCTTCTGTCATGCTTCATAACCGGGTGTAATGTGTTCCCAATTCGTTCATCATTATCATACAACTATTACTAGAAACTAATATCTCTTACAGTTTTGCAAATTCTAAGTTATTTTCGAGTAGCCCCTTGCCTTTTGAAGAGTATATATGACAACTGGTGACGACAATCTTAGAACAGTATATATTACAGCTATATTTTCCTCCATACATGGAGTTCCCGTAAGGGACATGGCGTATATGCCGTTTAACCCTCGGGAATGTTCTCGAAATACTTGTAACAGCTACTTAAGGTCAAATTCACTCTCAAGGTTTTGTAGAGAAAACATATATGTCAAAAAGTGTTTAATGAAGTGATTGTTGTCATTGAAGTGGTTAGGTCTGAGTGTTCTTCATTGAATGCCAAGGTCACTTGTGTGGTCATTTGTAAATGTAATTCTGCTTCTGCATGTACTGGATGAATTGAGGGTCAAGGTCATTTATCCAGCAGTGCACACAATTTTCTTATTAAGGTAGAGGCATTGAATTTTAATCTGGTTTGTGGTGGTTGTTAGTTTGATGTTTAAGACCGCACTCAGCAATATCCCAGCTATATCACGGTGCCTGTAAATAATCAAATCTGGGACCCGACAATCCAGTGATTGACATCATGAGCATCCATCTACGCAATTGGGATATAATGATAAGCATCAACGAAGTCGGCAAGCCTGGCCGCTCGATCCCGTTTGTCGCCTGTCAGGACCAAACAAATGGTGATGGTATCAGACAGGAAATGCAAGCACTGATTTCTTGGGCATTCTAGGAATGTTTGTTTGTTTGTTGTTTAATGCCTCGCTCAGCAATATTACAGCTATATGACCGTGGTCGATAACTACCAGACAATCTAGTCATTGGCATCATGAGCATCAATCCACGCAATTGGAATACGATGACATCCATTAACCAAGTCAGAAAGCATGACCACCCGAACCCCCTTAGCCCCCTTTCATAACAGTGTCGGGGGCACGGGTGGCCCAGTCGTATAAGGCGCCGTGATTCGCTGTGCAGAGTTGCGTCCCCTGGACATGCAAGAAACCTATGGTTGTGGGTTCGAATCCCGGTTCGCCCCGATTATGTTTCTAGGTTTGTCAGCACCATACCTGTGCTCGTGGGTTTCACCGAAGTGGTAAACGTCTTAGACCTGCATCACTTCGGGCTTTCCTCCCACATTAAGCTGACACGCAGTGATATAACTGGAATAATGTTAAAAGCGGCGTTAAACCCAACTCACTCACTCACTCATGACAGTGTCAGTGAAAGGGCTGCATGCTTCTGCATTTTCTTTCCAACACGTTTTTAGTTTCAAATAATTATGGCAAGGCGTTTTGTATTACCTCATCAGCCTGTCGGGTCACAATGTTCACAGTTATCATCTCCTCCCACTGGCGGTCAATCGTCAGATGCGATATAATCACAATAACATTTGTCACTGAAAATAGATCTCCATACTTGTGAACACTTTATGATAAATTCCTTACATGTCTGGCTCGTGGGGGTGTACAGAATTTTTGGGCTTAATGTTCATGTACACGCCCTTGACCTTGGGTCTCTTGGTTTACAAGCCCTATCAGCTTGTAACATCCAGGACACTTCACACATGTGAGGTGAGGTGAGGTGAGGTGAGGTGAGGTGGCGTCGATGTTACGAGTTCAAGATTATTGCACTTATATAGCGACATGCATGCACATGTGTCTGTGTGTCTGCTTGTACTAGTCCGGGCTGATGCCAATTAATAGTGCTAGCCCACTCAGATACCATGCCGCAGTTTAACATGAATACCTCACTCAGACACAGTATACTGACTCCGAGCCGACCAGTCCTTGTTTTAGCCCCTTACTGCCAAGTGCCAGACAGGGTAACAACAAGTACCATCTTTTAACCTCTTTTGGTATGAGGCGGCCGGGGATCGAACCCCGGACCTTCCGCTCTACCACCGGACCACGGAAGCGGTCTAATGACACATGTAACCATAGTCCCCAGCGCTATTCCTTGTCACAATAGGTGGATAAACTAGATAAGGGGGTCTGACTCTGTGACTTGGCTGACTGTGTGTCATTGTGTGTGCACCCGTGGCATTGATGGTGCTCATGTTTTACAGTCCTAGTTTTCCTGGTCCAGCTGTAATTTAGTTGGAATATTGCTTAATGCAACGTTAAACAAATGTCATTTGCATACAAAAAACTACACCATTATTAGAAAAAAATATTTTTAATAACTGAAACTTGCTTAAATGTACATTAGATTTGCCTGTGAATAAAATTTTGTTCTATGGGGTTTTCGATCTTGTTACACATTCTTATAAATATTTTGTTCACACAGTAAATATTCTTAAAGTGTATTTATGTAAGAACGGTTCATATAATGGCCCTCCCTAATATATCAATGCGCAACAGCACTTACAATGTAATAATTTTACAGGAACCTTTAGAACTTTAGAACTACCAACTCTGATATCAGATCTTTTAAAGCAAATTATCTCAAAATAACATATACATAAAAACAACAACAAAAATACTGACTCTTTTATAACACTGGAATGAAATCAAGTGGCATTAGTATGACACAACTATATAAATATTTGATAACAAACAATACTTTATTCTACCATGACTGTCCATCAGAAGATATGATGTACTCAAATATTATCTATTTGTTTAGTCATCTCTTCTCTGGAGTTGACTGTCACTGTATGGCTGGAATGCTGCCAATACAACAAGTCTGCTGGAGATGATGTACATATACCAACAGTTTACACTACCAACTACACTCTTCCTGTTAGTCCAGTCAAACAAACACAGTATTCACCAGTCAGTCATTCCGCTACCTATTCGGATGACTTTGACATCTCTGAAGACCCGTGGTTGAATAGGTTTTCAGCAACCCGTAATAGGCGACCATGCTTGTCATAAGAGGTGACTAACGGGATCAGGTGGTCAGACTCGCTGACTCGGTTGATACATGTCACCGTATTCCAATTGCGTGGATCATGATGTCAAATCACTGGATTGTCTGGTCCAGACTCGATTATTTTCAGACCGCTGTCACATAGCTGTAATATTGCTGAGTGCGGCTTTAAACAACAAACAAACAAACAAAAGTGATATCTAATGAGTTGCACTATCAAATCTACAGTTAGCATAGCTGTAAACACTTATAAATCCAAGATTTGGAACTTTTAATGCATTGTTTTAATGATAACTAAGCACTATAACGTCTACAGTCTGCTTTGTTCTACCGAGTGCTAAATTCTCCATGTAAAACATACAAGCTGATTAGATATTACTGTCAAACAAAAGTATAGGGAATCTACAGTTGGTACAGCTATAAATAGCGCTTATTTCAACATTTGAAACCTCATGAGGAGCCACTGTTCCAAATGTAACCAGAAGTATCAAATTCACAGTTACCATAGATCTTAACTGAAAACACAATAGCTTCATCAACTGAATGCATCATGCTTGTTTCCATACACCGTGATATAACACATCTTTTTTTCTCAACTGGTCCATGTATACGACAATCTCATTAAATTCAGATCTTAGTTCTCGCTTTCCGCTGAACAAAGATCTGAGGACATCCCATTACGGGTCACATCAGACCGACCTTGTGCGAACTTTGACCGATCAATGAGTGACCAATCAGAAGGCAGCTTTCTCGTGCTTTACGGCACTAATTTCAAATTGGCGACTTCGCTTCGAAACATATTTTGACAAATTCCCATTTAAAAATTTGAAACCTGAACAAAAATCATTCTGGAATGGCTAATAGATGGTCTAGATTGTAAGGATTCAGTCGTTAAACCCATAACTATTGTTCGAAATAACCTATGTTAAAGTTTTCGATGTTGCATGATTAGAAATCACATTCCGACTGTCACTTTCATAACCTGGTAAGCGACGCACTGATTGGTGGGATGAAAGGTCGTTCTGACGTGACCCCTAATGGGATGTCCTCAGATCTTTGTTTAGCGGTAGCGAGAACTAAGGTCTGATTTTAATGAGATTGATGTATACAACTACACTGCATCTATTGGGCTATAAGATGCATTCAGGTTAATACTGGTTTCAAACTGTTAGGAAACTTACATAAACTATAGCTTATAAAACACTGAATCTAACGAGTACAGGAATGATATGGTTATAATTTTAATTATTTTAAATTTCTTAGCACCAAGACAATGAATATGAAACAAAAATGACTTCCTTGCAACATTGAAATCATTCTGCAACAAATCTGACCACATTTATGTGCCCTGTAATAATCACTGATATGCTGATATAACAAAAGTACCTGGATAATGCAAGACAGATGCCATGGTACATCACAGCAGCCTGTACATACTAACAGCTGAGTCGTGAAGTACAATGAGTGAGAGATTAGGGTTTTATGCTGGATTTAGAACTATCTGAGCAATATCATGGCAGGGGACACCAGAAAAATGTATCAAACACAGCAGCCATGGGGATGGAAACTCATACCTTCGGCATGACAAACAAACAATTTAACCATCGGGATACCCCACTGTCCCCCTGTAAATAAGGGTGTGTCAAGAAGCCAATTGAACCAGAATTACAGGGTTGGGGTGCCAGTCAGGAACTAGAGTTGTGGAATGTCACATAAATCCTGACAATCTTACCAGTATGACTGTTCATATTGTCGACCACTAGGATTGTCTGGCCCAGAGTAATTCACATCTAGGGCCATGTTACTAGACATTGCTGTAGTACTTGAGGCCATGATATAGAACACTATTCACTCACTCACTCACTCACTCAACAGGGCTCCTTCACAAATCTTACATCATTACATGACATTGCCCAACATTATTACACTCAACAAAATTCAAAAGCACCTTATTATTCCAGATCAATTTTCTGACAAACAAACAGAAACATGCAGAATGTCAATATATAACAGGAAACATACCAGGATGGTATTTCGTACTGACTAAAAGGAAACAGTGGAAGTTCATACAATCTAAAGATTGAGAATCACTGAGAATCTCCTCACAACATGTGTGGCAATACTCCATAACAGACAGATAGTCTCTGTGGAACTACTGAATGGTCTAAGTTCATACAATCTAATGATGACGTCTGCTCACTGAGAATCTCCTCAGAACATGTGTGGCAATACTCCATTTCATACAGGAAGTCTCTGTGGACCTACTTTGTTGGCAATTAAGAAAATATAATTATTTTGGCATTTTGTTTAATCATATGATATGTATCATGTGCCTCACACCAGAACAAGACACTTGGATGTTCTAGTCACAGTCATTGCATGTTAAAGTAATTAAATACTCAGAAGGAACATTTCTTGTCTGATGGAAAGTCTGTGTTAGTATATTATATTACATGTGTGGTTGAGGTGATGGGGTAAATCCATAATGTTTGATAACAAATAGTGCCACGGCACTCTAGCTCACCTATATATGTGTCATCAGTCTAAATTGACTTTTCAAACTAGAGGCAACCAACCACTAAACAAAGACATTCAAACATTTTCCACATAAAGATTGAGGATTAACAACTAAACAGTAAATTCTACAGATTTGAATAAATATGATGGCATAAAATGAAAACATATACATGCTAACGTTCAGTTTTCCTCAGTCTTGTAACTTTAGACGAGTGATCAGTACAAAGCATGGTTGAAGTACAAGGGTCAAATCAAAGTAAAAACTTAAACTGTCACAAAAAGTGCAGCATGTATGCAAGTCCCACTTGTTACTAAACATGTACCAAATTTCATTATATTTTGCATTATTATAATTAGGCTTAGTAAGGGCCATACTTGTCATGTATTTATACTGGTATAGATATATATATGTACAGTTGGTCTTTTTTTAAAACATATTTGCTGTTATGATCTATGAACTGGCACAAAATGAAACCATCACAAAACCATCATAAACATATCAAGGTGTTTCATAGGGGTAGAGCAGGCATGGGTGGCCCAGTCGTCTAAGGGAGTTGTGTCCCTTGGGCATGCCAGGGATCTATGATTATGGGTTTGAATCCCGGTTCGCTCCTTTGGATTTCAATAAAGTGGTGAATACTGGACAACTGTTCAAAACAGCATTAAAACCAACTCACAAACTCAATCAATGATAAAGGTAGAAATATCAGCTGAAAAGTTTCATTGGAATCCAAAAGGTCATTAAAGTCTACAGAGGGCATATCAGCATCACTGGCACAAGATAACCCTATAGCAAACAACTCCAGAAAACTATATCAGTTTCCAGTTTTCTTCAAGCGCAGTCTGCTCAGGAATGGAAGATTGTAAGATCCAAGGTAGAGAACTCCATCCTTCTCCTCGACTTCACTGACTGAGGGCACTACAGTTCCCGTCGGGTCATGTAGACTTTGTACAATCTGGCCTGCCTTGTCCACCTCCAACAACAGGCCGTACTTGGGGACAAGTCGGACAATGGTCTCTTGAGAAACAATCTAATAATAAAACCAAACAATTCAGATGACAACTATGTAAACAGGTATGCCTTATTCTGATACAAGGTGATGTCTTGAAGTTATATTTTGAATCGATCAAAACATCGCAGCTGTCCACTACCTTAATTGTAGATAGTGCTTTCTATAAGACAGATTTTGAGTTATGCCCTGGAAATCCAATAACAGATGGACTGATAGACATCCTAATCTCAAAATATTTAAGATTAAATGAATCTGACACACAGCTCAACTCAGTAATACCACTGCTGCAGTGACCTGCCTAAAGTTGTACAATGATGGTTAATATTAGTGTGTAATGCAGAATAACGAGCAACACTGCTTCTTTGAAAGCTTCAATAACTATATACAGTCTACTTTTCTTCAGGACCTGCTACAAACTCCTGAAAGGGACTGGTCATTAATAAAGAGGTGGGGATGGGGCGGGGTTGGTTGGGGTTGGGTGGGGTTGGGTGGGGTGGGGTGGGGTTGGGTGGGGTGGGGTGGGGTGGGGTGGGGTGGGGTGGGGTGAGCATGACCAGAACACGATTCCCTTACTCATCCATCTGCAGAATGCATGTATTTGTGCATTTCAGAATTCAACAAATCAGGAGCAGATTACATTTGACTATTTGTATGCCGTCTGCTACCTCAAAGGGGAGATAACTGTGTCACCGTACCTTTGTGATGAGGCTTCTCAGCCAGGGTTTGTCGGATGTGAAGTCCAGCATGGAGAACTTTTCCGCCCTGCGCACCGTTGCAAAACCCACCCAGAATGTGCCCCGGCGGTTGCGCCGGATGTTGTCAGGCAGTCCAGGCAGGTTGTCCATGAACACTTCCTTTTGGCCTGCCTTGGATCCCTTTAACCAGTATCTGAGTGGAAGGAAAACGAAGATGGACTGTGGGGCTCTGAACTAAGGTGGACATAACTCTGGCAATGCACCGCTATAAGAGTCAAAACAGGTAAAACAAATTAATATTGTCCACATGTGTATGTGCTCATAACACAACATCTTGTACTTCGCGATGCAACAGTTTCTGTATCAGCATCGAGAGAATAACGGCAAAAAAAAACAAAGTAAAAATCAGAGTTACATCCCTTATCCGAATATCATTCCTTACAGCAAGGATTGTTTTATGAAACGGGAAATTCATTACTTTTGTTTTCAAAGCAGTGGATATAAAACCTTTTTAATTCCTGAGTGGGCAGTAAATTTAGGACTAGCAAGAGAATTTTACAGAAATGGGTAGTATCAGTGTACCAGGACAATTTTCATTACTCTAAACACTATATATATTGGTCAGTTAAATACCCCTGGTTGTGAGTGAGTGAGTGAGTTGGGTTTAACGCCGCTTTTAACAGTATTCAAATTTTATCACGGCGTGTCAGCTTAATGTGGGAGGAAAGCCTGAAGTGATGCAGGTCTCAGACATTTACCACTTCGGTGAAACCCACGAACCGGGATTCGAACCCACAATCATAGGTTTCTGGCATGCCCAAGGGACGCAACTCTGCACAGGGAATCGCGGCGCCTTAGACGACTGGGCCATACCCCTGGTTGTCAAACATGAGAAACTCTTGAGTTCTGACAATATCATCCATATGTAACCTGTTGTCATGTGATGTTTCACAGCGTACCTCCAAATCCTCGCTTTTGTAGTTTCGCAGACGAGCAGAAACTCCTCGTCTGAGGAAAGCTGGACACCATTAGCGAATGCAAGGCCTTCCATCAACAGTGACATTTCATGGGTTGTCGGGTTGAACGACATCACTCTGAAAGAGACATGCTTGTGTCAATAATATTAAAAGCAATATGGCCATAACATGGGTCGGTAAACAAAAATTTCATCCTCCCTTGAAGATATTTTGCTCCAATAAATCGAATTACAATGTTTTGCAGATCATTGTGACATCATCAGTTACCTTGATGTCTAAACCAAATGGTGAAGCCCATTTCTGGTGTCCCCTGCCATGATATTGCTGGAATATTGCTAAAAGCGGCGTAAAATCATACTCACTCACTCACTCTAAACCAAATGACATCACTTATCCCTCTGCCACTGAAGCTGTTTAGGTCTACTTCTTACACTCAAGGAACCGGTTGTTACAGTTTACAAATTAAAAAATTGGGAAGAATGATTTTGGATGCCCTCATGTCTTTTTATATGAAACATATCAACACTTGTGAGATAAATATTTAACAATTATCTGCAAGCCATGGAGGTTTTAACTTTTATCGACTTGTGTTGAAATATTTGCTATCAAAAGACATGAGGGTGAGTATCTTTCTATCCTTAGCAATGTAAATTTGTTTTCTATAGAACTTGATCAATCAATCAATTTTTTTTCAGACATATAACAACTGCAACATTAGAATAGTCTCACATTAGAATATTCTACGAAGTGCCTTCACAGATAAGAGGATTGTACGATAATGGAAAATTAATATTTCTGTGCCCTTTTCCACAAAGTGATTTTAGCGATAACACCGTCATAAGTCTATGTTGTAGTATATGAGTTACAAAGATCTTATTGCTAAGATGCCTTTGTGTAATGGGGGCCTGTACAATAACACTGGACCTGTGAAGATCCAGGTTAGAATAGGTCTTCAGAAACCCATAAATGCCGTAACAGTCGATTAACTATGCTTGTCGTAAAAGGAGACTAACAGGATCAGGTGGTCAGGTTCGCTGACTTGGTTGATGCATGTCATTGTATGCCAATTGCGTAGATCGATGCTCATGATATCACTCACTGGATTTTCTGGTCCAGACTTGATTTTTTACAGACCGCCGTCACATAGCTGGAATATTGCTGAGTGCCGCATTAAACAACAAACAAACAAAAGTGATATCTGATGAGTAGCACTATCAAATCTACAGTTAGCATAGCTGTAAACACTTATAAATCCAAGATTGAATATTGCCGAGTGCGGTGCTTAACAACAAACAAACAAACAAACAAACAATAACTCTGTATCCCACTCAGACCAACCTTCCTGTTTCCTCAGCCTCCATGATACAGTATCTGTTCTCTCTTCTCCCCCACCTTGTGCTGGAGTCACTGAAGTAAATAGTTCCATCACTTGCAACGTCAAGGTCATTCAGAAACTGCGGCTTCTGACCATTGATAGGGTCTTGTGAAGAGTAGATCTGATGAACATCGCCTGAAGTAGAGTAAGTGTGTTAATTGTTTACCTTCTCCAGACAAGGTCACTGCACAGTACTGTCCCTTGTGTCAAAGGGGGCATGGGTGGGGCAACAATTCACTGTGTAGTGTTACCTCCCTTAGGCATTCCAGAATCCTATGATCGTTGGTTCAAATCTAAGATTCATTTGGATAATGATTTTTCGGTCTGTCAGCACCATACCCCAGCTAGTGGGCTTCACCCGAACAATAAAGCAGCTGTGTTTACTGTCATATATACACCATGTTTACTTCAGGGGTAAATTTGTCTGTCGGGGTCAACAGCAAAACTGTTGTTGTGTTGACATGAGTCTTAAAACAGGTGGGGCATTAAATTCTGGTCTTTTCTATCTGACCATGGAAAAATATGTCGTTCAGATTGAGAATGTGACAAAGACATAAACTATTAGAAGCTATTAATTGTAGCATGATTTCACCTAGAGAGAGTAGAGTAGGGCCGATAGTGAAGGGGAGGACTAGATGTGAGAGTCTAGTGAGTATGGTTTTTACGCCGCTTTTAGCAATATTCCAGCAATATCACGGCGGGGGACACCAGAAATGGGCTTCACACATTGTACCCATGTCGGGAATAGAACCCCGGTCTTCGGCGTGACGAGCGAACGCTTTAACCACTAGGCTACCCGACTGCCCTGTGAGAGTCTAAAACCTAACAGACTCACATGCTCCTTGCGTAAATGCCAGAAATCCATACTAATGGATGTGTATATGTATATTACTCCACTTTTGATAAGGATATCTTTATCTTTCCATGATACACAACACTTATTCTCATAACATGTCAAGTGTATATTTACAGACATATCTGATTATCCCTATCAATAGTCTGGAGAGATTGAAAGATCAGCTTTGCCAGGGACTCAAGACTCCACTCCAGTTCCTGGGTGCTGCCGACTTCTATGCAGGGTTTGAGTAAACAAAGACTCCTCAGAGACATTCAATTAATTAACAAGAGTTTGCCACTAATGTGGCTATATCCCCCGCCCCTGTTGCAGAATTTATGACATAATTAAATCTAAACAAACCCTAACCTTTTTTAACCGAGGTGGAACTTGTCATGGAAATTGTAAAAAAAGGAAGAGTTTAGAACCTGAGTCCATCTTGTTGCCATGGAAACATAAAAAATAAAATTTCTAAAATTTCTAAGTAGCACAAGGCCCCAATTCAGCATGTATCTGACAAACCTGCAAAGTTTCGTGAAAAAATATTAAACGGTTTATGAGTTATGCTCCGGAAACGAACCCTACCCTCACAGAACCTAAGTCCATCTTGTTGCCATGGAAACGTAAAAATAAAAATTTATAAAATTTCTAAATAGCAAAAGGCACCAGTTCAGCATGTACTTGACTTGAAAAAATATTGAACGGTTTCTGAGTTATGCTCCGGAAACAAAACGTGACGGAGGGATGGACAGAGCCCGTTTCTACTACCGGTGCTATTAGCTGAGACCAGTCAGTGCCTTCAGCCATGACCCTTGTTGTTTTGAGGTGTGTGACAAATGGGATGTGTAACCAATGGGAGGATACCAATCCATTCAGTCGCCTGTTACAACCAGCCTAGGTGTCAGGGACCTGCTCTGACATGGAATCTTGATGAGGTTTATCTTATAATGTATTGTCTCCTTGGTAACTGGCTCTCTCACCTGTTGCTACATTGACCTGGAAAAGGCCAAGGTAGGCGTCTGCTACAATAAGGTAGCCATCTTTGTTCAATCTCATGCCAAGAGGTCGTCCACATGTTGGCTCGTTCGCATAACCTCCTGCAATCAAATCCATACATCCATCAGACAGTTTGTATTTTGTTTTATAGGTTTGGCAAAAAATACAATCCGGTCTGGCAAGCACTCTCTCCTGCCCCTTGTACACGTCCATCTAGACTTACCACACGGCTCCCTGCCCAGTCTGGCTAGCACCTTCTCCTGCCCCTTGTACACGTCCATCTAGACTTACCACACGGCTCCCTGCCCAGTCTGGCTAGCACCTACTCCTGCCCCTTGTACACGTCCATCTAGACTTACCACACGGCTCCCTGCCCAGTCTGGCTAGCACCTACTCCTGCCCCTTGTACACGTCCATCTAGACTTACCACACGGCTCCCTGCCAAGTCTGGCTTGCACCCTCTCCTGCCCCTTGTACACGTCCATCTAGACTTACCACACGGCTCCCTGCCCAGTCTGGCTAGCACCTACTCCTGCCCCTTGTACACGTCCATCTAGACTTACCACACGGCTCCCTGCCCAGTCTGGCTAGCACCTACTCCTGCCCCTTGTACACGTCCATCTAGACTTACCACACGGCCTCCCTGCCAAGTCTGGCTAGCACCTACTCCTGCCCCTTGTACACGTCCATCTAGACTTACCACAGGGCTCCCTGCCCAGTCTGGCTAGCACCCTCTTTTGCCCCTTGTACACGTCCATCTAGACTTACCACACGGCTCCCTGCCCAGTCTGGCTAGCACCCTCTCCTGCCCCTTGTACATGTCCATCTAGACTTACCACATGGCTCCCTGCCCAGTCTGGCTAGCACCTACTCCTGCCCCTTGTACACGTCCATCTAGACTTACCACACGGCTCCCTGCCCAGTCTGGCTAGCACCCTCTTTTGCCCCTTGTATATGTCAAGGATCGTTCCATCCATGGTCCCAGTGTACAGGTGATCTACGGGGTAGAACATAACATACATATATCACAATCCTTCCTCTGTCCTCATGGTGTTTACATGTACCTATGGTAGAACCCAGATCTTCAGCTACCTAGGGAAGATATGTATCAACAAAAGTGTCTAATATGTCCAATATTCATATTCTAAATTCTCATGTTAGTTAGTGAGTATGGTTTTACGCCACTTTTAGCAATATTCGAGCAATATCATGGTTGGGGACACCAGAAATGGGCTTCATACATTGTACCCATGTCGGGAATCGAACCCGGGTCTTCGGCATCATGAGCGAACGCTCTAGCGACTAGGCTCCCCGACCGCCCCAAAATTCTTATGTTATTGTTTTCTAATTGTAGTTGGCCTCTTTCCAAACTTCATGTATGAATTAAATCCCTTCTGGTTAGTAATAATATTAAGTGTCCAGGCCTCAAAGTATAAATTTTCACCAAGTAGCTGTATGGCTACAAGTATTTTTTTTCCAGGTAGCCACTGGTAAAATCAAGAAGAATTATTGTAGATAGCCAAAAGCATTTGAAATTATCTTTTATCAAATAACTATTATAATAGCACTAGTGTTGGAATTGTATATCATTGGAAACTGTACTTGATTCTTGTTATTTGTGACTCAAACAATGATGCAATTTATGTTACTTGATTATTTAGGTATACTTTGCTTATTCAATAAGCTCTATCAACTGAAATAAAATACTACTTACATTAATATTTATCTATTTCTGTTCATTGTCGACTATAGGAGGTATTATACGTAAGTACTATTATTAGCAGACATGTTTTCCACAATCAGCTGTTATTAATTTTTGTGTATTCAAGTGTGAAGCAATAGAATTTAGTTGCCACAAGATATTTTTCAAGGTAGTCTTATGGCTAGCTCTGAATTTTAGACAGTAGACAGTAGACAGTAGACAAATTGAATTGGCGACCATTTTAGTCGCAACTTTGAGGCCTGACATCATATATCTTGACAACAATTGTCCTCGCTGGGCCATTACCTCCATCAAACACCAGTGACTCGGGTCCCTCAATGTTGTCCTCAAACAGATGCTCCGCCTCTGTCAGCCTGTTATTGGGGGTCAGGGCACCTGTCAGGGTGGGGCGAGGTGGAAGACTGAGGGCAAACAAGGAGTGAGAGTTACGGGGTCAGTTACTGACATTCAGCCCATCAGTCCACTACTCATGTTTGTCCATCTGGACTTACTACATGGCTATTATTGATGGTAACCTGTTGTCACATTCATTTATATTGCATGCTTTTTTGGTTTTGGTTTGGTTTGTTGTTTAACGCCGCACTCAGCAATATTCCAGCTTTATGATGTGGGTCTGTAAATAATCGAGCCTGGGCCAGACAATCCAGTGATTTACATCATGAACATTGATGACATGCATCAACAGAGTCAGCGAGCCTGACCACCCAAACCCGTTAGTCGCCTTTTACGACAAGCATAGTCGCCTTTTACGGCAAGCATGGGTTGCTGAAGACCTATCCTACCCCGGATCTTCATGGGTCTATTGTATGCATTGAATCTGGGCCAGTCACACCATAGGTTGATAGCATTTTCATCGTCAAACATCAAACGGGTACCGACCTGAGAAGATTCGGGGTAGAATAGGTCTTCAACAACCCATGTTTGCCGTAAAAGGTGACTATGCTTGTCGTAAGAAGTGATTGACGGGATCGATTGGTCAAGCTCGCTGACTTGGTTGATGCATGTCATTGTATCCGTATGCGTAGATCGATACTCATGATGTCAATCGCTAGATTGTCTGGTCCAGATTCGATCGTTTACAGACTGACGTCATATAGCTGGAATATTGCTGAGTGCGACGTTAAAAAACCCAAAAAACAAGCACACATTCAACATAGTGACAGAACCTGACCATCGATCCCCATTTTTTTATGACAAGCATGAGGTAGCGGGGACCTATTCTGACCCAAGGAATCTATGCCTATTCTGGGCCCTGTTCCACAAAGCAATTGTAGCACTAAGACAATCGTAACTCCCATACTTTAACATAGACTTACGACAATCGTAGCGCTACGATCACTTTGTGGAATGGGACCCAGGTACATAGTATGTATCATATGTCACCAGCTATCATCTACATCTTGCAATAGATATGAACTGTTTACCTGTATGGCAGCGGTTGTATCGGTGATGGCAGGATCACCAGGATGAGCACGGCACATGTAACACTTGCCAGGATGAATGCAGCACCAAAAGCCCCCCATCTTTGTGAGATACAAACACCGACATCAAACATCTTCCAGAAAACATGCTTATGATCATTATATCAACTCTAAGTTTGAGTTTATTGTACGATGTCTTAAGGGTGAGATCTGGGGATAGTTTCTAACAATCTTTCTTAACTTAAAGTTAGGGAAAATATGTCTCTATGGTTGGAGTCATGCATCCAACTTACTCATCAGTAGTGGTCTGGGGTAGGGCTGGGACGAGTCCAAATTTACTACCCGGGTACCCACCCCCCTTTTCCCCGACCCCACCCGGGTACCCGCTGTAGGTCTCAAGAGATAGGTACAAAATGTCCGATTGGGAAACATTTGACCGTATCCCTGTCAAAATGTATTTAGATACAGGTATAAAATGATCTGGCCATGCATACACTGAAGTTGACTGAAGTTTTATCTTTATGCAAACATATAAAGTCAGAAGGAATGTGTGCATAGTCGGAAAGAAATGTGAACATTTGTCACTTATAGTGTAACCATAGAGTTCTAGATATTTTTTGTCATTAAACTATATAATCACCTGAGTAACCACGGGTCCGGGTAGTGCTGTGGGTACCCGGGTCCTAGTCAGTACCCACCCGACCCGAGTACCCGAGTTACCCGTCCCAGCCCTAGTCTGGGGTATTATTATTGTTGACAGTATACTCATAAAAATATGAATGTGTAATTACATGAAACAAGTGTGTACATAAAAATGGTAGTTGTGTCTAAATTCAGGAACATGGAACAAACATTCTACACTAACAAACTTGTTGGTATAGAATATAAGCATAGACCATATATCGGCATATCGCGTCTGATATATAAGTTACATATGGCCCTGTGGTGGAAGACATGCACCTTATCAGAAGACAATTGTTCAAATATTTGTCCAACCAAATTTCAGTCATTAGGTCCATAGCGACACAAATGTGAGGAGTGAGTTCAACTGTAATGTTGTTGACATAATGTGACAAATATCTTGGCAACAGAGCAAAGGGAACAATTAAAAAACATTCATAACAAGAACATTTACAGTGAAACTATGAGATTCAATACAGAACAAAATGATTACATCAAATGTAAGAACAAAATCTGTACAATTACATGAACCACCAACGAAAGCATGAGCTTCATACAGTCACAACTTATCCAGGAAAAGCTATTTCCCTCAAATACATCTGCCATGACAAGGGTAGACAAGCTTGATAAAAGTCTGTACTATATTCTAAACGATCATAACGATTAGGGCTGGGACGCGTAACTCGGGTAGGTACTGAGTAGGACCTGGGGACCAACAGGACTACCTGGACCAGTGGTTAGTCTCGTGATATGTTGTTTAATGAAACAAATTATCTAGAACTCTATAATATACACTACAAGTCACTAATCATGCTAATGTTCGAATTTCTTTCTGAACATGCACCCTTCTGATTTATAATATGGTTGATTAAATATATAACTTAATTCAACTTCATTGTATGAATGACCAGATCGTTTAATACGTGTATATAAATACGCTTTGCCAGGGCTATGCTAAAAATGCTCCCAATCGGACATTTTGAGACACCTCTGAGACCTACAGTGGGTACCCTGGTTGGGTCGGGTAATAGGGGGATGGGTACACGGGTATTAAATTTGGACTCGTCCCAGCCCTAATAACCATAACATAGTATATAACAATAACAGATCAGACAAATCATAAAATTGTTTAACATCCGTAAAGATTACGTTGGTTGTTATACATTTGTTCGTATTATCATGCTTTGTCATTACCGGCTGATTGGAGGAAAATAATATCAGAATACCCTTGAGACGCCACTGTATTTTGCTTCGCATCGTCATCTGGGGATTCTCTTGCTTTATCTGTGTGAGAGTCGAACTTTCTCTGTCTTACGTTGGATTCCATGCTGCTCGGCAAACTTTCAAAGGGACACAACTCAACTTATATGAAAGATACCGCTAAACGTTATTTTTGTATTGCGTGTGTGACATTGACCCATATGGTTCTTATCTATATTTGTAATAAATGTACGAAATGCATTGTATTATCAAGCTTAAAATGCCATACAGTCTGCATAATTAAACAAGAGACCTCAAAAGCTCTATTGTAAAGGTTCTTTATTAAAGAGTTGAATTCCATCAGTATTTTCTTCTGTATCTGTACTTTACTAAAATCAACACATCTCATCTACTGGTAAGAACGATAGGATCCACTTCTGCAACTCAGCTCATTAAATCGGTGCACTTTATCTGCTTCAAAATATATTTAGCATAAAAAAAGAGTGAGTGAGTATGATTTTACACTGCTTTTAGCAATATTCCGGCAATATCACGGCGGTTAAAAGAAGGGAGGCAAAGAGCGATTGTATTTTGATGGAACCGGTTTATTTCTATGACATTTAATGAATCCAATTACCTCCCGTGGTACTATGACGTCACAATGACATGACGTCATCTACAATCACTCCGACATTGATTCTGTAATGTCAACACGCTCCAGTTTTGCTCAATGATTCTTTGCGAATCTTACCTTGAAGCAAGTGTTGAAAATGACGTTTTGTGGCCGCGACTGGCTCCGAGGAGCACGAACAGCTCCAGGTGAGTTTCATTTTACAGTTAATGTGATTTTTAAAAACGAGAAAATGATTTCATGTTTAAAAAAGGAATGTTATTTATCGTCTCCCTTCTCCAAACGTTTCTCCAAAGTCATGTGAGCGCTCATGAAGATATTTAATTGATGCCTCATGGAGAAGATTTTAGCGTAAAGTTTGTCTCAATGGATACTATTTAACGTACAAGTATAAAACGTCCACCGCCAAGAATAATAAGTCTGGATCTGCCGAAACAGATTCCATAATGAACAGGTTAAAAAGGAATGTGATTAGCTTGAAGGCAAACCCAAATATAACGAGTATCTTATTTTCAAACCTACTCCAAATTAATGTAATGCATTTGAATTTTATTGTGATTTGTCCTAACTTCCTGTATGACTGTATGACAGCGGGTTTGAATGTGAAGAGATGTAATTTAAAACTGTAGACTTACTTCAACTTCCAGACCTGCAGCATCTGTTCACCAGTGAACTTCTAGATGAGTTTGACGCTATCCGCCTTTGGCTCCATCTGATCCGGACTGCCATTCTCCAAGAAAATGAGGTAAGGACTACGGCCTGCATGATTAGGATGGTGTAGCATCATATTCCGATATTTCCTTTGCCCCTAAACGGACCTGGGGAGTAAACTTAATTTACTAAATATGTTTTTAGAACGTCATTCGTCCTCATATTAGTTTAAGTTAATGTATGTCATCGAACACGATTTAGTGTATGGATCTGTGCAATGTGTGTGTTTATTTCTTTATAACAGGTGACTGAGAGCAAGAGAGGCAAGCGACATCTGTGGATGTTACAGAGAGAGGTTGATTGTGGCTGGACACAAATGTCCAAACTTTTCCTCAGCAATGATCGCCACCCAAGCGTGCGCAACTCACTCATCGAAATCCACAACGCCGTCACATCGGCCGCCGCTCACTACAGGCTTTTGCGACTTCTCCCGCCACCCATCTTCGATCAGGGAGAACTTGTGCCCCCGACCCTGCCCCCAAAAGCCGGGAAGCTCAGGCGTTTCATCACCAGTGTCCGTACTAGACTGGCATCTATCACATTCAAAAACAAGGTGAAACCCACAGACGTTTCTGCTGACAAATCACATGTCAAAGACACACCTGGCCACAACTCTGTCTTTGGTCGTGTTGTGCAGTGTATCAGAAACATCGCCAGTAGCAAGAACCAGGTTCTCCCTGTGTGAAAACATCCACATGTATTGTAAAACCTATTGGAATTTCTGTATATTTAATTTGATTTGTTTGAAATTGTACATATTGTCTGACGTGATACATCCCTGTAAATCATGATGTTGTAATTCATTACATGGAAAACATTATACAACTTCTGTAAATCCTGTTTTATTTGTAATTTGAAATTTCTCTAAAGCATTACTATTTCATCATTCTAACAACCGAAGTCTGATATTGCCAGTTTGGTATATGCAGACATTAAATGGAATGAATGAAACGTGAGGTGGTTTGTTGTCTGTCTTCCTTGGCATGCACACAGTCAGATAGCCGTGTGTGGAGATTCCGTCCACTATTAAACTGTGTCTTGTTCAGAGACTGGCGTCTTATCTGCATGCAATAGAAAAAGTATTTCTGTACCTATGTGTGTAACATAAACGATTGTTAGTGTGGTCGTATAGCTGCTTCTAAAAAGAGGAAAGATATGCTGTAGGTGGGATGGTGCCATATATAGTAAGTACCTGAATGTCTTTGTAGAAGATGCGGAATTGGACGAAGACAAATAACATAAACTTGATAGTCGCTACACGAAGACGAACACTATAGGTAAACTGTTCATTTCGTCCATGTCACATGAACGAAACAGTGAATGAGTAGGGTTTTACGCCGCTTTCGGCAATATTCCAACTGAAATAACGACAGAGAAAACCCAGAATGGGTTCCACACATTGTACACATGTGGGATATCGAAGAGGAGACTTTGACTTGACGTGTCAATGCTTGTCAATGCTTGTCAACCAACCACAAGAAAAAGGCCTATTCCGATCAAATTGGAAGCATGAATTCACAAAAAAAAGCGTCACTCGACAATCATTGTAAATTGAAACCGGTGACACCTGGCGTTGCGGTCATAAAATCCTCCCGCTATTTGGACATGTCGTGTTGAATAAACTATGGCATATACACAATATCCCACTGACACTGAAGATTTTAATGACCATATAACATGCATGAGAAGTAGGTGTGCCAGACAGAAGAGAACAACAGCGATCGCTAGTAACTCCACAATGCCACCTGCTTCATTATGTCCAAGATACAGGCGATATCTCATGTTCTGTTGTTCTCATTTTAAGTGAAACAGTTTCCATGTCTTTAACACAGGAACATGTATTCAGTAATCCTAAAAAAACACTGCCCATAGTATGAAGGAACTGCTAGGGTTTGACCTTACAAATGGTTTGATTTAGCGGTACGGGTGTCTATAATGAATCCAGTTACCTCCCGTGGTACTATGACGTCACAATTACGTGACGTCACAATGACATGACGTCATCGACAATCACTCCGACATTGATTCGGTAATGTCAACACGCTCCAGTTTTGCTCAGTGAATATTTGCGAATCTTTCCTTGAAGCAAGTGTTGAAAATGACGTTTTGTGGCCGCGACTGGCTCCGAGGAGCACGAACAGCTCCAGGTTAGTTTCATTTTACAGTTAATGTGATTTTTAAAAACGAGAAAACGATTTCATGTTTGAAAAAGGAATGTTATTTATCGTCTCCCTTCTCCAAACGTTTCGCTGGCAATAATTAATCAGATAAGTCATGTGATCGCTCATGAAGATATTTAATTGATGTCTCATGGAGAAGAGTTTAGCTTGAAGTTTGTCTCAGTGGATACAAAATTGACAAGTATAAAACGTCCACCCCAAAGAATAATCAGTCTGGATTATCTGCCGAAACAGATTCCATAATGAACAGGTTAAAAAGGAATGTGATTAGCTTGAAGGCAAACTCAAATATAACGAGCATCTTATTTTCAAACCTACTCCAAATTAATGTAATACATTTGAATTTTATTGTGATTTGTGCTAACTTCCTGTATGACTGTATAACAGCGGGTTTGAATGTGAAGAGATGTAATTTAAGACTGTAGATTTACTTCATATTCCAGACCTGCAGCATCTGTTCACCAGTGAACTTCTAGATGAGTTTGACGCCATCCGCCTTTGGCTCCATCTGATCCGGACTGCCATTCTCCAAGAAAATGAGGTAAGCAGTACGGCCTGCATGATTAGGATGGTGTAGCATCATATTCCGATATTTCCTTTGCCCTTAAACGGACCTGGGGAGTAAACTTAATTTACCAAATATGTTTTTAGAACGTAATTCGTCCTCATATTAGTTTAAGTTAATGCATGTCATCGAACACGATTTACTGTATGGATCTGTGCAATGTGTGTGTTTATTTCTTTATAACAGGTGACTGAGAACAAGAGATGCAAGCGACATTTGTGGATGTTACAGAGAGAGGTTGATTGTGGCTGGACACAGATGTCCAAACTTTTCCTCAGCAATGATCGCCTACCAAGCGTGCGCAACTCACTCATCGAAATCCACAACGCCGTCACATCGGCCGCCGCTCACTACAGGCTTTCGCGACTTCTCCCGCCACCCATCTTCGTCCAGGGAGAACTTGTCCCCCCGACCCTGCCCCCAAAAGCCGGGAAGCTCAGGCGTTTCATCACCAGTGTCCGTTCTAGACTGGCATCCGTCGCATCCAAAAACAAGGTGAAACCCACAGACGTTTCTGCTGCCAAATCACATGTCAAAGACACATTTGGCCACAACTCTGTCTTTGGTCGTGTTGTGCAGTGTATCAGGAACATCGCCAGTAGCAAGAACCAGGTTCTCCCTGTGTGAAAACATGCAGTGTGAAAACAAAAACATGTATTGTAAAACCTATTGGAATTTCTGTATATTTAATTTGATTTGTTTGAAATTGTACATATTGTCTGACGTTATACATCTCTGCAAATCATAATGTCGTAATTCATTACATGGAAAACATTATACAACTTCTGTAAATCCTGTTTTATTTGTAATTTGAAATTTCTCTAAAGCATTACTTCGTCATTCTTATAACGGAAGTCTCATATTGCCAGTTTGGTATATGCAGACATTAAATGGAATGAATGAAACGTGAGGTGGTTTGTTGTCTGTCGTCCTTGGCATGCACACAGTCAGATAGCCGTGTATGGAGATTCCGTCCACTATTAGACTGTGTCTTGTTCAGAGACTGGCGTCTTATCTGCATGCAATAGAAAAAGTATTTCTGTACCTATGTGTGTTACATAAACGATTGTTAGTGTGGTCGTATAGCTGCTTCTAAAAGAGGAAAGATATGCTGTAGGTGGGATGGTGCCATATATAGTAAGTACATGAATGTCTTTGTAGAAGATGCGGAATTGGACGAAGACAAATAACATAAACTTGATAGTCGCTACACGAAGACGAACACTATAGGTAAACTGTTCATTTCGTCCATGTCACATGAACGAAACAGTATATGAGAATTTTTTTTACGCCGCTTTCGGCAATATTCCAACTGAAATCACGACAGAGAAAACCCAGAATGGGTTCCACACATTGTACACATGTGGGATATCGAAGAGGAGACTTTGACTTGACGTGTCAATGCTTATCAATGCTTGTCAACCAACCACAAGAAAAAGGCCTATTCCGATCAAATTGGAAGCATGAATTCACAAAAAAGCGTCACTCGACAATCATTGTAAATTGAAACCGGTGACACCTGGCGTTGCGGTCATAAAATCCTCCCGCTATTTGGACATGTCGTGTTGAATAAACGATGGCATATACACAATATCCCACTGACACTGAAGATTTTAATGACCATATACCATGCATGAAAAGTAGGTGTGCCAGACAGAAGAGAACAACAGCGATCGCTAGTAACTCCACAATGCCACCTGCTTCATTATGTCCAAGATACATGTTCTGTTGTTCTCATTTTAAGTGAAACAGTTTCCATGTCTTTAACACAGGAACATGTATTCAGTAATCCTAAAAAAACACTGCCCATAGTATGAAGGAACTGCTAGGGTTTGACCTTACAAATGGTTTGATTTAGCGGTACGGGTGTCTTTAATGAATCCAGTTACCTCCCGTGGTACTATGACGTCACAATTACGTGACGTCACAATGACATGACGTCATCGACAATCACTCCGACATTGATTCGGTAATGTCAACACGCTCCAGTTTTGCTCAGTGAATATTTGCGAATCTTTCCTTGAAGCAAGTGTTGAAAATGACGTTTTGTGGCCGCGACTGGCTCCGAGGAGCACGAACAGCTCCAGGTTAGTTTCATTTTACAGTTAATGTGATTTTTAAAAACGAGAAAACGATTTCATGTTTGAAAAAGGAATGTTATTTATCGTCTCCCTTCTCCAAACGTTTCGCTGGCAATAATTAATCAGATAAGTCATGTGATCGCTCATGAAGATATTTAATTGATGTCTCATGGAGAAGAGTTTAGCTTGAAGTTTGTCTCAGTGGATACAAAATTGACAAGTATAAAACGTCCACCCCAAAGAATAATCAGTCTGGATTATCTGCCGAAACAGATTCCATAATGAACAGGTTAAAAAGGAATGTGATTAGCTTGAAGGCAAACTCAAATATAACGAGCATCTTATTTTCAAACCTACTCCAAATTAATGTAATACATTTGAATTTTATTGTGATTTGTGCTAACTTCCTGTATGACTGTATAACAGCGGGTTTGAATGTGAAGAGATGTAATTTAAGACTGTAGATTTACTTCATATTCCAGACCTGCAGCATCTGTTCACCAGTGAACTTCTAGATGAGTTTGACGCCATCCGCCTTTGGCTCCATCTGATCCGGACTGCCATTCTCCAAGAAAATGAGGTAAGCAGTAAGGCCTGCATGATTAGGATGGTGTAGCATCATATTCCGATATTTCCTTTGCCCTTAAACGGACCTGGGGAGTAAACTTAATTTACCAAATATGTTTTTAGAACGTAATTCGTCCTCATATTAGTTTAAGTTAATGCATGTCATCGAACACGATTTACTGTATGGATCTGTGCAATGTGTGTGTTTATTTCTTTATAACAGGTGACTGAGAACAAGAGATGCAAGCGACATTTGTGGATGTTACAGAGAGAGGTTGATTGTGGCTGGACACAGATGTCCAAACTTTTCCTCAGCAATGATCGCCACCCAAGCGTGCGCAACTCACTCATCGAAATCCACAACGCCGTCACATCGGCCGCCGCTCACTACAGGCTTTCGCGACTTCTCCCGCCACCGATCTTCGTCCAGGGAGAACTTGTCCCCCCGACCCTGCCCCCAAAAGCCGGGAAGCTCAGGCGTTTCATCACCAGTGTCCGTTCTAGACTGGCATCCGTCGCATCCAAAAACAAGGTGAAACCCACAGACGTTTCTGCTGCCAAATCACATGTCAAAGACATATTTGGCCACAACTCTGTCTTTGGTCGTGTTGTGCAGTGTATCAGGAACATCGCCAGTAGCAAGAACCAGGTTCTCCCTGTGTGAAAACATGCAGTGTGAAAACAAAAACATGTATTGTAAAACCTATTGGAATTTCTGTATATTTAATTTGATTTGTTTGAAATTGTACATATTGTCTGACGTTATACATCTCTGCAAATCATAATGTCGTAATTCATTACATGGAAAACATTATACAACTTCTGTAAATCCTGTTTTATTTGTAATTTGAAATTTCTCTAAAGCATTACTTCGTCATTCTTATAACGGAAGTCTCATATTGCCAGTTTGGTATATGCAGACATTAAATGGAATGAATGAAACGTGAGGTGGTTTGTTGTCTGTCGTCCTTGGCATGCACACAGTCAGATAGCCGTGTATGGAGATTCCGTCCACTATTAGACTGTGTCTTGTTCAGAGACTGGCGTCTTATCTGCATGCAATAGAAAAAGTATTTCTGTACCTATGTGTGTTACATAAACGATTGTTAGTGTGGTCGTATAGCTGCTTCTAAAAGAGGAAAGATATGCTGTAGGTGGGATGGTGCCATATATAGTAAGTACATGAATGTCTTTGTAGAAGATGCGGAATTGGACGAAGACAAATAACATAAACTTGATAGTTGCTACACGAAGACGAACACTATAGGTAAACTGTTCATTTCGTCCATGTCACATGAACGAAACAGTATATGAGAATTTTTTTTACGCCGCTTTCGGCAATATTCCAACTGAAATCACGACAGAGAAAACCCAGAATGGGTTCCACACATTGTACACATGTGGGATATCGAAGAGGAGACTTTGACTTGACGTGTCAATGCTTATCAATGCTTGTCAACCAACCACAAGAAAAAGGCCTATTCCGATCAAATTGGAAGCATGAATTCACAAAAAAGCGTCACTCGACAATCATTGTAAATTGAAACCGGTGACACCTGGCGTTGCGGTCATAAAATCCTCCCACTATTTGGACATGTCGTGTTGAATAAACTATGGCATATACACAATATCCCACTGACACTGAAGATTTTAATGACCATATACCATGCATGAAAAGTAGGTGTGCCAGACAGAAGAGAACAACAGCGATCGCTAGTAACTCCACAATGCCACCTGCTTCATTATGTCCAAGATACATGTTCTGTTGTTCTCATTTTAAGTGAAACAGTTTCCATGTCTTTAACACAGGAACATGTATTCAGTAATCCTAAAAAAACACTGCCCATAGTATGAAGGAACTGCTAGGGTTTGACCTTACAAATGGTTTGATTTAGCGGTACGGGTGTCTTTAATGAATCCAGTTACCTCCCGTGGTACTATGACGTCACAATTACGTGACGTCACAATGACATGACGTCATCGACAATCACTCCGACATTGATTCGGTAATGTCAACACGCTCCAGTTTTGCTCAGTGAATATTTGCGAATCTTTCCTTGAAGCAAGTGTTGAAAATGACGTTTTGTGGCCGCGACTGGCTCCGAGGAGCACGAACAGCTCCAGGTTAGTTTCATTTTACAGTTAATGTGATTTTTAAAAACGAGAAAACGATTTCATGTTTGAAAAAGGAATGTTATTTATCGTCTCCCTTCTCCAAACGTTTCGCTGGCAATAATTAATCAGATAAGTCATGTGATCGCTCATGAAGATATTTAATTGATGTCTCATGGAGAAGAGTTTAGCTTGAAGTTTGTCTCAGTGGATACAAAATTGACAAGTATAAAACGTCCACCCCAAAGAATAATCAGTCTGGATTATCTGCCGAAACAGATTCCATAATGAACAGGTTAAAAAGGAATGTGATTAGCTTGAAGGCAAACTCAAATATAACGAGCATCTTATTTTCAAACCTACTCCAAATTAATGTAATACATTTGAATTTTATTGTGATTTGTGCTAACTTCCTGTATGACTGTATAACAGCGGGTTTGAATGTGAAGAGATGTAATTTAAGACTGTAGATTTACTTCATATTCCAGACCTGCAGCATCTGTTCACCAGTGAACTTCTAGATGAGTTTGACGCCATCCGCCTTTGGCTCCATCTGATCCGGACTGCCATTCTCCAAGAAAATGAGGTAAGCAGTACGGCCTGCATGATTAGGATGGTGTAGCATCATATTCCGATATTTCCTTTGCCCTTAAACGGACCTGGGGAGTAAACTTAATTTACCAAATATGTTTTTAGAACGTAATTCGTCCTCATATTAGTTTAAGTTAATGCATGTCATCGAACACGATTTACTGTATGGATCTGTGCAATGTGTGTGTTTATTTCTTTATAACAGGTGACTGAGAACAAGAGATGCAAGCGACATTTGTGGATGTTACAGAGAGAGGTTGATTGTGGCTGGACACAGATGTCCAAACTTTTCCTCAGCAATGATCGCCTACCAAGCGTGCGCAACTCACTCATCGAAATCCACAACGCCGTCACATCGGCCGCCGCTCACTACAGGCTTTCGCGACTTCTCCCGCCACCCATCTTCGTCCAGGGAGAACTTGTCCCCCCGACCCTGCCCCCAAAAGCCGGGAAGCTCAGGCGTTTCATCACCAGTGTCCGTTCTAGACTGGCATCCGTCGCATCCAAAAACAAGGTGAAACCCACAGACGTTTCTGCTGCCAAATCACATGTCAAAGACACATTTGGCCACAACTCTGTCTTTGGTCGTGTTGTGCAGTGTATCAGGAACATCGCCAGTAGCAAGAACCAGGTTCTCCCTGTGTGAAAACATGCAGTGTGAAAACAAAAACATGTATTGTAAAACCTATTGGAATTTCTGTATATTTAATTTGATTTGTTTGAAATTGTACATATTGTCTGACGTTATACATCTCTGCAAATCATAATGTCGTAATTCATTACATGGAAAACATTATACAACTTCTGTAAATCCTGTTTTATTTGTAATTTGAAATTTCTCTAAAGCATTACTTCGTCATTCTTATAACGGAAGTCTCATATTGCCAGTTTGGTATATGCAGACATTAAATGGAATGAATGAAACGTGAGGTGGTTTGTTGTCTGTCGTCCTTGGCATGCACACAGTCAGATAGCCGTGTATGGAGATTCCGTCCACTATTAGACTGTGTCTTGTTCAGAGACTGGCGTCTTATCTGCATGCAATAGAAAAAGTATTTCTGTACCTATGTGTGTTACATAAACGATTGTTAGTGTGGTCGTATAGCTGCTTCTAAAAGAGGAAAGATATGCTGTAGGTGGGATGGTGCCATATATAGTAAGTACATGAATGTCTTTGTAGAAGATGCGGAATTGGACGAAGACAAATAACATAAACTTGATAGTTGCTACACGAAGACGAACACTATAGGTAAACTGTTCATTTCGTCCATGTCACATGAACGAAACAGTATATGAGAATTTTTTTTACGCCGCTTTCGGCAATATTCCAACTGAAATCACGACAGAGAAAACCCAGAATGGGTTCCACACATTGTACACATGTGGGATATCGAAGAGGAGACTTTGACTTGACGTGTCAATGCTTATCAATGCTTGTCAACCAACCACAAGAAAAAGGCCTATTCCGATCAAATTGGAAGCATGAATTCACAAAAAAAGCGTCACTCGACAATCATTGTAAATTGAAACCGGTGACACCTGGCGTTGCGGTCATAAAATCCTCCCGCTATTTGGACATGTCGTGTTGAATAAACTATGGCATATACACAATATCCCACTGACACTGAAGATTTTAATGACCATATACCATGCATGAAAAGTAGGTGTGCCAGACAGAAGAGAACAACAGCGATCGCTAGTAACTCCACAATGCCACCTGCTTCATTATGTCCAAGATACAGGCGATATCTCATGTTCTGTTGTTCTCATTTTAAGTGAAACAGTTTCCATGTCTTTAACACAGGAACATGTATTCAGTAATCCTAAAAAAACACTGCCCATAGTATGAAGGAACTGCTAGGGTTTGACCTTACAAATGGTTTGATTTAGCGGTACGGGTGTCTTTAATGAATCCAGTTACCTCCCGTGGTACTATGACGTCACAATTACGTGACGTCACAATGACATGACGTCATCGACAATCACTCCGACATTGATTCGGTAATGTCAACACGCTCCAGTTTTGCTCAGTGAATATTTGCGAATCTTTCCTTGAAGCAAGTGTTGAAAATGACGTTTTGTGGCCGCGACTGGCTCCGAGGAGCACGAACAGCTCCAGGTTAGTTTCATTTTACAGTTAATGTGATTTTTAAAAACGAGAAAACGATTTCATGTTTGAAAAAGGAATGTTATTTATCGTCTCCCTTCTCCAAACGTTTCGCTGGCAATAATTAATCAGATAAGTCATGTGATCGCTCATGAAGATATTTAATTGATGTCTCATGGAGAAGAGTTTAGCTTGAAGTTTGTCTCAGTGGATACAAAATTGACAAGTATAAAACGTCCACCCCAAAGAATAATCAGTCTGGATTATCTGCCGAAACAGATTCCATAATGAACAGGTTAAAAAGGAATGTGATTAGCTTGAAGGCAAACTCAAATATAACGAGCATCTTATTTTCAAACCTACTCCAAATTAATGTAATACATTTGAATTTTATTGTGATTTGTGCTAACTTCCTGTATGACTGTATAACAGCGGGTTTGAATGTGAAGAGATGTAATTTAAGACTGTAGATTTACTTCATATTCCAGACCTGCAGCATCTGTTCACCAGTGAACTTCTAGATGAGTTTGACGCCATCCGCCTTTGGCTCCATCTGATCCGGACTGCCATTCTCCAAGAAAATGAGGTAAGCAGTACGGCCTGCATGATTAGGATGGTGTAGCATCATATTCCGATATTTCCTTTGCCCTTAAACGGACCTGGGGAGTAAACTTAATTTACCAAATATGTTTTTAGAACGTAATTCGTCCTCATATTAGTTTAAGTTAATGCATGTCATCGAACACGATTTACTGTATGGATCTGTGCAATGTGTGTGTTTATTTCTTTATAACAGGTGACTGAGAACAAGAGATGCAAGCGACATTTGTGGATGTTACAGAGAGAGGTTGATTGTGGCTGGACACAGATGTCCAAACTTTTCCTCAGCAATGATCGCCTACCAAGCGTGCGCAACTCACTCATCGAAATCCACAACGCCGTCACATCGGCCGCCGCTCACTACAGGCTTTCGCGACTTCTCCCGCCACCGATCTTCGTCCAGGGAGAACTTGTCCCCCCGACCCTGCCCCCAAAAGCCGGGAAGCTCAGGCGTTTCATCACCAGTGTCCGTTCTAGACTGGCATTCGTTGCATCCAAAAACAAGGTGAAACCCACAGACGTTTCTGCTGCCAAATCACATGTCAAAGACACATTTGGCCACAACTCTGTCTTTGGTCGTGTTGTGCAGTGTATCAGGAACATCGCCAGTAGCAAGAACCAGGTTCTCCCTGTGTGAAAACATGCAGTGTGAAAACAAAAACATGTATTGTAAAACCTATTGGAATTTCTGTATATTTAATTTGATTTGTTTGAAATTGTACATATTGTCTGACGTTATACATCTCTGCAAATCATAATGTCGTAATTCATTACATGGAAAACATTATACAACTTCTGTAAATCCTGTTTTATTTGTAATTTGAAATTTCTCTAAAGCATTACTTCGTCATTCTTATAACGGAAGTCTCATATTGCCAGTTTGGTATATGCAGACATTAAATGGAATGAATGAAACGTGAGGTGGTTTGTTGTCTGTCGTCCTTGGCATGCACACAGTCAGATAGTCGTGTATGGAGATTCCGTCCACTATTAGACTGTGTCTTGTTCAGAGACTGGCGTCTTATCTGCATGCAATAGAAAAAGTATTTCTGTACCTATGTGTGTTACATAAACGATTGTTAGTGTGGTCGTATAGCTGCTTCTAAAAGAGGAAAGATATGCTGTAGGTGGGATGGTGCCATATATAGTAAGTACATGAATGTCTTTGTAGAAGATGCGGAATTGGACGAAGACAAATAACATAAACTTGATAGTTGCTACACGAAGACGAACACTATAGGTAAACTGTTCATTTCGTCCATGTCACATGAACGAAACAGTATATGAGAATTTTTTTTACGCCGCTTTCGGCAATATTCCAACTGAAATCACGACAGAGAAAACCCAGAATGGGTTCCACACATTGTACACATGTGGGATATCGAAGAGGAGACTTTGACTTGACGTGTCAATGCTTGTCAATGCTTGTCAACCCACCACAGGAAAAAGGTCTATTCCGATCAAATTGGAAGCATGAATTCACAAAAAAGCGTCACTCGACAATCATTGTAAATTGAAACCGATGACACCTGGCGTTGCGGTCATAAAATCCTCCCACTATTTGGACATGTCGTGTTGAATAAACCATGGCATATACACAATACCCCACTGACACTGAAGATTTTAATGACCATATAACATGCATGAGAAGTAGGTGTGCCAGACAGAAGAGAACAACAGCGGTCGCTAGTAACTCCACAATGTCACCTGCATCAATATGTCCAAGATACAGGCGATATCTCATGTTCTGTCATGTAGTTGTTCTCATTTTAAGTGAAACAGTTTCCATGTCTTTAACACAGGAACATGTATTCAGTAATCCTAAAAAACACTGCCCATAGTATGAAGGAACTGCTAGGGTTTGACCATATACATGGTTTGATTTAGCGGTACGGGTGTCTTTAATGAATCCAATTACCTCCCGTGGTACTATGACGTCACAATAACGTGACGTCACAATGACATGACGTCATCGACAATCACTCCGACATTGATTCGGTAATGTCAACACGCTCCAGTTTTGCTCAGTGAATATTTGCGAATCTTTCCTTGAAGCAAGTGTTGAAAATGACGTTTTGTGGCCGCGACTGGCTCCGAGGAGCACGAACAGCTCCAGGTTAGTTTCATTTTACAGTTAATGTGATTTTTAAAAACGAGAAAACGATTTCATGTTTGAAAAAGGAATGTTATTTATCGTCTCCCTTCTCCAAACGTTTCGCTGGCAATAATTAATCAGATAAGTCATGTGATCGCTCATGAAGATATTTAATTGATGTCTCATGGAGAAGAGTTTAGCTTGAAGTTTGTCTCAGTGGATACAAAATTGACAAGTATAAAACGTCCACCCCAAAGAATAATCAGTCTGGATTATCTGCCGAAACAGATTCCATAATGAACAGGTTAAAAAGGAATGTGATTAGCTTGAAGGCAAACTCAAATATAACGAGCATCTTATTTTCAAACCTACTCCAAATTAATGTAATACATTTGAATTTTATTGTGATTTGTGCTAACTTCCTGTATGACTGTATAACAGCGGGTTTGAATGTGAAGAGATGTAATTTAAGACTGTAGATTTACTTCATATTCCAGACCTGCAGCATCTGTTCACCAGTGAACTTCTAGATGAGTTTGACGCCATCCGCCTTTGGCTCCATCTGATCCGGACTGCCATTCTCCAAGAAAATGAGGTAAGCAGTACGGCCTGCATGATTAGGATGGTGTAGCATCATATTCCGATATTTCCTTTGCCCTTAAACGGACCTGGGGAGTAAACTTAATTTACCAAATATGTTTTTAGAACGTAATTCGTCCTCATATTAGTTTAAGTTAATTCTTGTGATCGAAAACGGTTTACTGTATGGATCTGTGCAATGTGTGTGTTTATTTCTTTATAACAGGTGACTGAGAACAAGAGATGCAAGCGACATTTGTGGATGTTACAGAGAGAGGTTGATTGTGGCTGGACACAGATGTCCAAACTTTTCCTCAGCAATGATCGCCTACCAAGCGTGCGCAACTCACTCATCGAAATCCACAACGCCGTCACATCGGCCGCCGCTCACTACAGGCTTTCGCGACTTCTCCCGCCACCGATCTTCGTCCAGGGAGAACTTGTCCCCCCGACCCTGCCCCCAAAAGCCGGGAAGCTCAGGCGTTTCATCACCAGTGTCCGTTCTAGACTGGCATTCGTTGCATCCAAAAACAAGGTGAAACCCACAGACGTTTCTGCTGCCAAATCACATGTCAAAGACACATTTGGCCACAACTCTGTCTTTGGTCGTGTTGTGCAGTGTATCAGGAACATCGCCAGTAGCAAGAACCAGGTTCTCCCTGTGTGAAAACATGCAGTGTGAAAACAAAAACATGTATTGTAAAACCTATTGGAATTTCTGTATATTTAATTTGATTTGTTTGAAATTGTACATATTGTCTGACGTTATACATCCCTGTAAATCATAATGTCGTAATTCATTACATGGAAAACATTATACAACTTCTGTAAATCCTGTTTTATTTGTAATTTGAAATTTCTCTAAAGCATTACTTCATCATTCTTATAACCGAAGTCTCATATTGCCAGTTTGGTACGCGTATATGCAGACATTAAATGGAATGAATGAAACGTGAGGTGGTTTGTTGTCTGTCGTCCTTGGCATGCACACAGTCAGATAGCCGTGTATGGAGATTCCGTCCACTATTAGACTGTGTCTTGTTCAGAGACTGGCGTCTTATCTGCATGCAATAGAAAAAGTATTTCTGTACCTATGTGTGTTACATAAACGATTGTTAGTGTGGTCGTATAGCTGCTTCTAAAAGAGGAAAGATATGCTGTAGGTGGGATGGTGCCATATATAGTAAGTACATGAATGTCTTTGTAGAAGATGCGGAATTGGACGAAGACAAATAACATAAACTTGATAGTTGCTACACGAAGACGAACACTATAGGTAAACTGTTCATTTCGTCCATGTCACATGAACGAAACAGTATATGAGAATTTTTTTTACGCCGCTTTCGGCAATATTCCAACTGAAATCACGACAGAGAAAACCCAGAATGGGTTCCACACATTGTACACATGTGGGATATCGAAGAGGAGACTTTGACTTGACGTGTCAATGCTTATCAATGCTTGTCAACCAACCACAAGAAAAAGGCCTATTCCGATCAAATTGGAAGCATGAATTCACAAAAAAGCGTCACTCGACAATCATTGTAAATTGAAACCGGTGACACCTGGCGTTGCGGTCATAAAATCCTCCCGCTATTTGGACATGTCTTGTTGAATAAACTATGGCATATACACAATATCCCACTGACACTGAAGATTTTAATGACCATATACCATGCATGAAAAGTAGGTGTGCCAGACAGAAGAGAACAACAGCGATCGCTAGTAACTCCACAATGCCACCTGCTTCATTATGTCCAAGATACAGGCGATATCTCATGTTCTGTTGTTCTCATTTTAAGTGAAACAGTTTCCATGTCTTTAACACAGGAACATGTATTCAGTAATCCTAAAAAAACACTGCCCATAGTATGAAGGAACTGCTAGGGTTTGACCTTACAAATGGTTTGATTTAGCGGTACGGGTGTCTTTAATGAATCCAGTTACCTCCCGTGGTACTATGACGTCACAATTACGTGACGTCACAATGACATGACGTCATCGACAATCACTCCGACATTGATTCGGTAATGTCAACACGCTCCAGTTTTGCTCAGTGAATATTTGCGAATCTTTCCTTGAAGCAAGTGTTGAAAATGACGTTTTGTGGCCGCGACTGGCTCCGAGGAGCACGAACAGCTCCAGGTTAGTTTCATTTTACAGTTAATGTGATTTTTAAAAACGAGAAAACGATTTCATGTTTGAAAAAGGAATGTTATTTATCGTCTCCCTTCTCCAAACGTTTCGCTGGCAATAATTAATCAGATAAGTCATGTGATCGCTCATGAAGATATTTAATTGATGTCTCATGGAGAAGAGTTTAGCTTGAAGTTTGTCTCAGTGGATACAAAATTGACAAGTATAAAACGTCCACCCCAAAGAATAATCAGTCTGGATTATCTGCCGAAACAGATTCCATAATGAACAGGTTAAAAAGGAATGTGATTAGCTTGAAGGCAAACTCAAATATAACGAGCATCTTATTTTCAAACCTACTCCAAATTAATGTAATACATTTGAATTTTATTGTGATTTGTGCTAACTTCCTGTATGACTGTATAACAGCGGGTTTGAATGTGAAGAGATGTAATTTAAAACTGTAGATTTACTTCATATTCCAGACCTGCAGCATCTGTTCACCAGTGAACTTCTAGATGAGTTTGACGCCATCCGCCTTTGGCTCCATCTGATCCGGACTGCCATTTCCTTTGCCCTTAAACGGACCTGGGGAGTAAACTTAATTTACCAAATATGTTTTTAGAACGTAATTCGTCCTCATATTAGTTTAAGTTAATGCATGTCATCGAACACGATTTACTGTATGGATCTGTGCAATGTGTGTGTTTATTTCTTTATAACAGGTGACTGAGAACAAGAGATGCAAGCGACATTTGTGGATGTTACAGAGAGAGGTTGATTGTGGCTGGACACAGATGTCCAAACTTTTCCTCAGCAATGATCGCCTACCAAGCGTGCGCAACTCACTCATCGAAATCCACAACGCCGTCACATCGGCCGCCGCTCACTACAGGCTTTCGCGACTTCTCCCGCCACCGATCTTCGTCCAGGGAGAACTTGTCCCCCCGACCCTGCCCCCAAAAGCCGGGAAGCTCAGGCGTTTCATCACCAGTGTCCGTTCTAGACTGGCATTCGTTGCATCCAAAAACAAGGTGAAACCCACAGACGTTTCTGCTGCCAAATCACATGTCAAAGACACATTTGGCCACAACTCTGTCTTTGGTCGTGTTGTGCAGTGTATCAGGAACATCGCCAGTAGCAAGAACCAGGTTCTCCCTGTGTGAAAACATGCAGTGTGAAAACAAAAACATGTATTGTAAAACCTATTGGAATTTCTGTATATTTAATTTGATTTGTTTGAAATTGTACATATTGTCTGACGTTATACATCTCTGCAAATCATAATGTCGTAATTCATTACATGGAAAACATTATACAACTTCTGTAAATCCTGTTTTATTTGTAATTTGAAATTTCTCTAAAGCATTACTTCGTCATTCTTATAACGGAAGTCTCATATTGCCAGTTTGGTATATGCAGACATTAAATGGAATGAATGAAACGTGAGGTGGTTTGTTGTCTGTCGTCCTTGGCATGCACACAGTCAGATAGTCGTGTATGGAGATTCCGTCCACTATTAGACTGTGTCTTGTTCAGAGACTGGCGTCTTATCTGCATGCAATAGAAAAAGTATTTCTGTACCTATGTGTGTTACATAAACGATTGTTAGTGTGGTCGTATAGCTGCTTCTAAAAGAGGAAAGATATGCTGTAGGTGGGATGGTGCCATATATAGTAAGTACATGAATGTCTTTGTAGAAGATGCGGAATTGGACGAAGACAAATAACATAAACTTGATAGTTGCTACACGAAGACGAACACTATAGGTAAACTGTTCATTTCGTCCATGTCACATGAACGAAACAGTATATGAGAATTTTTTTTACGCCGCTTTCGGCAATATTCCAACTGAAATCACGACAGAGAAAACCCAGAATGGGTTCCACACATTGTACACATGTGGGATATCGAAGAGGAGACTTTGACTTGACGTGTCAATGCTTGTCAATGCTTGTCAACCCACCACAGGAAAAAGGTCTATTCCGATCAAATTGGAAGCATGAATTCACAAAAAAGCGTCACTCGACAATCATTGTAAATTGAAACCGATGACACCTGGCGTTGCGGTCATAAAATCCTCCCACTATTTGGACATGTCGTGTTGAATAAACCATGGCATATACACAATACCCCACTGACACTGAAGATTTTAATGACCATATAACATGCATGAGAAGTAGGTGTGCCAGACAGAAGAGAACAACAGCGGTCGCTAGTAACTCCACAATGTCACCTGCATCAATATGTCCAAGATACAGGCGATATCTCATGTTCTGTCATGTAGTTGTTCTCATTTTAAGTGAAACAGTTTCCATGTCTTTAACACAGGAACATGTATTCAGTAATCCTAAAAAACACTGCCCATAGTATGAAGGAACTGCTAGGGTTTGACCATATACATGGTTTGATTTAGCGGTACGGGTGTCTTTAATGAATCCAATTACCTCCCGTGGTACTATGACGTCACAATAACGTGACGTCACAATGACATGACGTCATCGACAATCACTCCGACATTGATTCGGTAATGTCAACACGCTCCAGTTTTGCTCAGTGAATATTTGCGAATCTTTCCTTGAAGCAAGTGTTGAAAATGACGTTTTGTGGCCGCGACTGGCTCCGAGGAGCACGAACAGCTCCAGGTTAGTTTCATTTTACAGTTAATGTGATTTTTAAAAACGAGAAAACGATTTCATGTTTGAAAAAGGAATGTTATTTATCGTCTCCCTTCTCCAAACGTTTCGCTGGCAATAATTAATCAGATAAGTCATGTGATCGCTCATGAAGATATTTAATTGATGTCTCATGGAGAAGAGTTTAGCTTGAAGTTTGTCTCAGTGGATACAAAATTGACAAGTATAAAACGTCCACCCCAAAGAATAATCAGTCTGGATTATCTGCCGAAACAGATTCCATAATGAACAGGTTAAAAAGGAATGTGATTAGCTTGAAGGCAAACTCAAATATAACGAGCATCTTATTTTCAAACCTACTCCAAATTAATGTAATACATTTGAATTTTATTGTGATTTGTGCTAACTTCCTGTATGACTGTATAACAGCGGGTTTGAATGTGAAGAGATGTAATTTAAGACTGTAGATTTACTTCATATTCCAGACCTGCAGCATCTGTTCACCAGTGAACTTCTAGATGAGTTTGACGCCATCCGCCTTTGGCTCCATCTGATCCGGACTGCCATTCTCCAAGAAAATGAGGTAAGCAGTACGGCCTGCATGATTAGGATGGTGTAGCATCATATTCCGATATTTCCTTTGCCCTTAAACGGACCTGGGGAGTAAACTTAATTTACCAAATATGTTTTTAGAACGTAATTCGTCCTCATATTAGTTTAAGTTAATTCTTGTGATCGAAAACGGTTTACTGTATGGATCTGTGCAATGTGTGTGTTTATTTCTTTATAACAGGTGACTGAGAACAAGAGATGCAAGCGACATTTGTGGATGTTACAGAGAGAGGTTGATTGTGGCTGGACACAGATGTCCAAACTTTTCCTCAGCAATGATCGCCTACCAAGCGTGCGCAACTCACTCATCGAAATCCACAACGCCGTCACATCGGCCGCCGCTCACTACAGGCTTTCGCGACTTCTCCCGCCACCGATCTTCGTCCAGGGAGAACTTGTCCCCCCGACCCTGCCCCCAAAAGCCGGGAAGCTCAGGCGTTTCATCACCAGTGTCCGTTCTAGACTGGCATTCGTTGCATCCAAAAACAAGGTGAAACCCACAGACGTTTCTGCTGCCAAATCACATGTCAAAGACACATTTGGCCACAACTCTGTCTTTGGTCGTGTTGTGCAGTGTATCAGGAACATCGCCAGTAGCAAGAACCAGGTTCTCCCTGTGTGAAAACATGCAGTGTGAAAACAAAAACATGTATTGTAAAACCTATTGGAATTTCTGTATATTTAATTTGATTTGTTTGAAATTGTACATATTGTCTGACGTTATACATCCCTGTAAATCATAATGTCGTAATTCATTACATGGAAAACATTATACAACTTCTGTAAATCCTGTTTTATTTGTAATTTGAAATTTCTCTAAAGCATTACTTCATCATTCTTATAACCGAAGTCTCATATTGCCAGTTTGGTACGCGTATATGCAGACATTAAATGGAATGAATGAAACGTGAGGTGGTTTGTTGTCTGTCGTCCTTGGCATGCACACAGTCAGATAGCCGTGTATGGAGATTCCGTCCACTATTAGACTGTGTCTTGTTCAGAGACTGGCGTCTTATCTGCATGCAATAGAAAAAGTATTTCTGTACCTATGTGTGTTACATAAACGATTGTTAGTGTGGTCGTATAGCTGCTTCTAAAAGAGGAAAGATATGCTGTAGGTGGGATGGTGCCATATATAGTAAGTACATGAATGTCTTTGTAGAAGATGCGGAATTGGACGAAGACAAATAACATAAACTTGATAGTTGCTACACGAAGACGAACACTATAGGTAAACTGTTCATTTCGTCCATGTCACATGAACGAAACAGTATATGAGAATTTTTTTTACGCCGCTTTCGGCAATATTCCAACTGAAATCACGACAGAGAAAACCCAGAATGGGTTCCACACATTGTACACATGTGGGATATCGAAGAGGAGACTTTGACTTGACGTGTCAATGCTTATCAATGCTTGTCAACCAACCACAAGAAAAAGGCCTATTCCGATCAAATTGGAAGCATGAATTCACAAAAAAGCGTCACTCGACAATCATTGTAAATTGAAACCGGTGACACCTGGCGTTGCGGTCATAAAATCCTCCCGCTATTTGGACATGTCTTGTTGAATAAACTATGGCATATACACAATATCCCACTGACACTGAAGATTTTAATGACCATATACCATGCATGAAAAGTAGGTGTGCCAGACAGAAGAGAACAACAGCGATCGCTAGTAACTCCACAATGCCACCTGCTTCATTATGTCCAAGATACAGGCGATATCTCATGTTCTGTTGTTCTCATTTTAAGTGAAACAGTTTCCATGTCTTTAACACAGGAACATGTATTCAGTAATCCTAAAAAAACACTGCCCATAGTATGAAGGAACTGCTAGGGTTTGACCTTACAAATGGTTTGATTTAGCGGTACGGGTGTCTTTAATGAATCCAGTTACCTCCCGTGGTACTATGACGTCACAATTACGTGACGTCACAATGACATGACGTCATCGACAATCACTCCGACATTGATTCGGTAATGTCAACACGCTCCAGTTTTGCTCAGTGAATATTTGCGAATCTTTCCTTGAAGCAAGTGTTGAAAATGACGTTTTGTGGCCGCGACTGGCTCCGAGGAGCACGAACAGCTCCAGGTTAGTTTCATTTTACAGTTAATGTGATTTTTAAAAACGAGAAAACGATTTCATGTTTGAAAAAGGAATGTTATTTATCGTCTCCCTTCTCCAAACGTTTCGCTGGCAATAATTAATCAGATAAGTCATGTGATCGCTCATGAAGATATTTAATTGATGTCTCATGGAGAAGAGTTTAGCTTGAAGTTTGTCTCAGTGGATACAAAATTGACAAGTATAAAACGTCCACCCCAAAGAATAATCAGTCTGGATTATCTGCCGAAACAGATTCCATAATGAACAGGTTAAAAAGGAATGTGATTAGCTTGAAGGCAAACTCAAATATAACGAGCATCTTATTTTCAAACCTACTCCAAATTAATGTAATACATTTGAATTTTATTGTGATTTGTGCTAACTTCCTGTATGACTGTATAACAGCGGGTTTGAATGTGAAGAGATGTAATTTAAAACTGTAGATTTACTTCATATTCCAGACCTGCAGCATCTGTTCACCAGTGAACTTCTAGATGAGTTTGACGCCATCCGCCTTTGGCTCCATCTGATCCGGACTGCCATTCTCCAAGAAAATGAGGTAAGCAGTACGGCCTGCATGATTAGGATGGTGTAGCATCATATTCCGATATTTCCTTTGCCCTTAAACGGACCTGGGGAGTAAACTTAATTTACCAAATATGTTTTTAGAACGTAATTCGTCCTCATATTAGTTTAAGTTAATGCATGTCATCGAACACGATTTACTGTATGGATCTGTGCAATGTGTGTGTTTATTTCTTTATAACAGGTGACTGAGAACAAGAGATGCAAGCGACATTTGTGGATGTTACAGAGAGAGGTTGATTGTGGCTGGACACAGATGTCCAAACTTTTCCTCAGCAATGATCGCCACTCAAGCGTGCGCAACTCACTCATCGAAATCCACAACGCCGTCACATCGGCCGCCGCTCACTACAGGCTTTCGCGACTTCTCCCGCCACCGATCTTCGTCCAGGGAGAACTTGTCCCCCCGACCCTGCCCCCAAAAGCCGGGAAGCTCAGGCGTTTCATCACCAGTGTCCGTTCTAGACTGGCATCCGTCGCATCCAAAAACAAGGTGAAACCCACAGACGTTTCTGCTGCCAAATCACATGTCAAAGACACATTTGGCCACAACTCTGTCTTTGGTCGTGTTGTGCAGTGTATCAGGATCATCGCCAGTAGCAAGAACCAGGTTCTCCCTGTGTGAAAACATGCAGTGTGAAAACAAAAACATGTATTGTAAAACCTATTGGAATTTCTGTATATTTAATTTGATTTGTTTGAAATTGTACATATTGTCTGACGTTATACATCTCTGCAAATCATAATGTCGTAATTCATTACATGGAAAACATTATACAACTTCTGTAAATCCTGTTTTATTTGTAATTAGAAATTTCTCTAAAGCATTACTTCGTCATTCTTATAACGGAAGTCTCATATTGCCAGTTTGGTACGCGTATATGCAGACATTAAATGGAATGAATGAAACGTGAGGTGGTTTGTTGTCTGTCGTCCTTGGCATGCACACAGTCAGATAGCCGTGTATGGAGATTCCGTCCACTATTAGACTGTGTCTTGTTCAGAGACTGGCGTCTTATCTGCATGCAATAGAAAAAGTATTTCTGTACCTATGTGTGTTACATAAACGATTGTTAGTGTGGTCGTATAGCTGCTTCTAAAAGAGGAAAGATATGCTGTAGGTGGGATGGTGCCATATATAGTAAGTACATGAATGTCTTTGTAGAAGATGCGGAATTGGACGAAGACAAATAACATAAACTTGATAGTTGCTACACGAAGACGAACACTATAGGTAAACTGTTCATTTCGTCCATGTCACATGAACGAAACAGTATATGAGAATTTTTTTTACGCCGCTTTCGGCAATATTCCAACTGAAATCACGACAGAGAAAACCCAGAATGGGTTCCACACATTGTACACATGTGGGATATCGAAGAGGAGACTTTGACTTGACGTGTCAATGCTTGTCAATGCTTGTCAACCCACCACAGGAAAAAGGTCTATTCCGATCAAATTGGAAGCATGAATTCACAAAAAAGCGTCACTCGACAATCATTGTAAATTGAAACCGATGACACCTGGCGTTGCGGTCATAAAATCCTCCCACTATTTGGACATGTCGTGTTGAATAAACCATGGCATATACACAATACCCCACTGACACTGAAGATTTTAATGACCATATAACATGCATGAGAAGTAGGTGTGCCAGACAGAAGAGAACAACAGCGGTCGCTAGTAACTCCACAATGCCACCTGCTTCATTATGTCCAAGATACAGGCGATATCTCATGTTCTGTCATGTAGTTGTTCTCATTTTAAGTGAAACAGTTTCCATGTCTTTAACACAGGAACATGTATTCAGTAATCCTAAAAAACACTGCCCATAGTATGAAGGAACTGCTAGGGTTTGACCTTACAAATGGTTTGATTTAGCGGTACGGGTGTCTTTAATGAATCCAATTACCTCCCGTGGTACTATGACGTCACAATAACGTGACGTCACAATGACATGACGTCATCGACAATCACTCCGACATTGATTCGGTAATGTCAACACGCTCCAGTTTTGCTCAGTGAATATTTGCGAATCTTTCCTTGAAGCAAGTGTTGAATATGACGTTTTGTGGCCGCGACTGGCTCCGAGGAGCACGAACAGCTCCAGGTTAGTTTCATTTTACAGTTAATGTGATTTTTAAAAACGAAAAAATGATTTCATGTTTGAAAAAGGAATGTTATTTATCGTCTCCCTTCTCCAAACGTTTCGCTGGCAATAATTAATCAGATAAGTCATGTGATCGCTCATGAAGATATTTAATTGATGTCTCATGGAGAAGAGTTTAGCTTGAAGTTTGTCTCAGTGGATACAATTTTGACAAGTATAAAACGTCCACCCCAAAGAATAATCAGTCTGGATTATCTGCCGAAACAGATTCCATAATGAACAGGTTAAAAGGGAATGTGATAAGCTTCAAGGCAAACTCAAATATAACGAGCATCTTATTTTCAAATTTACTCCAAATTAATGTAATGCAATTGAATTTTATTGTGATTTGTGTTAACTTCCTATAACAGCGGTTTTGAATGTGAAGAGATGTAATTTAAGACCGTAGGCTTACTTCATCTTCCAGACCTGCAGCATCTGTTCACCAGTGAACTTCTGGATGAGTTTGACGCCATCCGCCTTTGGCTCCATCTGATCCGGACTGCCATTCTCCAAGAAAATGAGGTAAGCAGTACGGCCTGCATGATTAGGATGGTGTAGCATCATATTCCGGTATTTCCTTAGCCCCTAAACGGACCTGGGGAGTAAGCTTAATTTACCAAATATGTTTTTAGAACATCATTCGTCCTCATATTAGTTTAAGTTAATTCTTGTGATCGAAAACGGTTTACTGTATGGATCTGTGCAATGTGTGTGTTTATTTCTTTATAACAGGTGACTGAGAACAAGAGATGCAAGCGACATTTGTGGATGTTACAGAGAGAGGTTGATTGTGGCTGGACACAGATGTCCAAACTTTTCCTCAGCAATGATCGCCACTCAAGCGTGCGCAACTCACTCATCGAAATCCACAACGCCGTCACATCGGCCGCCGCTCACTACAGGCTTTCGCGACTTCTCCCGCCACCCATCTTCGTTCAGGGAGAACTTGTCCCCCCGACCCTGCCCCCTAAAGCCGGGAAGCTCAGGCGTTTCATCACCAGTGTCCGTACTAGACTGGCATCTATCGCATTCAAAAACAAGGTGAAACCCACAGACGTTTCTGCTGCCAAATCACATGTCAAAGACACATTTGGCCACAACTCTGTCTTTGGTCGTGTTGTGCAGTGTATCAGGAACATCGCCAGTAGCAAGAACCAGGTTCTCCCTGTGTGAAAACATACACATGTATTGTAAAATCTGTTTGAATTTCTGTATATCTAATTTGATTTGTTTGAAGTTGTACATATTGTCTGACGTTATACATCCCTGTAAATCATAATGTTGTAATTCATTACTTGGAAAACATTATACAACTTCTGTAAATCCTGTTTTATTTGTAATTTGAAATTTCTCTAAAGCATTACTTCATCATTCTTATAACCGAAGTCTCATATTGCCAGTTTGGTACGCGTATATGCAGACATTAAATGGAATGAATGAAACGTGAGGTGGTTTGTTGTCTGTCGTCCTTGGCATGCACACAGTCAGATAGCCGTGTGTGGAGATTCCGTCCACTATTAAACTGTGTCTTGTTCAGAGACTGGCGTCTTATCTGCATGCAATAGAAAAAGTATTTCTGTACCTATGTGTGTTACATAAACGATTGTTAGTGTGGTCGTATAGCTGTCTTCTAAAAGAGGAAAGATACACTATAAGTGGGATGGTGCCATATATAGTAAGAACCCGAATGTCTTTGATAGTTGCTACACGAAGACAAACACTGTATGTAAACTGTTCATTTCGTCCATTTCACATGAACGAAATAGTGAATGAGTAGGGTTTTACGCCGCTTTCGGCAATAGTCCAAATGAAATCACGACAGAGAAAACCCAGAATGGGTTCCACACATTGTACGCATGTGGGATATCGAAGGGGAGACTTTGACTTGACGTGTCAATGCTTATCAATGCTTGTCAACCAACCACAAGAAAAAGGCCTATTCCGATCAAATTGGAAGCATGAATTCACAAAAAAAGCGTCACTCGACAATCATTGTAAATTGAAACCGATGACACCTGGCGTTGCGGTCATAAAATCCTCCCGCTATTTGGACATGTCTTGTTGAATAAACTATGGCATATACACAATATCCCACTGACACTGAAGATTTTAATGACCATATACCATGCATGAGAAGTAGGTGTGCCAGACAGAAGAGAACAACAGCGATCGCTAGTAACTCCACAATGCCACCTGCATCATTATGTCCAAGATACAGGCGATATCTCATGTTCTGTCATGTAGTTGTTCTCATTTTAAGTGAAACAGTTTCCATGTCTTTAACACAGGAACATGTATTCAGTAATCCTAAAAAAAAAATGCCCATAGTATGAGAAACTGCTAGGGTTTGACCATATACATGGTTTGATTTAGCGGTACGGGTGTCTTTAATGAATCCAGTTACCTCCCGTGGTACTATGGCGTCACAATTACGTGACGTCACAATGACATGACGTCATCGACAATCACTCCGACATTGATTCGGTAATGTCAACACGCTCCAGTTTTGCTCAGTGAATATTTGCGAATCTTTCCTTGAAGCAAGTGTTGAAAATGACGTTTTGTGGCCGCGACTGGCTCCGAGGAGCACGAACAGCTCCAGGTTAGTTTCATTTTACAGTTAATGTGATTTTTAAAAACGAGAAAACGATTTCATGTTTGAAAAAGGAATGTTATTTATCGTCTCCCTTCTCCAAACGTTTCGCTGGCAATAATTAATCAGATAAGTCATGTGATCGCTCATGAAGATATTTAATTGATGTCTCATGGAGAAGAGTTTAGCTTGAAGTTTGTCTCAGTGGATACAATTTTGACAAGTATAAAACGTCCACCCCAAAGAATAATCAGTCTGGATTATCTGCCGAAACAGATTCCATAATGAACAGGTTAAAAAGGAATGTGACCAGCTTGATGGCAAACTGAAATATAACGAGCATCTTATTTTCAAACCTACTCCAAATTAATGTAATACATTTGAATTTTATTGTGATTTGTGTTAACTTCCTGTATGACTGTATAACAGCAGGTTTGAATGTGAAGAGATGTAATTTAAGACTGTAGACTTACTTCATCTTACAGACCTGCAGCATCTGTTCACCAGTGAACTTCTGGATGAGTTTGACGCCATCCGCCTTTGGCTCCATCTGATCCGGACTGCTGCCATTCTCCAAGAAAATGAGGTAAGCAGTACGGCCTGCATAATTAGGATGGTGTAGCATCATATTCCGGTATTTCCTTTGCCCCTAAACGGACCTGGGGAGTAAACTTAATTTACCAAATATGTTTTTAGAACATCATTCGTCCTCATATTAGTTTAAGTTAATTCTTGTGATCGAAAACGGTTTACTGTATGGATCTGTGCAATGTGTGTGTTTATTTCTTTATAACAGGTGACTGAGAACAAGAGATGCAAGCGACATTTGTGGATGTTACAGAGAGAGGTTGATTGTGGCTGGACACAGATGTCCAAACTTTTCCTCAGCAATGATCGCCACCCAAGCGTGCGCAACTCACTCATCGAAATCCACAACGCCGTCACATCGGCCGCCGCTCACTACAGGCTTTCGCGACTTCTCCCGCCACCGATCTTCGTCCAGGGAGAACTTGTCCCCCCGACCCTGCCCCCTAAAGCCGGGAAGCTCAGGCGTTTCATCACCAGTGTCCGTACTAGACTGGCATCTATCGCATTCAAAAACAAGGTGAAACCCACAGACGTTTCTGCTGCCAAATCACATGTCAAAGACACATTTGGCCACAACTCTGTCTTTGGTCGTGTTGTGCAGTGTATCAGGAACATCGTCAGTAGCAAGAACCAGGTTCTCCCTGTGTGAAAACATACACATGTATTGTAAAATCTGTTTGAATTTCTGTATATCTAATTTGATTTGTTTGAAGTTGTACATATTGTCTGACGTTATACATCCCTGTAAATCATGATGTTGTAATTCATTACATGGAAAACATTATACAACTTCTGTAAATCCTGTTTTATTTGTAATTTGAAAATTCTCTAAAGCATTACTTCATCATTCTAATAACCGAAGTCTGATATTGCCAGTTTGGTATATGCAGACATTAAATGGAATGAATGAAACGTGAGGTGGTTTGTTGTCTGTCTTCCTTGGCATGCACACAGTCAGATAGCCGTGTGTGGAGATTCCGTCCACTATTAAACTGTGTCTTGTTCAGAGACTGGCGTCTTATCTGCGTCTGGTACATGTAGTGATCACTGTAAAATCCTCACAGCGTCCAGGAGCACTGCACTGTGTGGTTGTCATGGAAACATCCAATCAAAGAAAAACGCACTTTTCAGGTATCATACTCAATCATAAAATAATACAGTTATCATAGAAACAAACAAGGAAAAACAATAAATGATATACGGAATCAAGTCTTTGAAAGACTTTTAGAAGTGATACACATAAGGAAGAGAATATGTGGATGTCAACATCGTCACTATGTGTTTTATCATAGTATAGAAGTTGACATCCATAAGTTCTTAAGTTCATAAAATAATATATGTGTGAAGGACATAGAAATAAAAGAGGTGAGGGTCTCATACACAATCATAAAATAGTAGAAGTTTTAAGTTCGGCATAATCTGAATTAGAAATAATTGGTAATGTCGAAAGGCTGTAAGGTAGGCGACAGTGATCAAAGATATATTCTAACAATGCAAGTAGTCACTTGAGCTGCAAATAGTACATGCTTGTATTGAATGTATTACTTACATTTTGATATGTGACATGAATCACCACTCAGAGATCGCATAAATAATATAATTGTATGTGGATTACAGTGTCAATTAAGATCTATTATATTTTAACCATAACGCTTTGAGGTTTTCACTTCAGACATCTTATATTTAGCTAAGCATGGTCACGCATGCATATACTTTGAATATAGTACAAAATAGGGCATGCCTTGAATAAATGGTATTCACTTGCTGTTTCACGTATGCCATATCGTTTACAAGATCCTACAAGTCCATGTCGTTCGGGGGACACATTTTAACCGAGGACCGTTATCTTTTTCTCCGGTAATTTTATTTATAATACCCAGATATACTGCATCAGACCAGAGACCATGAAATAAATTACCTCGGTCTGTGTTAATAGGGGAAACATGGCGAATACAAGTTTTTGTTTCTTTTAAAATTGCTCAATCCCTGCGTCAATATACATCAATAATACATGCTATATACATATGTACTTGAGATGCAACATGAGTGAGTTTCTCGTTAGCACATATAAACCAAGACTTTCTTATGATTTAGAAACATTTGCTTGTGTTAAAATACAATGTAAAGTCTTAAGGTGTTTTTGTTTGGTGTGCGTGCGTGCGTGTGTTTCTTAGCACCACATTTCCTTGTAAACAGAGCAGTGTGTCCACTCGTCAGATGTTGTTTGAATTAACGAAGGATCCCGCCGTGTGAAGTAATGAATGGTCCCTTGCGGAGTGATATCATTTTCATGTACATTGTGTGAGATTAATTCAGTATTAAATGTATGCACGGCACATAAGCATGTCGATTATCAGCGCGTGTTTTTCATTACTAATTGAGAGCTTACGGGCTAAATATATGGGTACACACCGATGCACTATCTTTCTTCCGAAGTAGCAATTACGTCATATGTGATAAGGCTAAAAGCAACATGGCCGTTGTTTTGATCGGCTTTCGGTAAGAGAAGAGCATCACGATAATCACTGCATACAACTCTATTAATGTTCCCATGGTGATTGTACTGGCATACGCTTTAACATGACATCCGGGTGGTAGATATGCGTGTTGATACACTACAGTTTGTAAAAATATGGTAGTTTCACTCGTGAGAAATTAGGAAGAGATTGTCAACTTGCATGTTTCTGTTGCTGAATGGACAGTTTAGGTAACACTATGTACTTGGTGTAGGTAATTACAAAGTGTACTTGTTATCGCACTTGATTTTTCAATGACTTATCAAATAAATCTTTTGTATTAATTGTTTTGTTGCGCTAAAATGTTTTTCCAGCAGTTCAACATTAACAAATATAAAATTAGGCCAAATAATGAAGCCCCATTTTTTTCTTCACTAGATCTATCAAAGAAGATGTGTGTATGTTTAGACTGATTGTGGTTATGATTAACTTATGAAGATACAGTCTGCAGTCCTGAAAGAGTTCTAGGGGTCGGGTGGTATAGGGCTTGTAGTGTTTTAGAGATCTGGTGATATAGCTATAGTGTGAATCAACATTTAACGTCACTCGCAGAGCTTCTGAGAATATAAACCTATGAAAATTCAACATATAGAAATTAGTATTAAATTTGAAAATAGATTTGTGTCATTTGTACATAGGCAAAGTAGACGCTGGATAAGTATGTCCACTGTCAAGCAGAGGAGGAAACAAATTAATAAAAGGGAGCTAGAATAAGTGTATTTTGATACAGGTGTGAATAGAGATAGGAGGGATACTCTCTAATCAGGGATGGAACTTAACCAAAAATGTCTACCTGCCCATTTACTGATAACATATAGCAATCATGTCTGTACCCCCCAAAATGTTTGAAATTCTTCTAGCCCTTAGCATTCTTAGGATAACATTAAAAAGAGTGGTACGGACTAACATGCTTGTGCAAATTTCCTTCCCTGCCGATAAGGCAATGCCAGGTGTATAACCAGGTGGTATAACTTTTAAAACTCACAATGGCATTTTTTCCCCACAGATCAACTCCTACCAATGCTATGATGTAAGGTCAGTGTGACATATTAGAGGAAAATCAAAATGTGTGACCATCGTCATCTACGTTCACCAACTCCTGCAGGAATTGTTGACCACGTCGGCTACCTGTCTGACAACCTTGGTGAACTTGTAGAAAATGAAGACTACAGTGACATTACACTGCTCGTTGAAGGTGTGCGCTTCCATGCTCACAAGGTCATTCTGGCTGCTCGATCAGAATACTTCAGGTATGCCATGCAGCTAATCTGTTGTCTTCAGTTGGTTTGCTATCTTTTTGTAGGTGTAATGCTAGTTGTAGCAGGAAATTGTTGGGACCAGGAATGTGACATTTGCTGGCAGTTGTGAATGATGGGTTGGAATAACTTAGCATGAGGTCTAATTTAAGTATTCTGAACCAAAAAGTTAGGGATCATGAATATGTTCATGATGTTTGGGAAGATATTTTGTTGTAAAGAGTGATCACACACTTTCATAAAAATTTCCCACAAAATATTCATGACCCATGACTATTTTGTGTAGTATATTTCAACATCACCCAGTGAACATGGGGAATAAGTCCAGTTGTACTTAAACAGCCAATTCTTCCGCTAGCAGATTGGTGGCTGTGTCAAATGTTGGGCATTAACCAGAGAAACATCTCAGAGGGACTAGTAAAAGTACATCATCTAGTAAGAATAGTTGCAGTTTACTAATACTTACATCTCAGTCTGCAACATCATTTATTAAAGAACATTTTGTCAATAGTTTGAGAACTATTATGATTACATAGCATAATCATGATAATGGGTTAGAAATGAACACTAACCCGCTAGCTCGGGGCTAGTACAAATTCCTGCGGGATAGTACAAATTTCAAAATTTTCCCATTGTTTTAACATTACAAGGGCATTTTATCTTTTGAATCTTTTGAGTTTAGTTCTAACACTGGCATACACCATGTACATCAAGTTAATTCTGATTCCATATGTTTTAAGTGGATTCGTTTGACAGTCTTATTTGTTGATGATACTTTTACCACTTGTGTCAGATATATGGCTGAGTTTCAGATCAGTTTATTTTCTAGACTGGTTCTTTGTCATTATATCGAAGAATGTCTTGTCAAATGTTGATAAATCCATGAAAATTTCCTTTTGCCAATTGTCTCCAGCAAACTCACTGATAATGTGATGTTTCCAGTTTGGAATTCTTTTCCATGGGCAAACATACCATGCATACATGAGTAACATGATGGATGAATGTGATAGGGAATGTTGAAAGATTGTATTTGACCTTTTAATGAAATGACCTATTCTTTGCCTGATGGGTAATAAGGATGTTTATTTTGATCAGAGCACTGTTGTTTGGTGGGATGAAGGAGTCGCAGCCAGGGACGACGGAGATAGAGCTGCAGGATACACCAAACATAGCCTTTTCAGCACTGCTCAAGTACATGTACACAGGACGCATGAATCTCATCGAAATCAAGGTACAGAAGCTGGACAAGCTGTTACTGAGAGTCATAAGATATAGGTGTGGTGTGGTAGCCTAATGGTCAAAGTGTTTGCTTGTCACGCAGAAAGACCTGGGTTAGATCCCCTAAATGGGTATGATGTATGAAGCCTATTTCTGGCATTCCCTGCCGTGATATTGCGGGAATATCGCCTAAAGTTTCATAGACCATACTTACCCCCCTTGTCATTTGCTTATAGTATATAGTTGTTTGTTCATAAATTCTGTAGAACTGCATACAACTGAATTTTCTGGAAAACAAGATGTTACATATCTGGCATTTTTCTAGTCTTGCTCAGGGACACAATATTCGGCCCCAAATCTGTAGCAAATGTCAGCCAATATTCCCAAAGTTGAACTGACAATTTTCTCTCTTCCTGCTGTCAAAGTTATATGATAAAGTGATGACTTGATCATGGTGACATGTATTTCAGTGGTAACAGGACCAATAAACATTGATAAAGAGGAAGATGATGTTATACTTGCTCCTACATTATTCCATTGAATGTAATGTTATTGTTAACGTACCTCTGAATTTGGGGAATAAATATTTGAAGAAAAATGACAATTGTGAAAAAAATAATGTTATTTACCAAACTTTACTGCCAAGGTCACTTAGTTCAGAATCATAGATAAATTCCTACATGTAGGGACATATATTCACAGTTTGGTAAGCATGGTAATTTGTTTCAGCTGACAGTGTTTTTGGCAAATGCTAATATTGTGTCAGTAACTTTTGGAGATCCTGGTTAGAATTGGTCTTCAGCTACCCAGGCGACTAACGGGATCAGGTGGTCAGGCGTGCTGATGCATGTCATCGTATCCCAATTGTGTGGATCGATGCTTATGATATCATATTGCTGGAATATTGCTGAGTGCAGTGTTAGACAACAAACAAACTAACTTAGTTTCATGAGAACTTACTACCCTTCTAAAAGTACAAATGCTTGTCAGATTTAGTTTCTTCAGTGTGGAGAAACACATTTGTTTGCTAAGTGAATCATTTGATCATTGTTGATTATGTTCCTCACTTTCTTTCCAGGAGGAAAATTTGTTAGATATTCTTGGCCTGGCACACCGGTTTGGATTTGTTGAGCTTGAAGGTGCCATCTCGGACTATTTAAAGGCGATTCTCAACAGCCGCAACGTGTGCTTCATCTATGACTTGGCCAACATGTACAACCTAGCGTCCCTCTGTCAAGTATGCAAGGAGTATATCGATAGAAATGCATCTGATATTCTCCACAGTGAACCCTTTCTAACATTATCCCAGGTATGTATCTGCTGATGTGTTATTGCAGCAAATATCACCACATGAAGATGAGATAACCGGTGAAATGGAAAATGATCATTGTGAATGTGTCATTGCCTTGCTTAATGTGTGTTGAGTCACCAGATAATGTGGGCATGGCTGGTCCAGTATTTGTGCAAGGCACTGCTTAATTATGTGCAGAGTTATGCCCCTTAGACCTGTTAGCGGTGCAAGGTCTTGGGTTTGAATCTCAGATCCACCTTGATTATGATCCTTGGCACCATAACCAAGCCATGCAGGCCAGTGAGTTTCAATCGTATCAATTTGGTCTTGACATGCTTCACTCTAAAACTGTAATGCGGATAAACATTTGCATATTAAACAATACATTGGTAGAAATTAACACTAGCCTCCTGGCCCGGAGCTAGTACAAATTCCTGTGGCCTCGTTTAAATTTCCCAACTTCCCCGTTGTTTTAACATTACAAGGGCATTTTATCCTTACTCAGATTGATAAAGATTTTTAGTTTAGTTCTTGCAAAAAAATTGCATGATCATTTGTTGAAATTGTTAGATTACTACAATTCATTCAGAGGGGGCATGGGTGGCCCAGTCGTCTAAGGCGCCGCGATTCGCTGTGCAGAGTTGCGTCCCTTGGGCACGCCAGAAATTTATGATTGTGGTTTCTAGGTTTGTCAGCACCATACCCGTGCTCCTGGGTTTCACCGAAATGGTAAACGTCTGAGACCTGCATCACTTCGGGCTTTCCTCCCACATTAAGCTGACACGCCGTGATATAACTGGTATAATGTTAAAAGTGGCGTTAAAGCCAACTCACTCTCTCATTCTTTAATTCAAATACCTTTGTCCCACCTATATCAACTTTCTTCTTTGGCATCCCATTTGGATTCCCTGTGATAAAAAGTCCCTAGTAACCTAAGCAGCTGGTTGTTAAAGGCAACTTAATGGATTGGGTGGTCAGGCTTAGTGACTTGGTTGATGGCATGTCAGTGTACCCCAAAGGCATGGATAGTTGCTCATAATATCAATCACTGGATTGTCTGTTAAGTGCCGCACTCAGCAATATTCCAGCTATATAACAGTGGTTTGTAAAAAATCAAGTCAGGACCAGACAATTCAGTGATTGACATCATGAGCATCCATCCACTCAACTCGCATAGGATAATATGCGTTCAACCAAGTCACTGAGCCTGACCACCTGATCCATTAAGTTGGCTCTTACAACAAGCATAGGTTGCTGGGGACATATATTCTTACCCAGAATCCCCACGTGTCCAGATCATAAGACATGTTTGATTGTTTGTTTCAGTCGTCAGTAAAACAGCTCATCTGCACCGATTCCTTCTGTGCTCCGGAGATAGACATCTTCAAGGCCATCAAGAGCTGGGCGGACCAGAACCAGGGCCAGGATCCCACCCCCATCCTGGACTCTGTCAGGTTCTCTCTGATGACCATGCAGGAACTACTCAACGATGTCCGGCCAACTGGTCTCGTGTCGGCGGATGCCATCCTGGACGCCATCAAGACACAGACGGAGTCCAGGGACATGGAACTCAAGTACAGAGGCTGTCTCAGTAAGTGCAGTCGGTCTCAAATAAAGTTAGTGGTGGTTGGGTAGTCTTGAGGTTAAAGCATTTGCTTGTCATGCCGAAGACACAGGTTCGATTCCCCATATGGATACAATGTGTGAAGCCTGCCATGATATTGCTGGAATAGTGCTAAAAGGGGCGTAAAACCATACTCACTCACTCAACCGAAGTTAGCATTTTGGGTGGCATCTGGAAGTTGGATATGATTTTGTGGATAATGATTGCACTGCAGATTCTTGCATGGTGTATTATTCGGGTATGGGCAATCACATTCATTGTTTTAATGTTTTAGTGATTTGGTTTTGGCTTTGTGTATGATGGATTGTTTTAAAGAGTTACCATGGTAACCGACATTTGAACTTTTTCAGTCCATGAGGAGAATGTGGCGACCACTAGGTTTGGGAGTCAAGTGTTGCGGGGGGAGATGAAGGCAGCCTTGTTGGATGGGGACAGTCAGAACTACGACCTGGACCGGGGTTTCTCACGCCACCCCATAGATGAGAATAATGGCCAGGGCGTGGTCATCAAGCTGGGCCAGGCCTACATCCTCAACACTGCCAAGCTGCTCCTGTGGGACAAGGACATGAGGTGAGTGCCTGTGTCACAAGCTTCACACTGTGTGGCATCAACCTGGTGTGCTTCTAACTGTGGCTTGAAATAGTCTGTGGCCAAAGCTGACATGGGTAACCTTTTTTCAGAGTCTTTGGTAATATTGGTATCTGTATGTATAAAACAAGAATAACCGATTATCAGAAACAGATTCCATTGGGTGTAAAAGGCAATGGTGAAAATTATATGAATGGATCATTAAAATCAGTGATGAAAGCTGAGCTTTGCAAAAAAGTAAACCGTTTTCGCAATAAAGTCTCACCTGATTGAGAGCATGTTGTGTGTTGCAGGTCGTACTCCTACTACATCGAGGTGTCGATGGATGACAAGGACTACGAGAGAATCATTGATCACACCGGCTTCCTGTGTCGTTCCTGGCAGATCATGCACTTCCCATCCAGAGCTGTCAGGTACTTGCCTTACAGGGCTCTATGTCAACAAAGGTGTCTGTCTCATTAAGAAGTGGTTAATGTGTTTTCAATGTTTTCATTCTTAATTTAAAATTTTTTAAAAATAGGTCCATATTGTTTCCATATACATGTACACGTACATTGTCACAATATGCAATGTCACAGTATTCATATGATAAGCAATGTCACAGTTTTCATACAATAAGCAATGTCACAGTATTCATACGATAAGCAATGTCACAGTTTTCATATGATAAGCAATGTCACAGTTTTCATACAATAAGCAATGTCACAGAATTCATACGATAAGCAATGTCACAGAATTCATACGATAAGCAATGTCACAGAATTCATACGATAAGCAATGTCACAGTATTCATATGATAAGCAATGTCACAGTTTTCATACAAAAAGCAATGTCACAGAATTCATACGATAAGCAATGTCACAGAATTCATACGATAAGCAATGTCACAGTATTCATATGATAAGCAATGTCACAGTATTCATACGATAAGCAATGTCACAGTATTCTTTCGATAAGCAATGTCACAGTTTTCATACAATAAGCAATGTCACAGTATTCATACGATAAGCAATGTCACAGTATTCATATGACAAGCAATGTCACAGAATTCATACGATAAGCAATGTCACAGTATTCATATGATAAGCAATGTCACAGAATTCATACGATAAGCAATGTCACAGTATTCTTTCGATAAGCAATGTCACAGTATTCATACGATAAGCAATGTCACAGTATTCTTTCGATAAGCAATGTCACAGTTTTCATACAATAAGCAATGTCACAGTATTCATACGATAAGCAATGTCACAGAATTCATACGATAAGCAATGTCACAGTATTCATACGATAAGCAATGTCACAGTTTTCATACAATAAGCAATGTCACAGAATTCATATGATAAGCAATGTCACAGTTTTCATATGATAAGCAATGTCACAGTTTTCATATGATAAGCAATGTCACAGTTTTCATACAATAAGCAATGTCACAGTATTCATACAATAAGCAATGTCACAGAATTCATACGATAAGCAATGTCACAGAATTCATACGATAAGCAATGTCACAGTATTCATATGATAAGCAATGTCACAGTATTCATACGATAAGCAATGTCACAGTATTCTTTCGATAAGCAATGTCACAGTTTTCATACAATAAGCAATGTCACAGTATTCATACGATAAGCAATGTCACAGTATTCATATGACAAGCAATGTCACAGAATTCATACGATAAGCAATGTCACAGTATTCATATGATAAGCAATGTCACAGAATTCATACGATAAGCAATGTCACAGTATTCTTTCGATAAGCAATGTCACAGTATTCATACGATAAGCAATGTCACAGTATTCTTTCGATAAGCAATGTCACAGTTTTCATACAATAAGCAATGTCACAGTATTCATACGATAAGCAATGTCACAGTATTCATACGATAAGCAATGTCACAGTATTCATACGATAAGCAATGTCACAGAGTATTCATGCGATAAGCAATGTCACAGAGTAACATTCTTTATTTATTGGTTTCTAATGATTGTGATCGCTTTTAGTAAGACAATTACATTAAGTAATACGTTACCACTGTTATACCGAGGCTGTTGTCTCCCACAACTGCTGCTATAGCGAAATCTACCACAGAGATCTCAATTACCTCATGCAGCACGTGCGTAGCCACCTAGCTGCCATGTGACACCCTTCACTCTTGTCTCCTTCGTCTGCTTAGCAAGACGTGTTTTCTCCTGCTGAAGCGTTCCTTGAAGATTTGGTGATATTTATTATAGTTTATTCTCTAATAAACTGTGCTTTTATTGGGCGTTGCGGTAGCTACGCTTGGTTATAATTTTCCCGCCAAACGGAAAATTTTTCCCGCCCTTTTTTCTATATACTTGCGGGGTTCGCGTATGCACATTGTGTTTTACGTTTCCCCTGTTCTTGTATGTTTTGGGGGTTAACATAACTTATTTCTTTAATAAAAGTTATATGTGTATGTTATATGTTCACATTGCTCGTTTATTTTCTTGTGAAAATGCTCGTTTGTGAATCATTGTGGTGCGTGCGTTGTAACCATGTTTTGTTCTTTGTTTATAGCAAACAATCAATGTCTGACATGGATATGTCCCCAGTATCCACCCCCTCTACCCCTGCTCCTCGGAGTTGCGCGGTGTGCAGAAAGTTTTTGTCGTCCCGGGATCCACACGATTGTTGCCCGCGGTGCAGGGTTCCTTGCGGGGACACCCGGTGCACCCTGTGCGAAGGTCTGGGGCCTGCGGAGTTTGTGTGGTACCGGCTGTACGTGCAGTCCGTCTCCACCCCTGTGGTGGCCGGTTCGTCCGGTCGGGGTCCCCGTGCGGGTACCACCTCCTCGGCTGCGGCGGATCCCCTTGCGGCCCTCGGGCTGTCTGGGGATTCCGTCGCCGCATTGTTGTCGAAACTTGTGGACTCCTAGCTGGCGGCCTTATCGCAAGATAGGCCGCTGGCTGTACCGTCCCCGGCCTCTTCGGTGGCTGCGGGTTCTGACGCGGGGTCCACCGGTATGGCGGCGGCTGCCGTGGTTACCGGTCCTTCCCCCGAACCGTTGCTTCCGCTATCGGTTAAGGACCGCGTGGCCATGGTGTATGACCTCTTCGAGGACATGCCAAAGCCCCTGCCGATACCGCGGGGAATCCACGGTTCCATGGGTTCCTCCGAGGTATACGACGAGACGTCCGACAAGGCTTTCCCGGCATCAACCTTGCTGCGCGGGATTAAGCCTTCTTTGGAGAAGGCCTTCACGGCTGCCTCCGGTCGGGGTCTCCCGTTACCTCCCCCGTCGTGGAGAAAAGGGTCTTTTCCAGTACATGACCTTGCCTTTCCCGAGGCTGGTCCTTCTGCGGAAGCCCATGTGGAGCGTTTGGGGGTCCGTGCCCCACCAGTTGCCACGGTACCACAAGGTACCTTGCAACAGCTGGACACCCTCGCTCGACACTCCATGCTGGCAATGTCTCACGGAGACACATACCTGGCTGCAGCGGACAGTCTGGTCGAAGGTTCTCCTACGGACCGAGACCAGCGCATTTACAACTGCTTGCTCGGTTTGAATGCTTCCCTGGAGTACGTTGCCGGGGCTTCGGCCTTTGTTTCCGGGACGTGCCATTTTCTTCGGCGCCAGTCGTATCTGGTTGCTTCAGGGTTGGACGCTGCCAATCAGGAGGTGCTCCTTTCGCAGCCTTGGTCTGCTCGGACCCTGTTTAATAACAAGATCCCTGGGGTTCTGAAGGAACAACAGGCCGCTGTGGCTGCCGAGGCCTCTCGGCACACACTGGATCTTGTGGGGTCCTTGCATAGGCGCCTGGGTGCCGCTCCGAAGCGGAGCGCGCCCCAGGATGCTGCGTCCGGCAGGCCTAAGGGGTCGGGTCCTTCTTCCTCCGGGAAGAAGCCCCGCTCTGAGGGCTCCGGTAAGGGTTCTCAGCAGCCCTTTCGCGGGAAGAAGGGGAACTGGGGGAAGCCCAAGTCGTCTAAGGACGGCAAGGGCCCCTCCAGGTGACTCTCATTGGAGGGGTTCGTATGCCGACAGCGCCAACTTCGGTTGGCCCGTAGGCGAACCCGAGTCACTTGGCCCTGGACAGTTGCGCCTGCCGCAGCCCGTCCGGCCCCCCTCTCTTTCCCCAGTGGGAGCCAGACTCCAGACTTACTGGGAGAATTGGGAACAAGTGTTCGACGACCCGTGGGTGGTCAACACGATTCGGTACGGCTATCGGCTCGATCTCAAAGCGAATCAGCCGCTCACCGTTGCCCCGTCGGCAGGTTTCTATTCGGAAACCAATCTTCCCTTCCTCGCCGATGCCATCGGCAGGTTGGTGGAGAAGAGGGCAGTTCGGGAGTTAGCTCTACCAGAAATAACACCGGGGTTTTACTCCAGGATATTTCTCGTTCCCAAGAAGGACAGTGCCGAACTCAGAATGATTCACAACTTGAAATCGTTCAACGAGTTCTACCTGCGCAAGCCGCCCAAGTTCAGAATGTTGAGCTTGACGGACCTGAAAGCACTGATCATGCCGGCCGACTGGCTAGCTTCGATCGACCTGAAGGATGCTTATCTGCATGTTCCGATTCACTCGGATCATCACAAGTATCTCAGGTTTGTCTTTCAAGGCAGGCACTACGAGTGGGTTGTACTCCCATTCGGTCTTTCATCTGCTCCCTGGCTGTTCACCCGGTTAACCACCCCCATAGTGGGGTTCCTCCACCGGAGGGGTGTCCGGTACTTCGCGTACCTGGACGACTCGCTAGTAGCAAATCGAATGACGGACACCCTGTCACGCCATCTCGTTTTCGCGCGTCGGCTCTTGGAGCAATTGGGGTGGATTGTCAATCTCCCCAAGAGCGAGTTAACCCCTTCTCAGAACTTGCAGTTCATCGGAGGTCGGTTCAACATGGTGTCCCATCGCCTATTTGTCCCCCCAGACCGGTGGCACAAAATTCAGGCGATGATTGCCAAAGTCTTAGCGGTGCAACAGACTGTTCACTTTTGGGAACAGCTGTTAGGGCTACTTGTATCAGCCCAGGACTGCACCGAACGGGGTCGTCTCCAACTCCGCCCGCTGCAACGGTTTTTAATCCAGTTGTTAGCAACGGAGGTGAACAGTGCGACCGTCGCCCTCCCGGATCGGCTCCGACCGCATCTGGAGTGGTGGACGCTCCCTTACAATGTCTTATCAGGAGTCTCTATGCGGCTCATGCTGGCGACCGACAACACGACGGTAGTGTCCTATGTGAACAAACTGGGGGGAACCCACAGTCACTCGCTACTCGATCTCACGTTCGAGTTTTACGCTCTGGTGGACAGTGTCCCGTGCCAGATACGCGCCCGGCTCATGCTGGCGACCGACAACACGACGGTAGTGTCCTATGTGAACAAACTGGGGGGAACCCACAGTCACTCGCTACTCGATCTCACGTTCGAGTTTTACGCTCTGGTGGACAGTGTCCAGTGCCAGATACGCGCCCGTCACATCCCAGGTGTGCGGAACATACTGGCCGATGCTCTATCGAGGCCTCAGGATCCGAGCCCCACAGAGTGGATGCTAAACCCAGTAGTGTTTCAGTGGCTGTGCGGACGTTTGGGTCGTCCGATGGTCGACCTGTTCGCAACACGGTTCAACAATCAACTCCCGTTGTTTGTATCACCAGTCCCGGACCCGAGGGCCATCAATCACGATGCTCTCGCGTTAGACTGGACGGGCTTGGACGCTTATGCTTACCCGCCGACAGCGTTGATACCACACATTCTAAGCCGGCTTCGAGGAGTTCGCTGTCGAATGTTACTGATCGCGCCCATGTGGCCGAACAGATCGTGGTACCCCGACTTGCTGACCCAGGTCACGCAGTCGCCACTCCCACTGCCTGTGAGACCGGATCTCTTGATCCACCCTCACACCCGTCAGCTTCATCCAAACGCAGGGCAGTTCAATCTGCACGCGTAGATGTTGTCACCGAGCGTCTGAGGAGTAAAGGTTTTTCTCGCCGGGCGTCTCGGGCATACGTTAGTATGCATCGTGATTCTACCCAGAAGGTGTATAATGCACGTTGGGTTATTTTCACGAAGTGGTGTTGTAAACATCACATTCATTCGCCAGATAAGGTATCTGTGCAGGATATTGCTCGTTTCATGTCTCACTTGCGAGAGACCCGGAAACTCTCCGGGGGTTCCATTGCCAACTATGTCTTGTCCGTTGCTACGGTATGGGACGTTGCTATGGGTACCAGTCTCTCCAAAGAGCCGGTGATATGGGGTATTATCAAGGGTTTCAAACAGCACGATCTTAAGAAGGGCCGCCTTCGGGCACCGGCCTGGGATCTTTCCCTAGTGTTGCAATCACTTACGGAAGCTCCGGCATGTGACTTGGAAAACAGCATTTGTCCTCTCCTTTGCCACGGCGGCACGTGTATCCGAAATTCATGCACTCGATGTCGCCAAGGTACGATTCGATAGGGGTGACGAAGGAGCGGTCCGCCTGGGCCTGCTCATGGGCTTCGTCGCCAAGAATCAGAGAGTCGGGCAAACGGAGAGAGAATTCACTGTAAGATCCCTCAAAGAAATCTTACATCCTGCTGATACTGAGGACAGAGCACTGTGTCCGGTTAGGGCCCTTAAGTATTATCTTAAGGCTTCGAATGAACGAATGAACGTAGACAAGGGCGTGACCGTCTGTTCATATCGTGTAACCCTAATCGCACGGTTGACATAACTCGCAACTCGATTGTGTTGTGGCTTCGTTCTGTCATCAATCTGGCCTACCGGTCTCGGGGGTTACCGGTAGCGGGGTCAAACCCGCACGAGATCAGGGCGCTAGCGGCAACATTTGCCCTACACTCGAATATCTCTGTTCACAGAATATTACGAGTTTGTTACTGGCGTTCTGACTCGGTTTTTGCCAATCATTACCTCAGAAAGGTTTCTGATGAAAACGTGGAGGGGGTGCACCGTCTTGGGCCGCTGATCGCGGCACAAGCGGTCATCTAGGGGGGGTGTCCAGCGCAATTCCAAACTCCGCAGTCGTCAGTCCTTGCACGGTGGTCAATCTGGGTCGTCTCCAATGTTCCCACGCCGTGGGTACACGAGTGGGGGTCCTGCAAACCAGCGCACTCACACCACAGGTGAGGCGGCTTTTTGTGTGTTTTGTCCTTATTTGTATTTTGACAATTATGCATTTAATTGTCTGTCGTGTATTCCAACCTTGCGATACATGCTTACGAATACTGGAATTAGGTCACGCGCCTAATTCATACTTTAAGTAGGCTTGCTCTGGGATATACGGTCTGAAGGAAATTAATTTCCCTCTTTTCGACTGTTTAACCTGATCTAAGATTTAGCTCACGCGGATACAGTGTTCTCATCCGCTGCGGCGATGAAATACCTATCCAGTGGGGCCGTTTGGAGTCACCAATCGTTTTGGCAATGACGATTGAGCCTTACGGTATGCGCTTGACAGTGCTTTGGTATTCCTATAGGGTAACGCCTAGCTAGGTGCATGCGCATCGAGTGCTTCCGCCTTGGTGTTTACTTCCGCTGGTCGGAAGGAACGCTAGCAGTCAGGATTCGGGTTGTAGGTGCTCCCCACCGCCTACTGTGGTAGTCAGCCTCGGTATAACAGTGGTAACGTATTACTTAATGTAATTTGTAGAATTTTCCTATTCGGAATATTCTATAAGTAATACGTTACCACTGGGCTGCTGCCCGCCCGTCCGTCCCCCGAGCACTTGCTCTCGCAGGAGACAAGAGTGAAGGGTGTCACATGGCAGCTAGGTGGCTACGCACGTGCTGCATGAGGTAATTGAGATCTCTGTGGTAGATTTCGCTATAGCAGCAGTTGTGGGAGACAACAGCCTCGGTATAACAGTGGTAACGTATTACTTATAGAATATTCCGAATAGGAAAATTCTACAATTTTCTTAACACTACTTTTTGTATCGATGGATATGATGGTTATCAAACTTGACTGTGTTGTTTCCTTCAGGTACCTCCGCATTGTTGGGACCCACAATACAGTAAACCGTGTCTTTCATATAGTGTCTTTTGAGTGTCTGTACACCAGCAAGCCCTTCCAACTCAGCGGAGGACTTGTGGGTAAGTTGGCGCATGCGGCCTATGCATCATTGCATCATTATGACATTTCATTGGTTGGCTGAATACATCGATATCGCTGAACAAAATGAAGATAAGTCTTAAGAAGTGTTGCCAAACTGAAAATTAAAAATACAACTAAATTTGAATCTTGTTTCAATTTCACTGCCAATTTGACCAAAATTTTTGTTGTTGGCCATGATAAGACTTTTGCAGATTGTTCATGTTTCACTCTGTTGAGGAAATATTATCCCTGAAAATGTAAATGTCTGATTGTGTCAGAAAAACATAGGGTTAGTGCTAACAGTGTAGATAAATGTAATAAGTGAGTGAGTGAGTGAGTGAGTAGGGTCTAACGTCACTTTGAACAGTATGGAATGTCTACTGGCCCTCGATACACATCTTACATAGGGAGAAATCTTTCTTGCTTGTGTGAAGATACCTCAAAACATTTATTGCAAATGGGGGGCATGAGTGGCCCAGTCGTCTAAGGCGCTGCGATTCCCAGTGCAGAGTTGCGTCCCTTGGACACGCCAGAAACCTATGATTGTGGGTTCGAATCCCGGTTCGCCCCGATTATCTTTCTAGGTTTGTCAGCCCCATACCCGTGCTCATGGGTTTCACGGAAGTTGGAAACGTCTGAGACCTGCATCACTTCGGGCTTTCCTCCCACATTATGCTGATACGCCATGATATAACTGGAATACTCTTAAAAGCAGCGTTAAACCCAACTCACCAATTATTGTAAATGGTGGTCTTTGACAAATTGAGTGATTATGTATGTCTTACTGACTCTAGTTGTCCATGTGTGTGTGTTTGTGCTGTTTCAGTTCCCTCTGAGAATGTGGCCACCATAAAGCACAGTGCGTGTGTGATCGAGGGAGTGAGTCGGAGTCGTAATGCACTGATCAATGGCGACACCCGGCACTATGACTGGGACTCGGGCTACACCTGTCACCAACTGGGGAGCGGCGCCATCGTCGTACAGCTTGCTCAGCCATACATCATCCAGTCTATGAGGTGAGCTAACAAAGCTGAACCCCTGCTGTCACCGGGCAGTTGGAAGGTTTACACACTGATGTACCATAGTCGACGTAAAAAGCGCCCTGCTCTAATAAGCGCCCACAGCGATATTTGCTAATATATTGGCTAGTGAACCATCTCAATTGGCACCCCTTCCGATCAATGTACACAAGACTTATTTATTTGTGTATAATACGCACTCGTGTGTTATATGCACCCTTAATTATGGGAAATTAAATCCTGGAAAAATATATATGTCGTATATAAACCTTTCAGGCTGTCAGCATAAACCATGAAATTTACGAACTTTCAACTCTGTTTTTTTCACCAAATGATATTCCAATAAGAGCCCCCTATTTCTAATTTTGAGAGCGCCCTGGGCGCTTATTACGTCGAATACGGTATTAACCGCTGGTGGATCAAGGGTACAGGGATGCCACTCCTTTTACAGGCACCTTACTCTGTAGATAAGCTGAGGTATTAACTTGACCAGTGAAATATGAAAGAACATGATATGACCCGTAGATAAGCTGAACCAGGAAGTGAAAGGTAACGACACACCACAAAGTTGGACTGCATGACTGTACCGGTACTTGCAGATATTCAATAATATAAGATGAAACACATAATTGTATTGAAAAAGTCATAATTTCTAATAAAGATTTAACAAACCAGTCATGTTAACTGGGTCCTTGGACAAGTCACTTCATGACTTAGGTATTATGTGCACCCCCTTTATAAAATTCTGGTTCTACTACTGCTACCCCGAGAGGATATCTATGGGGAACATAATTCTCAGAAGTCGACCACCATGGCGATTGGGTGGTCAGGCCTTGTCACTGCTGATTGTGTGATGTAACCTGATGTTGTAGAAGTTGTTCATGCTGTCAACCATTGGTTTGTCTGGCCCAGACTTGATTGTTACAGGCTGCTGTAAAACAAAAAGCCTACTGCTGTTGCAGTGATTCTCAGTACATGTGTTTGTGTTGAGTACAGAAAGGTAATGCTGTGAGAGATTTGCTGTTTAGTTTATTGTTATTTACATGAAGGATACTGAAAAGTATGCCCTAACTGTATGATTGTTCTATTCACATTGGCAAGGTTGATCTTTAATTGATCATTGATTGCTTTTTCAAACGAAGAACGTTGAAATGTAATCCCCTACTCTGCTTGTAAGACGTGTGTTGTGTGTCAGGCTGCTGCTGTGGGACTGTGACGACCGCAGCTACAGCTACTACGTGGAAGTGTCTACAGACCAGCAGAAGTGGCACATGGTGTCTGACAAACGGAGAGAAGCATGCAAGTACGTTCCAGGTCGACATGTGGGCATACTTGCTCCAGTTGGAAGTAACAGACTAACTTGAGCTTAAACTTAAATTGACTGTTATCTGAATGTGTCACATTCATTCTAAGTGCCCTTGAAATTTATTTTTGACTACTTAAAAAATATATTGAAAGGAAAGTTGAAATGTAGGTGATGAGATTTCAAGTGTACAGATTATATTCCGATAGTTCTCAACACACAGTTGCTGTTGAACTTTCAACACTCAGACTTTCTCATGCCACAGTATCATGTTTTCCCTTTCACTTCAGATCCTGGCAGACCATCACCTTTGAACCTGAACCAATTGCCTTTGTCAGGATTGTTGGCACTCACAACACCGCAAATGAAGTGTTCCACTGTGTGCACTTTGAATGTCCAGCCGATACTTCTCTCAGCTCTCTCAGCAACTCTGTAGCCAATGTCTCGCTCACTGTGGGTCCCCCGAACAGCCCCCCGAGCCCCAGTGTGTCTAATGCTCCCTCCAGTCAGCCCAGCCCCCAGCGGCTCCAGGGAGCGGAGGGGGGGCAGGGCATCAGCCCAAACAGATCCCAGAGGAGCCCTCGCCGCAGTCCACAGCACCCTGTTCTTGACATTTACGCAGGACCAGACTACTCACAGCAAGATGCACCCGAAGCTGATCGGATGGATGTGGAGCACTGACTGTAGGTGGGAGGGTATGGGAGGGGTGGGGATAATCTTGCTGGCTGTAAGGGTGACAGGGAGGAGAAAGGCAGATTCAATGACGAGAGATGAACACGGTTAAGGTGGGTGGTGTTAGGTGTTTGGGGGGGGATCTGTAAGGGTGACAGGGAGGAGGGGGGCAGATTCAATGATGAGGCATGAACACAGGTGGGATGGGTTTTTTGGGGGGAGAGCAGGATAACCTTGCTGACAGAATGAGTGTACTGGGGATGGGATTCAATGACTAGGGGAGGACACGGGTGAGGTGCTGGGTGTATGGTTTGTTTTGGTGGGGAGGTTAGGCTTGCTGACTGTAAAGGGGACAGATTCAGTGGACTAGGAGTGAACGGGTTTTGGGGGTGAGGGCTGTGGGGGAGGTGGGGAGGGAAGGAAATGAGGTGGAAAGGAGGGCAATGAATGGTGCTTTTGTGTTGGATAAGAATACATAGAACAAATACACCATTATTAAAAATATATTATATATATCAGTTATTATCAGTTATCAACCATTTTGTAGGTTGTGACAATCATATTGGCTGTAGTGTGTTATAACAAACTGTCACTGACATGTCTTACATAGTTGCAGAGCTTTGTATATATAGTTGTCAGTCAGTGAGGTAACACCTGTTGTATCAGTGATTGCTGTGTAGGGAGAGACTGTGATATGAGAGTGCCAAGTGAGTGGTGAAGAAAACTTCCCAGACTGATTGCGAAGAAAAGGAAGATTTCTCCCAGCATTGTGGATTGTAGAAGATAAAGAGGACTCACATGAAACCAGCCTCTCGTGGGGAAGGTAGTTGTTGAGAGAGCTTCATGCCAAGATAAACAGATTTCTTTTCGTGATATTGCTGAATCATGGATGGATCCAAATGATTTTCAAATATGATTTTAAAGTAGCTTCAGATGACAGGAGGCTTGTTGGAGAAGAGTGTTGGATAACATGGAGGTTGGTTTATGGAAGGTGTTAGAATTCAGTTAGGCTGGTATAAGAAGAGTCTATTGTATGAAGAAGTGTGTTCTATGCTCACAACCACCGATGCATATTTTTATGTTTGTGCCATGCTTCTAATGTTTTGTCACAAGGATCGTCTGATGGGACTGGGGTCCACGCATTGTGAGTGATGGACACTGTGATATGTTAGGTCATGCTGATTACGAATAACATTCATACAGTTTCTGTTGTCATTTGAAACACTGCAGCCAGTCATCCATTACATTGTTGCCTGCCTTGAAGGTATGGCACTAAACAAATCAGCCATTCTGTGAAATGAATCTTTACTTAACTCTGACCTTGCAGGGGTGGCGACACTGCTTGTCAAACTACATTTTTTTATACCTTGGTATGGCACAACAGAGTTATGCCCCTTGTTCCAAAACCATGTGCACTGTGAAGTTGAAGGGCATGTACTTCAGGTACACCATGTTAAATTGATGCAAGGTAAATGAGTTTCTGGGCTTACTTAAGTTGAAAAACTTCAAATTGTGGTGTTCCCTGCAGTGATCCTGTAGAAGACGAGGGTGAGTTCCCAGTGGTGCAGATTTTGAAAGCATGACTACAAGTTCCTAATAATATATTGTATTGAATACTGCCACGATCCTTTCTTAAATCTCTAGATTAGAGGTCCATTAATTGAAGTATTATGCACCCTTCTTTGATATTTGCAATATCCGTACTCATATACAATATAGCAAAGCACAGCCAAATTTTTTATCCTATTGACTTAAATGTCACATAATGTATTCGCTGTGTGAAGGTGTATATTTAAGTGGTCTGAGGTTATGTGTTTTATTTGTTTTTGAAGTGTATTAATTGTTACTAGTTTCTTGTATATAGTCCCTGTGGTTTACATGATGTCAAAACACTATTTATTTCTCTCATTTCAGTCATAAAGATTCGTTGTGCCATGCCATACTATGTGAGCTGTAGATAAGCCAGTATTGATTGTATGATGTTTGTAGTGCAGGACATGTTGCCTGTAGATAGATGTTGGTATCAGATGAGCTTTAACTAACCAACCCAAGGTGATAATACCAGCTTCAGCAACAAATGTTGTTGAATCAGGTGTGTTATTTATGTATTCTCTGAAGTTTAAGGGCATGTGATCCTTGTGTTATAGCAGGGCAAGATGTGCTGTGAGCTTCAGGGGCAGATTGTGTTATTGGGGGCAGTGGTGCCATGAGGTTCAGGGGCAGCTTGTGTTATAACGGGGCAAGATGTGCTGTGAGCTTCAGGGGCAGATTGTGTTATTGGGGGCAGTGGTGTCATGAGGTTCAGGGGCAGCTTGTGTTATAGCAGGGCAAGATGTGCTGTGAGCTTCAGGGGCAGATTGTGTTAAAGCAGGGCAGTGGTGCCCTGAGTACTCATTCAGGGACAGATTGTGAAGTGGGGCAGCGGTGCCGTGAGGTGCAGCTTGTGTTATAATGGGGCAAGTGGTGCTGTGAAGTTCAGGTACAGCTTGCGTTATAATGGGGCAAGTGGTGCTGTGAAGTTCAGGTACAGCTTGCGTTATAATGGGGCAAGTGGTGCTGTGAGGTTCAGGTACAGCTTGCGTTATAATGGGGCAAGTGGTGCTGTGAAGTTCAGGTACAGCTTGCGTTATAATGGGGCAAGTGGTGCCGTGAGGTTCAGGTACAGCTTGTGTTATAATGGGGCAAATGGTGCCGTGAGGTTCAGGTACTGCTTGTGTTATAATGGGGCAAGTGGGGCTGTGAAGTTCAGGTACAGCTTGTGTTATAATGGGGCAAGTGGTGCAGTAAGGTTCAGGTACAGCTTGTGTTATAATGGGGCAAGTGGTGCTGTGAAGTTCAGGTGCAGCTTGTGTTATGAAGGGGCAGGTGGTGCTGTGAAGTTCAGGTGCAGCTTGTGTTATAATGGGGCAAGTTGGAGCATGAAAATAATAAGGTTTGCTTACATGCATGGCTCATAGATTTCAGATTTTATAGCACTAGTTTTTTATATATTTTTGAAGTATTGTTTTTTATTACCCATAGGGTTAGAAATAACCGAGTTCATAATAATCGTATAGTGCTGGGATTGCATTGTATCAAGAGCTCTAAATATTATCAAGGCACATTCAAATTAAACACAGAATTATGAAACATCTACAAAACACTCCAATCATTGCACCAAATGAAACCTGTAAACTGCTCAATTCTTGATGGACATAAGGAAATGTTATGTTAGCCCCATACAAATGAACCAAATGAGTGCATGACTGCCGTTTACTTGTTTTTATGCTAGAAACCATAGCTAGGTTATGCCAGCTTGTATCATGCATGTATATTTAGCAGATTGATGAACAAAATATTTTTAACATTGATGGAGAGGTGTTAATAATAATGTGTATCAATTGAACAGTTGTCATGACAAGCTTTTGTCATCTATGTCCAGGGACCTGTGAGTGAGAGTGATTATTGACTAAGTGATTATTACTTAACACCACAACAGCAGTTTTACTGATATTTGCAGCTCTATCAAGCGGAAGAGTAAACAATTTTGCAATAATGTAAGAAATCACACTCTGAAAACTCGCATTTGATTTTTTTTTCAAATCAGGTTATTCTGGGTATTTAGGCATGAGATAATCAAACATACCAATGTCGCCTTTGGGTTTGAATCTCATTCGATTTGTTTGGCGATTGACTTGAGTACAAAACCACATCTTTTCTGATTTTGAGTTAAAGTTGATGACATTTTTTTGTGTGTCAGTGTAGTTGCTTGCTCCTCTGTCATCACAAACTCTTATGATAATAATTCTCACAGGTCTCTGCTCAGCTGCTGATAAACCACATGGTATTGAGACAGGTCATTTTTTGCGGTGGTGTGGTGGTGTGGTGTGGGGTAGTAGTGGGTGATACTAGTCAGAGGACTATCATATCTTGCTGGTCGCCCGTTTTAGGTAATATTTTTTCATGACCCCCAAAACATGTTTGACATTTTTGTTCATGCCCCCTCCCCCCATCCCTATAATCAATGACCAGTCCCTAAATAATGTTCAAATTTATAAAAAAAAAAATATTTGAAAAAATAGAACTATGTCATTTTTTCATGCACCCCAGATAAATTTTGGCGACCCCCCTCCCCCGCTTTGGCTGTGTCATTTTTTCATGATCCCGAAACCTCCTTAATCTCACTGACTCCCCTACCTTCTCCATGATAAATGACCAGAGCCCCATTCCTAAAAGCGATCTTAGCGCTACGATGATCGTAACCCTATGAGAAAGTATGGAATTTACGATCACCTTAGTGCTAAGATCGCTTTGAGGAACGGGGCCCAATCCCTTACTTTGTTGTTAGGCTAATTCAGAAGGTTTTTATACATCAATTTGTATGCAAATGTTGGCCATTACTTCTATCGCAGACAGTGACCAGCTGTCCAAGACTTGCTATACTGGGATATGCTATGTGATACTGATGTTGTTCAGTTTGTAGTTTTACATATTTTATACTATGTATTCATTGACTTTGTACATATCAGATGATGACAATATGATCTTCTATAGATACTAAGGCAGAACCATGCAGTAGTGTTGTGTTTCCCTGTGATTTACAATCATATTTAAATCTGATTTGTTGCTCTGATTTGATACCTCTCTCCGAAGAGAGGTATCAAATCAGAGTAAAAGATCTGTTTTGAGGAGATTGCTGTGATTTGCTTCATAATATGGTATTCTTATCCTGTGGGTGTCGGCCTGTAGGTTGTAGGTGACTTATACACAAAAGTGCTTGAACTCTTTGTTCTTCCTGATCGCGTTTGATCAACATTCATCCCCATCTTTGAAAACAAACTATGAGTGGAAACATTTGTCAGTGGTACTGAGACCAGTTCTAATTCTTGTTTACCGATTCTTGCCTTTAAAGCAAAGATCCTAGAGGGAAATAAGATGACACTCATTCTCTGTTAAGTTGATGACTAACAATTCAGTATATTGTTGTTGCTATTTGTCTTCAAGGGGTAGCAAAGAGATCAGTCAACATGATCAGATATTTGTTGATATGTTATTTCCAATGACAGACTCATTGTAAAACAAGGACATACTGAATTAGCCTGATCTGTTAAGTGTAAGCACCTTAGCCAGCCAACTTCTTTACCATGTTTACATTGAGTGATATTTCCTTGTGATATTGGGGTGGTCATTTTGATATCTGGCTTATCCTGGTCAAGTTTGAGGGATGGGTCCCCACACTGATGGGGTTATATACAGTGTGAAACAAGAGCTTCATAATAGCAACAGCTAGATGTGATAACTTGTCAAAATTCTTATGGCCTGTTTAGCTAGCTTATCCACATATCCAAGTTCAACCAGACAGACCAAGGCTATTTTACTAACTGGGTATACCTACTAAATATATAGGGGTGGTGGGGTAACCTATTGGTTAAATGTTGGTATGTTGCGCTGAAGATGTGGATTTGATTTCCCATGTGGGTGCAAAATATTTCTGTTGTCTCCATGCTGTGATATGGCTGGAATAGTGCGGGCGGTCAGTTAGCCTAGTGGTTAAGGCGTTCACTCGTCACGTCGAAGACCCGGGTTCGATTCCCGACATGGGTACAATGTGTGAAGCCCATTTGTGGTGTCCCCCGCTGGAATTGCTGGAATATTGCTAAAAGCGGTGTAAAACCTCACTCACTGGAATAGTGCAGAAAGCGTCATAAATTCTACTCATTGAATACAGTGACATTCTCCATAGGGTTGAGTATTACTTCTGGCAAATGACTGGACAGTAATAGGGTCAGGAGATACCAACACCAGGGTTATGTGTATTCATGACTGATTTCAAGAGTCTTTGTTTTATTCAATATTCTGTATAGGAGTTTGATACTTAGCACAAGTGTCAGATGGATTCTAGAGAAGCCTGTCAATATTTTTCACGACTAGAGGTGTTTTTCTGGTCATGAATATTTGGGTCAACTTGTCATGTGATCTCAGAGAACACGGCCATTTTGTTTGTAACAATTTTGATCATGTTTTCTTGCGTCTATTAATTTTAACATTAAATCACATAAATGCTTTTAGGATATACCTTTCAATTATTGAGAATTTTTTATACATTATTTGACTAAATGTTTTTAAGAAGTGTGACTTAATTCTTTTAAGAATGTATGTACTGATCTGTGTATTATCTTACTAGACCTGGATCATGGATCTAAATTGGTGATATGGTATTATGTCTTGAATTATGTCCCAAGCGCTTGCAATCACCAGAACCTAGGTATGGTATCATGCTGCATGCTATTTCTTACCATTTCTAACATTGAGTGTCTATGGAATCGGTGAAAATGGAATCAGTGGGTAGAGGTAAAGCCCTCTAAGCACTATCCCATTGTGATCCTGTATTTCAGTATCTCCAGTCTTAACACAACTGCAGGAAGGAAAAGAATGACTAACTCCCTCACGTTTTTATTAATCAACCTTGTTTGTACCTTCTGAACCTGTGAAGGTGTTTAATGAGACTAGCTCCAGTATCAGTATCAGATTTTTCATTTGAACATGTCACATAAAATCCTTACGGCATCATGAGATTGTTTGTCTATGGTGTCTCTGTCAGTTACTTGTTTATTGTCATGCTGAATAGTGCTGCCACTGTGTTGGAGGTGATGATGATATTCAGGGCCAGGCCTTGCAGTCAAGCAGTGGGAATTAACACTACGCCATCACAAATCATGGGGACTCCTTGTAAAGAACTTGTACTAGCCTTTACTTTAGGGTGAAACTGTGACAACATCTATGACTTTCTATTTGCTGTATTTGATGAAGTATTTTGCTCAAAATTGATTAATCAATAATTTATGAAACTGTTAGCAAACGGTGCTAGTGGCTTACTTTATTTCATTTGCCCTTTGTTAAATCCACTTGTGATGGGTCCTTGTGTTAATTTCCATTGTTGTAGACAGAATGTTATTTTTTGTTTTTGTACATAAAAGCAATAATCCATGCTGTCTGCAATTAATTGCTGTGGTCTGTGTCTGGCTAGCCGGTTGATATCTTGTTATGTAGGTTTGTCTATTGTGTTGATCCTAACCATCTGGAGTACCGACATAGTAGCTGTGCACTGTGTGTGGATTGTATATAGTTCAGAGTGGAGTGTGAGAGTGGACAGTAAACTATCTTCAATCAGTTCACAGTTTCTGTATTTCTTTCATAACTCATTTGACCTGTGAAGGTCCGGCGTAGAATATGTCTTCAGGAACCCATGCTTGTCGTAAGAGGCGACTAACGGGATCGGGTGGTCAGGCTTGCTGGATTGGGTGATGCATGTCATCGTATCACAATTACGTGAATAGATGCTCATGATGTCAATCACTGGATTGTATGGTCCAGACTGGATTATTTACAGACAGCCGTCATATAGCTGGAATATTGCTGAGTGCGGTATTAAACAACAAACAAACAAACAAACAAACAAATCATGACTCATTTGTTATTTTGTTTGTTTTATGCATGTTAATGAATTTTGAAGGAACAAGTTTTCACTGTAATTCATTTGTTGATGTTCAATATAACAAACCTGTGGGAACCCAGGTCAGGTCCTGCCTACTTCATTGGTTGTCATTAGAAGTGAACACATTGGACAGGTCGGTATGTCAACTTGGTTGATGGCTCTTCATGATATCCTGATGATTTTGGACGCTGCTCATAATGTCAATCACTGGTTTGTGTTATCCAGGCTTGATACTTTACAGGCTGCTGTCATATAGCTTGAATAGTGTGACAGTGTGGATTTCAACCACAAACACACAACTGCAAGGAACATTTATCAAGGTTTTTATCCCAGATTAGCCTTGGTTACTAAGTGGGTCATGGTTGTGGGGGCCCCTGAAGATTCGGGGTAGAACAGGTCTTCAGCAACCCATGCTAGCCGTAAAAGGCGACTATGCTTGTCGTAAGAGGCGACTAATGGGATTGGGTGGTCAGGCTCGCTGACTTGGTTGATGCATGTGATTGATCCCAATTGTGTGGATCGATGCTCATGTTGTCAGTCACTGGATTGTCTGGTCCAGATAGATACTTTACAGACTGCCGTCATACAGCTGGAATATTGCTGAGTGCGGCGTTAAACAACAAACCACCAACAACAACATGGTTGTGGGTTTCCAGGACCTGCATCTCTTTTGGCTTTCCTCCCACATTAAGCAGACAAATATAAATGAAATACTACTGGATGTGGAGTTAAATCCAACTCATCCATTCCTTATACCTTTTAACTGCTGAGGAAGAACCGCAAAGTCACAACACTCCATGAGTCTATGTTTATTCACCCGGTCTTTAAGCCAAGGTGCTGTACATGCTTAAATAGGTAACCCCATATGGCCATTCCTATTGAGATTTTACTTCTTCCTATTTCAGTTGTGACTGATATCACTTAGATTGACAGACAAGATTTTCTATGGTACAGGTTGTATGGATGCAGGGGTCAACCCGCTTGGTCCTGGAAGATTGTCCTGAGACTATTGAAACATTAATGGCCAATGAATGTATAGCTATTTTAATAAGGGGTATATACATAAATAAAGTACGTAGATGTGTATAAAATCACATATCTAACAATAATACCACAGGGTAGATCTGGACGGTACAGAAAGTATATAACAAAATAATCCATGCAGCATTCGAAATTCCAGCTAGTCCGCTAGCCTAAGACAACTAAATTGTGTTGAGGACAAGTAAAAATCCAGTGATGGTGGTCCTCATAAACTAGGACTACAATTCTGAACCAGTTCTCAATGCTTCAAGTTTGCAATAAACTGAATACAAGTGACAGAAAATGTAAACATATTAAACATTTTTGTCTGGTTCAAGCAGCACGAGCTACACATTCTGAGGACTAGAGAAAATAAGTTTCCGCTAGTCCAGAGAGGACTAGTGCTAGTCCTAAAAGACCTGAATTTCTTAGGCTGCTAAAAAGATACAACTGCATATTGTGATTATACATACAATGTGAATATAGTAAAAACGTTGAGAGTAATGGATGCGCAAAACATAATCGGTGGTTTGAACTTTAAATGCAGACAAAATGTATTATCCCATAGAAACTCCTAAAGCTTTGTATGTGTTTAGTTTTAAGATACATATATCATTATTTGTACTACAAACGTCAAGTCAATCATAACCAACACAATGCCCATAAAGGTTATATGGTGGAAGTGGCGCATATCTCTTGAAAACCGATTCTGCACTTTTCAGTACATGAATGGGGTCGGGTAGCTTCGTGGCTAAAGCGTTGGCCCCTCTGGCTGAAGACCGGGGTTCAGTTCCTCTCTGGGTTCAGGGTACAAGTTACAGACATACAAGCAGCACCATCATGGACACAGTTTCAATTTCAAAAATACGATGGAAACAATATGATACACAGGTCGGAGGTTCGATCCTCTGGCAGCGTCATACGAAAACACGTTTAAAGATGGTACACGTTGTTACCGTGCCTGGCGCTAGGCATTACAAGGATTGGTCGGCTCGGAGTCTAGTATACTGTGTCTGGGAGGGGTATTCGTGTGAGTAGCACTATGAAACCGGCATAAGTCCGGACTAGTATACGCAGCCACGCACGCACGCGCTACTGTGTTGAAGGGGATGTCTATCAGTACATCAGTGTCATAGTGCTCATTCATCTTTCTGGAGGAAGAATGTTATGTATCTAAAAACAAATTCAAGACAGTCATGCTATGTATGTGCCTATCATTGCATCTCCTGTAGAGGCTTTGCTAGTAAAGTTTAGACACAAGTTACAGCCACAAGTACAAAATATAAACTTTGGACCTAATTTGATCAGTCGTAGGCCATCCACGTATTGGCAGGTTCTATTGGTTTCAACTCCATATAACAGCTAATTTGTAAACTCACAAGGGTTTAATTTGTAAGGGACACTTCAATGATGCTATGCGATCTTACCCGCAAAGACTAAAGTTTAGAATCGTTTTGCCACAAAAGAGAATTGCGATTTGTCTATATTTAGTTTCAGGGCGCCTTAATAAAAAATGTGAAATGAATATGACGAGGTATATAAATCCACAGTTTGGTGAAACTTTTCATGAATATATGAAAAGTGGAGAACAGTCATTCATCTAACAACTACTTGGTATTGTAAGTAAGGATCTGTCACACTAGGGTAATCAGCTCTCAAACTGTGATGTATCACGCATTCTAGTTACACCAACGTCAAACTTCACATCAAAGACTTCATCCTGCAACCATTAAATGGTGTTTTGAACATAATACTTATAGTGGTTTTGGTCCAAGGCTAGGCGACACAGAGTCAAACATAACCTCTTATTACAAATACATGCACAGCATATGCTGTAATCACAATACATGTTTTGGTCCAAAGCTAGGCGACACAGAGTCAAACATAACCTCTTATTACAAATACATGCACAGCATATGTTGTAATCACAATACATGTTTTGGTCCAAGGCTAGGCGACCCAGAGTCAAACATTACCTCTGAATACAAATACATGCACAGCATATGTTGTAATCACAATACATGTTTATGTACATCTTTGAATGAACCACCATGATATATATACAGTCGACATGATCACATTTGTAATAATGACGGGAACTGTTGCGGTGTGAGATTCAGAGTCTCCGTCTCGCTGTCCTGTAATCTGCTGACCAGGGACCCGTTCCACAAAGCCATGTTAGCGCTAAGATGATCGTAATCCTTCGTTAAAGTATGGGAGTTACGATCAACTTAGATCGCTTTGTGGAACCGGACCGAGGGACCCGTTCCGCACAGAGGTGTTGGCACCAAGACGGTCGTAAGCCATATTTGACATCAACTTTCGGCAGTACTGGCGCTAAGATGGTCTTGTAGAAGCGGGCTGAGCTCAGGTGCCTAAGACATCGTGTTAGTTCAGAGTTCAGTCTCCGTGACTGTGTCCAGTAGTCTACTGACCAGCTCGGACGCCGAGGGCGGACTGTCACTCACCCAACACAGCTGGACACAGTCCAACAGCTGAAACAGATCGTTACATGTAAAACATGTATTGTAAGGATAATGCTTAATATACACCCGAGGGCGGTCGGATAGCCTAGTGGTTAAAGCGTTCGCTCGTCAAGCCGAAGACCCGGGATCGATTCCCGACATGGACACAATGTGTGAAGCCCACTTGTGGTGTCCCCCGCCATGATATTGCTAGAATATTGCTAAAAGCGGCATAAAACCATACTCACTCACTCATTAATATACACCTGAAAACCAACAAACATATTTCTGATACATAACCAGTTAAAAAAGAAGACATATTTCGAAATTAAATAGTCAGAGAGTAAATGGGGGAAGCGAACCCGGACCTCCGGCGTGACGAGTGAAAACGTTAACCACTAGGCTACCCCTTAAGGCTCACCAGGGATGTAGAGCGCAACGTGCACGTAGGGGCATGGATACCAACATCAAAACTACAACCAGAAAAATGCGTCTTATGTATATCAGGACTATCTGCGCTCCATAACCCATGCTTGCCGTAAAAGGCGACTGTGCTTGTCGTATGAGGTGACTAACGGGATCGTTCACTTGGTTGATGCATGCCATCGTATCCCAAATGCGTGGATCGATGCTCATAATATCAATCACTGGATTGTCTGGTCCAGACTCGATTATTTACAGACCGCCGTCATATAGCTGGAATGTTGCTGAGTACGGCCTCCAGTGCAGATCTCCCTATATCTACCAAAGGGACTGTGGAATTAGAATAACTTTACATGAAAGTTGTAACTGTATTTTACTTGAAAGGTGTTGTCAGTATGTGATAAGCCATGTTTGAGGCATGTAGAGTGGACTCACCTGCTTCCCAATTGTTCCAAAGTTTCCCACCTGCTCTAGTCTTGACCTGAGTACCCTGAACTGACCATTAGTAGCAGGAAACAATTCCGAGAAGGGCACCAATGGAACCTTACTGGACAGTTCCTTACACGCCTGCACATGGGTCTTAGTCACTCCCTTCAACATCTGTACAGGGAGGTCCGTCTGCCTACCAGAGGAAGACGTGGGGCTGGCTAACTCTCTGATAAGATTTTCATCAAACCCTAGAATAGGGTCCATCACATCCTGAAGGCTTCCCTTGTGTTTCAGCGTATTCCTCTTTGTGAACAGTCTGTCAATAACTAACTCCGCATCCACGACTGACGATGGCTTATACGGAATCTCTATAGCCATGTCCACAATCTCCTCCTCATCTTTGAATTCAGCTTTAGGTTCAGAGTGATGCAGGAAAGACTGTGTTTCATCATCCATTGAAGATGCCCCAGTTATTTCATCAGGTAGTTCACGGATAATATCTTCTAGGATCATTGCATTGGTTCTATTGTCTGTATCGCGAGGTCTTTTGGTTCCATGTACCACTGCCACGGGCCTCGTGTGGTGCAGAGGTCTCACACCCATGGAGGAATCAGTGTCTGAGGGTTCAAAGACCCCTTGCGAGTCAAGAGCATTGAAAATTGCATCATCATTATCATCAATAACACTGTCGTCCTCCTCTTCAATGACCTCAGCTGTAGATTCCATGTATGAGTCCCAATCTGTGGCATCAGACACATCCTGGGACGATGCACTGGATACAACAGACACTCTCAGAGGAATGCCCTTCTTTCGGAGTTCCTTGTAGCGTTTGCTCGCCGATCCGAAATCATGTCTCCTCGTGCGCTGGGTCTTGGTCACAACTTTACCAAGATGTTTCTTATTTTGGTGTGGACTGCACTGTGTTGGATGAGCAGTCTTAGACTTGGCTGCAGCAGCCATCATAGGGTACTGTTCATCTGGACCAATCACATCCTTTGAAGGACGCACATCTCCATTACGGAGTCTCTCAAGCTTTTGATCCAGGTCTGTAGAGTCATAGGATGAAAACGAATCGGTTTTACTCCATGATGTCCGTCTGTCATACAGTGGTTTGGTATGCATGCCTGATGTTGGTGTGATGGAACACTGGCAGCTACACGTATCAGTCGTGTAGCTTCCAGATGGACAGGAACAGGACCTTTCGTCAACCATGGAAACATCGCAAGAATTCTCGCTTGCAATAGATGCACTATCAAAGCCACTATCAATAATCTTTCCCCCCTTTTGTGCACCTTTAGTCTCGTACGTTGGAGGAAGTTCAATGACGTCCTCCACATCGTGCTCAGGTAGAGTTGTATCTGCCTGAGAGGACAAGGACGTGAGCTCTCCGCTGGTAAGGGACACGTCTGCCTTCCTGGGAGAGTGCTTATAGAAACTGCTGCCTAGACTATCATTGCTGCTGAAACTGGAAAAATGCCCAACTTTAGGAGGTTTGGGATGAACAGTTTGTGGACGCGGAGGTGGCAGGCGTTCACAATCCATATCAGCCTCAGAACCTTTGAAGGAGTCTTTTATTTGGGGAATCTTTTTCACTGATGCGTACTTCATTTCAACAATGGATGCACCCTGACCCCGAGTATTGTTTAAGTTGGCATTGGTTAAAACAGAACTTTGCTTCTGCCCCAATACTTTTTTAAGTTTTGTTCTAGCCTGTGCTTTCTTTATTCCGTGACTTGGTGTTTGAGGACGAGTCGTGGCTGCTGCTGTCACAGGCCGTGGTGGTGGTGGAGGTGCAGGACGCCGAGGCACAGGCTTACCCGATCCTTCAGACATCTGCCGTTGAGCGGGTCGAGCAGTTTGTGGTCTTTTCTGTCTACTATCACCAAAATGTGTCTCCTTTTCACCTCCACTGAATGGAACAACAACAGTTGTGCCATTGTCGTGGTAACTCCGTGCTGACAAAGGTCGCGAGATTTCCTGCACTGTCTCTCTGGACACGCCCTGGTCTTTCCTCTTTCTGTTCCTCCTGGAAAACACATCTTTCAACTCCTTTTTCATTCTCTCATTGTAGGATGTCAGTAACCGTTCCTTCTTATCTGCCTCCTTTTTGAGCCATAGATCCTTCAAGGTGGCAGCAACATGTTCGCCTCCCCCAGTCACCTCCGGGAGGTCCTCCTCGATGTCCTCCAAGGTACTGACAGAGGAGGCTGAGTACCGGAGCGGGTCTGACCTGAAAAACACGCCTCCTCCTCCTACTGCGTTCCTATTGGGTAAATTAGGTTTCTGAGTCTGGTCAATGAAACGAGGATTACTTACATCTGCAGGTACCGAATAATGCGCACCGCTCGGATAATCTCGCCAGGACCTTTCATCTGACCTATTGTCATCTTTTCGTGGGTAACGGATTTGCTGAATGACAATTTGATCTCTTTGGATTTGTTCCGTGATTTCTTCTATCTCCTCATAATCATGTTCATATAGTGGAGGTTCCGCCCTGAACACTGGCGTGGGTGTATCCTGGGCATGTCCTTTAGGGGAGTTATAAGGAACACTCCCCTTCTGCCAGCGTCCATCATCAGTAGCATGTCGACTAAAGTGATCATGCTCAGACTGTCCCGCATCACTACGTTTACCTGTAATCCTTACAGACGTCACAGGTTGTGCCCATGCATCTTGTTCCTCCGGAACGTTGGGGTGTGGATCAACTTCTTTCACATTTACTAGAGAACCAAATGGAGGAATATTATTTAATCCAGTTTCTCCTAGAATAGCTCGTTCGTCTAAACTACGGGATTTATGTGCCAGGTCTTGTACAGATTCACGGGATTTTGGATTGCCACTTTTCTGGGAGCTTATCACAATCTCACTTCGGGTTTTTCTGAATGGCTGTTTTTCATCCTCTCTCTTTTTGCACACGTATCCAATTATCTCCAAGGCAACGAGAGCAAATGCCCGTATGTCCGGGAGGAAGAACTGTTTCTTGCTGACCTGTGAGCTGGACGATGAGCCACCTTGTAGTGAGCCATAGATCTGGGCAGCTTCGAAGTCGCCAAGAGCTGCTCGCAACACCATGCACTGCAAGATACACACAGTCATGTTGAAACGTTTACATTGATCCCATAAAGAAAGTAATCATGAACACCTTTCTGTCCTTCTTTTCTTCATTTATTGATGGAAACGAATAAGGGAACAATAAAAAATATTAGAAAATTAGCTTCTCTTTCATTACTTTGAAATAGCGCGCATACAAATTAAACACATGTCAGAATCAAATGTTGAGATGTGTTTGTGTGCATTGTTTCCAAGGCGTGGAACCCATGATGTCACATCATTTAACGGTGTCTAAAACTAAGTGTTCCCTTATTTCTTTCCATCAGTATAGGGGCGGTCGGGTAGCCTAGTGGTTAAAGCGGTCGCTCGTCACGCCGAAGATCCGGGTTCGATTCCCGACATGGGTACAATGTGTGAAGCCCATTTCTGATTGCTAAAAGCGGCGTAAAACCATATTCACTCACTGACTCACTCCATCAGTATGTATGTATATCTTTTTCTTACGAAAAGTGGTGACTCATGACTTTCCTTGGACGACAGATCAATTAATACAAGCAGAATATTATAACAAAAATAACGAGCACTATGTGGAATTACTTTTAAGATTGAGGCTACGTAATGATGGGACACTTTGTGTGTACTCTTCCTTTTTGTGTATATAAAAATAAGATGTTGATCTCCTAATGTGAATGTGGGAATGTTGTTTAAGCCGCCCGGGACATCATGAGCAACGATCGCTGCAATGACAAGTAGACCCGTGAAGATTCCGGGGTAGAATAGGTCTTCAGCAAGCCATGCTTGCCGTAAAAGGTGACTATGCTTGTCGTAAAAGGCGACAAACGGGATCGGGTGGTCAGGCTCGCTGACTTGGTTGATACATGTCATCGATCCCAATTGCGTGGATCGATGCTCATGATGTCAATCACTGGATTGTCTGGTCCAGACTCGATTATTTCACAGACCGCCGTCATATAGCTGTAAAATTACTGAGTGCGGCGTTGAACAACAAACAAACAAACAAACAAACAAAGCAATGACAAGTAAGGTCACCGAACCTAACCATCAAATTCTCTTTAGTCAGCTTTTATGACAAGCCTTGAAAATGGGGACTTATTTTCCTCCGGAATTCCAACGGGTTCTCGATATGTCCGTGGTTTAACAACAACAATCTCATGGGGTATAACTGTGCAATAATCTTAATGCCACCCTGACAATATAAAGATAACAATTTATCAGGGATTTGTTAATACAACAGTAGGAAAAATATATCCTCAGTTCTTGATAACAACACTTCACTTTTATCCCGTAATACTCTCAAAGCTCTATTTACACAAAGGGTTGTGTTTTCAGCCTATTCGGAAAAGTATATTGGCAATACATCAGATAAGGTTACTGATATTGAACTTAGACAGATAGATCACTCCTTGGGAATCCCAGTCATGTTTTGATCTCCTGATATTTCAGCAGTGTAGGTTACCTGTGGGCGTAGACAATACATACATTGGCGGAGCAGGTCAGGGCCGGCAGGTGGCGCTGCGCCACTGTGGGGTAATCGAGGAAAGATTTACTATGGGATGATAGGAGAGTTACAAGAAAAAAAGGGATTTAATCTTCAAACTCGAATTGTGTGTAAATAGCAATCTTGAAAAAGGATTTGAATCTAAAGCTGACAGAGCCTTGTGATAACGTAGATACACGAAGACGCGAATAATATGCGCTGGGTCTTGAAAGACTAAACGTATGAATTTGTTTCGTTTGGCACATATCACTGTTATAGACCGAAATAAATTCACATACAGTATTAAAGTCAAAGTAAAAATAGTAAAAATAGTAATAGCTTGAAAACCCGATGTCCGTACGGTACAATTTACAGATTCGAGAGTGTAGGTTCTCGAACTTAATACTTCATGTTTCTTTTTGGCGGTTTCTCGTATTCAAAAGATTATCGATACATCACTTCCTTATATGGAGTGTTCGAATGTCTTGGCGTCTACCTCTATCTCCGTTCCTAAAAACTCTCCTGTTTTCCTCCGATCTCCAAAAATGAATTGAATTGGGTTTAACGCCGCTTTGAACATAGGGCCTTTGATGTAAATATCAACAACATTATTTTTGGGCTGTGATTTATGGGTATACGAAAATTTGACCATAATAGAAAAGATTCATTCAACATTCCTTAAACTAGATTGTGGTCTTAGAGTGAGTGAGTGAGTGAGTGAGTGAGTGAGTGAGTTGGGCTTAACGCCGCTTTTAACAGTATTCTAGTCATATCGCGGCGTGTCAGCAAAATGTGGGAGGAAAGCCCGAAGTGATGCAGGTCTCAGACGTTTACCCCTTCGATGAAACCCACGAGCAGGGATATGTTGCTGACAAACCTAGAGACATATTCGGGGCAAACCGGGATTCCACACAATCTTAGGTTTCTGGCGTGCCCAAGGGACGCAACTCTACACAGCGAATCGCGGCGCCTTACACGACTGGGCCCCCCGTGCCCCCTGTGGTCTTAGAAATGCAACCCCAAATTTTATGGTTTTATGGAGAACTAGGTTTGTTTGTTTGTTTGTTTGTTGTTTGACCTGTACATAATCGAGTTTCAGTAGACTTACATTGATCAATGTTCCATACCATCCGGGCAAACAAGATGACACAGCAAGTCTATGTTGTAAGTTATGACCACCCGATTTTCATTATTCAGACAAACCAAAGGTACGGACGTTCTATTGTGATTGATTGATTGATTTGTTGTTTAACGCCGCACTCAGCACTATTCCAGCTATATGACGGCGGGCTGTAAATAATCGAGTCTGGACCAGACATCATGATCACCGATCCACGCAATTGGGATTCGATAACATTTATCAACCAAGTCAGCCATCCTGACCACCCCTTCCGTTTAGTCGCCTCTAACGACAAGCATAGTCACCTTGTACGGCAAGCATGGGTTATTGAAGACCTATTCTACCCCGGATCTTCAAGGGTCTGGAGAACTAGGTAGGTACCCTTATCGATTTATGCAGCTAAACTGGTAGTTGGCTTCTGGCATAAACTTAGTTAACCCGGACCTGCACCGAATTTATCGCAACTTATCCCTAAGTTGGCTCATTTGGCAATTTTTATCTGATAATCAATAAAATATCTGGATAAGAAATACCAGGCAAATATTTAATTTATTGGTCTATCCAATGTATTTTATGACCCATAAAGCGTTTTAAGCCAGTTGCTAATTGCTCAGGTGGAAGGACTTTAAAAGATCAGTTTTATCAAAATTGGAGATATGACATCGAGAAAAATTCAAAACGGTATTATTATCAATACTTAAAAGATATCCCGTCATTGGAAAACTTTCTTCTCCTATCTATACAAATTTATTATCCTATTCTGAAATATAAAACTTGTAAGCATAATCTACCTGTCAAAGTGGGCCGGTGGCGTGGTATTGATAGAGAATTAAGGACATGGTAAACTGTGTATGCCGCCAGCTATCACCGATGAACTCCACTACCTGTTTAAATGTGAAGCTTTCCATGAATTCATATCCAAATGTTTGTCATATAAATATACGCAGTATCCTAATATCATAAAATACAGAAATATTACTGTATACCAGAATTCCAATTTTAAAAAAAAACAACCCTGCAAAATTCATATGCATAATAGACAAAAACCTTTGATTCTGACTGTGTCAAGCAAAATGTTTAGATGTCGCCAGATGTTTGTGCAGTATAACCGACATCTTGTAAAATGCAAATTTGCATCATCTTCCAAACTATTACCACCGTGGGTGTTTTTTTTAGAAATAGAGTGATTAATTGATGAAACAGTATTCCTGTCATATCACGGCGTGTCAGCATAGTGTGGGAGGAGAGCTCGAAGTGATGCAGGTCCCAGACGTTTACCACTTTGGTGAAACCCACGAGCACAGGTATGGTTCTGACAAACCTAGAAACATAACGGGGGCGGACTGGGATTCGAGATCACAATCATAGGTTTCTGGCGTGCCCAAGGGACGCAACTCTACACAGCAAATTGCGACGCCTCAGACGAGCGGGCCACCGGCGCCCCCATCTCTCCCTGGGCATGTGGGATAATAGCTCTTTTTGGCCAGCTGGAAATGTTTAATTTAACAGTTGCAGAAAACTTTGAACTATTAGTATATAACTTAGACATATTCAAATGGCAACTGGCCTATTTCTTACACGCAAATATTGCTGATGTGTGTAAAAAGGGCAGACTTCACGTCATGAGCTAGTCAATGTGTTACCATATTTTTGTACATCTTTTTGTGTCTTTTATGTGCATCTATGAAAATGAGCTTGGTTCAAAGACTTCCTCATGTTCAAATGTTAACCTATAAAATCGGTCTGTTTGACACATTTTATCCTTTTCTACGTATCTATCCATTTAACGATGTCATTTATCCAAATGAACAAATCCTAAGTTTTTCTTAAATGATGCCGATCCCGTGCGGTAAATATGACCCTTATCCTACCTTTTACTTGGCCCGTCCCTGAAAGATCCATTTGGCCCTCCCCTACCCTCGGCACCTACCCCTCTCCTCGGCACCCACCCCTCTCCTCTATCCCCTACATGCAGGTACCCCGCCATGCTTGTGCTGGAAACATGCCAGAAAACCCTATCTTCCCGGTTCGATTTAGTGACTATACGTCAGCAGTGCTGGCATTGTGTACAGCGTCTCCTTTGACAAGACCCCACTGTACGCTTTCAGCCTGTCCATTGACCCAGGAATAATGCAGTGTGCGAGGCATAATTTGGTAGATACACCACCGGGCGTTGTATATCTGGGGGACCATTAGCGCTATCGGGTTCCCCTGAATTTACGTTTTCTTGGTGCCGTTTAGAGGGGATAAGTCTCAGGTTCCATGTAATTAGTAGTGATTAGGGATTCGCAAGAAAACAGTCAATTGAAGAAATAAAAAAAACAAAATCATGTTTGAGAAATTTGAAAGAGATCTGAACACATTACAATTATGTGTATCTAGAATTTCGTATTTCTAGAACTGGATCTTAAAAGTGTGATCCTATATCATGCCCCGAGACAGCACGAGAAGTTGTTGTTGTTTAACGAGATGTGTGTTCTTGTGTTAGGTTAAGGCACCATCAGTATTGTTATATTGTAGCCGTATGTGACGATTTGATTTCAGATTATTATTTGGGGCGGTCGGGTAGCCTAGTGGTTAAAGCGATCGCTCGTCACGCCGAAGTCCCGGGTTCGATTCCCGACATGGGTACAATGTGTGAAGCCCATTTCTGGTGTCCCCCGCCGTGATGTTGCTGGAATATTGCTAAAAGCGGCGTAAAACCGTACTCACTCACTCACTCAGATTATTTTTGCTCTTTTGGAGAAAAGTATTTCCTTTAACTAGAGATATTTATTCTTGTTTCCTCGTTCTATTAAATAATGATGCACGTTCAACTATGTCAGAAAAGACCCCGAGATAGCTAGTTTGTTTTTAACAGTATTTCAATTATATCACGGCGTGTCAGGTACGTTTAGGCGGAAAAGAGACATATGTTGTAGACATTCGCCTTTTGGGAAACCACGAGCACTATGTGGTACTGACAAACCAAGGGTCATAATTAAGGCGAAAATTGGATTCAAAATCACGATCAGTGGATCCTGGCATAACTAAGGGGTGCAACTCAAATCTTTACCACGATCTGCGGATCCTCGGAACATTTAGTGGCTTTACCTCTTACGCAACAAACGTTAATCCAGATATTTGCTAATCCGAACGATTTCAGTGGGAATCCTTCCGACCGGATTAACGGGGTTTTACTGTATATTGTGACTGATAGCTGTACACACACCTGTACGGACCCCTTGAGGAACACGGAGGCGGAAGTGAGTTTGTGGTGGAGGATGTTGTGTTTGTGGAGGCAGGAGAGGCCCTCAGCGATGTCGTGGATGATGGTTCTCTGACACGGCTCCGGCAGCGGTATGTCCAGATGGTGCAGGAAGTCGTCCAGGGTGCCGCTGTTGGTGAACTCGAAGCAGATCAGTCTACAGAGAGTCAATGTAAACCCTGTGTTAGATACACGCTGATCAACGGTTTCCTTTTGATAAATACCTTCACAACTTGCCTATGAAACTTACGAAAACTTTTAATTAACACATTAGGCTTTTACGGATGACAACTTCCTTATTGTCTCAGGGCTATTTCTTGTCCCTTCTTCACCTTCCTAGCTCACGTGTGCATATTACACATGCATGACTGAAATAAGTTTTAGCTAGTTCCGTGGTAGAAAAATGCCGTGAGAATTTTTTTTCTCACGCGGTACCTGGCATTGGAAGGATCGCCTTTGATTTTGAAATTGGCTGTCCGTAGCAGAGTGGTTGCATTTAATTAAGCATTGTACTTTCGATGAACGATATCATGGTTTTTGCAGTTGGTCAGAACACAAGTCGAGGTACCTTTTAACAAAAGGACCTGAGAGAGATTTATTCTTTTGTGAATACCTTTGAACATATTTTTCATACGTCGAGTCATAAGTTAAGCTATACTTTTCAAAGGCGAGAAGTGTAACCATTTGATCGACTGCAAGCCACAAAAGTACAAAGATCTTAATGATGGGTTTCAAGATGTCAGTAGAATCTATTTTAAAAAAAATCATTGCAATTATTGTCATGGAACTATGGAATTGGTGTCAAGGTCGCCATAGAAATAATTGTCATAGCAGTCAAAGGAATTAGTTTGAGCAGGCAAAAGAATCATTGTTAGCAGTCAAAGGAATGATTGTCATAGTACTTAATTGGATCTTTGTCATAGCAGTCAATGGAATGGTTGTTACAGTAGTCAATGAAAGATTGGCATAGCAGTCAAAGGAATGATTATGTTAGCAGTCAAAGGAATTATTGTATTAGCAGTCGAAGGAATGATTGTCAAAGTACTTAATGGGATCTTTGTCATAGTAGTCAATTGAATGATTGTCACGGAGTCAATGAAAGATTGGCATAGCTGTCAATGGAATGATTGTGTTAGCAGTCAAAGGAATGATTGTGTTAGCAGTCAAAGGAATGATTGTCATAGTACATTATGTAACAGTTGTCAGAGTAGTCAATGAAAGCAGTCAATGGAATCATTATCATTGCAGTCATTGAGGTGTACGTCCAATGTAAGTGGTTGTTAATGATGGTTATCAAGAAGGTATTTGAAATGGTTGACGCCAATGTCTAGCAAGGTCAGTGAAACAGGTTTCACAGTGGTCAATGGAAAGGTTCTCAGGAAATCTGTTAAATACAGGCGGAGGAAGTCAAGGGTAGGTTTTTCATGTAATAAGTAAAACTGTTTATGAAAGTTGTACATTAATTCATGACCGAACATAACATTTTCTGATCTTGGTCCGAACCTTCTTGTGCATAATACTATAACTCAGTGTATGACATGCAGTTAGTCACCGTGTGTAACAGTGTGTGAAAACATGGCCCTTCGTCTGTTTGTCAATGGTCACATTGCTATATACCATGTGTCACTGCGTAGTACTCGCGGGTCACGGTGTCTATCTACATACATTGTCTCGACCTATTGCACTTACCGAGTAGCTCAACGGATTTTTATTTATAATTATGGAAAACCCTATCTTCAAGACAATATGTTTCTAGTGTCAAGTATACAATCGCTAATCATACAAATACACCAAACAGTGACAGGGCTGGTGATTACTGATCATATATCCTACAAAGATCACTGTCTCAACAATAACCCTTTCACTGCGGCGGGCGACACTGACGGCCCGATCTGATCAGAATGTAGAGAATTACTGAAGCAGCGAAGCAGAGTGGATAAGACTGTAGACAAACTATGCCATGTCATGTAGATCTTGGTATAGTGTTCATGCACCAAAGAAGTCTAAGCTTATGAAATATCTTTGTTTACAGGCCTGCTCTCGTTGACAGTTTGAGATTAGATGTGGCATTTATTCTTGGCGAGCTATAGGATAGTCATCCTGGCTATTCATAGTCATGCACCCATTCGCGTCTCCTAATACTCCTCTACCATCATACGCCAATACGTGTAGAAAACACAAGTTAAAACAGCATGTTGTTTGTTGTTTAACGCCGCACTCAGCAATATTCCAGCTATATGACGGCGGTCTGTAAACAATCGAGTCTTGACCAGACAATCCAGTGATTGACATCATGATCATCGATCAAAGCAATTGGGATACGATGACATACATCAACCAAGACAGTGAGCCTGACCACCAGATCCCGTTAGTCGCTTCTTATTTAAAACAACGATGTGTGTTGAAAGGAACATATTGTAATGATTGGAAACACCAAACGTCGTAGGAAACAATGTAAAACTGTCATTTGTTGGTTTTTACATGAGACTTTAAGGATTTACAAACTAGTAACATAAACTGACACGGCACACACACGAGCAAACCTTGAATAACTGAAAGTTGTTGCACGTCACTGAAACCCACATTATGCAAATTAGAGACAGACCAGTTACTGTCAGAAGGAAGAAAGCTGACATCGCTTCAACCATGTAGTCTATTGTTACTTCGGTACCTTAGTTGAGGGCAGACTCAGGTCAACTGACCGTCCATACATACCACATTTATTCCTGTCATGTTTGTAAATTTTAATTGATGAAATATTAATCTAGCAGTTTATGATTATCCCTAACGGACACTTTCTCCGTTTGACACAAGTCACAGATTTGAAAAGCTAGACATAGACAGAAAATAGGCACCATATCGAGGAGTTATGAGAAAGTGGGAATGTGTTTACCTTGACTCGCCAGGGATGATCTCCCCAGTGATTAGCGTCATCGTCTCGAAGTACGGGTTGCCGCTGTTGGTCCACAGACACTGTAGCAGACTGGCGCTCTGTGTCTTCCTCATCATCCCCAGGATGACGATCTCCTGGGCCCACGCCTTGAGGTGGTCCACCCCGTACACCTTCAGCAGACCACGCCTGTACACGCCCTTACCCACAGACCACGTGGCCTTCATGCGCAACTTGCCGGGGGCCTGGGTGGAATATTGAACGAAATATGGATCATGGAGTACACTGTGTCATTGTTTCATATAGTATGGCGCCAGGTTCAAGTTTCGTTTTATTGAGAACCTCCACCCAACGCCGTGTAGTGTCTGTACGCAATAAAATCAGACAATCAGAGTGCATCGTTTAAATTTGTCCTCTGTGTCCATCTACAGATTCTGCTGAAAAGGTCTGCTATACTGCGCCATACTGCGCCATACTGTCAAACCAAACCCAAATGTTACTTTATTGGTTTCATTTCTTGAATATATACTGCTTATGTACAACTCACAGCCTGTGAACAATCTTTATTCACAAAAGGTTTTGCAAGGAAAGCGATCCAACCTACCTCTATTTTCAGCAGTTCCAGCTTCTTCAGCTTCTGGTAGGGTTCTTTGGTCTGTTGCTTCGTCCTGCAACACAGGGTGCTCCAGAGGATGGTAACGATGTTGCTGAGGACGGCGTGGAAGAAGGTGCTGACACTGAGGGCGACGACGGCGATCCACTGAGGTACCAGCAGCCGAGATGTGTTGGTGTAGATTATGACCGTCGTCATGAACAACACCACCATCCACACCAGCTGCTCCAAAAGGAGGAACCTTGGAGGTAGAGGGTGATGGACTTGATCATTTCATGTTTATCATGTAAAAGTAATAAAAAATAAAATAAAATAGTTTTTCATAGCGCTACCTAGGAGATGTGCAGCACACTTTTCTAAGAGAGGGGTTTTGAACTTTGACTTGAAGGCTTGGAGAGAAGCAGAAAGTCTGATATCCTGTGGTAAAACGTTCCACAACCTTTGTGCAGAATAGGAAAAGGATCCAAGACTTAAATTTGAAAGTTGTAGCACATAGTTGTTAGTAGCTTTGAGGCTTCCAACATGTTGGTACTTCTTCACTAAGTCTATCAAATATGAAGGCGTTGTTCCACAGGCCATACATAGGATCTTAACAATAGGGCACAACCTTTCAGCAGGCATAATGACTAAATGCAGTCAGTAATGCTACAGCTATTTTGCAATTCCCTGTAATAAGCCGAGTTGTCTGGATTAGATACAGCAGACTTGGATGTATATGTCAGGGTGTTAAATGTTCAGTGGGACTGTATCTTAATCACGATCATAATGTTTTAGTACCATGCCACCAATAGGAACTGACCTTCACGGCTGTGGAGTTTCAAAGTAGCATTAATGTTACTCATGTTAACAAGACATGCATCGCTCGTGAATATCTGCGTTATGACAGGATATATAGGATATGAGGGATCTCATGTATTTTGATAGGTTTTGTTGAGTAGAAATAATACTGAGATGGTTTAATGTAATTATATAGGTATGTATATTGTAGAGGAAATATCAGTAATTACATGTGCATATGTTTATTTGGATAAACTCATGTCTGGCGTGTAACTGAAGTCGAGTGAGTGAGTGAGTGAGTCAGTGAGTATGGTTTTACACTGCTTTTAGCAATATTCCAGCAATTACACGGCGGGGAACACCAGAAATATGCTTCATACATTGTACCCCGCACACACACACAAGGATGTCGCTATGTAAGGGCAATAATCTCGAACGCGACGTAAAACCCCATTTTATCGCACCACCTAATCTTTGAGATAAACCTGTTATTGCATTGGGAGTTGACAAATGGCAAGGAACATACACACCAACACAAATTTAAAAGAAAACATTAAAGACAAACCTCTGATACGTCTTGCCCTGACTCAGCATCATCATCTGCCAGATGTTCGGAGATGAGGCGTGGATCCTCCCTCCGGAGCTCTTCCACAGTCTGAACGTGGTCACCATGCAGACGATGACGGCAATGCTGAGGACTATCCAAGAGATGAACATCAACGCGGCACCATACCCCGCTCCCTTGGCGTTAGTCTCCCGGACGGGGAGACAGGTGATCACGTAGGGGTCGTCGTTGTCGTTGAAGTAGTGGATGGGGAGGAAGGGGAAGAGGGCGAGTAGGAGAGTGAACGCCTTCTCCGGGACCAACATGGCTGGAATAGTCCATTTTGGGTAATGGGAATACCCCGATAGCTTTTCTGGGTATTGCACAAATAGGATGATGACGTTGGATATGAGGTAGACGCTGACGCAGTCAAGGACGCCGACCATGAGAAAGAACCCTGCTGCTTTACATAAACTCTCCGCCTGGAACCTGATATAACAGAGCAACAACGCTAGACCTAGTCCCAGAGTGAAGTGAGACACGTCCAGTAGAAGACAGGACAGTTTCCACGTGTGGGGCATAGCGAACTTTAGCAGGAGCTTCACAAGGATGGACGCGAAGTTCAACACTACCCCCACGACTGTGAACAAGATGAGGACAGAGTTGAGGGGGGACGAGTACTCCCCTTGGAGGGTTGTAATGTCAGTTGTGTTGAAGGCCATTCTTAGTTCTGGGAGACTTACTGACCCCCAAATCCAATGTAAGTTTTATCTTCTTTCAACTCTTTAAATTGTGTTCGAGATAACCGGGAATTTGACACATCCAGTTCGACTCATCCAGATTAACGTAGTGATAAATATAGTGAGAGTGTGCCGGGACCGGACTGTGAACTCGACACAACCGGGGATTCGACACATGTGAGTTCCAGTCAGGGGGTTCGACTGTATATGGAATCATACAATACATCTATATGTAGATAAATCCATGTTTTAAATGTTTCTTTCACAAAAACCACATTTATTGGTGCTGCTTTTCCAATGCCTCCGGATCTGAGAACGGCTACCCGCAATCCCGAGGGTGGTGTGACTTGAACCACATCTGGTCAAACACCCGGGTTCGAACCAGGACCGGGGCGAAGGTAAGCCCCTCCATGATGAATGACTCACATGTCCACTGTCCTGTCTTGGAGCTCACCTGAAATGATACACGCGAAACTAGAGCGATGATATATAAAAATGTCACTTTTTACAAGAAGACCTGTGATACTCCTCGTCTTAAAGCCTGATATTGATTGTCCGTCGACCCTAATATATGCCCTATAAATGAAACACAACACGTAACTAATAAAGTGAAATTCTGAGCATGTCTTCAGTGTAAAATCAAATCCCTTAAGACACACAGTATAGCAACAATGGCATGTCTGTACAGCGAGACAACAGTGATCGGGTGTGTTATGCGGTGCGTCAAGTCTATGTCAACGGCAGTAGACAGACACTTGTCTTCAAGAGGGGTGATAGAACAAGCCCAGTCAGTAGATTCAGCAGCGATTAGCGGTAGGCAGGCAATTACAAGGCTGTATTATCTCCCTTCGATGACAAATACTCCACCTGAAGAACGTTGTTAAGTGGTCTGATTGTGTAAACTCGCTCCAGTGTCATCGCGACGTTTGGCATTTTGCCCAAATCATCACATTTGTTGACAAAGAATTATAAGCAAATATATGTTCAAATGTGTTTTATAACAACAGTGATTCAATGTCTGTGTAAAAAGTGACACATAAACTACGGTAATTCGATGTCAAAGGAACATACGAGTGAGTGAGTGAGTGAGTTGGGTTTAACGCTGCTTTGAACTGTATCAGAGTTTTCTTGAATGCCGAGGTGACGCCGCAGTAGACGAATGGGCAACCCGCGCAACCCTGGCAACACCTTGGATGAATGGTGTTTGACTTAACTAAGTTTACCGTAACTTTCAAGGGATGTTTGAAGTCAATCAATGTATGGGATGCTCCCAGTTTCTTTAAATGCTTTGAAAAATGCTTGAGAAGATGCGTGCATTTTGTGGAGAATCATATGGTCGTAATAGCGAGATGGTGCTACATGGGATCTCTTTTCTATACAGTGAAACCCTGTTAGTCCGGGGCCCCTGCTAGTCTGGAAACCCCGCAATCAGGACGCGAACCTGGCCTCTATATACGATATAAGAAGTATCGCATTCTGACATGATACCTAAACAGGACAATTTATCTTCCACATGTACCGCTTGGATTAACGGGGTTTGACTGTAATATAGTCACGACAGGGCTGACGTATTGCCGATGTGACTTAAAGTTTTAACTCACTTGACTGTAATATATGAAGACCCTTTCCATATTCATAAGAAATACCTGTTAAAAGCAGAGTCGGTAAACACGTTAAGTTAATATGACTGGTTGTATCCATAATACAACATCCAATCACATTTAAGAATGCGGTTTTATAATAAATTGCACTATTAGGCAAATGGTATACTCCCCGAGCGATGGATATATTTCACAACATAGGTATGCTTGTTCGGCTTATGCCTTCTTTACAATTACCTGTAACGAATAAGCAAGCTATTCAGATAGAAATATCACACATATTCATTCCACATAAGACATCGATAAAAGATTAGTTACTTACTCCAACTTATACTAAAACGAACCAACTTAGTGGTGACTGATCTCAATATTTGTCAGAAGGATTTAGTTCCAATATGGAGGGAATTCCTTGGTGAATGTAATACAACGCATGGCTCTGATCGATTCCGATGAGGTATTCGGTGAATTGCCTCCTGTGAAAACCATGGTATTATCGTTATTATTTATGGTTTGTGTTTCTCTTGGTATTGATCTTCAATAGCGCTGTGAGCGTGCGACGATGTGAGAATATGTGTACTGCCAAATGTCGGATGATTGTAATTCAGTAACAGTGATTCGAGAGAACATGATTCGAAAACGTGCGACATCAACAATAGTTTGGATTGATCGGAAGGCTTGTTGTTTCCAGCTAATCAAGTTTCTTCTTGCTGATATATCTATATAATATCTGTAACAGCTGACCTACTCATCTGAATGAGTGAGCATGGTTTTTACGCCGCTTTTAGCAATATCATGGCGGGGGACACCAGAAATGGGCTTCACACATTGTACCCATGTCGGGAATCGAACCCGGGTCTTCGGCGTGACGAGCGAACGCTTTAACCACTAGGCTACCCGACCGCCCCCTACTCATCTGAAATCATGAATATGATAAGATAGGATTACATAGTAAACATCAAGTTCCTGTGTTTATTGTGACGGAGACCCCAATTATTCAACAATTGCAAAATGTTCTTCTGAATTCAAGAAAGACCGAGAAAGTCTTAAAAAAATCTAAGGTCTTGGATTCATCACTGATGAAATGATTGCTGGGGTTGAGGTCTTCATTGTGCAGGATCATTGTATCAAGATGAAATGAACAAAGCGTGTCCAATCTCCCAACAATACTTCACGAGCATGTGGGCGTGTGTATGGTGTCTGCCAGATGGGTACCTCGGCCACAGTGTGCAAGATGGAGTCAACTCGCGTGCTCCTTGAACTGTATAAAGAAGAACCAGCCTGATCCCACCATTGTCATGCACGGCTGATGAGGCATAGATTCAACACTAGGAACTTGAGTCCCAACAGTAAGTACCATACATCCCACTGCCAAAGAAGTTCCACACTCGGCCATCAGCAGGCAAGGTTTGGGAAACGTTTGTTGGGGGATGCAAAAGACGTGTGTATTGTTGACTACCTGCCTCCAACAACAATCGTGGGTGTCTATCTTGCTCATTTGAAGACAACATTGAGGCAAGCAACCAAAGTGAGAGGGAGAGGACTGTTGACAGCTGGAGTATTTCTGTTCCGTGACAATGCACCAGTGAACAAGTCGAGGGTTGGTCAAGCTGGCATCGCAATTGTGGCTTCGAACAACTCAACCACTCACCCTACAGCCCATACTTGGCTCCTAATGATTAATCTGGTCCGGAATCTGAGAGCCTGCCATCGTGGTACCCGGTTTGAAGATGCTGAAAGTCTGAAGGCCTCAACTGAAGGGTGATTGATGGAATTCCTGGCATAAATAGCTTGCATGATAAATGGGCCAAAACCATTGCGGTTAAGGGGGATTATATTGAAAGTGATGTTGGAACTATTCGTTTGACATCGTTTTAAATACTTTGTTCTGCGAACGTTTTGACTGAACGTGACAGAATAACAAAGGCTCGTTTCGTTTAGTCGTGTCTCTTCCGTGTCACCCCACATTCACTCATTACTCTGCTACATCTGTTTCGACCTAGATAAGAAAATAATCAAGTGTTAATCAAATAAAGAGTTGTATATTCCCTGTGAGATCGGAATAACGGATTCGACCGATCCTGTTGAAGAATAAATGAATTCGTATTGAGCAAGATATGCTCAGTGTATTATCATGTACTGTTAAAACATATGTTACGTTTGAGTAAGTGAAGTAAAAGAATTAGTATTATCATTCTGCCTTTTCAGCATAATGAAGACATGACTGTCAAATGGCTCCACTTGCTAGATAAAGATGCTACTTTACTGGTACCTGTACCAAAACCACCGATTAAAATAATTCAAGAGCTCCAAATCCATAAGCCTTGTCTTCCTTGATTCTACAATTTTTAAATTTCACTATATCAACCTTTTGCATTTTACCTGCATAAGTAACTGTATTAACAGAAAACATATATGATATCTTCTGTGGTTATAAAAAAATAACTCAATTTAGAGCTTGACAAGACGTTGATATACATTTTCTTTCTGAACATGTATGGTTTACTACATTAAAACTGATTGATGGGACCGACGCCATTCTAACATCATTATTATTAGCATGTACAGGCAAATGTCAATGTCAACGCTGATATTTCTGTAGTTTAATCAGCATGGCAACCAGGAGTTGTCTGAACAGAATAGGAGAAATGTGCGTTTTCAATTTCACAATGTATATTGCACATGTTCATAGCAGTCTTAGCATGTTAAGTTGACAATACGTTACAGGAAGCCGGCTTGCTTTCCACGCATCATGAAACATCAATCGGTAAACATGTCGTTTTTCTTCAAAAGCCTACAGGTCGACAGAAATCTCATAAGCTAGACTTACACGACAATGGGTGTAAGAAAACACTCCAGACATCAAATAAATAAGTCTCAGTAATAACACGCGGAATGAAATCTTAGACATTGGCCCGAAACAAGCTGAACAGCACAAGAAGAATATATTGCGCCAGGTTTCCTACACAATTAACGTAGTGACGGTTCACTGCTTGCTTTCAAGGAGGGATTCCTACCGTTATGGGCAATGTCCAAAACTTGGTCATTTTCCAGCGATAAAGGGACATGGCCGTTTTGGAGAGTATTGTATGAATACCGAGCAATAATGGACAATTATTAAGGTATGGGTTTAGGGACTGTCTACAGTTTGTGTGTACCCCACGCGGACCCAGGCTTGGCGTTAATAAAGGTTTGACATGTACGTGACGCTGATGTCCTCAGGCTTGGGCATTTACTCCGACGAGGTGGACTTTCCTTATCTTTATGAATGGTCTTATTACTTTTCATATTGCCGGTGAAATTACTTGTCGGTATCAATACCAACTGTCGAGTGTGTTGTATTGAAACAACCGTGTACGGACATGTACCTGGGCCGGAATACTGTGCGGGTAACATGCACACTTATATGTAGTTTGACGACAGTGTATAGGTGTATATAATGGAATTAAGCCCTCGTGAAGGTATTAAGGTATTCGAACCGTCTTGTTGAGAATTTATCATTCGTAATCCGCATGAAGGAATTGTTAAGGTTACGTCACGGTACCTTGCATATACTCTCTTGTCGTTACACTGGCTGATACTAGGGGATTCCAAGGTGAGATTACTTCAATGTGAAAGGGTATGGGGGGATACCTTGGTAGATACGGGTTCCAGGAACCTACGCTTCTCATACGCGGCGAGTAATGGATCGGGTAGCCAGGCTCTGTGACTTGACTGATAGCATGTCATCGTGCCCTGACGACGAAGGGCTATGATCCCAATATCAATCACTGGTTTGTCTGGTCCATAACTGAATATTTACAAGCCGCTATGATATAGCTGGAATATTGCAGAGAGTGGTGTTAACAGCAGTCAAACAAATTAAACAAACACAAAACTTAGCTGGTATTTTTGTATAACACTTTAAATCACTTAATTATGTCTTATAGTGTGTCACGTATATATTAGTTAACGAAACACTATCACTGTGTTTTTAAAAAATCCAGTAATTAGATATAACACTATATTCATAGTGTGCTGCATATAACAAATATTCATTCGAGGACGTATTTTGTGTGTGATGAATAAACCCGATACGTATTCCCGTAGTTGAAACTATACCCATTTTGATGATAGAGTGAGATAAGCTCTGTGCGACCACCCGGCAACTGGCGACACCCGCAGTCATAATTTCTAATCATACTGGAGTGTTTAAGAGGACTGTTCTATGACAAATGTCTGTAGAAAGCTCCCTGTCACTGCAGTAAGTGTGGTTCAATTGGCACTCAATCAGCCGGCCTTGTTATCTAGAACACCCTGCAATAAACAAGGCTTAGAACAAACAAGCAGTTGTATATTTCTTGAAAGAAGGCTCAAACAGTGAAATCGGTCAGCCAGGTCAGTGATAAGAAATTCATCAATCTGCTAAAAAAATGTAGACAGTATTTTTGATATGTTCCCTCTATAGTTCTTCTCGTGTTTACTGCTTGCTAAATACAAATAAATCATGATATCAGTAAATATATCGCAAGTGGCAAACCAATTTTAAACAAATCGTTGTTTTTAATATATCCATCGTCCATTCATTAATTACAAATTATTACCATATACACATTCAGGGTATGTGGCCTAATTGTTAAGGTGGGCTTATAAAGATACTCATGTTGTGCTATGCATTCAAGTCAATATTTCAAAATATTGAGTTCTAGACTAAAGACGGTATTGAATTGTGTTTTCTTGAATTATTTTGAAGTGTGTTTCCTCGTTCCATTTTACCTGTCAGGCCATGTGCGTTCATCAGCTAAATTGGCAGTGTCTTGATGTAAGACAGGCTTGTTTACAGTACAACGTTTTCTTATGAGGCCTTATTTGATAATTAGTGGGTTTATGAATATTGTCTTAAGCTACTTAAGCTGTGCTTGAAACAGAATAATAAACTTTTAGCGTCATTGTTTGTTTTCTTATTTTCACAATCCTGATTTCTTTAGAATCGGTGGGTTCGTTAACCAATAAAACACTAGACGGCGAAAAAACTTTCATAACATCTCTTGTGCACACACATTCTGCGTGGGCATAAGTTTTCAATAGGTTTAACTGTCTAACGACCCATTTTAATGATAGCCATCAAGTCATAATATAAGGCTGGAAGACTGAAAGTAACACGTGGTCTAAACACGTCACACTGAAATTCTCACATCAGTAGCACTACATCTTGATAAAAGTGTCTCGCAAAACAAACCGAGGACGAAATTGTATAGTGACTGTATTATATTTCACAAAGCCCACTCTTAATCTAATTATGTAATGGTCGCTCGAAGTAAGTGACGAGTTAGCCTTTTCAAGTGGTCACCTTGTACTGTCCACAGTGATGATCCATTGTGACCACGCAATCCCCTTTTAGTCACCCCACACGCCAATGCCCACCGAGTCATATACTGCACCCACATTTCGACAGGGAGTTGTTCATGAACATATGATAACGGACCACCCTGTTGTAGGATTTACATCTGATCACGCACAAAACACGTTTATTATATGTCAATTCACGTAATTCAACCGTGACATTGCTACCAATAAATCTATGAACCATTACAAATAATATAATTCCGTTAATGATCCCGCTGCGAGTCACTCCACATGCTGCCATCAAACTGCCATCATTACACAATAGTATACCGACTGGAGGTAGACGGAGCCAGGTATTGTAATACCCTACTTATGAAATATTCATGAATTTTAATCCACTGCATGCATTTATACCATCCCTCATGGCGGTAGTAATTTGTCTTTGCTCTGATGTTAAAAACAACATACCACTTGGGTTCACGAGGTGAGATTCGTTTTAAAGATTAGCTATAGGTTTAGTTCTATGCTTTATTCTTCCCTCCGTGTTCGGATACACAACAATCTCCAGTCTACAAACACGTCCAATAACGAACCTAAATCCTGAATATATTCTCTAGCTAATAAAGGCTGCCACCAATACTGGGATACGTACATATGATTAACACCTCGACACACACAACCGGTAGTATACATAAGAACAAACCACGTAAGCCAATTGATATTAACTTCGTCCGTAGACCCTTCGTGTCCATCATAGGTCCCTACCCCACCCCCCACCCGACGCCCTACTCCCCACATCCTGACTAGAAGATCCAATCTCCACCTAATCCCACTTTAACGACATCTGAGTTACAACGTTTCCACTTTCGTGAACAGTGTCAGTATAAATACCAGTTGCTTCAACAGTGTCAGTATAAAAAACAGTTGCTTCAATAGTGTCAGTATAAATAATAGTTTCTTCAACACTGTCAGTATAAATAACAGTTGCTTCAACAATGTCAGTCTAAATAACAATTTCTTAAACAGGGTCAGTATTAATAACAGTTGCTTCACCAGTGTCAGTCTAAATAACACTTTCTTAAACAGGGTTAGTATTAATAACAGTTGCTTCAACAGTGTCAGTATTTATAATAGTTTCTTCGACAGTGTCAGTATAAATCCAGTTGTTTAAACAGTGTCAGTCTAAATAACAATTTCTTCAAAAGTGTTAGTATAAATAACAGTTTCTTCAGCAGTGTCAGTCTAAATAATAGTTTCTTTAACAGTGTCAATATAAATAACAGTTTCATCAACAGTGTCAGTATAAACGACCATTTCTTCAACAGTGTCAGTATAAATATCACTTTCTTCAACAGTGCCAGTCTAAATAACAGTTTCTTCAACAGTGTCAGTATAAATGACCATTTCTTCAACAGTGTCAGTATAAATATCACTTTCTTCAACAGTGTCAGTATAAATCCAGTTGTTTAAACAGTGTCAGTCTAAATAACAATTTCTTCAAAAGTGTTAGTATAAATAACAGTTTCTTCAGCAGTGCCAGTCTAAATAATAGTTTCTTCAACAGTGTCATTATAAATATCACTTTCTTCAACAGTGTCAGTATAAATAACAGTTTCTTCAACAGTGTCAGTATAAATGACCATTTCTTCAACAGTGTCAATATAAATAACAGTTTCTTCAACTGACACCATGACAAAGGCAGTGACATGTGAAACTGACTATTGATAATGTCTGTATTTTCTCAGGTAGAAAGTTTTACTGGTAGATACTCAGAAAGACGTAAATGATACTCAACTTCGACTAGGATAGTATAATGTCAATCTGGACTAAAGGATATTGGTTGAAATGAATAAATATTGTCAAGGACTAATATACACCAAGCTACATAGGTTTAAAACTCCTTTGGAACGGGCTTTCATTTCTGCATTTCTAGTATCACAAAGGCATTAAGTTGTCTGCTACAACAATTTGTACTAACATCACAGTTGAAAGTTACCTGATTTGAAATGGAACTTGTTGACGGGAGCGAAATTTTCCGAAAAGGTACTCCGTCGGTCGTCAGCCGGCAACCACTGCTTGAGAGAGTCGACTGATCGGTAGGTCTATAGATATAGATAGATCAATAGATAGCAGGCCCCAGGAAAATACAGGGGGCTAGACTTGATGCACGTGCTCTTACGGGTGTCGGTAGCCAGCTATGTTGTAAAAGGTTGGCGTGTACAGCGGGGTCTCACACTGAAACAGTATCTCGCTTCAAACGTAACAGTCACGCTTGAATACTTGAATGAGTAGAATAATCTTCACGGGAAAAATATAATTCACATTCTAGACTGATTAATAATGTATAGCATGAACAAACCAACTCGGGTGGACGACATTCAAGTTTGACAGGAACCTGTAATATTTAGAACATATATTCAACGTATGAATGTGAATGGGCATTTATTAACACTTTTAAAATATGTTGGTCTTTTTTTCTAAATTTTAAATTGTATTTCAAATTATGCACCGATGTATTTCTCTGAATAGGGTTTGCTTCGGTCAAAAAGCTGAGCGGCAACATAAGCTAAACCTGGTTAGAAGGTGACAAGCTGCCATTGATTTGTGTTGACTTTAACGGTATTTGTGTAATAGCGGATAGTGGCGTAGGGGCACTGATATATTTTTAGGGAGCTGGTGGGGTGTGTAGAGGTGGTCTATAGGGTGGTGGTATAAGGGAGCTGGTGGGGTGTGTAGAGGTGGACTATGGGGTGGTGGTATATGGTAGCTGTTGGGGTGTGTAGAGGTTGACTATGGGGTGGTGGTATAAGGGAGATAGTGGGGTAGGGTGTGTAGAGGTGGCCTATAGGGTGGTGGTATAAGGGAGCTGTTGGGGTGTGTAGAGGTTGACTATGAGGTGGTGGTATATGGTAGCTGTTGGGGTGTGTAGAGGTTGACTATGGGGTGGTGGTATAAGGAAGCTGGTGGGGTAGGGTGTGTAGAGGTGGACTGTAGGGTGGTGGTATAAGGGAGCTGGTAGGGTGTGTAGAGGTGGACTATGAGGTGGTGGTATATGGTAGCTGTTGGGGTGTGTAGAGGTTGTCTATGGGGTGGTGGCATAAGGGAGCTGGTGGGGTGTGTAGAGGTGGACTATGGGGTGGTGGTATATGGTAGCTGTTGGGGTGTGTAGAGGTTGACTATGGGGTGGTGGTATAAGGGAGCTAGTGGGGTGTGTAGAGGTGGACTATGTGGTGGTGATATATGGTAGCTGTTGGGGTGTGTAGAGGTTGACATATGGGGTGGTGGTATAAGGTAGCTGTTGGTGTGTGTAGAGGTTGACTATGGGGTGGTGGTATAAGGTAGCTGTTGGTGTGTGTAGAGGTGGACTATGGGGTGGTGGTATAAGGGAGCTGGTGGGGTGTGTAGAGGTGGACTATGGGGTGGTGATATATGGTAGCTGTTGGGGTGTGTAGAGGTTGACTATGCGGTGGTGGTATAAGGGAGCTGGTGGGGTGTGTAGACGTAGACCATGGGGTGGTATAAGGGAGCGGGCGGGGTGTGTAGAGGTAGACCATGGGGTGGTATAAGGGAGCTGGTGGTGTGTGTAGAGGTAGACTATAGGGTGGTGGTATAAGGGAGCTGGTGGGGTGTGTAGAGGTAGACTATAGGGTGGTGGTATAAGGGAGCTGGTGGTGTGTGTAGAGGTGGACTATGGGGTGGTGGTATAAGGGAGCTGGTGGGGTGGGGTGTGTAGAGGTGGACTATGGGGTGGTGGTATAAGGGAGCTGGTGGTGTGTGTAGAGGTGGACTATGGGGTGGTGGTATAAGGGAGCTGGTAGGGTGGGATGCGTAGAGGTAGACTATAGGGTGGTGGTATAAGGGAGCTGGTGGGGTGGGATGCGTAGAGGTAAACTGTAGGGTGGTGGTATAAGGGAGCTGGTGGGGTGGGATGCGTAGAGGTAAACTGTAGGGTGGTGGTATAAGGGAGCTGGTGGGGTGGGATGCGTAGAGGTAGACTATAGGGTGGTGGTATAAGGGAGCTGGTGGGGTGGGATGCGTAGAGGTAAACTGTAGGGTGGTGGTATAAGGGAGCTGGTGGGGTGGGGTGTGTAGAGGTGGACTATAGGGTGGTGGTATAAGGGAGCTGGTGGGGTGTGTAGAGGTGGACTATGGGGTGGTGGTACAAAGGGGCTAGTGGGTAGTGGTGTGTAGAGGTGGACTATAGGGTGGTGGTATAAGGGAGCTGGTGGGGTGGGGTGTGTAGAGGTGGACTATGGGGTGGTGGTATAAGGGAACTGTTGGGGTGTGTAGAGGTTGACTATGGGGTGGTGGTATAAGGGAGCTGGTGGGGTGTGTAGAGGTAGACTATGGGGTGGTGGTATAAGGGAGCTGGTGGGGTGTGTAGAGGTGGACTATGGGGTGGTGGTATAAGGGAGCTGGTGGGGGGTGTAGAGGTGGACTATGGGGTGGTGGTATAAGGGAGCTGGTGGGGTGGGATGTGTAGAGGTAGACTATAGGGTGGTGGTATAAGGGAGCTGGTGGGGTGTGTAGAGGTGGACTATGGGGTGGTGGTACAAAGGGGCTAGTGGGTAGTGGTGTGTAGAGGTGGACTATGGGGTGGTGGCATAAGGGAGCTGGTGGGGTGTGTAGAGGTGGACTATGGGGTGGTGGTACAAAGGGGCTAGTGGGTAGTGGTGTGTAGAGGTGGACTATGGGGTGGTGGCATAAGGGAGCTGGTGGGGTGTGTAGAGGTGGACTATGGGGTGGTGGTACAAAGGGGCTAGTGGGTAGTGGTGTGTAGAGGTGGACTATGGGGTGGTGGCATAAGGGAGCTGGTGGGGTGTGTAGAGGTGGACTATGGGGTGGTGGTACAAAGGGGCTAGTGGGTAGTGGTGTGTAGAGGTGGACTATGGGGTGGTGGCATAAGGGAGCTGGTAGGGTGTGTAGAGGCGGACTAATGGGAGGTGGTATATGGGTGCTGGTTATTGTTTAGGGGTAGACTCGTGGTATAAAGGTGTATTGAGTTGACCTGGGGCAGATAGTGGCACTACAAGGTGAAATGTTGACCTACCCATTCTAAAGGCTGGGTCAATGTTAGTGTGTTTGCTTACCACTGTCCTCACTACACATTGAGATAATATCCTGGAGCGGTCAAACGTTTATCATAAAAGTGAAGCCGTACTCTGCACATGATCAAAGAAACCAACCAATACCACACATCCATGATAGTTTCCATATCTAGCCTGCACAGTGAGTGTTCGTTGAACCATACAGGCAGGCAAGCAGTTTAGTCAATATTATAATGACTAGCCAGGTCAGTTCAGTTAATATAATCACGAAGTAGCACCATAGACTAGTTTAGTTTCATTAAACATGAATTAGTAGGAAGGATCAGTTTAAATAAAATAGGATAGGTCTGTGTAGTTTACATGATGACGATCTTGCAGGATAGGTTGATTTAATTAAAATAATCATGAATTAGCAGGAAGGGTCAGTTTGGTTAAAATAATCACGAACTTGCAAATTGTTTGATAGGCATTACTTAGAAGTTGACGGATGACAAGATAGACACAATTTTTTATGGCAGTATATGCCTGTTTAGTTAAATAATCATAAACTAGGTGGATAGGTCCGTTTAGTCAAACTAATTACAAATTTGCAGATGTTTAGTTTAGTTTAGTTAACTAATCATGCATGTTTTTAATTCAAATGAAAAATCTGGAATTAAAGTACAATTTAGAACAGAATATGGAAAAGAGATGTGATAAAAATATGCTCCTTCATATAACAAAGGTTACGCAACGCACGTAAAACCAGAAACCAGGCTATATGGGAAGGACTTAAAAACAAGTGGCATATTCGTTAACCCCTCCGGAGGGAACAGTACACAGGTACGTGAAACTTAAAGTAATGTACACATACAAAAACCCGAGACTGTTTCATATAAAACTGTACACATGTAACCATGAAAAACCTTTCTCATAAAGCCAGTCATGTTAAAGAGTCGTTATGAGTGGGATGGATAGGGAGACAGTTTACAGTGAAATCATGCAGTATCACTCCTCCATTGTTGCCCTAGACATATGGAAGTAACGGAAAAAGCCGAGAGGATCCGAATGTCTGTGTGCCAAAACAAACCCCGAGATAATCTGTCAGCAACTCAAGCCTAGAGCACCATATCTCTTCCACGTTGAGATCGATCAAACACATAAAACTAAACCATCAACACACCTCGTCACAATTTATGTTATTTACGGCCATTTTAACGCAATAATCTTCTCTGAATGAAACACAATCATCATAAAAACTATACAATCCTTCTTCTAAAAACTGCATCGCTATTCTATGGCCTATGTATTGTTTTGTATTGCTCTTTTAAGTCATTCTCTTGGCATCGAGTATTGTCAACGCTTCATTAACCCATTCTACACGGAACCAAACAGCGTTTAGTACTCTGCGCGTTAATGTCATAGTGACGGCGGCGCTCTTTATCCACAGGTATATCTTTTACACATTTCCGAGAACACGGCTGGAGTTAATACTGGTAACTATTGTTATTAATGTAGTCCATTGATTGTCTGTGAAACAATGTCTGAGAAAACGGGATTAGATCTGTTCTGTGAAATCAAACGTAATTTTTTTAATTGACATTGCGAAATAAAATCGGGCGGAAGAAATATGAGACGTAACTGAATTCTGTGAGAGGCATGTGACTTTGTGAGAGAAGGGGTTTATCGTGATTAGAGGTAACTGAATTCTGTGAGAGGCATGTGACTTTGTGAGAGAAGGGGTTTATCGTGATTAGAGGTAACTGAATTCTGTGAGAGGCATGTGACTTTGTGAGAGAAGGGGTTTATCGTGATTAGAGGTAACTGAATTCTGTGAGAGGCATGTGACTTTGTGAGAGAAGGGGTTTATCGTGATTAGAGGTAACTGAATTTTGGGAGACGCATGTGACTGTGAGAGAGAAGAGGTTTATCGTGATAAGAGGTAACATAAATATGGGGACGCATGTGACTGTGAGAGAAAAGGGGTTTATTGTGATTAGAGGTAACTGAATCCTGCCAGACGCATGTGACTGTGAGAGAGAAGGGGTTTATCGTGATAAGAGGTAACATAAATATGGGGACGCATGTGACTGTGAGAGAAAAGGGGTTTATCGTGATAAGAGGTAACATAAATATGGGGACGCATGTGACTGTGAGAGAAAAGGGGTTTATTGTGATTAGAGGTAACTGAATCCTGCCAGACGCATGTGGCTGTGAGAGAGAAGGGGTTTATTGTGATTAGAGGTAACTGAATCCGGGGAGACGCATGTGACTGTGAGAGAGAAGGGGTTTATCGTGATTAGAGGTAACTGAATTCGGGGAGACGCACTTGACTGTGAGAGAGAAGGGGTTTATCCTGATTAGAGGTAACTGAATCCGGGGAGACGCATGTGACTGTGAGAGAGAAGGGGTTTATCGTGATTAGAGGTAACTGAATCCTGGGAGACGCATGTAACTGTGAGAGAGAAGGGGTTTATCGTGATTAGAGGTAACATAAATATGGGGACGCATGTGGCTGTGAGAGAGAAGGGGTTTATCGTGATTAGAGGTAACTGAATTCGGGGAGACGCACTTGACTGTGAGAGAGAAGGGGTTTATCCTGATTAGAGGTAACTGAATCCGGGGAGACGCATGTGACTGTGAGAGAGAAGGGGTTTATCGTGATTAGAGGTAACTGAATCCTGGGAGACGCATGTAACTGTGAGAGAGAAGGGGTTTATCGTGATTAGAGGTAACATAGATATGGGGACGCATGTAACTGTGAGAGAGAAGGGGTTTATCGTGATTAGAGGTAACCTAGATATCGGGACGCATGTGACTGTGAGAGAGAAGGGGTTTATCGTGATTAGAGGTAACATAGATATGGGAGACGCATGTGACTGTAAGAGAGAATATTGTTCCTGGAGTGTTTTCAATTGAAGACGACACAACTATGTAGTTCAGCGTCGTCTTTGCCGCCGTGGATGGTGATACCGCAAGTCTTATCCTAGTTACAGCAGTTGCCATAGCGACGCGAAATTCGGGGAAACCGCTAGAGTTTGAATTTGTGATGAACTTCAAACGAGTAATCACACTCTAGTCATCTGCGGATATAATAAACTCCTAAACATCAATTCGTTGTATCTACATTTCGCTATTCACACAATCATACAGTTTTTAACGCCGATCAGGGATTTTAACTTATCTATATTTCGTTATATTCGTGTTATCTGGAGATGTTTACTAATGGTAATCGAATTATGAAAACAAATAAAGATATTTCATGTCTTGACGTGTTGCTATGTAATTTCCCTTTGGCCGTATAAAAAGGCCTTTCATGGATGTTACATGTGATTACCGTATACGATAAAAAAAGCCGGGACTTCGTGTAACACACGCTCAGTCAGAGATGTTTTTTTTGTTCTCGTTTGACTTGTAACAAGATTGTTGGGGTCTGATGATTTTATATGTGAGTGAATTGGGTTTAACGCCGCTTTGAACAGTATTTCAGTTATATCAACGCGTGTCAGCTTAATGTGAGAGGAAAGGTCTTTTTCCACTTAGGTGAAACCCACGAGCACATGTATGTTGCTTATAAACCTAGAAACATAATCGGTTCGAACCCACAATCATAGGTTTCTGGTGTGTCCAAGGGATGCAAATCTGCAAAGCGAATTGCGGTGCCTCAGACGACTAAAAACACCCGTTTCCCAAGAATTTATGTGTAAGAGATTATCAATTGTTCAGTAACGAGACGTCAAACGTAATTAAATTCACGCTTATGTATAAGACATATTATGTCCAAGTACAAAGTTGAACTATTGTTGACTGACGTTCAGTATGGAGACACGCTAACTGTATCGCTTTTATTTGGTGCACTACGGTACCAGATCCATCTTCTGACAATACTGTAACATGTGTTAATGCAGTATATATATTTGTTGTAAACTTGTGAACGAATGAAATGATTGCATACATTTACGGGCAGTTATCCTACAACTGTCTCCAACAAAACGTTGAAATAGACTCTTCGAAGCCAGAAAGAAGCTACAGATAGTGTGTTAGTAAATCTGGTTTTGTTGGCCTGTAGTCGTAGATTTGTTTCTGGGTCAACTACACTATGTCCTTGACCTTTACTGAACTGGTTATTGGATTGGTTCGTCAGTCTCGGGTCTTTAATGCTGCACATTTTCGTGCTTACTTGCGTATTACTTTGTAGACACTTACTGAGACGAAATACTTCAAGTTTTCGACATCTGTGGCTCTTGTTAATGCGGCAAATGAAGTCTTAGGCCTAAGTTGTCAACATTCCAGGAATATGACAACTGGGATACCAAGACTCACATACTGTATTCATACGGGGAATCGAACACGGTCTTCGGTGTGGCGAGCAAACGCCTTAACCACTAGGCTACCAATAGACCAGCTACTGTTTCAGCAGAGGTTTAGTAAGTCTATCGGATGTAAAAGACCGATGTCAAGTCTGGGATATTGTTCTGATGACATCTGTATGGCGAGAAGGTCACGGTAATTATGGGTAAGACACACCATCCCGATATGGTCGACACGTAGATACATACAGGTAATTATTATCACGAAGTACCACCACTACACAACAAGGAACAACCCTCGTTCTGTATATTACAATACCAACACAGTGCATGATGGCAACTTTCAGGCGTTATTTGTAAACCTGTCAATTGTGTATTCATTACCTGAAAGTTATTTAACGTTGAGAGACTTTACCATTTTCAGAACGAGCAATAACAGATATATACTGATAATGTGCGACAATGGCCATGGTAAGTAGAGCTGTCACTAGTGATATTTAGTTTGTTATAGCCTGTGTTCCTAGTGTTACCTGTAATTAAGCGATTAACCCAGATTTACAGGTAGATGAAAGGTGGAGTGTCTTGTGCCACAACAATCGCCTTGCCCTGCTGGATCGTGTGTCTAGTTCACTGTGATCGCAGGCTGAGATGTTCATAGAGAGGGAGGGTCCAGGCGTTAGCCTAGTACTTCAGTGTTCATATCCATGATCGCATCTGCCACAACCACGCACCAGTACCATCAACTTTGGGTTTGATTTTAAAACCTGAAGACATGTACATTCCTCTTTTATTCTTGATTTCAAAACTCCATAAAAATCTAAGAAAGAGAATTTATGGATGTCAACTTCTTTATTATGAGGAACACAACGTGTCGGAGTATATGCTTACTTCTTTGTGACATTGTGTTCCTCATAATAAAAAAGTTGACATCCTTAAATTCTCCTTCTTATGTGTATCATTTCTGAATGCATTTCAAATCTGTACAAATAGAGACATATTGCTGAGTCCATCAGAGGTACCACCAAAACCCTGTCTCAGATGTTAACCATAACCTTAAATACAATCAGGAAAGGGCTTTCTTTATATTCACATACTGTATTTGAGACAAGTAGAATTAATACCATATGGATTTGTTTGAATTTTGCAATCTGAGAAAAGAATCAAGTTCAATAATGTCAAAACATTTGATTTTTTAACTTTGTACACCCCTATCCCACACGACAAACGGAAGGAAAAGCTTAATTCCTTGATTCATAGGACTTTCCCTTTATAATGCATCACTGTCGTTAAGGGCATGACGCCAAGACAAGGCGGTGTCACCATCACTGTCGTTAAGGACATGACGGCAGGACAAGGGACAAGGCGGTGTCACCATCGCTGTCGTTGAAGACATAATGGCAAGACAAGGCGGTGCCACCATCACTGTCGTTAAGGACATGACGGCAGGACAAGGGACAAGGCAGTGCCACCATCGCTGTCGTTGAAGACATAATGGCAAGACAAGGCGGTGCCACCATCACTGTCGTTAAGGACATAATGGAAAGACAAGGCGGTGCCACCATCACTGTCGTTAAGGACATAAAGGCAAGACAAGGCGGTGCCACCATCACTGTCGTTAAGGACATAAAGGCAAGACAAGGCGGTGTCACCATCACTGTCGTTAAGGACATAAAGGCAAGACAAGGCGGTGTCACCATCACTGTCGTTAAGGACATAAAGGCAAGACAAGGCGGTGCCACCATCACTGTCGTTAAGGACATGACGGCAGGACAAGGGACAAGGCAGTGCCACCATCGCTGTCGTTGAAGACATAATGGCAAGACAAGGCGGTGCCACCATCACTGTCGTTAAGGACATAATGGAAAGACAAGGCGGTGCCACCATCACTGTCGTTAAGGACATAAAGGCAAGACAAGGCGGTGCCACCATCACTGTCGTTAAGGACATAAAGGCAAGACAAGGCGGTGTCACCATCACTGTCGTTAAGGACATAAAGGCAAGACAAGGCGGTGCCACCATCACTGTCGTTAAGGACATGACGGCAGGACAAGGGACAAGGCAGTGCCACCATCGCTGTCGTTAAAGACATAATGGAAAGACAAGGCGGTGCCACCATCACTGTCGTTAAGGACATAATGGCAAGACAAGGCGGTGCCACCATCACTGTCGTTAAGGACATGACGGCAGGACAAGGGACAAGGCGGTGCCACCATCGCTGTCGTTGAAGACAAAAAATGATATGATAAAGCTTTGTTTTATCGGTAAGACATATCCAACTGTACATATTGTCCAAATATTGAGCAAATCAATACGCAACATATCTTCGTTGTACCGGACACTTCATATTCAGGGCGATTAAATGTGGGATCAACTTTGAATAATCACATTCCTGATTTCGTCGGTCAAATTAATCTAGAAATTCACATATCTGTTAATCTCGTTAATCAGGACCTTTGTTTATCCGAACGATGTTACCGAATCGTCGGTATTAAAGGTGATGTTCTAATATATTTGTATCTTATCTCGTCAGGCCGGGTATATAACGTAATATATCAAATCCGTATAAGTATAAGCGTCTATATGAAACCATAAACCACAGAGTTAATACAAACAACCCCCAGCCCATCTAACTCGCAGCAAGATGGTATCAACACGCCTGCTACATAGACCACAACAAATCAGTCTATCGCGAAGTGGCAGTATGACAGGTATATTGTAATTGGCGCGCATGTAGAGTAGGCAGTTTGTATACTGTATCAAGTTTCCCCAAGTTCAGTAAGTATTATTGTGACTGGGTGAATGGCTCGCGTTCCGGGTATTGTGGGGCTCGGTAATGGCGCGGTATTGTGTTATAGGCGGGTATTCTGATGATATATCACCACTGCCTGCGTCTGGCTGGGTGGAAGCGATGACGGAGTTAACCCTGTCTGGATTTCAACATTGCGCTGAATGGTGCTCTGGAGTGCAGTTGGAACTTGTGAAACCTTGGAACTTCCAACATGTGTTAGATTTGAAAAACTGTTAATATATAATTCAGCTCAGTATTTACTTATAGTTTTCCTGTCCATTGTACGATATTTAAATGAAGGAGATTTTGTAATGGAGAAACCACTCGTAAATAGAAAGTACGAGACCCGAATGTGAAGTTAGGAGTGTCCTTGTTACAATAATATCCTTCACTTGAATAACGCACAATGGACAGGAAAACTAGTAGGTGTAAATACAGCCGTGAATTGTGGATTCTTTTTTACGAATCTGCATTTCCCATGTTTTTTTGTTATTGAAACTATTTCCAAATAAAGGCTTGTTTTTATATCATTTTAATATCATGAAAGATTTTGTAAAGCCGTTTGTGGAAATTATTTGAAAATATACCAGAGCTCTTTGAAGTGTGTATTTGTACTGTGTGAGGAGCCCTTGCACGAGAAATGTGTTGATGATCAGGATGCACGTGCCCCAAGTTCCGGTGCTTATTTGCTTGCTTGTTGTTTTACGCCGCACTCAACAGTATTCTAGCTTTATGACGGTCTGTGAATAATCGAGTCTTGACCAGACAATCCAGTGACTGACATCATGATCATCGACCCACGTAATTGCGATATGATTACACATGCATCAACCAAGTCAGCGAGCCTGACCATCCGATGCCGTTAGTCGCCTCTTACGACAAGCATAGTCACCTTTTACGGCAAGCATGGGTTGCTGAAGACCTATTCTACCCCGGATTTCCACGGGTTCCGTTGAGTTGATCTTTACAATTCATGGTACAAGGCTCTTTTACTATTTCAGAGAATCTCTACCTGCTGATGGCGGGAAATATAGAGCCCTGAACAAGGATATATATGCTTCTCCTGTTTTTTAAGTTAATTTAATAAAAGTGTTATGTAAATACTTCAATATGAACATCGTGATAGGAACATATTGTAACACAACATTATATATATTATGCGTGCGTGACAGTGTCTGAGTGTGTTTGTGTGTGAGCGTACCTGGGTATGTTTCAAGATATTGTAACAATTTCGCATCTATATCTGGAGCAGGCACACCATTGTCTAAACGTGTGAGTTCGACCGACGTGACTAAGGTTCGAGGACAAAGTAACTAAACCAAGGCAGACTCGGAATGGTTGCGTACTATCGAAACAAATGGTATTTGGGTTCAAGTCTCCGTAATTTCCTCGCCAATCCATGTGTTAGTATTGGGGGCCAACTTACTCAACTAATTAAATGTCGTTTTCTAGAAAGTGTTATTGCAGAAACCAGATGCAGAGTGATTTATGAGTTGACCGTCTCCATGGTGTAGTAGATAGAGCCTCCGCCCGGAGAGCGGTAGGTCGGGGGTTCGATCCCCGGCCGCGTCAGACCAGAAGACGTTAAAAGAAGGTATTTGTTGTTACTCTGCCTAGCGCTCGGCGTTAAGGGGCTATAACAAGGATTGGTCGGCTCGTAGTCAGTATACTGTGTGGGGTATCAGTGTTACACTGCGGCTGTCATCCAAGGGACCTAGAGCTATAAAACCGACATTAGCCTGGACGAGTACAAGCAGACACACATAACTGCCATAATCTTTAAGGTGACGTTAAACTCCATTTCACCCCACCTCACCATTTATCAATATACTTGTATAAGTTTGACGTTTAATGTAAGACGTTGAATGCATGATAGGTTATTGACAACAGAACATGGCTCGAAATGTACTAGCGTCGTCAGATATAAGGGGCCCGTTACAAACCTGCAATAATGTAGACTTAGTGTTTCAGTACACGGTATTTTTCACATGGCCTCAACAATCGCATGTCCAGGGTATATGACAAACAGGGGAATGTCAGGCTGGCGTGAGATAGACGATTTTCTACATCACCTACCAGGAAATGGATCAGTTAGAGTGTGGAATAAACCGACGCCCTTGGAGATCTACTGAGAAAAGGGCTGCAGGTGACCCGTAGCAGGCAGATATCCGTGCCGGGGATGATTAACCCAGTGAATAACCATTGGATCGGGCACAGCCCCAGTCACTATAGCTTCTCCCAGTGAGTTGACTCTAGACGCCTCCAGGGCAAGGGACAGGTCAAATCGTCAGGTCTAACGTGTCTTGTGGCGGTGGATATACAACGGGCCATTTGTAAGCACGTGAATGAAATCTTTGAAATCACGAATCTCGGGATGGTAAACAGATAAGTGATATAATTAATTGCTTTGAATGGGTTATGAATAGATCGGTAGATTGGCTTTTGACAAAGAAGGTAGATATGTTGGTATGTTCTGTAGAGAGATAGATAGGTTGATATATCACAATACTGTTGTTAGGTTGGTAGATTGAACATATATTGACATTTTGATTACAAAGTGAATGTAAACTGACGGACAAAATAAACTATTCACTTGAAAATTGGATTTGACCAAAAAATTACAAACGTTATGAAAACATTACTAGACTGAAAACACTGCAAACTTAAGTTCATAACACAGCTGTCATACCCGTATCAAATACATTGACATCGAATAACCATTTCTCGTTTGTGTCATGTTTAGCCACCATCCTACATGGTGAATACTGTCTTTTGCCCTGCAGTGTATATACGTGACAGCCAGCAATGTTACAACTATTTCACGGCGATTGATTCAACCCTAGTTCTAAGATGAAGACAGCAGTTGACATAGATTTCATCTTCTTATTCATTCATTGCGGTACCGGTAAAAGTACCGTTATCAAGCCGGAATAAAAAGTTGAAATTCTCAGCTGTCTTAACTGATACTGTAGATTCTAAACTTCACTTAACGATATCAAAAACATCTTATTTATCATATGAAATAAAAAAAACCACCCCAGACATTCTTGATCCTTGAAATGTCAAAACTATTTCAAATAATCCGCACACAAAATAGTATAATTTCGCGACTTACCTGAGGAGGTTTACACACTCTGTGTAGTAACGGTAATTTCAGCCAGGTGTCTGGGGGCGAAGCTGTTACCTGTATGGGGTAAGGCTGGCCCCTCTCCCAACTTTATGTTGACACAAGCGATATATTCTACACCGTACCCACTTCGTCACATGATATCGACATGCACAGCGTTCAACGAACGTGACTTCAACTGCGAGTAGGAAATTAAACTCTCGGCTTTAGACTTTTAACGTAACATGCTTGTGGGACGGTTTGTAATTAAGGCTTGTAAAACGACACCCGCAAAGAATGGACATGTCAAAAGTGTTTATACTAACATTTACTATACCTCCTCGCTATGTCGCCTGACTCTGGAATACACGACTCCACCGATCACTTGTATATATAATAGTGATCGATCTACGTACCTCGATATAACGCGATCACAAGTACAAACCAGAAAAAAAGACTTGGAATGATATTAAGCCATAACTAAAACATACATAAGCATTTGCTCACTCATGAAAACATAACTTTGTAATAGTACCCAATTTTCGAAAGCGTTATATCGGGAATACTGGTTTGACAGCGGTAGCATTAAGTTGGTTGATATGGCGAACTGGTCGGGCGTTATAACGGGTGGTATCTGTCGCTACCTGTTCGTGGGTATTTGTATTCCGCAGCACGTGGGTACACTCAGTCAAATTGTCAGGAGGCATGGGGTATTTAATCAATAAATCGTTAATGGCCCTCACACAAACACTCAATATCATTCCTCTTTGATCACACAGAATCGCCGATTATCTAACCCATTAGATTGTGTGGTATGCAAACTACACTCGTGAATGTCTCATACGTTAAAACTAATATTTAATAACCGTTTACGTATTCTGTCAAGTTTGACTTTGACTAAGCAATGAAATACAAGGTGTACTTGATAAGGTACTACCAGTTGATCTTAAAGATAGAATCACAATGAGTATGTATGTTTTACTCCGTTCTTATCAATATTGATGCAATACCTTGGACTTCACAAATCTTGACCATGCAGAGAATTGAACCGGGACTTTCTACGAAGAGCGAACGCTTTAACCGCTACGCTACGTGATGATAGTCATGTCAGGTTCAGTGGAAATAGGTAGACTATCATTAAGTCCCAGAAATAAAGTTGTCTTATTCAAAATATATATCAACAAAATAACAAATAGAATCCAAATTGATTCCACAACAATGCTAAATTCCAGGCTATCTAGACTTGCCACATTCTAGACCAGTTGGATTAATGTTTTAATTTATTTTCTAGGGTCTTGGAGACAGACTCGGGAAAATGGGTATATCAAATTATATTTGGGTTTGAAGCCTCATGTTCAGATGTATCTTGTTAGGGTTAGGGTGAGTGTTTGGTGTCTGTGAGAAATGTCCCAGGACAGGCAAACCAGTGATCGAATGTGTGAGTACCGACCCAACTAGTCGGTGTGTGAATACACACTAAGACAGCCAGATCCCAACTGGAATCGATCTTTACCGGCGGCCATCCGTCCAAGCACTGCCATGCTCACAAATAAACAGTACCAGGGAATGGTAGTTGTACTGTTTGTATTGTTTGTTTGTTGTTTAACCCCGCAGTCGGCAATATTCCAGCTATACGACGGCGGTCCGTAAATAATCGAGCCTGGACCAGGCAATCCAGTGATTGATATCATGAGCAATGTCTTACGACAAGCATAGTCGCCCTTTACGGCAAGCATGGCTTGCTGAAGACCTATCCTACCCCAATCTCATTAAAATTAGTCTCATCAAATCAGATCTTAGTTCTCGCTAAGATCTGATTTTAATGCTAAACTTTGTTTAATGCTAAACTTTGTTAAGCGGAAGGACCCGTGAAGATTCTGGGGTAGAATAGGTTTTCAGCAACCCATGGTTGCCGTAAAAGGTGACTATGCTTGTCGTAAAAGGCGACTAACGGGATCGGGTGGTCAGGCTCGCTGACTTGGTTGATGCATGTCATCGATCCCAATTGCGTGGATCGATGCTCATGATATTAATCACTGGATTGTCTGGTCCAGACTCGATTATTTACAGCCCGCCGTCATATAGCTGGAGTATTGCTGAGAGCGGCGTTAAACAACAAACCAACTAACCAACCAATGTTAAGCGTAGCGAGAACTAATCTGATTTAATAAGACTGATTCTACCCCGGATCTTCACGGGTCGGTTGATGTAATGACAGGTTATGGTTATGTTCGTTAGAAGCAACCATCAGGGTATATTTCCTGGCCATATATATTTTACGAGCGCTTGTTTAGACTGTTTTAACTCACGTTTATACATAATAGAGTAAACTACGGTTACAACGAACTCAAAGGGACAACTAATTTTGGTTCGTAATAACCGTAGTTCGTTATAAGCAGATATACGGCATAGATGCAAGAAATGGCCGGGACTAAAACATATGTTCGTTATATCGGTCAGTTCGTTATAAGCGTGTTCGTTATAAACGTAGTTTACTGTATGAAACAAATATTAATACATGTTGTTTCGACGCTGAATAAGTCAGAGAAAACACTTCTCATCGGTGTTTTCTCCTATTCGTATTCTTGAATGAGATGCAACATTTCTCGCTGGTAGAAAGGTTTCGCCATACCCTGCCAGTGTAATGGGAACAGGACGCCTCCTTGTATTAGCTGGGTACCCTGCTGTCTATAGGGCAGTACCCGGGTACTCATCTACCCAAACAAACCACGCTGCTTTCTGCCAGTGTCCTCTCCAATGTTATTTGTATCGCGGCAAACACGGGTGACCAATATGCTCAAGATTCCCATTAGGTTTGCACAAATGGTAGACTACGCTTATTACGAACTGACGGATATAAGGAACATATTTTTTTTGTCCCGGCCACTTCTGAATATATGCTGTACATAACGCTGTACATAATGCTTATAACGAACTAAAATATAGTGGCCCCTTTGTGTTCGTTTTAACCGTAGTTTACTGTATAAATGATTACGTGATCGTGCAAGACGCCACATTGTTGCTGCATAATATGTAATGTCATTTACTCACTTACTCTGAACAGAGGAATCTGTGTATTTCACTGAATATGGATGTTAAACTCAAGTCGCAGGCGTTAACACTGCGGGAAAACTCAATGAAGCGTATGTAAAATATATCTGTTCAGAGGACACAGACTTATTCATAACGCGTGCCCAAGTGGTCAAACGCGTTGAGTTGTGTCCCTTAGTCATGTCAGGATCTGCTGGTCATGCTTCGAATCCCAGGTTCTATCAGCACTGTGCCGAACTTGTGTCACTAAGTGTGGGGGTATAAGAGTATGACAATATGTAAACATGGCGTTGTCAAAAGGTACTGCTTATGAGTGGGGATATATATGTAACAGTATGTATTGTTTCGCAGTGGAATGAAAAATAAAATCTTAAGTTTTCTAATCACCTTCTATTATCCCACAATCATATATTTACATACAAAACAATTGTAGGCAGAACACTACACGCATATAGTGACATTTCCTGTTCAAAATCAGTCCTAATATGACTGAAGGTTAAACTGTTACCAACGATGTCATGTGGGTTGTCATGATCATCGTCAGTGTAACCATGTGTTCTAACGTCTAGCCACCACTATGGTTGATGCTAGCCCCCTTTGATAATTAATAAACATGCTTTCATAACAAACATTCAAGAAAAGCAAGTGCATCTCAGTGTTCTCCGCGAAGCTGAATGCGTTTGCGACAGTTCATTTTCCGAAAACAAATACAGTAAACTACGGTTATGACGAACTCAAAGGGACCACTAATTTTAGTTCGTTATAACCGTAGTTCGTTATAAGCATATATACAACATATATACAACAAGTGGCCAGGACTAAAATATAACTTCGTTATATCATGCAGTTGGTTATAAGCGTGTTCGTTATAACCGTAGTTTACTGTATAACAAACAGTCACTGGACAGTTTTCCTGAACGTTCCTCCGATACACTGAAATCACGTGTACCGTCAACTAGGGCTTGGACGAGTCCAAATTTACTACCCGGCACCCGATCCCCTATTACCCGACCCTACCCGGGTACCTACAGCAGGTCTCAAGAGCTGGGTGATGTGAGGTGAAATGGGGTTTAACGTCGCGTCCAAGATTATTGCACTTATATAGCGACGTGCATGTACGTGTGTGTGTTTGTGTGGCTGCTTGTACTAGTCCGGACTGATGCCGATTTATAGTGCTAGCTCACTGAGATACCATGCCGCAGTTTAACATGAATCCAACTCAGATACATCTATCAAACTATCAAACGATCAGATCATGCGTACACTGAAGTTGACTGAAGCTTCATCTTTACGCAAACATATACAAGTCAAAAGGAATGCGTGCGTCGTCAGAAAGAAATGCGAACATTAGCGATTTGTAGTGTAACCATTGAGCTATAGTGAGTTTTTGTCATTAAACAAAATATCATGTGACTAACCGCGGGTCCGGGTAGTCCTATAGGTACCCGGGTCCTACTCAGGACCCATCCGACCCAAGTACCCGAGCTACCCGTCCCATACCTACTGTAAACGTCAATACGCGAAGTAAATGACATTGTTGTTGTATTTTAACGACAATCCACAAACAGTTCTCCTGTCCATGTATATAATGTCATATGATAACCTCTTTAACCACGTGGATTTCCTTGCATACAGGATTATATCAGGCTAAGACGTGGATGTAATGATTTAGAAAAACAATAATGTGCCCTTGGGATTATAGGCCACCAACGACAACGAGTGAGCTTTTAACAGTATTCCAGTTATATCGCGGCGTGTCAGCTTAATGTGGGAAGAAAGCCCAAAGTGATGCAGGTCTCAGACGTTTACCACTTCGGTGAAACCCACGAGCACGGGTATGGTGCTGACAAGCCTAGAAACATAATCGGGGCGAACCGGCATTCGAACCCACCAACGACAACGATGCATAGACAACGAGGTTCATCTACTTGAGAGTAACGTACAAAACGATACAACAGAAGTGGTGCTTGGCATGGTTACAAATATCATAATGGTGTCACTCTACGTTATCTACTTGAGGAATTTATGAGATTTGAGAACTAGACCACACGTCTTCAGCGGAGATGGCTATAGTAAAGGTTGTGTCGCCTTTATTAAAATTTCGAAAGAAATTCCGCAATTGTAACTAACAATACGTAAGTACCTCTTAAACATATATATATATATATATGTTACTATGTGTTTGGGGGCACAGGCGAGAGGCCCAGTCGTCATAGGCGCCGCAATTCGTTGTGCAGAGTTGCGTCCCTTTGATTGTGGGTTCGAATCCCGGTTCACCACGATTATTTTTCAAGGTTTGTTAGCACCATACCCGTGCTCGTGGATTTCATGAAAGTGGTACACATCTGAGACCTGCATCGTTCGGGCTTTCACCTACCTGTCGTGCTATAACAGGTATATTGTTTAAAGCGGCGTTTAACCATTCTCACTCACTCACTAGAGTCTCCTTGTGACTGTAATACGAATTGATAGAAGCCAGTAACCCCATTCTGATACCGAAACTCAAAGCCGTACGACCGGCGATACGTAGGTCTTTCCAAAGATAATTCTTGGATTCAGGTTCATTTTATTTCGCAACCACACCAACGGTGCTACAAGACAATATATTACAAATTAAACGTTAAAAAATATACATAAAAATGGTAGATATGTACACAACTGTTTCACCGTATTCTACGTAATAAGGACCCAAGGAACTCTCAAAATTAGAAATAGGGGGCTCTTATTAGAATATTTATTGTTGAAAAAAAAAAAAGAGTTGAAAGTTAAAGTTCGTGGTCTATGCTGATAGCCTCTATGTTTATATACAACAGATATTCTTTTCCAGAATTTATTTTCCCATAATTAAGGGTGCATATAACACACGAGTGCGTATTATACGCGAATAAATAAGTCTTTTGTACATTGATCAATCGGAAGGGGTGCTAATTGGGATTTTCACTAGCCAATATATTAGCAAATATCGCCGTGGGCGCTTATTACGTCGAATACGGTAAGTCAAATATATTTACAATATCAGACAATGATCAGACAATGATCAGACATTTGGAGTACCCATTAACCACGAGGTCTGATCATCGCTGGAAGCCTGTAAAAACTTCATCACATTAACATCATATCTTTACCTCCGATACGGTTAAGGTTATACCTATGCCTAATAGTCGTTGTTTAAAGAAGCTGTAAATGGCAAGATTAATTGGGTATCCACGGTTAAAAATATCTTATCTAAATTTCGGAGAACCGACCAGTTTCTTTTCTAAAACTATTTGTATTTGAATTTGTATCACGATTAAAATATATTCATGAACAAGAATGGCATTCAGATATTGCTAGTAGTTTTAAAATGCATACCTATTCTTTATTTTAATTAGATTTTTGTGTTGAACCGTATCTTCTAAATAGCAATATTGATAAATGTCGTACTGTGCTTTCCCGCGAACGTAGTTCTCATACACTCCGTATTGGCGTGGGCAGATATCACAATGTCCCAATCGACCAAAGAGTTTGTAACCTAAATTTATGTAACATTGGTCTTATCGAAAACGAATACCATTTTCTGTTTATTTGTAAAACATATAACAATCTTAGTAACAAATATATTCCGGGAAAATATTATGTCCATCCTACATTGCATAAATTTAACATATTGCTGTCATGTCATTCTGAAACCATGAAAACCCTTTCATTGTATATATTCCATTCCATGAATATTAGAAGCTCTTTGATGTCATTGTGGATCTGACTATCTAAATGTACAATGTGCGAAATGAATAAGGAATGTAAAAAAACCCCTCCGATACGACATCTCTGTATCAAGGTCGGAGGATAGAGGTTTTGTCATATGAACTTTCGAATCAGCCAGTGTCGCAATCTCATTAAAATCAGATCTTAGTTTTCGCTACCGCTAAACAAAGATCTGAGGACATCCCATTACGGGTCACGTCAGAACGACCTTTCGCAAATTTTGACCGACCAATGAAATGACTGACAAGAAATCGACATTAGCCAATCAGAAGGCAGCTTTCTCGAGCTTTACGACACTAGTTTCAAACTGGCGACTACTCTTCGAAACATAATTTGACTTATTCTCGATTAAAAAAATTCAAAACTGATAAGAAGAACATTCTGCATTCTGGAATGGCTTATAGATCAAATAGATTGTATGGATATAATCATAAAACCCGTAACTGTCGTTCGGAATACCCCGTGTTAAATATTTCGTGGTTGCATGATTAAAAAAAACACATTCCGACTGTCACTTTCATGATTTGGTAAGCGACGCTCTGATTTGTTGGATGAAAGGTCGTTCTGACCTGACGACAGATGTCCTCAGATCTTTGTTTAGCATAGCGGGAACTAAGATCTGATTTTAATGAGATTGCGACACTGGCTGATTCGAAAGTTCATCTGACACAACCAGTGTCAGTGTCGAGGCTTTTAAATTCTCCGTAAGAGTGAACGAAGCATTCATACAATCATATCTGATTTTAGTACCTCGAAAACGAATACAGTTGGCAGTTCCCAGAGCAAAAATAAACAAAGCCGCCCTATAACATTAAATACGTTAATTCATAAGTTTTATAAATTGCAATTCCCGAATCAAGGAGGTAAAAAAGTGAAGCCGAATCGCTTAGAAAGGTAACATCTGATTGGCTCCTTAGGTTACATTGGACAAACAAAGTCCGCGTGTCAGTATTACACGCACAGAGGTATCCTATCGGACTAAAATATCTTATTTCATGTCACTGGGATTTAGGCGGGTGTAGAACCGCGACTTCATGGACATTATGTTGTTATGTCAGGCAAACAAAATCGAAGAAACGAACGCATTAAAAATAATAATCTAATACAATGACGTTACCAGATGTTCGTAAAACGGATGAGGATGTCATGCCCTGCTTGGTTGAGGCCGAGGTCGAGTTCGAGGTCGAGGTCGAGGTCAAGGTCGCCATACATTTCACCTTTGAAAACCCCTCGACAATCGTGCAAAGAAAAGTATACACAGTTTGTCGTAGTCGTTAAGGCACCCACGAAAACAGAAACTGGCGTGAAACATTATCACGCTGAAGGGGAGGCCGATGCAAAGTTCCCAAGATCCGTGGTCTCTTGCGCCCTGGCCAGGCGTCGGTTCCTTGCAAATCTGATGATTCCTAGAACTACTTGAAGTACCCACACCAGGAAGGTGGCCCATGTTGCAATCTGAAATAAGAAAACAGTACTAGTGCACTGTCAGGTTACCGCCCCGGAAAGGAAAGGGTGGGGTGGGGTGGCGCCCCCACACACAACATCAGTCCTCAACCAGTTCAATGCACAAAGCAACTGTCAATCTTCAAACTTCATTCCATACCCGCCTGTAAATACAATGGCGCCTGGACCAGACAAACCCACGATCTACAGCTATTAGATCAAGATGACTACAGATCCAATGATCAATATTTTGCTACCCAATAAATCAAGCGATCCACACCGAGAGACTTAGCTGCATCTTAGTTTTCGCCCAGCTATGACCCACCAACAGCGGCAGTAAGTAAAGCAACAAAACCATTCCTAGTAGTTGATAACAACTTGTTTATTTACTGTAAAGGCGACGTTTCGGTAGCGATCTTTATACCGTTGTCAAGCATGGCTCAATAATTAACATGGTACAGAATATATATAGTAGGTATAGTGAGGTACAGAATATATATAGTAGGTGGGTGATTATTAGTAACAACAATTGCATACATGAGGTGAGGTGAAAATGGGGTTTAACGTCGCGTCCAAGATTATTGCACCTATCAAACGACGTGCATGTACGTGTGTGTGTTTGTGTGGCTGCTTGTACTAGTCCGGACTGATGCCGATTTATAGTGCTAGCTCACTGAGATACCATGCCGCAGTTTAACATGAATACCCCACTCAGACACAGTATACTGACTCCAAGCCGACCAGTCCTTGTTTTAGCCCCTTAATGCCGAGCGCCAGACAGGGTAACAACAAGTACCATCTTTTAACGTCTTTTGTTATGACGCGGCCGGGGATCGAACCCCAGACCTTCCGCTCTCCGGGCGGACGATCTACCACTAGACCACGGAGGCGGTCTAGGAAGGCAATAAGACAGCAAGCCTATTGATTAGGATTAAGTATACATAGGTCGGGTGATTATTGCTTAAAGCCTGTTATACTAAATCCAAAAGATTTTAAAGGTGTGATCCTATTGGCAGGAATCTGTTCATGACATTTTTGGCCATATTTGAATAACTGATATCCTGACCATGTGTTTATGAATCACTATCAAATAGTGATGACACAGTTTGTTCACGAAAAGATGAGCGTATCCTGCCCTATAGGTGTCACCCGTCACAAACACATGCAAAGTCATCCGTGTAACCGTATGATGCTCCTCGAGTCATGTCACTGTTTAATGTTACTGAGCAAGCCTACCTGTGTCACTGTCAGGTAAGTGTAGAAGTTATCCTGAATCCTGTAGTCTGTGCCATGTTCATACCAGCCCCATTTCTGTGCGTCGGCACAACTAGAATAATACATTATGAAAATGATTTATGAAAGAGTTATTTGTATTGTTATGGATGTATAAACGTATAACATCTGTCATCAGGGCAGCTAGGAGGAGGAGGCCAGATTGTGACCTGTGTCACATGAAATGATCGTTTTTTCTCAATGCTTCTCTCAAAGGTTTTCTCAATGCTTTACTCAATGTTTTACTCAACAGCTTAATGACTCAGAGATTTCTTATAAATATGGAAAGTTTTTATAATTTTTTTTATTAACTGTACAGGTTGTGTATTGTTGCTGGCTGATGTCTATTATTATTGAGTAATGTGTATTGTTGTGTGATGCGTTTTGCCACATAGTGATGTTCATTGCTGCTGTGTGATGTGTTTTATTGTTGAGTGATGCGTTTTGCCATATAGTGATGTTCATTGTTGTTGTGTGATGGGTTTTATTGTTGAGTGATGCGTTTTGCCATATAGTGATGTTCATTGTTGTTGTGTGATGGGTTTTATTGTTGAGTGATGCGTTTTGCCATATAGTGATGTTCATTGTTGTTGTGTGATGGTTTTTATTGTTGAGTGATGCGTTTTGCCATATAGTGATGTTCATTGTTGTTGTGTGATGGGTTTTATTGTTGAGTGATGCGTTTTGCATGAGTATACTGTTGTTCGGTGGATGGCTGCTGTTGTCAGGATGAGTGTACTGTTGTTAGATGGATGACTGGTGTTGTCGGGATGAGTGTTTTATTGTTAGGTGGATGGCTGCTATTGTCGGGATGAGTGTACTGTTGTTAGGTGGATGGCTGCTGTTGTCGGGATGAGTGAACTGTTGTTAGGTGGATGACTGGTGTTGTCGGGATGAGTGTACTGTTGTTAGGTGGATGGCTGCTATTGTCGGGATGAGTGTACTGTTGTTAGGTGGATGGCTGCTGTTGTCGGGATGAGTGAACTGTTGTTAGGTGGATGGCTGCTGTTGTCGGGATGAGTGAACTGTTGTTAGGTGGATGGCTGCTATTGTCGGGATGAGTGTACTGTTGTTAGGTGGATGGCTGCTGTTGTCGGGATGAGTGAACTGTTGTTAGGTGGATGACTGGTGTTGTCGGGATGAGTGTACTGTTGTCGGGATGACTGGTGTTGTCGGGATGGGTGTACTGTTGTTTTCTGGTTGATGCTTATTGTTGAGGATGAACAATTTGTTCACAACACTCTTTATTTCATTGCTTACCTGTTAATATTTCGGCCAAAGTCTCTACCCTTGAGAAAAGAATCGCAGAACATCTTTAACCCAACACTGATCATACAAGAGGCGATGAACGTCACAAAAGTGATGACTGAATTCAGCAGGATGAACAGTATCACCCACATCTTTGACCTGAAACAACAGCCATAGGAGTAGGGTCCACATCTTTGACCTGAAACAACAGCCATATAAGTAGGTTCCACATCTTTGACCTGAAACAACAGCCATAGGAGTAGGGTCCACATCTTTGACCTAAATAGAGCCATAGGAGTAGGTTCCACATCTTTGACCTGAAACAACAGCCATAGGAGTAGGTTCAACATCTTTGACCTGAAATAACAGCCAAGAGGATATTCTTCATATCTTTTACCTCATGAAAAACAGCCAAAAGAGTATCAACCACATTTTCTACATGAACCGCAGCCATAGGTGTATGACTCATATCTTTGATCTGGAACAGCAGCCATAGGAATATCAACCACATGTCTGACCCGAAAAAACAGCAATAGGAGTTGGGCACACATATTTGACCTGAAACAGCTATAGGTGTATCACTCAAATCTCTGACCTGAAACAACATCCATTTGAGTAGGTCCCACAGCTTTGACCTGAAATAATAGCCACAGGAATATCATCCACATCTCTGACCTGACGAAAAACAGAAAAAAGATTATTGCCCATATGTTTTACCTGCAGCCATAGTGTATCACTCACATCTTAGACTTGAAGGTATTTTCGACCTGAAATAACGACCATAATGACATCAGTCACAAAGGACGGTAGTCCCAATTAGAAGATAAACCTACTTACCGAGTTTTGAAATTGGAGGTAGTCAAACTGTAGATTAGATACCTCTTTTATAATTTGGAATAAAACTGTTAAGGGGTCTCTAATCTACATTTAGACTACCTCAAATTTCGAAACAGTAGGTGTATCTTTATTCTACCATGACAACATGAAGGTTTCAGTTCAGTACTCATTTGGAAAGCATAATGACAATTGAATAAAAATTTCGAAAGGGGCCATTGGTAGCGAAAACAGATACTGAACTTAAGTTTAAGATTAAGTACTTAAATTATTGACGTGTTCAAATAATTGTTACAAAATTCATAATTTTGTTCAAACAGAAATAATGAAGTAACCCTCTATAGATGTAGAGTTTCATCGCAACATGTTGCATGTACTGCACTGATTGGACTCAACCAAGTCATTTCTTGGAAATCAACATTACAACCAAGTCATTTCTTGGAAATCAACATTACAACCAAGTCTTTTCTTGGAAATCAACATTACAACCAAGTCATTTCTTGGAAATCAACATTACAACCAAGTCATTTCTTGGAAATCAACATTACAACCAAGTCATTTCTTGGAAATCAACATTACAACCAAGTCATTTCTTGGAAATCAACATCTCCATTGTAGGGGTGACTGGTTGTGGAAATGGTAACTGACAAAATATGTTATTTATTTCTAAAAATAATAAATAAAAGGATTTGGCTTTCTTTCCCAACTCCCTAACAGTAATACATATTCAGAATTACTGTCTCTCCACCCAAAACGTCGATCTGGCTGAACTTGACCTACTTGTTGTTCACTGGGTTGTATGTACTTTTTGCATGAGCCAGAGGTTGCCCTGCGGATTTACTGGTGGAAATGCGCCTGCTCGCGCAACCATCGGGACCAGTCTGAAGTATGTCTGAATATCTTCGGTTTTGAGCTGAGTACGAGCCGTACTTGCGCGACGTGAGAGACTGCTAATTTTTGTTCTACTTAATTGTACGTGATACTGTAAGTTCCGTAAGCTGTTGTGACCAAGTGCTCAGGAGAGTACCGGTAAGTGAAACATCTGATAGTGTTAGGATATCGAACGTATACATATCTAATGGGTTATCGGCAATGCGTGTGTGTGTGTGTGTGTGTGTGTGTGTGTGTGTGCGTGCGTGCGCTTGGGTATGTGGCTGCTTGTACTAGTCCGGAAAGATGCCGATTTATAGTGCAAGCTCATTGAGATACCATGCCACAGTTTAACATGCATACTCCACTCAGACACAGTATACTAACTCCGAGCGGGCCGGTCCTTCTCTTAGACCCATTATGCCGAGCGCCAGACCGGGTAACAACAAGTACCATCTTTTAACGTCTTTTGTTATCGACCCGCGCTCTTCGGGCGGACGCTCTACCACTAGACCACGGAGGCGGTCTGATATTTTCAAGCATTCTTCGGTGTTATGGTAGAATGTTTGATACCTAGCGAAGCCTTGACTTTCAGTTTACCAAAAAATATCATTTCTGAGGAGATGTTTAAACAGCAAAAGTTCAAAAAAACATCAGGTTGAAGTTCCACATTGAAATATGTAAGAGAGATTCGTCATAAACCTTACTTACCCAATTCTTGGATCTTTCCTTGTCAGGACGTACACGTGATAGCTGAGCATACCAAGGCCATAGAGTATACAAAAAGAAACACTGACGGAGATTCCAAACTTGCAGTTGATACCATGTGATAGCAGGTACAACGGCCTAGGCTTTTTAGTCCAATCCATGTCCGCATAGAGAATACAGCCTCCATCAAAATCTCCCTGAAAACATAGATCACTTGATAAATAAACTGCCAGACAAAACAAGTAAATGTCTTTACACATTCACACTTCTCTCTGTTAATTACAATGCACTGTTGACAACCTCCATGTTCCTTGAGATGTCCCGTGCACGTCACCTATTGTGAGATTGAAATGCTGCATGTAATATACCCGTAACAAACACACCACCCTCGTATAACCATTTCTTGTTTGTTTTATTTTTAGCCATTATCATTTTTGGGTGTGTACTTTTGCCCGGTAGTTTGAATATTTTTATTTACAACACCACTGATCTGTGCTGAAAGGGTACACGGACTTTAGTTTCTTCATTTGGGCATAGACCGCCTCCGTGGTCTAGTGGTATATCGTCCGCCAGGAGAGCGTAGGGACCGGGGTTCGACGCAGATAACCTATAATATATAATCCAAATTTATGTTACTGACATTGCTCAGGCAATGTTAACTCGCAAAGATGTTCGCCCAGCGCCAGCCCCGTAGCAGCCCGAATATTTGTTTATGCAAACAGTATTATAAGAGCATGAGTATGCCCGATAAAAGCTAACAGTGTAATTTGATATAGACTGAACTCACACCAAAAACGTTCATTTAGTGCGATGCGTGATGCATGAAATGCCCTTTGTAGAACACTCACGGTCATTGTGACATGACACACAGAGTATAGAAGAAATATTTCATAAACAATCAGTCATGGAATGCACGAAGAAAATATTTAAACATTATTTATTATTCATAGAATCAATGACTCTTTATATCTATCGATAGCATGCGGAAAGGCTACGTTAGTTATCATTACAAGGGCAGACCTTGCCTAACTAACAATAGACGGTGAGTGAGTGAGTGAGTTGTGTTTAACGCCGCTTTTAACAGTATTCCAGTTATATCACGGCGTGTCAGCTTAATGTGGGAGGAAAGCCCAAAGTGATGCAGGTCTCAGATGTTTACCACTTCGGTGAAACCCACGGGCACGGGTATGGTGTTGACAAACCTAGAAACATAATCGGGATTCGAACCTACAATCATAGGTTTCTGGCGTGTCCACGGGACGCAACTCCGCACAGCGAATCGCGGCACCTTAGACGACTGGGCCACCCGTGCCCCCTACAACAGACGGAACACCTAATTCGGCTCATCGGAGCGCATTGCATTTACAGTCCGTTGTGTTGGTATGTGAGGAAAAAATGACGAGTGACGTTGAAGCTAAACACTAGGAACACGTCTATGGATTAACTACACAGACAATATTTTCAATCGGTATATTTGAATAATGTCGCAATCATGTGCAAGAAAATGTGTTATACAAACACACCTGGAGCCATATTATGTTTCTATTTTTTTTCTCTTTCTCCCTGACCTATATTATTTATAACGGTGACATATTCGCCGGGACCGGGACCGCCTCCGCGTCTGCCCGGAGATTATTCTATATTTTACAGCAAATTAATTTCCCTCATTGTCATCATACTACTCAATTGGTGTCATCTATGCGATGTTTTCACTGTCATCGGGTACCTCACATCAGCACGTACACAAGTACTATTGAACTCGCCATAGAAACTCGTTGTTAGCCGAGACAGGACACAAACATATTGTCGCGTCAAACCAGAAGACGTCAAAAGAGGGTTCTTGTTGTTACCCTGTCTGGTGCTCGGTATTAAGGAGCCAAAACAAGGTCACCTCGCAGTCAGTCTGAGTGGGGTATTCATGTTAAACTGCGGCATGGTATCTCAGTGAGCTAGCACTCTAAGTCGGCATCAGTCAACACGCACGCGTGTCGCTTTTTACTGCAATAATCTTGGACGCGACGCGAAAGCACATTTCACCCTCTCACTATGATATGACCATCTCCATGTTTGGCTCTATTGCATATGTAAAATACCAATATTTATAGGGATTTGATAAATGATATTAAGAACCGGGAAATGTTTGATTGACATTCGAGAAGTTGTTGAAGTGTTGGTTTACTGCGTATAGCAACATTTCGATGTAGATCCTTACACCCTTACCAAGCTGGAGTGGCAAATGCATCAAAACAGAAGTTGTTACCCATGAAGTTGTACCTTTTCTTGTTTACCCGGGAAAAGATTTAGAGTACCTTACACTTATCACGTCTCACTATTTGAGTGGGTGTGAGTGAGCTTGATTTTAGGCCGCTTTTAGCAATGTTCCAGCAATATCACAGCGGGGGACACCAGAAATGGGCTTCAGACATTGTACCCATGTCGTCTCACTATTTGACGTAACACACAGAGTTGCACAAGTCTTCACTTTGAAAGGGTATGGTTTGTAGAAATCTCATTAAAATCAGATCTAAGTTCTCGCTGTCGCTAAACAAAGATCTGAGGACATCCCATTACGGGTCACGTCAGAACGACATTCGCGAACTTTGACCGACCACTGAAATGACTAAGAAGAAGTCGACATCAACCAATCAGAAAGCAGCTTTCTCAAGCTTTACGGCACTCGTTTCAACCTGGCGACTCCCATTTCAGACTACGCTTGAAAAATATCTTGACACAGTTCCCGATTAAGATTTTGAAAACTGAACAAACGAACATTCCGGAATGTCTAATATGTGATTGAGATTGTATGGCAGTGCTTCCCTCGTACTGTGCAACGCCTCCTTCGTTCACATGTTTATCTTACGGAAGCGAGAGATAGAAGACAATTGTGACGGAATCAATCGTACGTGTCGTTCGGAATACACCGTGTTAACGTTTTCGAGGTTGCATAATTATGATTATGACACATTCCGATTGTCACTTTCATGATCTGGTAAGCGACGCTTTGATTGCATGGTCGCATGAAAGGTTGATCTGATCTATGAGATTGGGGTTGTAACAGAGAGTTTATAGATTTATATATTTCCTGGGTCAAATAAGTTGAATAATTCTAAATAATCACAGTGTAGTTAATACAAATCACATAAAAAAACATCTGCACTACTGTTATCGTTGCCATCAGCTCTGAGCCGTGTCCAGGTCATGTGTCTGTCATCAAAGTTACAGAATCACCTGTTGGTCACTGAAGCATGACTTTGGAAATGAGATCCGGGGAGAACTAGAATCACGAGACAAGTGTCTTAACACGACACAGCAGTCGGAAATTCGCCTTGAGGGAGGCTGAATGTGGTATGCTTTGCGTTCAGCGTGTCTGACACTACGCTTGACTGCACTTGTGTTACAGGGTAAATATAATGCATTGGGTTTATTGAAACATTAGAAATATTTTTATCATCTACCCGTATATTAAAAGGAAATTAACGCGTTACTCATTTAACAGCATGATATTGAAAGTTGCAGGTAGGTTGTTTAGAATGTATCACAAATACAATGGGGCTGTCACAATGGGGCTGTCGCAATGGCAGTGTTGTAACACATGGGAATATATTCATGCAATTTACAAAGGAACACACGGATACCAATACCTACCGTGGTAATCCCGAGGGGTACGGCGACAGCAAACCCCAGCACAACGTTAGCAGCGTATAGGAATGTCTGTAGGAGAAGCTGAACGTCCATAATTATACACGGCATTTTGTGTTGTGGGCTGGCGGAGCTCTTCCTTGCGCAGTGGCAGCTCGCAAGCTCGCAAGGTCAAGGACGACTTACTGCCCGATGGATTTCTGTATTGAACTCAGCTGATACCGGATAACTGCAATTGTGCATACATGTAAGCTGTCAACCACTGGATTACTGGTGTATACATGTAGTCTAACCCTCTAGTGGACAACTGGTGTATACATGTAGGTTTCTCGCTGTGCAGAATTGCGTCCCTTGGGCACGCCAGAAACCTATGATTGTGGGTTCGAATCCCGGTTCGCCCCGATTATGTTTCTAGGTTTGTCAGCACCATACCCGTGCTGATGGGTTTCACCGAAGTGGTAAACGTCAAAGACCTGCATCACTTCGGGTTTTCCTCCCACATTAAGCTGACACGCCGTGATATAACTGGAATACTGTTAAAAGCGGCGTTAAAACCAACTCACTCACTCATACAGCACACGACTACGTTCATATATGTTGTATACATGTAGTCTGACCCTCTACTGGACTACTGGTGTATACATGTAGGTTTCCCCTCTACTGGACTACTGGTGTATACATGTAGAGTTCCCCTCTACTGGACTACTGGTGTATACATGTAGTCTGACCTTCTACTGGACTACTGGTGTATACATGTAGGTTTCCCCTCTACTGGACTACTGGTGTATACATGTAGTCTGACCTTCTACTGGACTACTGGTGTATACATGTAGGTTTCCCCTCTACTGGACTACTGGTGTATACATGTAGAGTTCCCCTCTACTGGACTACTGGTGTATACATGTAGGTTTCCCCTCTACTGGACTACTGGTGTATACATGTAGAGTTCCCCTCTACTGGACTACTGGTGTATACATGTAGAGTTCCCCTCTACTGGACTACTGGTGTATACATGTAGAGTTCCCTTCTACTGGACTACTGGTGTATACATGTAGGTTTCCCCTCTACTGGACTACTGGTGTATACATGTAGTCTGACCTTCTACTGGACTACTGGTGTATACATGTAGGTTTCCCCTCTACTGGACTACTGGTGTATACATGTAGAGTTCCCCTCTACTGGACTACTGGTGTATACATGTAGGTTTCCCCTCTACTGGACTACTGGTGTATACATGTAGAGTTCCCCTCTACTGGACTACTGGTGTATACATGTAGAGTTCCCCTCTACTGGACTACTGGTGTATACATGTAGGTTTCCCCTCTACTGGACTACTGGTGTATACATGTAGAGTTCCCCTCTACTGGACTACTGGTGTATACATGTAGAGTTCCCCTCTACTGGACTACTGGTGTATACATGTAGGTTTCTCCTCTACTGGACTACTGGTATATACATGTAGTCTGACCCTCTACTGGACTACTGGTGTATACATGTAGGTTTCCCCTCTACTGGACTACTGGTATATACATGTAGTCTGACCCTCTACTGGACTACTGGTGTATACATGTAGTCTGACCCTCTACTGGACTACTGGTGTATACATGTAGGTTTCCCCTCTACTGGACTACTGGTATATACATGTAGTCTGACCCTCTACTGGACTACTGGTATATACATGTAGTCTGACCCTCTACTGGACTACTGGTGTATACATGTAGGTTTCCCCTCTACTGGACTACTGGTGTATACATGTAGAGTTTCCCTCTACTGGACTACTGGTGTATACATGTAGAGTTCCCCTCTACTGGACTACTGGTGTATACATGTAGAGTTCCCCTCTACTGGACTACTGGTGTATACATGTAGAGTTCCCCTCTACTGGACTACTGGTGTATACATGTAGAGTTCCCCTCTACTGGACTACTGTTGTATACATGTAGGTTTCCCCTCTACTGGACTACTGGTGTATACATGTAGGTTTCCCCTCTACTGGACTACTGGTGTATACATGTAGGTTTCCCCTCTACTGGACTACTGGTGTATACATGTAGAGTTTCCCTCTACTGGACTACTGGTGTATACATGTAGAGTTCCCCTCTACTGGACTACTGGTGTATACATGTAGAGTTCCCCTCTACTGGACTACTGTTGTATACATGTAGAGTTCCCCTCTACTGGACTACTGGTGTATACATGTAGTCTGACCCTTTACTGGACTACTGGTGTATACATGTAGTCTGACCCTTTACTGGACTACTGGTGTATATATGTAGATTTCCCCTCTACTGGACTACTGGTGTATACATGTAGTCTGACCAAACTCATAAGAAATCTCTTCCAAAAGTACAATTGTACCATTCCGACTATAGCTACCATATCAGTAATTGAAACATTGAATCACTTTAAAAATAAAACTTGTGATGATACCAGGTGTTCGCGAAAAGATGAGCGTTCCCTGTCCTACCGGCGGCACCCGTCAAGGGGAAACAGGAGGAATCCGGGGGTCGAACACAAGATCATTTAACTCTGGCACGGCTTAGGGGCGCACTTTATTGCTGTTCCTTAGACGTGTCCCCTAACTAGGTAAACCATTACAGGCCAAACGAATATTTTGGTATAGGTACACCAATACCCTGCATTGTACTCTTTGAAAAGACCGACCAGTATGAAATGATTAGAGAATAAGCAAAAAGCTACGAGGAATTACGGATTATCTGCCCCCTGTGATTAAAGGGTGAACATCAGTCAATCCCGACAGGCAGGTAATCCGAAATTCCGAGTTTCGAGTAGGTTAACCTGTGTTTTACTCATTGACATTTTAAGACAGTAAGTGAATAAAACTGTATGAAATGTCAACCCTACAGATAAAATTCACTGAAGGCAGTCTATTTTTCAGATAACGTTATGATCATTGGATGAGGCCATACGGCGTCCAGGCTTTCCAGTCCAGAGTTTTCGGAATTTCAAATCTGGTCTGTTGCCCGACGCTCGGGATTGCGGGCTGTAGGTTGCGGAGGATCCCCAGGACAGCCTGGAGCGTCCAGATGAAGAAAGATGCCCAGGACGATGTCTGGAAACACATTGTGAAACACATATGACAAATATATTATACGTTCATTTTACAGTTCTTGAAAATATCTTATAAGTTTCCTCGATTGTCCAGTGTGTTATATCTTCATTCTACATGTATATTGATAAATACCCTGGGCCCATTTGCAACAATAGCTTTGTTGGGCCGGATATGAAAGGTGTGACACTAAAAATCAAGTTACTATCATGAACGAAAGACATCATGTCTTGAGTTAGTGAAAGGATCGATAGTGGTAATGACGTCACTTCCGAAACGAAGCTATGGTGTAGAATTGGTCTTCTGCAACTCATGCTTGTCGTAAGAGGCAACTAACGGGATCGGGTGGTCAGGCCCATTGACTTGCCTGATGCATGTCATCGTATCCAAATTGCGTAGACAGATGCTCATGATGTCAATCACTGTATTGCCTGGCCCAGACTCGATTTTTACAGACCGCCGTCATATAGCTTGACTATTTCTGAGTGCGTCGTTAAACAACAAATAAACAATTTCAAATATTCAAGGACGCCAGATTTTGCTTAGGCAATCACCGAAGCAGGCTTAACCTTGCTCGTAAACTAGGTCGATAGCAATGTTGAAATTGACGGATAGCTCTGTAAATACCAACCTGGGCAACCGCCAGATATTCCTGGAAGTTCGATGCAGACACGTTCCAGGTCCATCGCTGGTTCTCTTCATCAATACAACTGAAAGGATCTATGATTTCTGATAAATTCAAAATAAATATCAGCGTCTTCGGTTGGTGTTAAAGGATTTATGTTTACAACGTATCGTCTGAAGATTTAATGAGACATGTGTCAACTATCTTAGGCATAGAACCAGATCCTGCAGTCACGTTCCGTGATATAACTCTCTAATGGGTTAAGTGAGTGAGTGAGTGAGTGAGTATGGTTTTACGCCGCTTTTAGCAATATTCCAGCAATATCACGGCGGGGGACACCAGAAATGGGCTTCACACATTGTACCCATGTCGGGAATCGAACCCGGATCTTCGGCGTGACGAGCGAACGCTTTAACCACCAGGCTACCCGACCGCCCCTAATGGGTTAAGTGGATGGTGTATAAGTTCAGGAACAAGACCGTTATGTGAAGTTTACACGTTATACCGCTTTTCCACTGTACGAAATGCCGTTCACGTGACCCCGAAACTACGTTCCTAAACGACACATTTTGACGTTCATAGGTTTATCAAGCGGCTGTATTCTTGAAATGACGAAAGCACTGACTGACTATTTCCACATTCCCGAGGAAAGGCATGGGGATTTCCTGGTACGAATGAATACAAAGGCGTTGATCCTGATCATTTAGACCTCTTAATCGTGAACTTAACGTATTAGCAAATATCGTGACTGCATGCCCGTGTACGAATATCCTCACCACACCTACTACAGTGAACAAAACAAAGAAATGCACAGCTCCACTATCGAGTCAGTCCGTTCCTAGACTGATAGTGACAGTTTACAGCAATATTTCAATTTACCTCAGTATCTATATCACACGTCTATATGATCACCTTCCACTTGTAATCGCCACAGGTTTATTACAAACATTGATTGTGTCGGCCATTTTGACGTCCTGAACTTTGATGTAGATTATCACGACGCACTGTCTCTGTGATTGCGGTACTGAGATAGTTCTTAAAGACTTTTCTCATCTCATGATAATATTATTTGCATCTTTTTGTTCTAACCAAACTGGAACATATTTGAGCATACATACGCTCACGTCACCTCTGTCCTTTACAGGAACTATTTTATTGCGCGATGCACCTGGTTAATGTGTGGCATTCAGAGTAAACATATACTACATGTAAGTATGTATACATGATTCAAGGAATAAATAGTGATTTAGAAAGATATAAGAATTGACTTTAACTATGTGCGAGTTGTATGAACGTAGTCGTGTGCTGTGTGAGTGAGTTGGGTTTAACACCGCTTTTAACAATATTCCACTTATATCGCGGCCTGTCAGCTTAATGTGGGAGGAAAGCCCAACGTGATGCAGGTCTCAGACGTTTACCACTTCGGTGAAACCCACGAGCACGGGTATGGTGCTGACACACCTAGAAACATAATCGGGGCGAACCGGGATTCGAACCCACAATTATAGGTTTCTGGCGTGCCCAAGGGACGCAACTCTGCACAGCGAATCGCGGCGCCTTAGACGACTGGGCCACCCGTGCCCCCGTTTGCTGTATGAAGGTTCAGACTTAAATAAACTCACATAAAGTAAAAGTCAGTTCTGAATTTAACACCCTTTCAAGTCTATTAAGTACGTCAGACCTAGGGGTTTTCATATTTGTCACCAAAAGAAACAAAACATTGTCGTGCAAACACAATTGTGGAGGAATCAAAATTCAAAATACATGTAAATGAACATTTTAAAATAAAAACCCACTGGTAAATACTGATATTCCTAGTGGTTTATATTTTTCTACAAGATATGTAAGCAAAAAAAATATATTCCGATCATGGCATGAAATCCAGTGCAGACCAGTAAGTGTGTGAGTAGAATGCCACAACGTGAAGGCACAGAATACTGATTACATTTAAAGTCAGGTGATTGGTGCTGGCAGAGTAAAGATCAAATCGAACTACAGTCCATGTCACCATAGCCTTTGGAACGTTAGAGAGAGAGTGGGTGAGTGGGTTGTGCTTAACGCCAATTTGAACAGTACTTATACACTGCCGGGCAAAAGAAAGCATACACCCATGTTCGATGCTGGCTGAAATGAAACAAATAAGAAATGGGTATTCGATGGGGATGTATTTGACAAGGTATCATTGTTGTGTTTTGGACCTTAAGTTGCAGTATTTCGGCGACTGTTTTCGGACTAGAACGTTTTGATAACGTTTGTAATTTTGCAAAATCTAATTTCCAAGTAGACAGAATTTATGGATAACAACTTCTTTAATACTGTAAAAAGCGACGTTTGGGTATAGATTCGTATACCGTTGTCAAGCAAGACTGAATCAGGGACATTAACTCTAGATGATTAACAGTAACAACAACTGCATGCATGAGTGGGATAACATGAGTAAGTAATAACAACAGAAGGATAATACTGTCACAACATGATGGACAGAGAACACATGGGGTGCCAATGGGACATGAAGCCAATTAAACAGGATAAGTGATTATTGCTTAATGAGTTCATAGTAGGCGGATGGGATGAAATAGCCTTGATCTCTGTTGATTGATGGCTTGTGGCGGCAAATGTGGACTGCTTCTGATAGTTTTCTTTTAGTCAAATCATGGGGTTTGTTGGGGAGGATTTGGACGTTGTTCATCTTCCCGAGGCAAGGGAGTTAACTGACTTTAAAAGTGAAGTTTCCATCCTTGCCGAACTAGGCTGGAATTCCTCGGCTCGATCGTAGCGCCACCAGTGGCTATTACGAGTTATGTCCCTTCTAAGTCTCTCCTATGGGCCAATCAGATTCCACCTCTCGTATCACTTACATTTGTTTCAAACAAAACGGTGGCGCCCAGTCAAGACGATCTGATTGATAATCAAGATCTATATTGTGATAAAACGGGTCTTTCGTTACGAAGTACATCAAATAACATGAGCACCTTGATCAAAAACATGAAAAGACTTGTAAAATTTCTGTTGACAACGAGTTAGCGGTGCACATGCTTTACAAATCCTGCACGGCACTTTACTAACCGGATTTCGATTTCGTTGCGCGACTTTGATTGGACTATGCATAGACTCGTTAGTCCAGCCAAAATGTAACTCCATAACACCAGCCTAGTTCGGCAAGAGTGCCTCATGAAGATGGACGTTGTCCCAGTTGATGTTGTGATTAGGACAGTTGCTGACATGGTCCGAGATGGCTGATTTACTGTCAGATTTGATGGTTGAGGTTTTGTGCTCTTTGATTCTGGTGTTGATGGGGCGGGATGTTTCACCTACGTAAGATTGTCCACAGCTGCAGTCAATTTCGTAAACTACACCTTGGGGTTTGGTTGTGTGGACAATCTTACCTAGGTGAAACATCAGTCACGGTCAAGCAGGAAGTAGGAATGTTTAAATAAGACAAAACAAACAACGTTCGCTGTCAAAGTCAATATTTCCTTCGGGAACAAATATGTCAACCAAACTACAGTGGAAAGGTAGACTGGAGAACATATACGGTGCCATGCATGAGATATGCTACAATCAGACATCGCATGGTGTACACTGAGATCATGTCAGTGGTGCTATCCTGTAGCATATTGGTCGGCGTCCTGTAGACAATTCAACTTTCCATCTTACTATCAGACAAAAACATGTAAAGCTCGAAAGTTGAACAATCATCCCATAATCCAGCAGCTGAACTGTTTTTTCGAAGAAGAAAAGCTAAAAAGTTCAAAATCGTTGTCGTATTCTGTGTGAGGAAACTTAAAGCTCAAAATGCCGTTATTTCCTGTTGTTGAAATGTAGGATAATAAGACCAATGCATTGTCAGGTCATCTGTCTCTCCTCTCATAGACAACATTTCCTGCTATGTAGCTCTTTTAGAAAGGCGAAGAGCTCAAAAGCTGAAAGTAGTTTTAGGGTTTATGTTTAACAACTCAGATTTGAAGATGAAAAGTTCGAATTCTCATTTCATGTTGAAATTCAGACCACAAGACACATTTACAGGCAAGTATCGCCCTGGTAAAATATTGTTCTTTCACTTTTACGGCATTCATTCAAAATGATAAATGTTATTGTTTGAGAAAATATTAAACATAAATAATTTGGCCTCGAGGTTACTTCTGTAGTTTCGAAAGTAGTTATACAAAGTGCCATATGTCCTCAGACAGGTCTGGGTCACCGCGAAGTTGACTTTACCCCGTCATTGTTCGGTTATACGTGCAGGCTGGTTGTGTGTAACAGAGAAGGAGGAAGTAAATTACGTAGTGTCAAATTTCAGTTCTGTGCGTCCATCTTGTGTTTACCTGTCAAATATTTGTAAGTCAAGACAAATAGCAAAAAAAGTGATTTGGGTACAAAGTGACAAGGGGATCTGTTTGTTCCTTTTGATATATTAGATCGTCCAAGGTTCCGACTGGCCAAGAACGCGACTGAGGAAGTCAGGTTTTTGGTGAGTGAATATGGTTTTACGCCGCTTTCAGGAATATTCCAACAATTTCACGGCGGGGGACACCAGGAATAGGCTTCACACATTGTACCCAGGAGGGGAATCGAGCTGGGGACATCGGCGTGACGAGCGCACGCTTTAACCACAAGGCTACCCCACCTCCCCGTCTGGTATTAACGAAAATTGTAACTGGTTGTCAGCACATGTGTCACATGTTTTGGCCGAGACATTTAAAACTATTTCAAAACGTCACAAACTCTTACCCTTTAAAAGAAAATTGCGTGAGTCGCGCGTGCTACTGGTATAAGTGACATGTCAAATAAGGCCACATATAAGGCCAGTATGTTAACTGAGGAAGAAACCTGTCAACCAGTACTATAATAATCTTTCTACTGTCAAACGATTTGAGTTTTCAATGTTATAAATCGATCTTTGTGAAACGTCGCGAATTCTTTCGAAAACAATTCGCAACCATCGATTTCGCCATCGATTCTCACCGACGGTCAAATCGATCTCCAACGAAAACTTGTAATCTTTTTGATTTGTAATTTCGGGCTTGTTTCACGGAGAAATGGTACCTTTTCCTTCACGTGAATTGTATGGGTTGTTTTATACGCGAAAATATTTCGTAAATCACCCGAATCCGACAAACAGTAATATTAGGGAAGAATTTTCATTTATTGATCCATGCGGCATCTGGTATTAAACGCGGACACCATTAGTTACATATCTATCTTCAGAGTTTCAGGACATTTTGTCAAAAATATACAATATGTGAAATGCTGCAATGCCTCATTGATAACATCTATGTATAATTTGGGGTAAGACATTTAGGCAAGACGTGGGCATCCCCATTGGAACCAGTTGTGGTCCCCTCCCTGCTTGGTCCACAGTTACATACAAGAACGAATAACAGTATCGAACATAACTGGCATTGTAATGACATTCAGTACAGTGTACGCGGCAAGATAGATTCTTGGGTTATTCATTACAAGGACAAAAACAGGCTAGATGAAGAGGTCGATTTATGGACGTCCTTAACAAGAAAGAGTGCCTCGGGATGCGACAGTTAATAAGTACCATTACTGATCTTTACCTCATGCAACGATGGTTGATATTGACTATTACCATTATATTCTTTTAATAACTTGGCTGCCATGATTATTGTTCCTGGTGCATGTGGATAATATGCATATGTTGTTTTTGTAAGGCATAAGACCAAAAATATCTGAACTGATTGAATGGTTTGCATTACACTGAAACACTGCAATCACAAACATGTCAATGAAGCAGTGTTATTGTCATCGTGTTCAGTTACTTAAGCCTTCAATTACTCTCTGTTGCATAGTTGGCCCAGTCGTCATAGGCGCCACAATTCCCTGTGCAGAGTTGCGTCACTTAAGCGTGCCAGAATCCTATGAATGTAGGTTCGAATACCACATTCGACCTGTTGTGATTGTTGGTTTGTCAGCACCATACCCGTGCTAGCGGTTTTCATCAAAGGGTGAATGTCTAAGACATGCATGTTGTGATTGCTGGTTTGCCAGCACCATACCCGTGCTAGCGGTTTTCATCAAAGCAGTGAATGTCTAATACATAATGTCATGCATAAATTTGTGTTTTCCTCAAAGCTGACGCTACGGGACATACCATAGTCACTCACCTCGTCAAAGCCACTTTGCACGAAATAATGACACGTGTCACACTCGTCTATACCTCTCATACAAACCCACGGCTCTGTAGCTCACTTCCCAGATACCAGTTTACACTTCATATGAACTAAATGACACTGTTGGTACGGGTTGCCCAGAGGTTGATTCTTGGTTTATCGGTTGGATGCGAATGCGTGCCCTCCGTGACCGGAAACCAGCCTCATAGAGTAGAAACGTTAACGCTACTGGCGTTCCGCGGGTCATTTAGGAGTGTGGTGGCAGTCACGAAGTCATGTCGTTTTGCTGCAGTCAGGAGAAACCTGTCTTCACACTGTGAGGTGGAATGCTGTCGATCACCTGCATGTCGCTGGGTAGCTGATCCAAACGATTAGATGCCCTGCTTGCGGACGCCAAAGACGTTTGCAACGTCACGCTCGGCACCGAGCTTCAAGCATGCATCTGTCTAATTCTTCGGTCGTCACATGATTTCTTTCACGCTGAGGGGCTATTCAGTTGTGCAGTCTGTATAGCAAAATTGTTGTGGTTTCTGATAATGATGTGCAACGATTCTGTCCAAACACAGGTTCATAAGGACCTCGTACACATCTTACCAATGACCGCATGCCTCTGTGCACTAATCGTGAAATTGAAGTACTATAGGTGTTCCCCAAACATGTTGTCAATTTTTATTTGTGTGATGATTTTTTCATATCTTTAAAACCTGATCTTCCACAAACTTTGTGTAAGAAAGAAAGGTTATGGATGGCAACTTCTTTATTATTGTCATAGCGACTGATTTACGACAACCATTATCTGAAGAACATTTGATTTAAGAGGCTAATTACCCTGTAGCCATGACACGTGCATGTCTCCATAACATAATGTCATGTATTAGGCGCTAATCCCCGTTGTTAATCCTCACCACCATTTCATTGTATATTGACTGTCAGCCGACCTTGGCTACTATATCTCTTCCCGTAAATTACTGTTATTTATAGTATGATATTTACTGCCTTAATTGTTCATCCCCTGAGCAATGTCGGGTCATCGCCCCCAGAAGTCCCATGTCCAGAGCAACGTCATTGTCTGTCCATTATTGTTCATTACTATACATGTGTTACCATTACACGGTGTTAGAAAAGCTTGGTATTCCGAGCGCTGGTGTAGGGACGACCTCGAGCAGGATGTGCCGCTCGTAGGAAACGCCCTGAGGTTGAGCTGGAGCTCCGCTCACCTCTTGTACGTCTGAGCTGGAAGGTCCGCTCATCTCTGTGTTTGTGTTGTCAGAGCAGGTATTCCGCTCATTGTGCAATTGTTGTTTATTGTTAACGTGTTGTGCATAAAGCGTTCCAGGAGTGATGTCGATTTTGTCCTTTATTCTCCCAAGAGCTAATTCCCCGTCAACATCCGCGTTGACTTTATGAAGAACACGTCTTTTGGGGTATAACTTATGCCTTCATTAGTTGAATACATGCTGTATAGCAGAGAAAATATAGATGTACCTGTAAGAAGAAGAAAGTAATAAGATAACAAAAGTGGAAACCTAACAAGGGAAGCCAACAGTTAACTGGCGCAGATAGGTGATTGGTAAAGGACAAATGGAAGCCAACACTTAACAGTTAATTTGCGCTTATAGGTGACATCGATGGGCAACTGTCAACAAACTAGACCTGAAACCTCTGTCAACAAACTAGACCTGAAACCTCTGTCAACAAACTAGACCTGAAACCTATGTCAACAAATTGGACCTGAAACCTCTGTCAACAAAATAGACCTGAAACCTCTGTCAACAAACTAGACCCGAAACCTCTGTCAACAAACTAGACCTGAAAACCCTGTCAACAAACTAGACCTGAAACATCTGTCAACAAACTAGACCTGAGACATCTGTCAACACGATATTGGAATCCAAACCAAATAGGATCAGGCTAATTGGCAGTGCTAGCTTCTGTGGTTATGGTGTAGTAAAGCAAGCAGTTTAAGAATAACCTAATTACAGAATGACAGTTGACAATGGCAAAGTATCTTACATGGCCCTAATATCAACATTGGGCAGGGACAGGAGGTAAGTATCAGTGTCATGGGGGCATAGAGACCTCTTCAAAAGTCTCACCGCCATACTGACACTATATATTGTCTTGGAAACAGTGAGAGAGTGAGTATTGTTCACGCCGTTTTAAGCAATATGTCAGCAATATCACGGCGAAGGATACCATCGATGGGCTACACTCATTGTACCCATGTTGGGAATCGAAGGACGTCCTGCTATTACTACAATATGGATGCATTGGACGAATATCTCATCTCATCAGCGAAGATCCTAGTTCAGTCCTTGATACTCTCTAGACTGGATTATGCCAACATTTTACTTATGGAATCAATACATCTTCACTTCAAAAGCTTCAGCAGGTACACAATACTGCAGCTCGTATTGTATCCAGATCTTCCAAATTCTCACACATTACGCCAGTACACATAGCTCTGCACTGGCTGCCTATTGAATTCTGAAGTAATCTGCCTCACATACAATTGTCTGGCATAGCTAAGCACCAAAGCAACTTTGGAAACATCTTCCTCTTCAAATAAGACTCCCCCAGTGTTGACACTTTCAGATCTAATCTTAAGACATACGTATTCAGAGAAGCTTTTGTTGCGCTTTGAGCGTGCTCTTAGTGCCTGGAGGCTGGACCGGAACAAGTACACTTTACTATAATTAATCTTATTATACCATTCTAATATCAAGAGTTGACTTTAGGTTTTTAACCAAACACGTCTCTCTGATTTGTACAATCTAAAAGGTAAGGTGATAGAATGTTATGCCAGAAGTACCAATGTAGCAGTCTTAATTTGCTAAATGTGAATTGCAATATGTGTTATAATAGGAAAGTATTTAGGTTTGAGCGAACTACTTGATTGGCAACCAAGGGGTCTCGATTATCGGGCAAGTTTTACTGTCGCTACTAGTATCCTCACCTGTTTACATCGTCTTCTTTAGCCCTTTGATCCCAGTTTTACGATCTTGTTTTGGTTTAGTAGTTGGTTTGGTGATCTCATTTACATATTTATCGGATCATAATACCAAATGTATCGGATTGGTTTATCGCATCTATAACACAATCTTTATATGATGAAAATCATTAAACAATCAAAACAGAAAAAAACAACCAAAATGTTATGCCGCAAAATCTGTGCTCAGAATACACGTAATGTAAGGAGGTGACATTTTGTAAAAAATAATGTGTTGTGTGTTAAGAGAATCGTATGGCTTCTACGTATAGATGATATGTTTTGAAACGCTGCAGAAACAATATCACCAACACCCCCAACACAAACACACACGACCGCCCGTATGCACACACACGCCCGCACGCACGTACCGACGCACGCACCCCCCACCCCACCCCCACCCCCACCCCTTAACAAAAGAAAAAGAAAATATAAGAAAAGGAAAATAAGGAAAAAGAAGCTAGCCCCTCCTTGAAAAAAACTTGTCCGGTCCCAAAGTTTCTTTTCAAGAAGAAGACAAACAATCTGAGTCTGTAAGTACTTTGGGACAGTTTTATTCTGTAATCAATGTTTCAATGTATTCATCTCGAGATAACATTTTACTGATGATATTCCCACAAACTAATTCCAGCTGATCCTTTGTTACCTGTCCATCTGGAGAATGATTGTGTGTATGTGAATAGTTTTTGATAACACTTTGCGTCTTTCATGATGCAGTAATAACCAAGTGGTAAGCGTCGGCCTATAGATAATCCATAGTATAGCCTGTAGGTTTTGTAACAAAATCTGTATTCTTGTTTATCTTGAATCTGTAACCATACGTCAGACTACATGCGACCATGTTTATTGTAAGGGCATATGTTGGGCGCGTGGTGATTCATGGCGGTTTCTAGCCTTGACTAGCTACCTTTTATTGATCTGTTAATGGACCTACAGAACTGACTGTTGTCGTTGCGAGACAAGTCCTCTTACATTTTGTTGCTTTCATGTAAGAGTCAATAATGTGGCGTGAAGGGGCAGCTAGCCTTGACGGCAGGATACGGTGCCCCGTGCCCCTACTATAAATGAAAACAATTCTAAAAAATCTATATCTACAAAAAACTACTTTAAATAAAACAACCTCAGTGCATCAAACCACAGTCAAACACCTTCGTGTCGAAGTTGAAGGGACCTAAATATTTCCTAGGTTCGACACAACCGAAAATGATGATTAAACCTGATAAGAATCATCTTACATGATAATTGTAACATGAGGATCATCTTGTAAAATGATTATGTGATAAAAAATGACTAGATTTTTATTTGAGCTCGCAAAAATGTCCCTTTTAAGCTGCCATATACAACTCTGTGCGCTACGGTTTTCCTGTTACCAATACGTACCTAGATACTGGATACTGACTTGGATGTTTACGACACACGTAATCGTTAAAACCTGAAATCCACAATGCAATCCAATCACATGAGGGGTGAGGGAACAAACTTAACTATGCTTATTGCTTTTGCACAAGGAAGTTTGCCAGCCCCTATCGCATGTTTCATACAGGTATGACAATTGCATTGGCATGTTGGTCTCCTATATCAGGGTGACCTGTATTGGTGACAGGAAACAGGTCACGTGTTCGCCGCTGATGGGGTAACAAAGAAAGAAGAGAATAACAAAGACTGAAATCAAAGTCTCTCTAGTAATATTTTTCCTGAACCGAACACACCCAGTGTTTTTTACAATTCAAGTAGAATGTAGATAGCTGACATTTCAGGGTTCGATTAAAATACATAAAACCTGCACTTGTGCAACCTGATATTGACAAATGCAACCTATTATTTATTACAACATGCCCCCGGTGTATGTCAAAGTTTTGCAAATTTGATATTGACTTTCTGAACAAGTTGTCTACTCAACATCCATTTAAACTCAATACTCTTCATTTACCAAACTACGCAATTATTCCCAGTGTTGTGTGGAATTTGTTTTCAAACTGTGGTCACTACACAATAATGTATTCCGAAGTGGCTGTAAATAGCTTGATTAAACAGTGTTGAAGTTCATGAAAAAAGTGACATTCACAGATTATCTTAAAATGCTAGTATTATTGCAGATACTGGATATAAATTCCGGTCAATCTGAAACGGATAATGACAAGAAAGCAAGGGAATGTATTGGATGTTTATGTGATTCCATTCAAAGTGATCTTGTCAGTGAACTGAAAACTTCAGAATAATACTGACACTGATCTGGGATCTGAGATTATATTGTTTTCTAATTATATACATCTATAGGGAATAGGTACCTTTATGAGTGCAACCTGGTTTAGTCTGGCGCGACAAGGTTTTGATGTCAACATGTACCAGGTGCAAGCTATGTATAATTCCTTCAATCGAACACCGTGTTTACATACATGCCTGGTGCTAGTTTAAACATGGTTTTATGTAGACAGGTCGAGGGCATTTCCAAAAGTGAGCAATGTCGGGTCATCGCCCCAAGAAGTCCCATGTTCAGAGCAACGTCATTGTCAGTCCATTATTGTTCATTACTATACATGTGTTACCATTACACGGTGTTAGAAAAGCTTGGTATTCCGAGCGCTGGTGTAGGGACGACCTCGAGCAGGATGTGCCGCTCGTAGGAAACGTCCTGAGATTGAGCTGGAGCTCCGCTCACCTCATGTATGCCTGAGCTGGAAGGTCCGCTCATCTCTGTGTTTGTGTTGTCAGAGTAGGTATTCCGCTCATTGTGCAATTGTTGTTTATTGTTAACATGTTGTGCATAAAGCGTTCCGGGACAGTGATGTCGATTTTGTGATATACAATCCGATCGGTGATCCTATTTCGAATGACTTCACAAATATGATTCCAATAGTAGATGACCTGGTCGATTAGATAATTGAAAGATTTGACATTTCATCCTTGACAGACAAACAGGATGACAGAATACCACAGTAAAGATGTCTATTTCTGTCACAAATAGTGGCATACAGACTACACAGTATCAAGTAAAACTGTGCATCATGGTAACACGAAACGCTAAGATGAGGATCGTCTAAAGATAGCCTGCATCTCAGTCACTGCCATAAGCGTCCTGACGTTTGAGTGAAAAAAAACCAATGAAGTTTAAGACTCAAATATATGAAAGTACTTGGGCGAGTTGGCTGAAAATTTTGAGCCACTTTGAAAATGTTTGTCTTTTCTTAATTGGTAAAGTTCGAAACTAGACTTAGGCTACTAATATATAGGCTACTGGACACGCTTGCCTCGGGAAGATGTATGTTGTCGTGTTTGTTCAGTCAGATGAACACTTGACTTACCTTTGCATGTGTTTGTAACGGTTGCCACCACTGAGATACGCTCATCTTTTCGCGAACACCTGGTATCATTAGTATTTGATTCATGAACACAGGTGTATGATAAGCTCGGAATCGTTCAATGAACTCTACTTTTAGCAGAAATTTCTAAAGATTATGAAAAATGAATTATCCCCTTAATAGTATAGGTAATTGAATATTAGCTTTCATTTAAGAAACAATAACTGTTTTATGGTGAGTCAAAACCACATGTTTATGGATGTATCAAAATGTAAAGGTTTGTGTGCGAAATAACGGTACTGTGTCTGACACATTTGAAAGCAAAATTGGAGTTAAGCAAGGGTGCATTTTAAGTCCGTTTTTGTTCTCCTTCTTTATTAATGAATTAGCTCAACAAAATCAGCAGAAGTGTTCTGATGGCATCCAGTTTCACTATAAAGCATAAACTATATAATTATTTCTTCTCTTGTTTGCCGATGATATAGTAATGTTTTCAAGAACAATACCTGAACTACAAAACAAATTAATCAGCTGGAATGTTATTGTTAAAGAATGGAATTTATCTGTCAACAAGAATAAGACAAAATTATTGTTTTTAAAAATGTTGGTACTCTACCTAGAAGGGAGAAATGGTTTTATCAAGGACATTCATTAGATGTTGTATCGTTTGATTAGTACTTAGGTGTATATTTTACAAACAGATTGTCATTGAAGATGCATATGCATGCTAACCAAGGTTCTGTACAAGCTAAGAAGATCCTAATTGGAATTCAAAGACAAAGTATAATTTTTTTTCGATGAAGTCTATCTAAAACACATTACCTAAATACAACAATAGTGTATGCAGAAAATGTTAATCGTCTGTTACATGTTTGCGAGATAACACGCGAAAAAGTGAAAAACACGCGCACCCCGGACAACTGCAAATGCACGAGCGGGTAAGGGTATAAAACAATTGCAACGGCAAGTCAGACATCCACAGTGATAAAGAAACACAAAAGAAATGCCACGACTCACAGTCGAACAACGTGAACGAGCCTTGGCTATGGTACAGATGGGAGCCACCCACGCCCGTATTGCACGAACCTTCGGTTGCTCTCGTGTTGCCGTTACCAACTTGATGCAACGTTACAGACAGACAGGGTGGACCGCTGACAGGCCAAGAACAGGCAGACCTAGGGTGACCACGCCCCATGATGACCGGTACTTGCGTACCTTGCACCTCCAAAATCACTTCCTGACAGTGACGTCATCGGCGACAAATACCTTAGGTCACAGGGTTAGTCGACAGTCGGTGGCCAGGAGACTCAGGGCTCATAGAATCAGGGCTTTTAGACCATACAGAGGACCGCTATTGACAGCGCAACATCATCGTCTGCGATTGAGATGGGCCCGGACTGTACGACGTTGGCAACGACGTGACTGGAAGAAGGTTGTCTTCACTGACGAAAGTCGGTTCTGTATGTTTAGGGCTGATGGAAGAAAACGTGTTTACCGCCGAAGGCGTGAACGAACGGCGGCGTGTTGCATGCAGGAGGTCGTACCATATGGTGGAGGGAGTGCCATGGTGTGGGGAGGGATCTGTGGGCAGGAGAAGACACCACTGGTCATCGTTGACGGAAACTTGCCAGCTCAGCGTTACACAGATAACATTCTTCGTCCAGTTGTCCTACCATTTCTCCAACAGCAGCCACGAGGTGTCATTTATCAGCACGACAACGCTAGAGCCCATGCAGCCAGAATTGTCACTAACTTCCTCGCAGCCAACAACGTCAACGTCCTGCCGTGGCCTGCACGTTCACCCGACATGTCCCCTATAGAACACCTCTGGGACTTGATGGATCGACAACGACCACACTCTCCAGCCAACCGGCAAGAACTGATCTTGGCCCTCCAAGAAGAATGGCGTCAAATCCCGCAAATCAAATCAAATATATATATATATATATATATATATATATATATATATATATATATATATATATATATATATATATATACTTTTTCTGTGCGTATATATATATATATATATATATATATATATATATATATATATATATATATATATATATATATATATATATATATATATATATATATACGCACAGAAAAAGTATATATATATACGTGTAGGAACACCAATTTCCATATATTAGTTTTAAAGTCTTAAGGTTTTAACTGTCTTGATCTCATTGTAATGTTGTATTGACTGATTCGGATTCCTGTTTAATAAAATCGTAACATAATTCGTAGTAATAGTAATAATTACGGCAGTAATGTTCACGATATAACATTTAATACTTTCTTTGGTAAATTTATGTGTTGCATGATTAAGTGTGACAATTCTCTGTGTCTGTCGTGACCAATTACAAGATCCGTCAGCATATACTGTAACTAACCCATCCATGTGAATTATGCCTGGTCAAATACTACATGCTTCATTATCTCACGACACTGACAACACTTCAATTGATTTTCTTCAACAAACAGCTCCTTAAGACACTACGACGAGATTTTATGACACTAGAAACATAACCTTAAATTGTTGTCGATATTGTCTGTAATAACGTTCTTTTTCCAACATGTCAAATATTCTTCATATTCAAGGTTTTCCGTTCCCACCTGTTTTGAAGACAGGGCCAAGTCAAACGCTATTGGTGGAAGCGATGACGGACAAAATCAATAAACGAATCGGGAACTGATCAGCCTGTGTTTGAGAACAATAACAAAGAGTTGGAACTCACCTGAGGTACTGGGGTGATGCTTTCACTGGTATAATATTGCAAATATTTGATATTCATAATAGGTATTGATTGTATAACCATTAGCACCGGTATTATCAAAGTTTCAGAGCGTGGTGGAGTTTTCCTGGATTACCAACTGTCGGTGTACATGTTGGGTGTGGCGTGGATTCTGTCGACCCTGGGGATGGTTGCAGGTGTCAATGACCTGTACCTTCTAGGGCTCTTCCCCCTAGAGGGGGCCTGGAGGGGAGGGGCGGGGCAGGTGGTGGCTGTAGACATGGCGCTGGCAGAGGTGAACGCTAGGGAGGATATTCTACCTGGGTACAGACTCAATCTCATCTGGAACAATACCAAGGTAGGATTACTATTCTGTACTTTCTGACGTTCAGCTTTTAGACAATATGTCGACCATTGCTAACGTGAGAGTTCCTACTTGTCCCTTGATAAACGTTCAGTTTCCTGTCGATCAGTGCTAGCCTAAGACTTACCATTTCATTTTCCCTTGATAAACGTTCAGTTTCATGTAGACCAGTGCTAGCCTAAGACTTACCATTTCATTTTCCCTTGATAAACGTTTAGTTTCATGTAGACCAGTGCTAACCTAAGACTTACAATTTAATGTCCCTTGATAAAAGTTCAGTTTCATGTCGACCAGTGCTAGCCTAAGACTTACAATTTAATGTCCCTTGATAAACGTTCAGTTTCATGTCGACCAGCGCTTGCTTGAGACTTACAATTTGTCTTTAAATAATCATTGAATTTCATGTCGACCTGTGCCAGACCAAGACTTTCTACTTGTCCCAGATAAACGTTAGATTGCATATCGACTAGTGCTAGTCCTGGATTAAGCTTAGATGCTAACGTCAGTGCTAAGGTAAGACATATTTTTGACTGCATCTTTGCCAGTGCTAAAAGTGAAATATCCAGTCCGAGTTATTAAGTCTTGTGTTAACGCTTTAATCACTATGTCACACCAACATACACGGACACACGGTTATTCTCCTGGTAAGTTCAGAAATGTTCCAACACATAACATACCATTCCTATGTGTTTGGTGCGCTTTGTACATGTTAACATAATGATTATGAATGAAAATATCTTAATGTTATTTATCATACCGAAAGATAATATATAAATCATTCTGAACATGCTTTGCCTATTTGACAGATTAAAAGTGGAAGTATTTTAAGAATGTTTTAATGTAAATCAATAACGTCTAAATGCTTTTGTTTCCGCGGTATTGAATACAACATTCGCAACTTAATTTTATTCATTTATTTATTTATCCACAGCAAAGGTTTTGAAAATTTATATAGGAGCGATATCTTATTGTTCATCAGTGTAATTTGACTTTGACAGATTAGTGTGAGAGAGTGAGTATAGTTTTACGCCGCTTTTAGCACTATTCAAGCAATATCACTGCAGGGGACGCCACAAATGGACTTTACGCATTGAGCCCATGTTGGGAATCGAAACCAGGTCTGCGGTGTGACGAGCGAACGCCACCCTCTTATGATAAGAACAACAGAAAAAAATCAGAACCCAACAACATATATACACAAAAATACCCACCCCCATCCACCCCTTAAAAAATTAAGATTAACAAATATACGAAACGAAGCCAAAAGACAGATTAAACACCAAATAAATCAAACTTCATGATAACCGAAACAACAAAGAATCTAACTACATCATTAAATAATACCCTGGAACATATTCAAGCATCCATCGTGTGTATACAAGTATATATTCAAGAGTACTGATAGTTGCTGTGACAACTGCACCGCGAGTAAACATGCGATCACTTTCTGTGAAAGGTGAAACAAAACCCTTTCAATAAGAAATGTCATAAGAGAGTCTACTGTCCGAGTCCGACTATATCATCAGCATGTGTTTATGATATCATGTGTTCCCGGAAAGTTGAGCGCATCCTTCCCCTCCAATTTTACCCGTCACAAACTCATGCAAAGTAGGGAATTGCATCGGACATCATATTTGTCACAGATGCGTCAAATTTCTAAATGCCCTTGACATATCTACCATAAAACTTTTTGAAAGCTTAACTGGGGCTTTGAATGTTGTAACCCTTATCAAACAGCTTTTGCGCAAGAGTCGTATGCTGTTCTATGAATTCTGTGTGTGAAAGGGCAAGTTCGATTGTGCCTCAAAAGTTCTTAAATGTAAACACCAAAAGCTGGAACTGCTGAAACATTATTCTACATAAAGAGGAAATGATTATTGGAAAGTTGAAGTCACCTCTCTTGTCATTAAGTCCTAGTGATATATTTTGTCACCCTGAATCATTATGCATAGACCTAAATATGAAATAGGTCATGCAGTTTTTTCTCTGAGTGCAACAGTTTAAGCAAAGCCTTGTAGATTTTGAGAATCCACATGATATTAATTCCATTTGTCTCAAACACCCATGGATATATAAAGAAAGCTTTTAGGAGAATAGGGTAATGAAACTGTTGGTGGTTCTTGAAGTTTTATATATCTTGGGGTATTTAGGTAAACATTTTTTTGATTTGAGAATGTTCCTTCAGTTTATAGCATAACTTTTCTTGCAAATTTCAATGTAATTAACATGCGGTCTTTTTCTTTTTAGGGGAATGTGCTGGAATAGCATATTTTGTATCCTTATCTTAATTAGGATGATCGTAATGTCGGGATGAACACAAAGGCTGGCAATTAGAATATCTAACTAACGAGGTGTCATTCCTCCTTATCACACGAATCTAATGAATCCAACTATCTATAACAGTCAATACCTGTCAGTCCCTTGAAGATCGGGGTTGGAATTGATATTCAGTAACCCATGCTTGTTGCAAGAGGCGACAAAGAAAAGAACCTTTAATACCTGGTATCTTCACTATTGATAAGGTTCATTAACAGATGCTTATGATATAATTGTGGTTGGAATTGTACAAAGGACTCTGCCATTATAGCAGAGGTTTCTTATGATCATGGAAAGGGGTTTGTCGCTTCTACTTAACTACTTGACAGGCAATTCGTTTTAAAAGATAGCAATATTTCGACTCCTGGCCTATTGTACAGCAACGAAAACAAAAGTATAATTTGATATCACCTTAGCATCCAAATGAAACGGGATTCACACATTGGAAAAATAAGCATACTGAATATTACGATAACAAACACTGATATTGTTAAATCAGTGAGAGGAATTCGAACCCACAATCAGCGGATCCTGACACGACTATGGGACACAACACCTACATTGAGAATGGCGGCGAGTGCTATGCAATCCGGTTCTACGTTTACTATTTTGTCCCCAAATCTTCATCCATCTTGTCAAACCAGCAGACATTAACAGTCCTCGTGTATGATTGTTTCAAGCTGAGCGACTTATCAAATACAGTTCGCCAATGCATCTGTCTATTTTTAACACATTTATGTGATTATTATCGATATCTCTGCACCACGCCATTTCTTAATATAATAGACGTAAGATTGTGTAGTCAACTCACAAAGGGCGTAGTTTCTGTACGAAAATATCAATTTGGTCATTCGACAGCTTACTCATCAAATCAATTTATTTGCGGGGGACTTTTGAGGGATGTTGGTCTTGCATCTGATCCACCAGAACATTAAACTGTTTTTTATTACCGTGGTAGGAGCTGGTATAGTGGATCTGTCAGGCACAATAACATTCTTGTATTTCATCTTGTAGATGCATTGCGCGGAAACACTAGAGAATTTGATACCCAAACACTGTAACTTAAGGTCCAAAACACAGCTGTGATACGCGTATCAAATACAACAACATCGAATAACCATTTCTTGTTGATTTGATTTATAGCTACCATCAAACATGGGTGTGTACGTTCTTAGCGTGTTTAATTTGTGCAAATCCCGTAACATTCATATTTATGCAGTACCTAATTGGGGATATATAGTTAATAAATAACAGCTGTTGATATGTAGTGTACATTAACACAAGTCACCCATCTGGATGTGTAGCGTACATTAACACAAGTCACCCATCTGGATATGTAGTGTACATAACACAAGTCACCCATCTGGATATGTAGTGTACATTAACACAAGTCACCCATCTGGATGTGTAGTGTACATTAACACAGGTCACCCATCTGGATATGTAGTGTACATTAACACAAGTCACCCATCTGGATATGTAGTGTACATTAACACAGGTCACCCATCTGGATATGTAGTGTACATTAACACAAGTCACCCATCTGGATGTGTAGTGTACATTAACACAAGTCACCCATCTGGATATGTAGTGTACATTAACACAAGTCACCCATCTGGATATGTAGTGTACATTAACACAAGTCACCCATCTGGATATGTAGTGTACATTAACACAAGTCACCCATCTAGATATGTAGTGTACATTAACACAAGTCACCCATCTGGATGTGTAGTGTACATTAACACAAGTCACCCATCTGGATATGTAGTGTACATTAACACAAGTCACCCATCTGAATGTGTAGTGTACATTAACACAAGTCACCCATCTGGATATGTAGTGTACATTAACACAAGTCACCCATCTGAATATGTAGTGTACATTAACACAGGTCACCCATCTGGATGTGTAGTGTACATTAACACAAGTCACCCATCTGGATATGTAGTGTACATTAACACAAGTCACCCATCTGGATGTGTAGTGTACATTAACACAGGTCACCCATCTGGATATGTAGTGTACATTAACACAAGTCACCCATCTGGATATGTAGTGTACATTAACACAGGTCACCCATCTGGATATGTAGTGTACATTAACACAAGTCACCAATCTGGATGTGTAGTGTACATTAACACAAGTCACCCATCTGGATATGTAGTGTACATTAACACAAGTCACCCATCTGGATATGTAGTGTACATTAACACAGGTCACCCATCTGGATATGTAGTGTACATTAACACAAGTCACCCATCTAGATATGTAGTGTACATTAACACAAGTCACCCATCTGGATGTGTAGTGTACATTAACACAAGTCACCCATCTGGATATGTAGTGTACATTAACACAAGTCACCCATCTGAATGTGTAGTGTACATTAACACAAGTCACCCATCTGGATATGTAGTGTACATTAACACAAGTCACCCATCTGAATATGTAGTGTACATTAACACAGGTCACCCATCTGGATGTGTAGTGTACATTAACACAAGTCACCCATCTGGATATGTAGTGTACATTAACACAAGTCACCCATCTGAATATGTAGTGTACATTAACACAAGTCACCCATCTGGATGTGTAGTGTACATTAACACAAGTCACCCATCTGGGAACCAATCTCATTAAAATCACATCTTAGTTCCCGCTATCGCAAAACAAAGATCTGAGGACAGCCCATTAAGGGTCACAGCTGACACGCCGTGATATAACTGGAATAATTTTCAAAGTTGCCCTCAACAACTTATTGACATGACAAGAGCCATAAAATATTGGACTAAACTACTTCACCTCAACAGTGATAGACTACCATATCAGGCTTACATTGTGCTTAGCTCCACTGATGGATGCTGGCACACAAGGGCTACTTTGATAAAGAATGTGTTATTTCGCCGAGGATTTGGTATAGTCATCAGAATAGAGGAGATGCTGACATGTCTGTTATGCGAATATAAGCAAAGGCTTCCGACAATTTATATCAAGACTGCCACTCATCCTCGGTTCATCAAAGTCTAGTTTTATATAACAATACACATACAGTAAACGGGGGCACGGGTGGCGCTGCGATTCGCTGTGCAGAGTTGCGTCCCTTGGGCACGCCAGAATATGATTGTGGGTTCGAATCCCGGTTCGCCCCGATTATGTTTCTAGGTTTGTCAGCACCATACCCGTGCTCATGGGTTTCACCGAAGTAGTAAACGTCTGAGACCTGCATCACTTCGGGCTTTCCTCCCACATTAAGCTGGCACAGCGATATAACTGGAATATTGTTAAAAGGGCGTTAAACCCAACTCACTCACTCAACATACAGTAAACTACGGTTATAACGAACTCAAAGGGACCACTAACTTTAGTTTGTTTTAACCGTAGTTCGTTAAAAGCATATATACAGCATAACTACAGCAAATAGTCAGGACAAAAAAATCAGTTCGTTATATCCGTCAGTTTGTTATAAGCGTGTTCGTTATAAACGTACTTTCCTGTAAATATATCATATCTAACAATAAATATACCTCAATATATTAAATGGCAGGTATCAAAATTTAGATGTAATAATTTTGGATAATTTGTTGAGATTGGAAGACACTATAATATTCCTCATGATGAAAGATATTGAGAATTTTGTTTGAAAAAAAATAAGAAGATTGTAGAAGATGAATACCATGTGATGATGATATGTTAAGGCTACTCCCAACTGAGAAAGCAATATATACATCCATTTTAAACAGATTATCCAACAACTGAAAACAATATCTACCTTACGAATTCTACCGAGAGACTTGCGATATTTAACAGTGATCTGTTCGTTTACAATGACAAATGAGAAAAACAGTTGTTTAATAATACCCTTGTATGCAGGATATTACTATTTAATTATTGTATTGTAGGCCGATAGCCTATATTAATGAATGGATGTCTGTTCAAAGTGGCTTTAAACCAAGTTCATTCACTCACTTTTAGCCTACTCCACACATTTCACTACTCCCATCACGTCACGTCATATCCTCATTATTAGGGATATATGTTAGCTTCGTAATTTGTTGGGTTCACTGTATTCAGCATTGAGGGCATAAAAATAAAGTTGATACAAACCACATTAGCGTTAGTGAGTGAGTGAGTATTATTTTACGCATATTTAGCACATTTACCCAAGATTCATTAAAAAGGCGAGGTCTAAGAGATAGGGGTAGGGCTAAAATATATTCAGATAAATATTCTGGCACAACATACGTTTTATATAAATGTCAGTTTGTAATAGTATATCATTTACAGAACTTTTATATTCATAGTCAGCACTTTATGGTTGCTAATCAATCAAAATACATTCTTATACCACTATTGTTATACCATTACTGTTACACATAAATTATTATTAAACCATACTGCAAGTTTATGGTTGAATTGCTCATCATGATGGATGGTATGTAACTGATCCTATGAACTGAACGCCTATGCGTGTTGTGGCCAGTGTGATCCTGGGATCGGTGTGGACATCATGTACAAGAACCTCATCTCCCCACCCACCAAGGTGATGATCATCGGGGCCGCATGCTCCATCGTCAGTCAGGCCACGGCGCAAGCATCCCACCTCTGGAACATGGTCCAGGTAGGTTATATACATGGAAAGACAATCCCAGGCGAGTTCTGCGATTCCGCAGAAATTTTAACTTCCGCAGAAATGCAGAAAAACGCGGAATTTGTCATTTGTGTCCATCTATACTCTATTTTTCATTATGTTTTTCTATGGAATTTTGCACTCAAATGATACCAAACATTTACATGCGATTCAAACATACAAACTATAACACTCACTTTTAATGTTCTTACGACTACATAAATTATGTTAACATCTAACCATAAATAGATATCAGAAACCATGCATATGTAATTGCATAATTTCATGACTTTAAATGCAAAAATGTAAAATATAAAACAATCTAAACAAGAATTTTGAGTTTGAGGGGAATAAGGTTATGCTTTTATCGCAGAATTTAGTAATTTTAGTCGCGGAATGTTCGCACTTTTCTCGCAGAATTCGTCTGGGACTGAAATGACACATTTTGCTCAATGCTAAGCTTTTCAATCAAGTCTTCTACACAAAAAACCTGATCAGATCATTCGAAAAGAATTATTACACTGCTTGTCAACACAATGCGCGACGTTTTTACACCTCTCTACTTTAATGGATCGGTAACCTGGTTAACAGCTTGTTGTGAAAGATAACGAATAGTGGATACAGTCATCTCTCTCCGCTTTTGAAGCAATTCATTGCATTTGGCTTTCATTTTTCCTTACAATTTATAACAAAGAAAACCTTCCTTTGATAAAGTTACTTCAAACAGTCATTAGCAAACTCTCGCATTGCTGCTTGAATTTGTTTCCCGTCGCTAATGTGTCTTTACGAATTCATCAATGGAACTCTATTTATTTAGTATTAGTCCATTAAGTATGACAGGTAAATATACATTCCTTCGGTTTCCAAAACAGTGTTTCATGTACCTAACATACTGTAAAATATTTATATCATTTCAAAACTTTATTTGTCTTTTGCAACTTCATCCCCAGTGAAATATCATTTGCCGTATAATTTCATCTTTCTAGATGTCCTACATATCAGTATCACCGGCTCTATCAGACAAATCACGCTTTCCACGTTTCTTCCGTGCAAATACCCCGGATGTAGATGTCAATCCTGCCATTGTCGACATTTTCAAGCAGTTTGGTTGGTCGAGTATTGCAACCATTCACCAGTCGTATGAGCTGTTCTCGGCGGTGAGTTTTCAACATTTAAAGAGGTGCATTGTAATAATTATATATTATGTTTTGAACGGTGTGAACAGTAAAGAATAATGTTGGAATTTAAAACAAAACACATACATAAACTGCAAAAGGATTTATTATGAAAAATGTTACGTTACTCGAACGTCCTTTTGATCTAACTGTAACTCTCACATTGTTCTTTGCTGATCCTTGATAATCATTCACTTCACAAACAACGAACTTATCCCATACATAATCTGCAAGGCAAAAGAAAGTATACACTTGAAAACGATATTTTGTAGAAAAAATCCAAACGTTATCCAAACGTGATTAAGCTCAAAACAGTCATCGAAACACTGCAAAGCAAAGGTCCAAAACACAGGTATGATACCCACATCAAATCATAGCTTTTTCGTTCTTTTTCCCTTTCAGCCACTATGGGTGTAGATTTTATTTTGTTTATTTTTAAAATGTAAAGAAATGAAGTGTTTACCGACATCCCCTTTTTAAACATATGAACTTGTTATAAATAGAACAAGGTGCAGTTCTATGCTCCATTTACAAATATTCCGTCAATATAACGACGATCGACATCAAGAATGGCCTTGACAAATGGTACCTATGTTAGGGAACGCTTTAACCACTTGGCTATATCACCGATTTACCATTTACAGTCAGATATTTCTCCTGATATTGTGCTTCAGTGTGGCCGGAAACTTGTTCGTTATAGTGTGGGACTCTTGGGTTGTTTGGACCTCATTACATAGGAAACCTGACTATCCGGACGATAATGCCAGGAACTAATTTTCTTACCTCAGTTTCCATGTTGTTTATAGGATGTTATCTTTATGTTATGTATCCGATCCAGCCAATAGCTGACCTGATCAAGCGCATGAAGGAGGCCAACATCACCATCGTAAGGTCAGAGATCATCAGCAGTACCCCCCAGATACAGGTGGAAAACCTCAAGGTACCCACCCCGGTGCTGCGTTCTACATCTCCTATACCATTTAATTACAGTCATGTCCCGTTAATCCGACATTGTTGGTTGCATATGATTATGTCGGATTAACGAGTATGTCGGATAAACGAAATTAGGTAGTATCAACGTTCGTGATCGAAAATCGGACAACTACACGATAGATAAAGATACAAACACGTAATAAAAAAATATAAATGAAATATTCCTATTGTTGTGTCTCGGATTAACGAGACTGATTAATGAGTGATTTCAGTATTTCGTTGAAAGTTAGGTGTGTCGGAGTCGGAGTGCGAGACTGTCGGATTAACAGGTCTAAATAGCACTGATTTAATCGGTTCCTATCATTAGTGTCGGATAAAGCCGATTGTCTGATTAACGAGACTTGACTGTATTCAGCGAGATGTATGCATGAAATGCAGTAATGTATCCTCATTGGCAATGTCTTGATTCTTGTTCAACACTGAAATGCGAACACCTGGTATCATCACTATTTGATAGTGAATCACAAACATTTGCTTATGATATAGTCGGAATCGTACAATCTGATTTATGCCGAGATATGTTATGAATATAGAAAGGGTTTTGTCGCTTTTATTTACTATTTTCAAATGTATCGTTTTCAAATTTCAGACCAATGACGTCCGAATAATCGTTGGAAGTTTTTATGCTGATATGGCTCAGCAAGTGTTTTGTCATGTGAGTAAATCTGTACTGTCCGACATTGTGGCTTTAACAAATCGTTCTGATAAATAAGTGATACACTTACCTCATTCGTGAAATGTGGGACACGGTTTAAGCAAAGTGGGAAACGTCTAGGACCTGCATCACTTCTGGCTTTCCTTCCACATCAAGCTGAATACTGGAATACTGTTCAGAGCGGCCTTTAACCCCATTCACTTGTTCATGAATGAAAACATGTCCAGTTAAGGGTAATGCTCAGTGTGTTACACAAAGAAACCCAGGAGGGCTCTCGCTATTAGATCGAACACCCCGCCTTTCTGACTGCTGGAAACTTTACACATATGAGATGTGACATCACTTCCAACACATGGTTGGCTCTTGCGGGCATTTGTCAGTGCAGAGGATTTCGTTCATTCATTTGTTATTGAACGCCGCACAGAGCAACATTGCAGCGTCATGACGGCGGTCTATATATAATCCAATCTTGACCAGACAATCCAGCATCATGAGCATCGGTCCACGCAACTGGGACACGATGACATACAATCACCTTAGTCACCGAGCCTGGCTGAATGAATTTAGTCGCCCCTTACGACAAACTTTGCATGCTGGAATCTGCACTGATGCACGGAGTCCTCACGAGTCCTGGGCGGTCGGAACATTACTGTCCGGATTAACGAGGCTCCGTGTTCGTTTAGGGTCCGGTCAATCACAGCAGGTTTTGAATCGAAACATATCCCATAATTTGGGGGCCCGCAGTTACTCTCCTGGGTTTGGTTATGCAAAGCGACTGTAGACTTACGACCGTCTTTTCAAGAATGGGAGTTGGTGGTACGGTCGCTTTTTGCAAGTGCGCCCTCAATATCACGTTCGGCTATTTCCGTAAAGCCTGGCCAGCGTCCTTTGTTGGCAGACTGGTAGTCCCTGATATGCAAAGGTGAGATCCATCTGTCCATTTGAACAGAAGTTGACGTAACGTTGAAATAACATACAACCACATTTTCCCTTTTCACAGGCCTACAAGGTGGGGCTGTACGGCCCCAAGGTCGTATGGGTGATTAACGGGTGGTACGAGACAGCATGGTGGAAGGTGGCCAACCCATTGATGGACTGCACGGAGGAACAGTTGGCTGAAGCTATAGAAGGGTATTGGGCTGTTGACAGAATCTACCAGAACCCCCGGGGAGAGAAAGCGTTGTCTGGCCTTACCCCTGCGGAGTTTCTGGACCAGTTTGCTGCCAGGACGACCCCTGACATGCCGGGTCTGCGCTTTGGTCCAATGACGTACGATACAACCTGGGCGATATGTCTGGCACTGAATGGCACTCTCACGGATCTCATGAATAACGGTCTGTATAGCACAAGTAGTCGATAACTGCAGGGTGCTCTCTTTTGAAAGAGTAATTTGATTGGAACAATTTTGGAGCTGATATCAGTTAGATATGACATTAACTTCTGATCTGTCAATATGTCCCAAATAAAGGCAAACAGAAGGGGAAATTATTCACTGTTACCCACCGCGATATACTATATCTTGCTATGTTCGTGTGATAATCATTTAGTTGAGGTGCCCATGTAAAACATAGATAAAATGTCCCATCTTACTATACCCAGGCGTGATATTGTTTTAAAGATTGACTGTGTATTTTTTTCGGTTCTTTGAGGTATGAATCGAAAAACCGATGTGCAAACTGTATGAGTCCGCGTAGCGGATTCTTACAAAAGTTTGCACATCGGTTTTTCGATTCATACCTCAATGAACCGAAAAAAATATACAGTCAATGCTTATAATTAAATTCGACAATGTAAAACATGTTTTATCTACAATAGTTTAACCCCAAACAGTTGCATATATCAAAACAGACAAAAATGACGACATTGATAAACATTCCAGGTGTAGGAAAACATACTGTGGCGTGACATGAATCAGGTGATCGTTTAATTTATGCACATAACTTGACACGCCTACACAGTCAGTAGCCAATCAACGGAGAGCAGGATCAAAACAATGTTCATTGGACCTGTCAATTAAGACAAAGAGGCGAAAAGAACTGCAACAGTCAAACTGTAATGAACCAGAAGAAATATGTCCGGGAGAGGGCGGCTGTTTCAAATTGCATGGTCAGTTACCGTCAGATTCAAACATTACTTCCCTGATTATGGTAAAACAGAGTTTGTAAAATGCTAGTTAGAAATGAAACCCGATGACATGAAAGTTGAACCGAGGCGAGCCGAAAAAAAACAGGGCAGCGAGCCTGCACGTTTGCGGTTTCATTCATTCTCGGCCTTCGGTTTCAAAGGTATGTTTAGACAATGAACATGCATGAAAGTCGCTAAATGTCCTGTGCATGACGATAAACGTGAGCAGATAGGGAATTCCCTCGGCTGTAATATTGGGATTCCCCGACATTCCGAAGTAATAAAAGTAGTGCGCCTCGGTGGGCGTGGCTTAATTTTTTACATTCATTGGGAAATGAATGCAATAACACGTGACCAATTCAGCTAATCAGATCACAGGAATTTTAATGAACACAACGAAAATTTAATTATTATAACAATGATATCCATTCCTAAATGACACTGCACGTCAAGGCCATCTGCTACGTTGTGCTTCAGGCAGCAGCAAGGGCCTGGAGGACTTTGACTACTCTGACGACGACCTGGGAATGCTTCTTCTGGACAACACGAGGAGGGTCAATTTCTTGGGGATCAGAGGGCAGTTCAGATTCAACGAAAAGGGGGACATGGTGTCACTGTACCGCGTAGACAGGCTGCAGAGTAAGTTGCGAACATATCCAGTATGACACAACCTTGATGGTTATCTAGACCTTCCTTCGTGACGTATACCTATTGGACAAACCATATGCGTTTTTGAGCTTGCAAGTACGCAGCATCATGGGGTTCAGAGAAGGAGTTTAACTTGGCGGCGTGTCTTATTGTGTCCATTTAAGTATGAAACAACAGTAAATTTCACTGTTACATATTTCTAAAGAACGGTTGCATTTTACATCTTTTCGGTGGCTGACCGTCAATGCGGCATTACAACCTTTTTCCGCAAGTTTAAGGTGTCCATTTAATTTTGAATCAACATTAAATTTTATTGTTACATAAAACTAAGGATGGCTGCATTGGCATCTTTTCCGTACCTGACCGCCAACCCGAAATTACAGCCTTTCTCATATTGACTGCTTCTCGGATCTCTGTCCCATTTAATGGTTGATTCTTCTCGAGATCTGTTGGAATAATCTGTGTAAGCAGACTTCCGTCAGATGAGTGTCCTCAAAGCACGTTTCATGTTTCAGACAGTAAGATCGACATGGTGGGGTTGTACGACGCCAACCTCCAGACTGACGTCAAGATCGAGTGGCTGGTCGACTCCGCCCCCGTCGTCTGGAATGGTCAGTCTCTCCATCGCTATCCATTGTTTGTGACTTATCCAATTTAGCTTCTTCAAGATCGCCTCTGTCGTGTAGTGGATGGAGTGGCCTCCCGGAGAGCGGAAGGTCCGGGGTTCGATGTACGACCGCGTCATACCAAAGGACGTTAGAAGATGGTACTTAATGTTACCCCGCCTTACGCTCGGCACTAAGGATATAAAATAAGGACTGGTCGGTTCATAGTCAGTATACTGTCTGAGAGGTTATCTAGATTCAACTGCAGTATGGTATCTCACATGTTCAAGCAAGTCGCTATACAAGTGCAATAATCTTGAACGCAATGTTAAACCCCATTCACCTCACCCAACCTCACCTCACCTCACCTCATTCAACGTATTTTCGTTTCCTTTTTAAGAGAAGGGATATTCCGCGTCTTTGTCCAAACATGACGTTAGCTATGCATGTTGTTTCCTAATTCGAGAAACAAAAGCTTGGGAAAAGTTGGCTTAAATCGCAAGAAATCTATGAAAATATTGCTGGAAGCAGCTTAAACCACAATTTACACACTCTTGATTGTGTCTCTTAAATACGCCATTGGTCTTTTCCTTTCTTGGATTAGCAGTGAATAGACAACCTTAGGACATTTAAATTTGGACAGCTGCTAACTAGGTCAAATACTGCAAATGCGTAAATACAAGCGACACAACTCTTACCATAAACAATAGAAATCTCTGAAGACATTTCAGATTTACGCTTACTTCACACAGCAAACCTGATATTAATATAAGGTTACTCGTGTAATCTGACCCGACCTGTTTCATTTGAATATGCCCTATTTGGAATTTCCTACTGTTTATTTCATGGAAGTTAAGGGGGCACGGATGGCCCAGTCGTCTAAGGCGCCGCGATTCGCTGTGCAGAGTTGCGTCCCTTGGGCACGCCAGAAAACTATGATTGTGGGTTCGAATCCCGGTTCGCCCCAGTTATGTTTCTAGGTTTGTCAGCGCCATACCCGTGCTCTTGGGTTTCACCGAAGTAGTAAACGTCTGAGACCTGCATCACTTCGGTCTTTCCTCCCACATTAAGCTGACACGCCGTGATATAACTGGAATATTGTTAAAAGCGGCGTTAAACCCAACTCACTCACTCACTCACTCATGGAAGTTAGATCACATGTCAAGCAGTTGAAGTTAAGTCTGTGAAGTCAGCAAATGATATTTATCAATCGAACTGCTATCACCCCATACTGCATCATGGCGTTACAAGTCTACAGTCTTGGTGCTATCGTTTACTGATAAGTGATGACTTTTAGCCTTGAAAAGCAGGCCTATTTGCATTAATTTAATGATGCGTTTTAGACCAGGAGTTGATATTAGCATTAATTTGGTGATGCATTAATTTCATGATTTACAGACAACTAAATTGTAAATATACTATTTATTATTTACACTATTGTACACTTGTCAGTAATGGTTGGGTAATTTTTAACCCAGAACAATAGGTGCCGGCAAACCGAGGTGTCCCCTTTTATATATGTGTTTAGACATTCATTGTTCATGGAGATACAAGATAAATGGATACCTGTATTTTTATATACAATTTTTCGAGGTACTTTTGTACACATGATATAGGGGCCAGAAGTAGCCTAGAAACTTTGTGTATAAAACAGACTTTGAAATCCATATGCCATGTTTTCCTATGACAGGGGTTAAAGTTTCCTCATAAAACGTTCGCCATCAGTGTCCTCTTACAGAATGTGATATGTTAGAAACTTTACAACAGTTTTATAGTGTTCAGTTTGCGTTTCGCACATCCGTAAAGGGTGAGAATTTCAGCAGCAACGTATAAAACCTGAAACAACTGTAGTCTTGTTTAAACAGAATTTCTGGCTTCTTTGTCGTTGCGGGTTAATGATTTTTTATTTTAAAACAACAAAAGTTGATTTTGACATTTTGAACGCATATTAATGCTATCTAAATTCGTTTTGAATTTTTGAAAAATGTGCTTTAATAAAGGTATAGGAATGACACTCCGCCGAATTTACATGAAGTGGGAGGGGCCCACGTGCTGAGTATGGTGCATGTGCGTGTGTGTGTCCTTACTTTTGAATCATTAAGCATAACTGTACTACACAGCTGTGAAAGAGTGCACAGAAAGTATGTGACATAGCGGAAAGGCTACATAGAAAGACGAAAGAAGAAATAAACACAGAGAAAAAAACCCATGAATGGTAGCCACCAATAGGAGAGTTGCCTTTATACTATCATATGGATATATACATCAAGCCTCTGTTTCATTACTCCTTCAGAGTCACCTGCAGGCTGTGGTTGACATTGAGTGAGTGGGTGAGTGAGTGAGTGAGTGAGTGAGTGAGTTGTGTTTAACGCCGCTTTTAACAGTATTCCAGTTATATCGCGGCGTGTCAGCTTAATGTGGGAGGAAAGCCCGAAGTGATGCAGGAGTAAGACGTTTACCACTTCGGTGAAACCCACGAGCACGGTTATGGTGCTGACAAATCTAGAAACGTAATCGGGGCGAAACAGGGTTCGACCCCACAATCATAGGGCAAGAGGTTCTTATTCGCCCAGTTATAATGGATTTTCTTAATCTGTAATCCTAAATTACGGATCGACCTTATCGAGAACTTCTTACTGTCAGCACCCTGTTTCATATAAGGAACGCTTATTGCAAAGAGCGGAACTGTGAGAACACTTCAGTTACTGTGTCTTTGAGGTCTTCACATGTTGGTCATCTTCTCGAGGCAAGAGAGTTAACTTCCCCCTAGCCTCCGGAAAATGCATGTTGGTGGGATTAGCTCAGTTGGTAAACGCACCAGTGACCAAAATGATGTCCCATGCAATTCTCTATTTTGACTTATAAAGACTTACGTTATGTTCCCGTGTTTGATCAGGTGAATAATTGCCTTGCCTTTGCATGTATTTGTGCGGTTGCCACCGGTTAGACAGGACACGCCATCCTTTTCGCGAACACCTGGTATCGTCACTTATTGACAGTATTTCATAAACAACTGCTAATAATATAGTCGGAATCATACAACGGACTCTGCTTTAAGCAGAATTTTCGTATGGTTATGGAAAATATATGTGGCTCTATTCTCATAATTTGCAAAGTACCCGACATATAACATCCTTACCAAAACTATTCAGCTTCTGCCTCCCCCCACTTTTGCTGTTCATGCTATCCCTGTTATTTTGATTTGTTACATTTAATACTTGATACTTATCACTGATAACTGTCGTCAAAAATACTTTTTAATATTTTATGATATATTACGTAAGATGTTATATGAATAATCATAGCTTATTTTATGAACTACATAGAAATGGAAAACCCGTAATTGACTGCTTTGGACCGTTCCTCGATGTAACCTTAAGAGAACCATATTGTGAATTTCATGTCTTGTTTCAAATATGAACAAGGAGTAAGTAACCAAACAGTAGCTTCAGGAACACAGACTGAAAGAAATCCATTCATAATGAATGAATGCACGGATCTTTCGGAACGTGGATGAAACATGTATTTCGATTAAACGCACTAATCAATTACAGCGCAAATACACAATACGCGTTCTTAGTGGTATAACTATTTATTTCTGTAGCATGTGGGCTTTAAAAATAACCCACCCACACTTGCTGACAAAGTGGAGTAGTGGGAACGTGGCACCTCGTCCCGTACAACAGCCGGGTTCAGTCCCATTCGCATGACACAATATGTGACACATAGATCATTGCTGATGAGAATGCCATTAAAAACATGTATTGCTGTATCAGCGCAATACGCTTCTTACTCACCCACACTTCTAGGTGCACCAGAGTGAGTGAGTGAGTGAATATGGTTTTTCCAGCAATATCACGGCGGGGGATACCAGAAATGGGCTTCACACATTGTACCCATGTCGGGAATCGAACCCGGGTCTTCGGCGTGACGAGCGAACGCTTTAACCACTAGGCTACCCGACCGCCCCTAGGTGCACCAGAAGCTTGCCCTCTGTGTAGCTTCTAGTCAATTCAAAAGGATTGGACACAGTTAAAATGCTTCCAGATTCCTCTTCTTATATTTACAATTATACATGTAAACTGTCGGACAAAAGAAAGCCCATGTTTGACGGTAGCTAAAAGCAAACAAGAAATGGTTATCCGATGGGGATGTATTTGATACGGGTATCATAATTGTGGTTTGTACGGAAACTCAGTGATTCTGCGACTGTTTTCATCCTTTTGATAACGTTTGCATGTTTTGTCAAATTCAATTTTCAAGTTTATGGTTTCTTTTGATATATATACATTTCTTGCAAATAGCATAAATGTTATACCCGTAAGGGGTTTGTATAAACAAGAAACGATCTATGAGTAACTTGCATTGTGTGATAATATTGTGTGATATATCCCATAGGTGACAAGGTACCCAAGGACTCGGTACAGGTCATAAGGAAGCTGGAACGTCTCCCCCTCCCCATGTACATCTGTATTTGCGCTCTGGCCGGGCTGGGCATCGTTCTCAGCTGCCTCTTTTTGGCATTCAACGTGCTCTTCCGGAAAATTAAGTTAGTATCATTAATCATATCTGACAGAAAAATTGAACATTTTTTTAAACTTGATTATTGTCTAGAGAGCAATTAGTCTTGCTGGTTGAACAACACCATAAAGTTTTTATCACATAATGGATTGTGTTATGGATGCAATAAACATGTTCGATAAACTCGGTATCACGGTCCGATAAATATACAAATGAGGCCCCCTGACACGAACTACTTTCAAGCATTTTTTGGGACAATATATGTTTTTCGATAAAAGGTCGGTCCGTAAGACGTCAATGAAATACTAGTACGCTATGTCAGCGTTATACGCTTTTCACCCATCCCACGCCCAGGTGGATTTGAAACTGTCCTTGAATCTGTGTAGTTTCTAGTCGGGTTTTTGATTTAAATAATCTAAAAGGATTGGACAAAATTTGCTCGCGTAATAAAAATCTATTCCTGATATTTGACATTTGCGATACAGAAAGTTATACACTGAGAGACAAAAGAAACCATACCGAGTTTGTTGTTTATGTAATTGAAACTTGAAAAAAGACCCTGTTGATACATTTGATTATGTCTATTGAACCATAATTCATTCCTGAAACAGTTTGGTAAAAAGTAATCTGTGAATTTTGTATAAAAATATTTTGCTCAATGAATAATGGGGTAAGAAATGAATTTGCAACCACATGACCCCTAACGTGTTTCAAATGTTGTAAATTTGTTCCGAAAATTTATTGATTTTCAAAGATAACATGTCTGAGAAACCCATCAGCAGTTGTGTATTATACAAATTATTTTTTAAACTTTAAAACGTTTGAAATAAACTTAATATTTAAAAAACTAAAACCATGTGGAAGTATTATTATTATGACTTAGCGCCAGTGCAATTGATTTTTTTAATATAATATCACTAACTTAGATATTTCCATTTCCAAATCAAACATATGATAAAATCAGCTGAGAGGTGTGGTTTCTTTGGCCCCTCAGTGTATGTGTTCATTGTCCATCTATATTGCCAGAATCGTGAAGATGTCGTCCCCGCGTCTAAACAACCTCATCCTCATTGGCTGTCTCCTTCTCTACTCCACCGTCTTCCTGCACGACATGACATCGACTGTCGTCAGTGCCATCTGCAAGGCATGTGACTGTTTTCAGATGCGGTTTTAAAGACAAAGATATCACTCAAAATACACTGTCTCATTAAAGCTTAATCAGAATAGGGATTGATCCCCCGTGGTCAGGCTCGGTGACTTGGTTGATAGCGTGTCCCAATCTAGCTAAAATCAGATCTTAGCGCTCGTTACCGCTACACAAAGATCTGGGGACACTACATTAACTAGGCATAAAACTGTCACACGCACAACTTGTACAAAATAAAACATCAAACAAAAAAGAGTGTGAAGTGCGTTTAGCCAGACATGGGCTTATGAGACACTTTATACAATAAAAAAAGTATCTACCTATAATGTGAGACGTGGGGAGTTTAGATAAGAATTCTGAAGACTCATAGGAAACAACAACAAACTCGTCGATTCAACAACGGAAGAAAGGGAAGAGAGGGAAAGATGGAGAAAACGTTGTAATTAAAGAATCGTGACAACTGTCGTCTCTTAAACATTTCAAAAAGCGCTGAGGCAAGCATTTCTTTCTAAAACGTTATAATAATCAAGTGATAAATGCATTTTCCTTATAGATTTTGGAAATGGTAAAATCGCTTCTCTTTTTTTCTCAAAATAATTCTCGGAACCTTTTTTTATGACGGGGGGTCACACACGTCGACATCTTTTTATCTGTTTAATCCTTCAAAGAATACACATATATACATATATAATATAATCATTCATGCCAGTGCTATTTTCTACAACCCAGGCTAAAGTTCTCTTCTTGGTCATCGGGTTCTCCATGGCGTTCGGGGCCCTGTTTGCTAAAACCTGGCGGGTGCATTATATCTTCACGAACGCCACCAAGCAGAAGAAGGTAAAACAGTTATTTACACTCAGGTGATGGGGAGACATCCTCGAATTTCAAGGGTAGTTAAATGGCGGTATGGACTCCCTTTGAATTAGTCAGACAGGCCCCTTCGTGTGACAAGGAGATGGCGAAATGACAATTTAGGAAATGGAATGAATTGTGGCAATATGTAAAGAAGTGCAATAAGGCAAGATGGCAAAATGCAATGCTATGTTAGCGAGTCCTCAACTGATAGACCATATTAGTAATTTCTAATCCAAGAACCAAATACATGTACGGTTTAAATGCATATACCCTCTTGCACCGTATAAAAAAAACATCCAATTTTATGCCAGATGTGATATACCCGGAACATACCCGAAAGGATGAGTCTGATAACTTAAAGCATTAGAGTGAGTGAGTGAGTGAGTGAGTGAGCAAGTATTGTTTTACGCCGTTTAGCAACATTATAGCAATTTCACGGCACCAGATATGTACTTCACACATTGTACTCATTTGGGGAATCAAAACCCGGGCCTCAGGCGTGTCGAGCGAGCACTTCAACCACTAGGCCACCCCACCGTCCCTTTAAGAATGAGAAGAGTATCTTTCGGGGTTAGTGATACTGTACTTGAACAGCCATCGTATCCCGCCAGATACTGACCGACACTCAGCTGTTCGTGATGGTAGGCGCACTCGTGGGTCTCAACTCCACTGTGGTCGTCGTGTGGAACCTCGTCGATCCTGTCGTCGTCGTCAATAAGGACCTCATACCCCAGGTAGGTATATTCCTGACCACTAAATCATGCACTCCTTAAAAAATACTTTTTTTCAGGCTGGTTACTTTAATATGGGTTTTACTGATGTTCAAGGTTATGAAATGGTAAGGGTAGCTGAAAACTTCCTTTGCTTTCTTTGGACAAGTCAATACACTTTTGCAAACTTCTTCCCGAATTTCAATCACCGGTCTACATCAAGACACACTGAAAACCAATATGTCCTTGTTATTCAACGAACACCCTTTAACTGAGATGTTAAAAAATTCAGGCGATTAAAGAAGGTAAAGCTTCAAGTTTTTCGAAAATATCGGTCTGAAGCTTCAGTAATCTGCACGAAATTGTTGGGTTCCAACATGATCAAGACTGTTTTAACGGATAATCGCCTTCTATAGAATGTCACATGACCAGCACTAAGCGAAACGATAACTTCTGATGCAAAAGAATTCAAACATTTCTAAAGTATCTTGAAATCTCTGGGTTAGGCAAAAAAAGCCAGCCACAGTGTCGCCTGAGAGTTGACTTCTTGGGTACAAGTTGCTCTTAGCACGATTATGAATTCATGTTGAGCCTTTCTTTTAGCTGAGTGTTTAAGGATTATAAAAACATCTCTAAAATATGTTTCGAATCTTTCTGAATACGGACCCAAGTCGTTGAGAATAGCAAGGTTCCACTGTACAGCACATGTTGTTGCAGCGAGACGAGGCGCATGACCGGGAGACCCGGGGGTACGTGGAGACATGCGAGTCCCCCAACCAGATGTACTTCCTCGCCACGCTGTTCGGTATCCAGGGCATTCTGCTGCTGCTGGGGACGTTCCTGGCCTGGGAGACGCGGAAGGTAGACCAACTTTGATAGACTGATGGGAAGAAGATAGATGACAGCTTCACTTGGATGACTAGAGACTGTGCATGTAGTTAAGACACCAGATACTTGTATTCCCGATAAACATGTGTTACCTTATGTTTTCCAAGAAAAAATATTTATGTGACTAGATCCGGTCTGAATGAATTTTAGTGATGCTTTATATGCACTTTGGTTAAGCATTGGAGTATCAGTTATATTAGTGTCTACAAAACAACCAATCCTACACACATACTGTACAAGGCTTGCAGATTTTTACGATCTTAGTCTTGGAAATTAATTATTAACCTCATAAAAATTGATTATTTTTACAACAATCGTGACATTGTGTCCCTTCCTATATCCATATCTCCGGGTCAGAAAAGGTTTCTATACTACTACTTCTTCTTCTTAGAAGATACAGTTACATATCTATCTTCAGAAGTGCAAGGCAATGAAATCAAATGCCATCTGAAGTTTACTGAGAAATCAATATGTGACATGCCGGACTTCCTCATTTATTAAATTAATTAAATTACGCATTTATATAGCGCTACTTATCCAGACAACTGCCTGCTCAAGAGCGCTCAGTCGTATGCTCTTTTGAAGAGGATGGTCTTGAGTTTTGATCTAAAGGTGTTGACATCTTCAGATCCCCTGACATCAATGGGCAGTGCATTCCATAGAGTTGCACCTGCTTTTCGGAAGGTTCTGTCGCCATATGTTGTTCTGCCGGTTGGTGGAACAGCAAGCTGTAGTTGGTTTGCAGATCTCAGTGTTCGGCCAGGTTGGTAAAGGGCAGTGAGTTCATGGAGGTATACTGGGGATAGCCCATGGATCGATTTGTAGACAAACATGATCAGCTTGAACACGATCCTGAGTCTCACAGGTAGCCAGTACAGCTCTTTCAGGACGGGTGTAATGTGTTCACGCATTGATAACATGTATGTAACATTTGGGCAGGAAGTAGGCATGAGTACTAATTGTGCTCCCCTTCTTGCGGATCTGGTTTTTTAATGCATATTAGTCGGAAAGTCTGCTCTCCACTATCCACAAGACTGTATGACTGTATGACTGTATGACAAAAAGATGTTTCCCACTTTCCAATAATCAACTTTTCCTTTGTGTCGAGCAATATTCCTGCAGCTCCAGCCATTACTGTCTACATTTCACAACTTTTGAGGTACAATCGGGCATGCTCTTTCTACCAAGAGCTTTCGGGGAGTTTAATGGAGGACATTTCCAGATTTAAGTGACGAAAATGATGTCCGATGCAATTCCCTATTTAGATTTGTGCCATGTGTTCCGTGTTTTTTTTGGGTGAGCGGTAGACTTGCCTTTGCATGTGTTTGTGACGGGTGCCACCGGAGGGGCAGGATACGATCACCTTTCCGCGAACGCCTAGTATCATCACTATTTGACAGGGATTCAATAAATACATGCTCATGATGTTTTCGGAATACTCCAGGTAATTCCCACAGTAGTTTAAGTATTGTCCTTATATGGGACATACCAAAACTATATCTGACGTCACTATTGTTGGCAGGTATGGTAGTCAAGAAATTAGCGCAATAAGATCGTAACGCCGAAGTCCCGGGTGATCTGATAATCAGCAGTTGTATGTAAAACATACTCATTGTGCGATCATGTCGGCTTCTTAACTAACCTGTCTGGCAAAAATGTGTATACACTTTATAATTGGATTTGACCGAAAACTTACAAACTTTATCAGCACGTAATAAGAATGAAAACAGTCGTCACAACACTGCAGACGTAAGGCCCCAAACACAACTATGATACCCATATCATATTCACAACTATCGCTATCGAATAACCATTTCTTGTTGGTTTTATGTAGAACGAACAGTATATATTTTCTTTTGGCCGGCAGATTATAAAGTGACCTTTACCATTTTCTCAGAAATATTGATTAAGTACCCCCCTGAAGCGCAAATGGCGCCCAGATGAATGGACAGAGGAAAGCATAAAAACACTCACGCATATGGGTCTCAGGAAAAAACCCATGAATATTTGTGAAAACAATTACGTGAGATCCCTGGTAATGGAACGCCTGTTATCAAAACGACTTTATCGGGGAAAGTAAGTAGCGTCTGGTTGAAGGGAACAGCTGTGTCATCATGTATTTGCGACTAACATGGGAATAAAACAATTAGAAGCGATGGATCATTAAAGCTTTGAAGTTAAGATCAATACAAGCACTTACTACCGAGTGATAGAAAGATGACGTATGTTAAAGAAATGGGCCAATTATGTTGTGACGTGTCGTAATGGATCCGTACTCAGTGAACGGAAAAATTACATTATAATTTCGTAAATGTTTTGATTGAAATCTGAACCATCATTAAGCATCCATTTGACAATCACGCAAGGAACTATTTTTAACCAAAGTTAGAATATATCTAAAGTACTTTGAATATATCTGACAAGCGGCATTCTTTAAAACCATTGTTGGTGAGGTGGGGTGAGGTGAGGTGAGGTGAGGTGAGGTGAGGTGAGGTGAGGTGAGGTGGGGTGAGGTGGGGTGAGTGTCACATGTGCCACAGTGTAACATGAATACCCAACTCAGACAAACTATACTGACTTCGAGCCGACCAGTCCCCTCCTTAGCCCCTTAATGCCGAGCGCCAGGCAGGGTAACAGCAAGTATAATCTTTTCACGTCTTTTGGTATGGCGCGGCCGGGGATTGAAACCCCGACCTTCCGCCTTCCGGGCAGACGCTCTATCCTCTAGACCACGGAGACGGTCAAAACCATAAGGGACATTAACACAGCGCCTCGGATGTTAATAACATAAGGGTAAACAGCATACAGAACATTTATTTATATACACATATATTCCTTGGGTTATTGTGTCCATGGACCAATTTGGGGCGGTGGGGTGATCTTGTGCTTAAAATCCGAGATCGATTCTCCACATTTTCGCACGCAAAGCGGTGTAAATCCATTCTCATTCATTCGCATATAACTATCCTGGATCTATCGGGACATAGTTTCCCGACCAACTGTACCGTGACCTTCACTTACAACGGCTGCTACCCGTGTTCTGGGTTCTCGGTTTGTCATTACTGTAACGTTACAGTTATGTATTAGTTGAGGTGGCTTCTACTTGGGCTGTCTTGCTCTCATGTTTGATAGAGACACCAGTATTAACATGGAAATTACTATAATTTTGCAAAGTAAAACCTCGTTTATCCAGCATGGACGCTGATGTACCCAGTAAAACCTCGTTTATCCAGACGTGACGAAGGTGTACCCAGTAAAACCACGTTAACCCATACGGACGCTGATGTTACCAAATGAAACCTCGTTAATCTATGTGAGGTGAGGTGAAATTGGGTTTAACGTCGCGTCCAAGATTATTGCACTTATATAGCGACGTGCATGTACGTGTATGTGTGTGTGTGTGTGTGGCTGCTTGTACTAGTCCGGACTGATGCCGATTTATAGTGCTAGCTCACTGAGATACCATGCCGCAGTTTAACATGAATACCCCACTCAGACACAGTATACTGACTCCGAGCCGACCAGTCCTTGTTTTAGCCCCTTAATGCCGAGCGCCAGACAGGGTAACAACAAGTACAATCTTTTAACGTTTTTTTGTATGACGCGTCCCGGGATCGAACCCCGGACCTTCCGCTCTCCGGGCGGACGCTCTACCATAAGACCACAGAGGCGGTCCGTTAATCTAGACGGGACGCTGATGTACCCATTGAAACCTCGTTTATCCAGACGCAACGCTGATGTACCCAATGAAACCTCGTTAATCCAGACGTGACGCTGATGTACCATTTGAAACCTTGTTAGGCCAGTGAAAGGAATAATAGATCTCTATATTCACACATCATGTCACTTGAATAGGTTGAACTGTACATTTGTATATATAAAGTAGATAATTTCATACAGGTTACACATATAGTAAGGACTTATTCGATCAGCGTGTGAAAATACATAGTTAAATATACTAGTAACTACTTATTAATTCATTGAACTGTAATTGTTTTCTTTCTTAAAGGCAAGCATAAGTAACCAAATAAATACCTGTCACATACGGTGTTTTCATTCCTTTACCCAAGGTGAAGGTTGAAGGACTGAACGACTCCAAGATGATCGGCGTCTGCATCTACAACGTAGTCGTCCTCAGCGTTCTGGGTGTGACTGTTTCCATGGCAATGGGGGACAAGATCAGCCTCAACTACTGTCTCTCCTCCCTCGTCGTCATCACCGCCACCACCGTCACACAGTGCCTCATCATTGTCCCCAAGGTATAGCAGGAGTGGCTGGGCACCGTGTTCACTGTGGTTTGCGCACTGGTTCGTTCTCTCGATCGTTTTGTGTCAAGTCCAGATTCCATTCCGAAAAGGGGCCAAATATAAAAAAAACCCCATTAAACTGAAACCATTAAACAATAAGGAAACGTTAAAAAAAATGGCTTTTTCGAAGGCGTTCTTAAATTGCATGTGTCAAAAAGGTCAGTTTAGGTCGAGGCATTTATTCATTATTTCAACGGGAACATTTTTTTACAAGTTATGATTTACTAAAGAATGGTAAGAAAGTTTCGATGATGTTCGATGATTATATTATCCGGTTTGCCCATCGTTACATTTCTCCAGAAGATCAGACTTATTCAAACATTTTAGTCCCATCTCTACACGTGTGTTATACGTTTGTGATTTAAAACAAGAAGTGTTATTGAATAGGTTTTACTCAGCTTACAAAAATGCACATTCCTGTTGGCCATATGCTTTATGATTACTCATCGACCCGTGAAGATCAGTGGTAGAATAGATCTTCAGCAACCCATGCTTGCCGTAAAAGGCGACTATGCTTGTCGTAAGAGGCGACTAACGGGATCGGGTGGTCAGGCTCGCTGACTTGGTTGATGCACGTCCTCGATCCCAATTGCGTGGATCAATGCTCATGATGTCAATCACTGGATTGTCTGGTCCAGACTCAATTATTTACAGACGCCGTCATATAGCTGGAATATTGCTGAGTGCGGCGATAAACAACATACAAACAAACAAACAAATAGCATTACTCATCAAATTGTTTGTTCAGGGCGTCTCTTCAAGAGAAAATCCAAATGGGATTACTCTTTGAACAAGATAAAAAGATATGTCTCAAATAGAGCAGCAAAAAGTCCCCTAGTGATCCAGATCGCTGATCGTGGTTGAGAGATAACGTGTTATCTACAGTCCCTCTTTGATATCTATAAAATGACGAGCGAAAGCTTTAACCACCAGGCTACCCGACCGCCCCTCCTTATGTTCAGATGTAATCCATTAGTTTGGAGAGGGGTTATGACATTTGAGTTATTTCTTGTCGGCGGAATAAATACAACAGTGCTTTTCATTTTTAAAATTTGTTTTTCACATTTCAATGTTTTTGTGTCGGTGGATTCGTAGTCTGCCCTAAGCGGATTGAATTACTGGTGTTGGACAGTAATGTTTGAATCTTTAATTGTGCATTTACATGGTAACAAACTCAATTAACTGAATTATATTTAATTATCCCATGAAATTCTCCATCATCTTAAGGTAATATAAATGTATCTTAATTATTTAACTCCGCCTTCAGTAACATTCCAGATATATTACGTCGGTCTGTAAATAATCCAGTGATTGATATTGTGAACAACGATCCTCGCGATCTGGATATCTGGGGTTACCATTATCGAATAGTGATTATTGATGATCCCGGTGATAGCACCTCATTGTCTTGGAGGTACAGTAAGCTAAGGTTATAACGAACTCAAAGGGACCACTAATTTTAGTTCGTTATAACCGTAGTTCGTTATAAGCATATATACAGCATAATACAGCAGATAGTCGGGACAAAATGGTGAGTTCGTTATTTCTGTCAGTTCGTTATAAGCGTGTTCGTTATAAACGTAGTTTACTGTACAACCTATCATACATAATGAAATATTTAGCCTCCAGTGCAAGATAATAGTTCAGGACTTTCAGTTCGACAATAGAAAACAATGCAAATCTGACTCTAAATACATAATCTGTTCCAGATAACAGCATACAAACAGAACAAGACGAAAGTCGGGGACGATGATGTGGGCACCGGGACAACACGAGCCCCCACTACAGTCAACACCCACCTCGCTCCACCCACAGCCACAGACGCCAGGGTGGCTGCTCTACAGGCACAAGTGCAGGAGGTGGGTAGAGGTATCAAGTATCTTGGGATTTCATGTGGCAGTATACCTACTTCATTATGATCAGATGTTAAACTGCGGCATGGTATCTCAGTGAGCTAGCACTATAAATCGGCATCAGTCCGGACTAGTACAAGCAGCCACACAAACACACACACGTACATGCACGTCGCTACATAAGTGCAATAATCTTGGACGCGACGTTTTACCCCATTTCACCTCACCTCACCTCTGAGAATAGTGTTTCACACAGCGTATCATGTACACTGGACACAGGTCTGTTGGCCTCGAGGATACGTCGTGTATTCGGTCACATGTTGTTATTGCTATTTTCAGCGAGACAAGATGATACTGGTTCTCAATACCGAAGTAAGACAACTGAAAGGACAACTAGAGGAAGCTAACACTATGAACAAGACAGATTCAACAACGAATGACCCAACGGATGTACACGCGTCACAGGTCAGATTGGATTCCAAACCAGCGGAAGAAATGAATAACACGGGAGCGGTGACAGACACGATCAAAGCTGATACACAAGTTGACCCAGACACTGAGAACAAAACTACGACCAACGTAATTGACTAGCACTCTGTTCCCCTGGCATGGCCTAGGTAGTGGGCATGGTTTTGTAGAACACGGTAAACCGTTGTTATGACTACGATTCCCATGTGGAAAAAACGACGTAGATGGGATCGTTAATATTACTTGCTTTTTTGTCAAAGATTCAGTGACAATACGCTCTTCACAAGAATGTATGGCAAGAATGACAAGAGGGATGACTTCAACTTTCCAATGGTCAACTTCCCCTTAAAGCCGAACAATATTCCTGCAGCTCGTCCTACATTTTACAACTTACAAGGCATGCTTTTACCACTAAGATTTCACAAAACGTCCTACAATTCCAGCTTAGAAGTTGTTTGGTCAAGCTTACAATATTCAAAGCCTCAGTAAAGCTTTAAACAAGTTTTATGGTAGACATGTGGAGGACATTTCCAAATTTGGCGCATCAGTAACAAGAATGATGTTCTATGTAATTCCCTATTTAGTACCATATCTTCCCGTGGTTTTTTTAGGTAAACAACTTACTTGCCTTGTGTGAGTTTGTGACGGGTGCCACCGGTAGGGCGGGATACGTGTCGTAGAACGCAGACAGCTTACGAGATATGAGTACATCTATGAGTCTCAGTTGAAATGTTTCGCTTGTTGTTGGGCTGTTGGACATGTAAAGTATGAAACATCCAATAAAACCGTCCTTGTCCGTATACACTCACTGGCTGATACGGAATGTGTGGCCAATTTTAAACTCATCCGATTTAATACAGATAAATTCGTATGAAGGTCAATAAAAAAAATTCTGTTTCAGCTTATTCTCACCAGTAAATTGAGATCGGATACGGGGCGGTTGTATACATCTGAACATTATTTAAAACATCGTGTTTGTTCGCAATTTGTATTAAGAACAAACTTAATAACTGAAAATATTAAATGCCACATGTTTATAGATTAGTATAGTCCTGTATATTAAAAACCCTAAATAACAGAACTATAAACATACATTTGTATAAACTTAAATTTTATTTTCGAAGCGTGAGGGTAAAGTGAAGAAGTCGTGCATAATTGATACAAGGTGATTTCAAGAAAGATACAATGATACCGATTAGCTATAGCTGGTGTGATGAAGTTTTCGGTGGATGAAGCTCTATAGGCTGTGCCTCATGTTTAAAACTAATTCAGCTTTTGGTGGTTTCTATGCGTTGTTCTTTTCGTATTACCGCGTGCATTGTCTTTATAGTGGTCTATATCACAGTTTGAGCTCATCAATAAGTCTCTTCCGAATCTGCCTCAGGGGCGAGCCGAGATCAGAACCGGAACCGGAATCTGAATCTGAATCGGAATCGGAATCATCATTAATATCCAGGAACAAAGTTGGCGGTGGCAGAGTGTAGCTGTCGTTTCTGACAAATAACTGACTCGGTGTTGCTGGGGTGATGGGGTACGGCGAGGGGACAAGTGAGTCTGCACCGTAGAGCCACGTGATGTCTGACCGGGAGGGGGTCCCCGGGGTCACGGCAGCAGGAGTGGGGAGAAGAGAGTCGGTGGCGGAAGACCAATTTGCCTGACATGCAGGGGAGCGTTCATTTTCTGGGATGATGGCGCAAGGCGAAGAGAGGGGTGAGTCTGTGACAGTGGACCACGTGGGCTGGGACTCTGGGGTTGGAGAGACCGGAAGTCGTGGTGTTGTCAGGGTCGTGTGGTAGGGTGAGTTGGGTAGGTACGACCGCAGCTCCTCTTCTGATGAGGAATCGAGAGAGACGAGCTTGGGCATGTACGGAGATCGGGGTGTCGTCGATGGAGGTAGGGGAAGAGGGGAATCCTCCAGGTACAACACGCTGATCTGGTCCTCGAGTGTCACCTCCGCTGATGCTGATCTCGATGACGCAGACGATGGTGATACAACCAGCCACAGAGGCACCCCGTCGTCATCAGATGACTTTGGACCGTCGCTATGTTGATCTGCCGTTGGTTCTTGTGCAGTGGAGTGGACGATAGAGATCACCAAGTCGTCCGGTTGGACGGTAGCAGATGCTGTTGCTGTGCTGACGAAGGTGCTGCCATCTTCTCGCGTCGTCTCTGACGTTACCTCATTTAGTGGTGTGATTGCGGTTGTGGGAAGATGTTCTGTCAACCTGCACACATAGCATGGCCAGTTGTCAAGAGTTGTCTCCCCTTTCACCAACTGCCGGTAGAACGCCTGAGTCAAACCTGCAAACGTAAAACGTGAATATTCATACGATGTATCTACATCCTTTAAACAAGGGATCTACAATCCTTATCAACATACAGTCGATCATTTGCATGACCAAATTACAGGCACAAATCACGACAAAAGAATTGCAGCATTTTATATATAAAGAGAGCAATCAATATATTATGAATACAAATTGTATTGTAATATATATAATATATTCCTGTTTTAGCCTGTAGAAGACATTTACAATACGGACAAACCACGATGGTAATAACCTGTTTATCATATATTCTTAAAGGTCTTGTAGTTAAAGATGTATTTTCACTCAACGAAGTAGCCTTAAAAACCTGGTATGAATACACTGTTTAAGCTAACCGCCGATTATATAGTGCCAACTGACTTGCAGCTATTTTTTTTAATACGGCTGCACATTGGGAAACCCCTATCTGGGCTTAGTGGGAACGTAATGCAATAATCTTGAGAAAGAAGGCATTGGATCGATGTGTTTGCCTTGAAAGTAGTTCCTGCTCATTTGCATAGTAATTGAATAGTGATATAATGTGTATCGGATTGGTTTATCGCATTTATAGCCTTTATATGATAAACCTTATTAGGCGTTGCTTACCTGTCTCGCATGTGCGATGTTGCCAGTGGAAGCAGAAGTCGCACTGGAGGCACTGTTGTCGAGGACGACACACCTTGCGACAGAAGACGCACAGATCTTGGGGTGGGGCGAGAGATTCCATGATGAGAGATAGCAAGTGATGATGTGGGTTGCTGTCCATCGATATATATCTCGTATCACTGACATCTTCTCAGTACATGGAGACGGTATCAACGTCTCCGCCACATGGAGGCCAGTAGATAGTTGAATTAGATTTATCATGAGAAAGGGTGTCCATTATTCACGGCTAGTTGTTAAAACAACAACTACCGGAAAACAACTGGACCTAGATCTTTTTGTAATCTACACTTATTGTTTCCAAGTTACGGCTTGAATACGGCGTGGACGGCCATCTTGGATCTCCACAAAAGAGATTAATCGAATGGATCGTAAAGGAGATTACGATTACCTGTCTTTAAAACAACACTTTTTGTCATTCGTGACCACATTGTTTATTTTATCGCCCTGTAAACAGGAACACCATGAAGCTGAAAGAGCATCAGTCATGTTACAGAAATTGGATTCAGTGTTAGGGAGTCTTCCAATTCTCCGAAAAGTTTTCTGTGGGTTTGACTAGGAAGGGCTTCCTGGGAGAAGTCCCATTCGCTGCATTGATGCATGTCATCGATCCCAATTGCGTGGATCGATGCTCATGATATCAATCACTGGATTGTCTAGTCCAGACTCGATTATTTAAAGGCCGCCGTCATTTAGCTGGAATATTGCTAAGTGCGGCGTTAAACAAAAAAAAACAAACAAAAAAACATTTGATTTATGATCAACTTGTATTGTGTCTCTCGTCTTGTGCAAATCTACAAATATATGTACTTGCATATAGTAATTTGGTAAACACCGCTGTGAGTGAGTATGGTTTTACTTCGCTTTTAACAATATTCCAGCAATATCACGGCGGGCGACGCCAGAAATGGGCTCCACACATTGTACGCATGTGGGGAATCGAACCTGGGCGTTTGGCGTGACTAGCGAACGCTTTAACCAATAGGTTACCCCACTGCCGCCATAGCTGTGACAATAGTTTTATCACAGTTGATATGTGTACTGGGGAAAACTACACACATCCTAATTAGTGTGGCCACACAGTTAGCGTTGATAACAATATGAAGTGCATTACTATTAATATCTATAACATATGTTAAATCAGCTATCATTCTAATATTTTATGTATATTTTATGTAAAGTTTTGTCAAAACTATGTATGTGGATGGGTAGGTTGTGTTGTCTTTCTCCATCCGTCAAGCTGTGTGTGTGTGTGTGCGTGCGTGTTTGTGTGTGTGTGTGCGTGCGTGCGTGCGTGCGTGCGTGCGTGCGTGCGTGCGTGTGTGTGTGTGTGTGTGTGTGTGTGTGTGTGTGTGTGTAATTACATAACTCACATCAGAACGCACAATTGATAACAACCATACAGTTCAATAAATAGAGAATTGTTACATGAATCTTAATTACAACAATTGGGAGCGACGTTTCGGTGTAGGTTCTAACACCGTTTTCAAGCAAGTGATGTGCTGAGTATAAGTTACGTTGACAAGTATATATACTTGTAGGAGGCAATAGTTATACAGTAGAGTAGATAAAGATGTAGTTACACTAATATTGACCAATGAAGCCAGCAACATAAACAAAAGGTGAAGCCTCTTTTATGATTAAAACGCGACTATGCTTGTCGTAAGTGGCGACTAACGGGATCAGGTGATCAGGCTCGCTGACTTGGTTGATGCATGTCATCGTATCCCAATTGTGTAGATCGATGCTCATGATGTCAGTCACGGGACTGTCTGGTTCAGACTCGATTATTTACAGACCGCCGTCATATAGCTGGAATATTGCTGAGTGCGGCGTTAAACAACAAACAAACACTAAACAATATAGGAAAGAATGCAAATGTATGATCTGATACCGCTTAAGCATCAAAATTTAGCAATTACAAATTGTACCCATTATAGGGAATCAATATTTTGGCTTTAACCACGAGACTACATCTTCCTTCGATCTTTCATATTACATCTTAATTTCATTAAAAATACTACGCACGTGTATTTTTTCAATGACAAAAGCAATCCCTGTGATCTTTCATGTTCAAAATTGGTTTCATAGTGTCTGAAAATATCGGATCGAGTTCTATTATGTGTTTTGACAAAATTCATTTATGAGTGTGATTTTAAATAATCTGATAAAAGACATACATGTATTGCCCCTCACAGACTAATATAACAATATAAACCCAAATCCGTGTGAAACTATGTATCACGAACCAATGCTACGCGTTTATAATAACCAATACTGTCATGATACATCAACATATTATGAATTTATTTAGGCTTTTGCTGTCGTGAAAAATATTACAAGTTACAAATAAATGAACGAAATATTTCTTCTGATGCCGCAAACGCAAGCCGCAGAAACAATTCCCAGTATCTTTGAACACGTGATTTTAAAGTAAGGAATGTAGCCCTGAACATCAACTTCAAACGTTTTGCAAACACTTGCTAGTTCTTTAAATCTGGTAGGCGTTGTTCCAGGCTGTTCATCATACATATAAGGTTCATTCAAACACAGATCACCAAATATTCACGCGTGTGCGTGCGTGTGTGCTTGCATGCGTGTCTCTCCTAAAATGTGTTAAGCAAAACGGAAGGGCTATTAAAAAATGAATTACAAATGTTCTAATAGGATTACCGGAGTTTTCGTCATTCACTTTTCGGGATTTTTCATGGCCGTAGTCATGTTGTAGAAACAACGACTGTTCGCGGATGTAGCTTGGACCATTACGGATTTGATAATTAGTACTATCGATAAACTAAACAGCTACACAGTACATATGTTGCTAGTCTGATTCGCGCAGCCAAATCTCGGCGGGAGCTGACTACAATCCAAATAAACAAAGACATCGCCATGAATCTATTATATGAATATATATATATATATCTGTATTGTACTCCAGCATGCGTGATTTAACATCCTATATTAATGTATTATGGGCCGGTGTGCTGTCATTGAAATAAATTGTCTGTCTGTATGTCTATCTTCGTCCAATTCTGCATCTTCTACAAAGACATTCAGGTACTTACTATATATGGCACCATCCCACCTATAGCATATCTTTCCTCTAAGCAGCTACGACCACACTAACAATCGTTTATGTAACACACATAGGTACAGAAATACTTTTTCTATTGCATGCAGATAAGACGCCAGTCTCTGAACAAGACACAGTTTAATAGTGGACGGAATCTCCACACACGGCTATCTGACTGTGCATGCCAAGGAAGACAGACAACAAACCACCTCACGTTTCATTCATTCCATTTAATGTCTGCATATACCAAACTGGCAATATCAGACTTCGGTTATCAGAATGATGAAATAGTATTACTTTGGAGAATTTTCATTTTACAAATAAAAGAGGATTTACAGAAATTGTATATTTTTTTCCAGGTAATGAATTACAACATCATGATTTACAAAGAAGTATAACGTCAGACAATATGTACAATTTCAAACAAATCAAATTAGATATACAGAAATTCCAATAGGTTTTACAATACATGTGTATGTTTTCACACAGGGAGAACCTGGTTCTTGCTGCTGGCGATATTCCTGATACACTGCACAACACGACCAAAGACAGAGTTGTGGCCAGGTGTGTCTTTGACATGTGATGTGGCAGCAGAAACGTCTGTGGGTTTCACCTTGTTTTTGGATGCGATAGATGCCAGTCTAGTACGGACACTTGTGATGAAACGCCTGAGCTTCCCGGCTTTTGGGGGCAGGGTCGGGGGGACAAGTTCTCCCTGGACGAAGATGGGTGGCGGGAGAAGTCGCGAAAGCCTGTAGTGAACGGCGGCCGATGTGACGGCGTTGTGGATTTCGATGAGTGAGTTGCGCACGCTTGAGTGGCGATCATTGCTGAGGAAAAGTTTGGACATCTGTGTCCAGCCACAATCAACCTCTCTCTGTAACATCCACAGATGTCGCTTGCCTCTCTTGTTCTCAGTCACCTGTTATAAAGAAATAAACACACACATTGCACAGATCCATACAGTAAACCGTGTTCGATGACAAGAATTAACTTGACATATTTATGATGACGAATGGTATTCTAAAAACATACTTGACAAAATAAGTTTAAACCGTTAGGTACAATGAAATATGTTACACAACACAATGAACAGGATCCTGGTTTCCCTACGATGCAGTTTTATTCCGGTCAAAACATCCTCATGTCGTAGTACTCACCTCATTTTCCTGGAGAATGGCAGTCCGGATCAGATGGAGCCAAAGGCGGATGGCGTCAAACTCATCCAGAAGTTCACTGGTGAACAGATGCTGCAGGTCTGGGAGATGAAATAAGTCTACAGTCTTAAATTACATCCCTTTACATTCAAACCCGCTGTCATAAAGTCACAAATCACAATACAATTCAAATGTATTACTATTACATTGGAATAAGTTTGAATAATGAGACGTTCGTTTTAATTCTGTTTGCCTTCAAGCTTGTCACACTCCTATTTAACATTTGCTTTACGATTCCATGGAATCTGTTTCGGGAGATAATCAAGACTGATTATTCTTAGGCGTGGCTATAATATAGTTATTAAAACATCTTTCATTTTGACAGACCGCCTCCGTGGTCTTGTGGTAGAGCGTCCGCCCGGAGAGCGGAAGGTCCGGGGTTCGATCCCGGGCCGCGTCATACAAAAAGACGTTAAAAGATTGTACTTGTTGTTACCCTGTCTGGCGCTCGGCATTAAGGGGCTAAAACAAGGACTGGTCGGCTCGGAGTCAGTATACTGTGTCTGAGTGGGGTATTCATGTTAAACTGCGGCATGGTATCTCAGTGAGCTAGCACTATAAATCGGCATCAGTCCGGACTAGTACAAGCAGCCACACACACACATACACGTGCATGCACGTCGCTATATAAGTGCAATAATCTTGGACGCGACGTTAAACCCCATTTCACCTCACCTCACCTTCATTTTGACAACCTCAAGCTAAACTATCCTCTATGAGATTTCAATTAAATATATACATAAACACTCTTGTGACTTATCTGATTAATTATTGCTTTTTGGAAGACCAAAAATATAGATGAGTTCAATCGTGAAATAAGTTTCTCGTTTTAAAAAATCACATTAACTGTAAAATGAAACTAACCTGGAGCTGCTCTTGCTCCTCGGAGCCAGTCGCGGCCACAATACGTCATTTTCAACAATTGCTTCAAGTAAAGATTCGCAAATATTCACTGAGCAAAACTGGAGCGTGTTGACATTACCGAATCAATATCGGAGTGATTGTCGATGACGTCATGTCATTGTGACGTCACGTAATTGTGACGTCATAGTACCACGGGAGGTAATTGGATTCATTAAAGACACGAGTACCGCTAAATAAAACCTTGTACAAGATGAAACACTGGCAGTTCCTTCATATTACAGGCAGTGGTTTTTTTAGGATAACTGAATCCAAGTTTCCGTGAACAAGACACAGAAACTGTTCCACTTAAAATGAGCCTGTATATTGGACATAAGGGTGCAGGTGGCATTGTGTAGTTACTAGCGACCACTGTTGTTCTTTTCAGGCACACCCACTTCACACAGATGATAAATATCATGGACTCATTCGCCAGTATAGTTTTGTTACGAAAGTGATGTCACCACCTCCATCGCTCCTATCGTTAACTTTGCAGAGAATTACTCTCGCTTGAGAGAGTAATTTGATTGGATGGCTATCAAAGTCCTGCCATTCTAGTCGGTCTGAAAACGAAGCTGTGGTAGCGAATCGGTCTGTGTTATTAATAAAAATGGAATGGAAATATAACACACTTCAGGATGCGTTGGGCACGGTGACGCTCACTCAGCGAAGTCACTGAGCCGAGTCGTAATTTAGTCGGGGCGGTCGGGTAGCCTAGTGGTTGAAGCGTTCGCTCGTTATGCCGAAGACCCGGGTTCGATTCCCGACATGGGTACAATGAGTAAATCTCATTTTGGGTGTCCCCCGCCGTGATATTGATGGATATTGGCGTAAAACCATTCTCACTCACTCACATAATTTAGTCACCTCCTACGATACGCGTGATCGAGGTACCGGGAATCTCTACTAACCCGGAATCCCCACAGGAGTTCATATATTAAACGTTTCATTTCGTACACGAACAATGTGGACTGAAGCAGTGACGTGCGCCTGCACGGGCAGCATACGGCGGGTTGTGGTCAATCGGAACAATCAACATATCTTCGATTTTGGGACAAACTTGTTAACAATGCCAAGTACTTTATTGTTCTAAAGTACATGTTAATTAAAATATCTTAATCTCCAGAAAACTATTTTGCTTATGAGTGTTGTCACACAGGTCTTTTTTGTGTAAAATATGACAGATTTTACGAACGCTTTAGATGAATAACTTTCCACGAGACACGCTATTAAAAGATATTGTACATTTGTCTCAGTCAAAACATGTGGTCCAGCTGTATATACCAGATATAGCATTATCATATGCCAAACTGTTCTATTGGATATGCTTTGGTTACATAAATGTGTTAAATTGGGTTTGTAGAGCGACTACTCATCTATAGACGGAACCCAGTCTAAGCAACGTCGCCTGCGCAAAGATGAAAAGAAACCCATTCGTTACCACTCGTATCTTTCCGTAAATCTCAGTCGGGTATTTCCGAATTACTCCGGAGTAGCACGATTTGTGACGAATGAGGTTTTCATGGTAATGTTTGAACCCCTGCAAAGCAGTAAACTGCATTGTTGTCTCATTTTCACTTAGAAGTAACATCTTTCATGAAGCCGTATCACCGTAGAAACGAATTTATGCTGAAACATGAAACATATTATAATCTATAAATATCAAAATGAACACATAATCCCTCAGCGAGGGTTCCGTGGTGTAGTGGTTATCACGTCTGCTTAACACGCAGAAGGTCACGAGTTCGAGCCTCGTCGGAACCTCTTTTTGCTGAAATCATTATTTTGAATCAACCTTTGACTGCGTGTTAAACTAGCAATATAGTATCTGAAATGAAACTATTTTAAGTATACTTTTGTGATTTGAAAAGCAGATGTTTTTGATGCACTAAAGTATTGAAAATAATGACCGTCCCCTAATATGCTTGTCATATTTTTGGATAACCCTCACCAACTCCTTGAACACTTCTTTTCATGACCATCGATTAAAAGAAATTATATCATATGAAATGTCTATTATGTCGTGATCCTCCCAAAACATGTGTATTACTGTTTATGATCCTAGCCTAGAGACTGTCATACTTTTGGGGGGCCCTCCAAGATTCCCTGTGACCCAACCAGCCTTTATAAAAATGACCGGACCCAAATATCCTTGCTTCTTTATCTCAGAAACTCATTTTAAATAAAATATCCACTCCCTGTGCGTGTCGAATATGACTACTGTGAGTGTTTTACTGTGTACTGGGGATACAAGTGTGAGCAACGACGGTTGGTTGGTTTGTAGTTTTACGCCGCACTCAGCAATATTCCAGCTATATGACGGCGGTCTGTAAATAATCGAGTCTGGACCAGACAATTATGAGGATCGATGACATTCTTCAGCCAAAACAGCGAGCCCGGCCACCCGATCCCGTTAGTCGCCTCTTACGACAAGCATAGTCGCCTTTATGGCAAGACCAACGATGGCAATTTTAAGTTACTACCACTTTCGAAAAATCTCTGACCACTACTACCTTTGGTGATTGTCGCAGCCAATAGAAAGTTAAAGTGACCACCAAAACTTTGACTTCAACAAACACAGCCTATTCAAGCTTCCCTTTCGTCAACCTCTATGCCTGGTTCACTAGAAAGTAAACCCATTTGGCAACATTTACAATGTTCCATCTAATTGTCGTGTGCATATTTTGTCATGTCATACTTAATTTAAGTATATTCGAAACCGAGAGAGCAACAAGATATTACCGGGAAGTTACCACTACTAAAATAAACACTAGAACGTGCTTCGAAAACAAATATTTGATGTTATATCCATGTACATATTGTAGGAATGTAATGTACGAATGCCTTTAAAATATGAAATCTGCTCCCGACTGTGAGGAGCTTGCGTTCGCGGAGCTCTCTATACTATATCCTGTTTCAGTTTGTCGAAGACTACATGTGAGCAGAGACCATAAAATATAATTTATTTCATGGTCTCTTATGTCAGAAGGAACATGCATAGGTCTTCTTGTTTCAAAATTAAAGCAATTCAGAAGTGATTGGAGCCTGTGTTTTATGTTTTAGCCATGTTTTATGACTTGGTATAGGTCAATGGTAAGAATGTGTGTAATTACAGTATGACTTTTTCTTCTTCATCTACGTGTGCTTACATTTCCTCTTAGATTTTCCGGTTCAGCTTGCTCTCAATGACAGTCGTGAATATTGGTATATTTTATATTTTTCCGCCCGCCCCCTCTGGGAAAACTTTGCAGATGAGAAACACAAAAATAAGTAAAGACGCCCTAAGCAATGTTGCATATATTCTCTTCTATTCCATTTCTTTCAGAAGGAATAATTAATTACACATATTTACCATAATGATAGCGCCGTGGTTTGGCTGCAAGGGAAAAATCTCGTGACTTACCTCCCTTGACAAATATGGCTGCTTCCATGGCCGGGCATGGGATATCAAAACAATCTGTGTCAAAACAAAGTTTGACAAATGTCTTAATTTTTGTGATTCTCTTATCGATTGTATATATCCCTGCTAATTCTAAAGGGCCTCTGGATTTGATGCAACATGCGCTGCCTCTGACCTTAGTTTATTGTGGAATAATTGCACTGAGCGAGCTGTTGTTTTGGCTTGTGACAAAACAAAACAAACATTTCAAGGCAAGTTACTCTTATTGATTTATGACCAGAGACTACATACATATATTAGTATACATACCCTTTTCTCCAGTAAGAATCTATTGAAAAACACCTTAAACGGGTTGGAAGTGCAGGATTCCACGATTCCATTGAAGTGTAAAAATTTGATTGGGAAAACATATCCCTTAGGTTAATTGGTTATAAATGTATTGTCCAGTCCCTTGTGGAGAGCAAGTGATGGGTAACTATTCAGTCCTGAAACTAGCCTTATGTTAAAAACAGATTAACCAGAATACTGCTTATTATTTAAAGTGTCTACACATATACATCATAAACATGATACAACTCATATACTGCCTAGAAATAGGGTGAAACGATCCAGCAAGGTCACAATATGATACGTATTGCAATACCCATATCTGCATCAAATCACATGGAAACGTCTTGACCTATGAATATTTCACAGCAGATTCAAAAAGAAAAGCTAGCTGTAGACACGTTTGTAGTGGCAATATTTAGTAGTGAACTTGAAACGCTGATTATAACTCATTTAAGGATATTTGGCTAACAAAAATGCTGGAGCTTTTTAAACGAGTAGTAAGTAATTTATTTCAGCAAATGTATCATTTTGTATTGATACAGAAAAAAATGAAGCGTGTATCGTATCGTCACATGAAAACTCACGATGCACCAATGTATCAATTAGCCCCTACCTTGAACCAGTCAATAAACAGCTGCACAATAGCATCTCACTGCGGCACAAGCCTACTCATCACGTGTTGGATACTACTTAAGTGCTTTATGAGAGATGAGTATATCTGGCCATGCACTGCGGTTACCACTGTGTCAACAAGATCACTTGTATTCTCATTTCATACCAACAAACAAAATATTAGTTGAATAATTTCAACCTACAAAAGTTTCATTCCTTAAAGGGGGGCACGGGTGGCCCTGCCTAAGGCGCGCGATTTGCTGTGCAGAGTTGCATCCCTTGGGCACACCAGAAAAATATGTTTGTGGGTTTGAATTCCGGTTCACCCTGATTATGTTTCTAGGTTTGTCAGCACCAGTGGTTAACGTCTGAGACCTGCTTTCATCCCACATGAAGCTGACACACCGTGATATAACTCAATACTGTTAAAAGCGGCATTAAACCCAACTCACTCACACTCATTCCTTAAATCTAGGACTTACTGGTTGTCTCAAGAACATTTGACCACATGCTTTATTTTTAAAGTTTGCTTGTCTACAGTCAGTAATGAACTGATAGGTAGAGACAAAAAGATTTAAGTGTACAGATCCAACAGCCTTGAGTCAAACAAGGCAGCCCACCCTATGGTATAAATGCTGTACATTACGATGCTGTAAACTGACATCCGTCCTGCTGCAGATCCTCCATGTTGTTCAGGGGGCGGGGCTGTTCGTGTCCAGTGTCCTGCTCTTCCATGCTGTGGCAGTCTTGTACGGAGCACCATTCACAGAGTAGGTGCACCATTTCCTCATATGGATGCTTTTTATATTTTTTGCTGACCAATTAGCAGTCAGGGATGCCTCTTATGGACCCCCAATTTTTGTAGTTTATTTTTCTTTTTCTTGTCCATCAAAAGTTGAAGACTTGGACAAAACAAGCATTATTTGAAAATATTTTGGTTGAATGTTGTTCTCAAGTGTGGCTTGATGTTACCAATTTGAATGGTGTTCATGGTGAACTGTTTCGGTTTCAGTTTAAAGAAAGTTTTTACAAATTTCTTTTTGCGTGACTGTCGACAATAACCTGATCACAAGAACGACAATGATGATGACATATCTGATCACAAGGACGACAATCATGATGACATATCTGACTACATTAGTAAAGTGATAAGATTCTCATCACTTGACATGGTTGTAAGGACAATGGGGGGTGGTCGGGTAGCCTAGTGGTTCGCTCATCACGCCTAAGACCCGGGTTCGATTCCCGACATGGGTACAATGTGTGAAGCCCATTTCTGGTGTCCCCCGCCGTGATATTGCTAGAATATTGCTAAAAGCGGTGTAAAACCATACTCACTCACTCACTCACTGACTAACAATGTCCATCGGTAGTACGAGTAAGCATAAGGCATCTCACATGCTGTGTAACTCCCTAAGTTGAGTATATGTGATCATCTTCAGGGCCACAGCTGAGACATTTCACTTTGCGCTGTTGTTGTCAACAACATCTGTACTGCCGGCATGTATGTTCCTCGGACCACATCTCAACACTTGGATCAGGGTGTTCGCCCACATAAAGTAAGACATTTTATTTGTATGTTTTACTCTTACATTCAAGGATGTGTAAACAAAAATACACTCCCCTCCACCTTTTTTAAAATTTACGTCAGCCTGATAATCAATATTAATCACACTAATGGCAAAAATAAATCAAAAATTTAAGAATGATTGGTTTTTTTCATATAAACTGTTATGTATGGTTTTAAAGTAGAAAAATTCGGCAGCACCATTATTTTGTTGTGGATATTCAATACATTCTGTTGTGTCGGAAGACCATGCCATATTTGTGTTATATCTCAGACGTTAATGTATCTTAGAATCCAACCTTTTTAGACCCAAAATCTATCTTGGCTTTAATTGACAGTGTTATCATAACATAGTTAATATTCCAATTTTGTGTATTGACATAACAATCTGTCCAAGTTCAGCCTCGTCATCTTCCCGAGGCAAAGGAGTTAACTGAATATAAAAGTCCAGTTTCCACCCTTGCCGAGCTAGGCTGGTATTATGGAGTTACGTTTTGTCTGGACTAACGAGTCTATGCATAGTCCAGTCAAAATCGCGCACTGAAATAAAAATCTGGTTCGTAAACTGTCGTGCAGATTTTCGATCGATTGCAGGATTGGCAAAGCATGTGCATCGCCAATTCGTTATCAGCAGATATTTTCCAAATCCTTTCATGTTTTTAATCAAGGTGCTCACGTGATTTGATGCATTTCGACCCGTTTTATCTTGATTATTGATCAGATCGTCCTGACTGGGTGCCACCATTTTGTTTGAAAAAACGCAAGTGATACGAGAGGTAGAATCTGATTGGTCCATAGTAGAGGCTTAGAAGGGACATAATTGGTAATAGCCACTGGTGGCGCAACGATCGAGCCCAGTAATTCCAACCTAGTTCGGCAAGGGTGGAAACTGAACTTTTAAAGTCAGTTATCTCCCTTGCCAGGGGAAGATGAGCCTCGTGGGATGGATTGATCTATTCATTAGGATTAGAAATGAGTATGTTGTGGAAAGACTTGTAGTTGTGCCGATTCAATGGGTTACAAAGTTGCACCAATAAGTAGGAAGTCTTTCTATTGCTGATATAATATTATTGGCATCCTTCTAATAACTACCCCAAATACCTGAATATATAATATATAGATATCTTGTAGGCTGGCATAGTCCGTCAACAATTACAATACCATATGCATATTCAGTTTATTTAGTGAATACTAATCTTTTGGTATTTCAGTCCTGATCTAGGGAAGGAGTCAGTGGTCTTCATTACCTCCATTGCCAGTGTGGTGGGGGCGTGGCTGGGGGCGTTCCCCATCCCCCTGGACTGGGACAGGCCTTGGCAGGTTGGTAGAGCAGGCTGAACAATGATCTTATATAGCCAGTGTGGTGGGGGCGTGGCTGGGGGCGTTCCCCATCCCCCTGGACTGGGACAGGCCCTGGCAGGTTGGTAGAGCAGGCTGAACAATGATCTTATATAGCCAGTGTGGTGGGGGCGTGGCTGGGGGCGTTCCCCATCCCCCTGGACTGGGACAGGCCCTGGCAGGTTGGTAGAGCAGGCTGAACAATGATCTAATGTAGCCAGTATGGTGGGGGCGTGGCTGGGGGCGTTCCCCATCCCCCTGGACTGGGACAAGCCCTGGCAGGTTGGTAGAGCAGGCTGAACAATTATCTTATATTGCGTGTTGTGGGGGTGTGGTGGGGACGTTCCCCATCCCCCTTGACTGGGACAAGCCCTGGCAGGTTGGTAGAGCAGGCTAAACAATGATCTTATATTGCGTGTTGTGGGGGTGTGGTGGGGACGTTCCCCATCCCCCTGGACTGGGATAAGCCCTGGCAGGTTGGTAGAGCAGGCTGAACAATGATCTTATATTGCGTGTTGTGGGGGTGTGGTGGGGGCGTTCCCCATCCCCCTGGACTGGGATAAGCCCTGGCAGGTTGGTAGAGCAGGCTGAACAATGATCTTATATAGCCAGTGAGGTGGGGGCGTGGATAGGGGTGTGGCTAGTGCCGTCCCCTAAACCCCTTGACTGGGACAAGCCATGGTGGGTTAGCAGAGCAGACTGAACAATGATCTTATATAGCCAGTGTGGTGGGGGCGTTCCCCATCCCCCTGGACTGGGGCAAGCCCTGGCAGGTTGGTAAAGCAGGCTGAATAATGATCTTATATAGCCAGTTTGGTGGGGGCGTGGCTAGGGGCGTCCCCTAAACCCCTTGACTGGGACAAGCCATGGTGGGTTAGCAGAGCAGGCGGAACAATGATCTAATGTAGCCTGTGTGGTGGGGGCGTGGCCGGGGGCGTTCCTCATCCCCCTGGACTAGGAGAGCAGGTGGGTATCCTAGATAAGCCATGATAATGATTCAGCACCATCTTACCCAAGTTCGTTGGCCACAACAAAATGGTAATCATCTAGAACATTCATCAATATAGTCTTTCCTCCCACAATAGGTGGAAGAGCCTTGGTTGAACGGAAATACTGTTCGAAGCCTCAGATCTGGGTTAGAATAGGTCTTCAGCAACCCATGCTTGCTGTAAACGGACACTATGCTTATCGTAAGAGGCGACTAACAGGGTTGGATGGTCATACTCGCCTACTTGGTTGATGTATGTCATCGTTTCCCATGTGAGTAGCTTGATGCTCATGATGTCAGTCACTGGATTGTCTGGTCCATACCCGATTATTTACAGACCACCATCATATAGCTGGAATACTGAGTGCGGCGTGAAACAACCAAAAAAAAAACCCCAAAACAAACACAAGTACCTCATGCCTGTTGAAAGAGTTCTTGGGTGGTTGCAGTATGTGATCTGGCACCATAATCTCCTCACCTCAGTCACTAGTCCTCCCAGCCAATGATAATGCTCGATGTTCATGCATGTGTTTCAGGTGTGGCCCATCAGCTGTGTGTTGGGGACTCTGATTGGCTACTGCACTGGTCTGATTGTGTCAGCTGGTCATCTATACTACAAGTACACAGTTCTCAACAAGTACAAGCTCACATAGCCAGCAGTATAGCAGGAGCATGTGTGTGGGTATATGCTGGCGTCGTACAGGCCAGGGCAGCATCAGGCCCCGATGAGAACCTCAGAGGCACAAGATGTTTGTACCTCTAGGAACATGACTCTCATATTGTCCATGGAGCTCATTACGTGTCTCCGGGAATGGACTAGTTAAATTTTACTTTTGGGGTCAATTGGGGGCGGGGTATATCATATGAATTCGGAGCACACTAGGGAAGAGTGAGTGAGTGAGTGAATATTGCTTAACGTCGCATCAGCAATTTTGCAGCTATTTGCGGCGAACACTAGGGAAGAGGAAATATACATATCTGGGGGACTGGACATTTACTTGGGGAAGGGGATTGGTCTTGGGACTGTTTCATATTTTGCTGATGGCCCCATTTTATGTAACATTCTTCATTCCCCTTCCTCACCATAATAAATGAGCATAGTTGCGTCCCTTGGGAATGCCAGAAACCTATGATTGTGGGTTCGAATCCTGGTTCACCCCAATTATGTTTATAGGTTTGTCAGCACCATACCCGTGCTTGTGGGTTTCACCGAAGTGGCAAACATCTGAGACCTGCATCACTTTCCTCCCACATTAAGCTGACTAGCCGCAATATAACTGGAATACTGTTAAAAGCGGCGTTAAACCAAACTCACTCACTCACTCACTATAATAAATGACACACACTCCTTAAATCTCACCGACCAACCACCAAAAATGAACAACTAGTCCCTAGAATTTTGTATATTATTTGTTAATTTATATTGGAACGGGGACTGCTTCCAGTCTAGGTTGGGAAGCTGTAGTGACTTCAGGGAGGAGTGATGAAGATAGTGAGAGACACAGGGTCATTAAAATGATGATACCATTCAAGGGATAGTGACGGAAAGATAAGTTAATGCTTATTTGATTATCATCATGATAAATTGTTTTAGCAATTTGCGTCCAAGGGATTGTCATGTGATACATTTGGGAGGATTTGTACTCCTGTAGTTATGACAGTGTATTGGTTAGCCCAGTGGTTAATGTGCTGCTTCACACGACACAGATCTGGTTTCCATTTCCCGCATGGGTACAAAGTGTGTTACCCTTTCTTGGTGTGCCGACAGTGGATATTGTCGAAATATTGTTACAGTGGACATATGCTCCAACTTGTCGACAATTGCTTGCATCTCCTAAAAAGATTTGCAGCCATCCCAAAGATGGACCTATTAACATAAAATTATTTGAAATAAAGGTACTTTTAATGGGTTGTATTTTGAACACTTGGTGAATATATGTGTAGATGCTAATGATGTGAATATTTGGAAGAATAACTTGTGTTTATTTTGTAATAAAAATCATTTCAAAACAGGAATATATATTGTATGGTTTTCTTTTACAAAAAAATCTATCAGTGGACTTTGTTCTGGTAAACATCTATGACCGGCATCACTTCAGACTCTCCTCCCACATCAAGCTGACATCATGGGATGTAACTGAAATACCATTCCAAGCAGGCGGTGCCCTAACTCACTCACTGTTTGATCACTTATTAAGCATCTACCTACAATAACCTGTGTCACAACAGTGACACAACACTAGATTCAGTGTTTGCTCATTAGGACCAATGCTAAGTGACCACCTCCGTGGTCTAGTGGTAGAGCGCCCGCCTGGAGAGCGGAAGGTCCGGGGTTCGATCCCCGGACTCGTCATACCGAAAGATGTTAAAAGATGGTACTTGTTGGCATTCAGGGGCTAAAACAAGGACTGGTCGGCTTGGAGTCAGTAAACTGTGTCTGAGTGGGGTATTCATGTTAAACTGCGGCATGGTATCTCAGTGGGCTACCATTATAAATCGGCATCAGTCCGGACTAGTACAAGCAGTCACATTAACACACGTGCATGCACGTCGCTATATCAGTGCAATAATCTTGGACGCGACGTTAAACCCCATTTCACATCACCTTGTTTGTTTAACGCCTCACTCAGAAATAATCCAGCTGGATGACTGCGTTCTGTAAATACGTAATCGAGTCTGGACCAGACAATCAAGTGACTGACATCATGAGCATCAATCTACGTGATTGGGATAAGATGACATGCATCAACCAAGTCAGTGAGCCTGACCACCTGATCCCTTTAGTTCCCTCTTATGACAAGCATGATTGCCTCTTATGACAAGCATAGTTGCCTCTTATGACAAGCAAGGTCGCCTCTTACGACAAGCATGGTCGCCTCTTATGACAAGCATGGTTGCCTCTTATGACAAGTATGGTGGCCTCTTACAAGCATGGTTGCCTCTTATGACAAGCATGGTCGCCTCTTATGACAAGCATGGTTGCCTCTTATGACAAGCATGGTCGCCTCTTATGACAAGCATGGTCGCCTTTTATGACAAGCATGGTCGCCTCTTATGAAAAGGATAGCCGCCTCTTATGACAAGCATGATCCTTGTATGACAAGCATGGTTGCCTCTAATGACAAGCATGGTTGCCTCTTAAAACAAGCATGGTCGCCTCTTACGACAAGTATGGTTGCCTCTTATGACAAGCACGGTCGCCTCTTATGACAAGCATGGTCGCCTATTATGACAAGCATGGTCGCCTATTATGACAATCATGGTTGCCTCTAATGACAATCATGGTCGCCTCTTATGATAAGCATGGTCGCCTCCTATGACAAGCATTTTTGCCTCTCATGAAAAGCATGGTCCCCTCTTATGACAATCATGGTCGCCTCCTATGACAAGCATGTTCGCCTCTTATGACAAGCATAGTCGCCTCTTATGACAAGCATGGAAGCCTCTTATGACAAGCATGGAAGCCTCTTATGACAAGCATGGTTGCCTCTTATGACAAGCATGGTCCCCTCTTATGACAAGCATGGTCCCCTCTTAAGACAAGCATAGTCGCCTCTTATGACAAGCATGGTCGCTTCTTATGACAATCATGAAAGCCTCTTATGACAAGCATGGTCGCTTCTTATGACAATCATGGTCGCCTCTTATGAAAAGCATAGTCGCCTCTTATGACAAGCATGGTCGCCTCTTATGACAAGCATGGTCCCCTCCTATGACAAGCATTGTCGCCTCTTATGACAAGCATAGTCGCCTCTTATGACAAGCATAGTCGCCTCTTATGACAATCATGGTCGCCTCTTATGACAAGCATGGTTGCCTCTTATGACAAGCATAGTTGGCTCTTATGAAAAGCATGGTCGCCTCTTATGACAAGCATGGTTGCCTCTTATGACAAGCATGGTCGCCTCTTATGACAAGCATGGTCGCCTCTTATGACAAGCATAGTCGCCTCTTAAGACAAGCATGGTTGCCTCTTATGACAAGCATAGTTGGCTCTTATGACAAGCATGGTCACCTCTTATGACAAGCATGGTCGCCTCTTATGACAAGCATTGTCGCCTCTTATGACAAGCATGGTTGCCTCTTATGACAAGCATGGTCGCCTCTTATGACAAGCATGGTCACCTCTTATGACAAGCATAGTTGGCTCTTATGACAAGCATGGTCGCCTCTTATGACAAGCATGGTTGCCTCTTATGACAAGCATAGTTGGCTCTTATGACAAGCATGGTCACCTCTTATGACAAGCATGGTCGCCTCTTATGACAAGCATGGTCACCTCTTATGACAAGCATGGTGTCCTCTTAAGAAAAGCATAGTTGCCTCTTATGACAATCATGCTTAACTCACCTTTTAGAGCATTAATTACTTTGAGCTAATCTAAATGAGGTGAGTTTGGTTTAAACGCTTTGAACAGTATTTCAGTTATATTGCAGGATGTAGTCAGAAGTAATGCAGGTCTTAGACGTACACCACTTTGGTAAAACTCCTGAGCACAGGTATGGTACTGACGAGCCAAGAACCATCATCAGGATGACTCTGTGTTATGACACCATGATCGTGGGTTTCTGGTGCAGCAAAGGGACATAACTCTGCACAACAAATTGATGCCCTTGTCAACAGGGCCACCCTTGCCTTGTTTCTTCCTAACCACAGGCTAAGACTCCATGCATAGGACTTGCACATTCCCATAGGGTCATTAAAACCTTGAGTCATCTGCATGACAATATATCTTCGTAGTAACTAGGGCTGGCTATCGATCCAGGTCATAGAAATCAATAATCATTAAGTAAGTATTGATCAATTATTGATAAATATGGGAAAGTAACTTTGAGCAAATATGGAAAAAAGAGTCTGAAAGAAATCAACATATTTCACACCACTGGTTTTGGTAAATCTAAACTTGTTTTCTTTAAAATAGTTTATGTAAGATATTATCAAAGACACAATTTTCATATCGATAATCGTAAATATTTCTTCCCATCAATAATTCCGATTATCGATCTTTGTTTGCCAGCCCTAGTAGTAACCCTAAGTATATCCAGAGCTCCATATTAGAGAGGACATCATTGTTCAATAATGCTTTTTCATTTGCTGAAGAAATAGCTAAAATATCCAAATTGCTTATCATTTTATTTTCATAAAACAATATTGACAAAATAGTTTAAAAATATAAAGTTAAAAATAGTTGGAAGTGTATTAAAAGCAAACAGTTGAACTCTGTGGAGTTGGCCCTTTTTATCACACAGCACACTCTCCTCACACAAGTTGGCCAATCCATGTTGTATGTCCCTGGCAGTAGACCACATCACCTCCTATTGCAGGACTACTCCCAGCAAGCAGCACAGCACAGCACAGCACAGCACAGCACAGCACAGCACAGCACTGCACTGCACAGCACAGCACTGCCACCACAGAAGCAGTTGGAAGTAGGCTCAATTTTCACGATTTCATGCAGCTAGATATTATTGTGAAAATATACTCTATCAAACTTCGTAATGCAGCTAAAGCTAGCTGTCATCTAAGCTAGCATGCAGAATTAACCCTATCACCAGACTCGGCCATCACTGAAATATGTTGCTATGTCCATACCCTACCTTTCATTTATTAAACCATTATGCTGATGTCGAACTATTGCTGTTGCATTTGATTCTGAGCCAGGAATTTACAGGGTATTCAGAACGTGCATTTTATCAAGTAAAACTGACGCAACTATAGTTCATTATGCAAAATCAGAGACCATATTGGTACCGGTATATGGTCTCTGGCAAAATTATAGATAAATTCCGTATCAACCATGATATGGTTTAAGTTGGAATCACTGGAATCTGTTGATTCTGTAAGTAGAATCCACAGATTCTCATGGTGTCTCTGATACAGAACTGATTGGTCAATGATTCTTCCGGCATATATATCTCCACTGAACTTTATAGACAAGAGAATAGCAACCCATTCATTGTACAATGTTTCCCATCATGTTACCATTTCAAAACAATGTAGCTCCATTCTTGAAGATAATCAAAGACTGAAACTTTTGATGATTATTTTCATTTTCTTACTTGGCGAATACACCAATCTTGTCAGCTGATTGGATTTTGGTATGGGGGAAGAACCATTTTAAATAATTTGTCCAACTATCACTACTGCAAGTATAATTAGTTTAAACTAATCATGGCTGATTTGCAGAATAATACTCTAACTCTACACTCTTCATTGTGGCAAGAAAAATATACTGGCAACACTTTGAAAGCAAATGCATATATATTGTACCAACGAATGTGCACAAAATACTTATCTAGATATTGGTGTATACCATTCCACTCTTCAGCACCCAAGAGAAACTTTTCCAAAAACTACAAGTGGTTCCTCTTTCTAACAATGGATATAAACAGTATCTCTTGGGTTATATTATAAAATATACACAATTGTCAAAAGAAAACTTCACACTGACAACCATATCACAGTCATAACATTCTATAACAAAGTCAAGTCAAACCGTACACACACTTCATATCATACTATAACAAAGTCAAGTCAAACCGTACTCACATTTCATATCATACTATAACAAAGTCAAGTCAAACCGTACACACACTTCATATCATACTGTAACAAATCATACCAAACATATCCATTGCACACACGAGCAAATAGGGGAAACTATCATTCAAATGGAAGAAACTGTATGTTGATTAATATTTATATTCATATTTTACAAAATATCAAAATTGAATAAATTTACATAAAATTTTTAAGACCTGTGTTTGAAGTCACATGGGGCTTCTACCCTTCAGTGAAGCAGAATCTGTATCAGGTCATTGCTTAATGTTGATACCAGTGTTGGCAATCATACATACGTTGTCAACGTTACTCACTGTTCCCAGCAGTTCTGAACTTCAAGGCTAAAATTATGGTCATAATCTCATAAGGTTATTATGACAGTCCTGATATATGCACAATCAGATCCATGAAATGAAACCTAACTTAATAAATACTCTTCAATTTCCTAAGAGTAAATCACTTCCCAGCATTTCTTTTGGAATGAGTATGATGACAACATAACTGTTTTACTTTGCTCAAATTTCCAAGAAGGAAAGAAATGCGGATCTGTATTAAGATGAGGACTCTGTCAGTCCCATTTGTCCGTATGTATTGCTGTATGTATGTATTACCGTATTTGACGTAATAAGCGCCCCGCTCTAATAAGCACCCATGGTGATATTTGCTAATATATTGGCAAGTGAACAATCCCAATTGATCAATGTACACAAGACCTATTTATTCGCGTATAATACACACTTGTGTGTTACATGCACCCTTAATTATGGGTAATTAAATTCTGGAAAAATATATCTGTCATATATAAACAGTTCAGGGACCCGTTTCACAAAGTGATCTTAGCACTACGGCTGTCGTAAGGCTATGTTTAAGTATGGGAGTTACGATCATCTTACTGCTAAGATCGATTTGTGGAACGGGTCCTGGCTGTCAGCATAAACCACAAAAATTTATCTTACAACTTTGATTTTTCAACCAAAAAAATATTCTAATAAGAGCCCCCTATTTCTAATTTTGAGAGCGTCCTGGGCGCTTATTACGTCAAATACGGTACATGCACACACACCACTGCTAGCAGGAGAGGTAGTTTGGTATTTCTGCTCATGTGCATGAATACTGCTCTTCATTGAAACTATACTCTGTCACTAAACCCTGAAACTCTATTATGAGGAGTAATGGCTGATTTCAAATACTGTTGATGTTCTTCATATATGCTCCACCATCACCCCTCTCAAAGAGTAGCATGGATGTTGCTTGGATGTCGTAACCTGAGTGTGTCGTCATCACTTCCTGGTAGCAGTGTCACGTCAGATGACATCAAAACTATATCATCATCTCCTGCGGCAGCCATTTCTCCAAGACTCTCATCCTGTATATCATGTGACCCTTGATAGTCATATGACCCCATAAATGACTTGGCTGATGTTTCGTCCTCGTCTTCTGGGGAGGAGCTGTCTGCTGCTGCTGCAGGAATGAAAACCAGCAATAGAGAGTGAGTGAGTGAGTTGGGTGTAACGCCGCT